>NC_137792.1:75041012-76241012 GCF_963383645.1 Muscardinus avellanarius
GCTCTCTCTGAAGATATATTAATCTATCAGGAATGTCTGAGATTAGACGTGGAAGCAGTCAGGAGGAGAATGTAAAAATGGACTTAGAAGAAGACATGATACTAGCAATATGGCCATTGGTGTAAGTGGATGGAAAGAATGCTGATGATGTGAGGAAGCAGGTTGTTACATTAATTTATATACGCCATATTGGATGTTGTGTGTGTGGTCTCCATATGTCACCTCTCCTCTCTCAGGGCCAAGATACTTTTAACCCTATCTGCCAGGACTCTTGCATGTTGACAGCTTCAAAAATTAAACATTTCCCTCATAAAAAATAGAGACACTTCTCCAAATAGTGTGAGTTTCTTCCCAGAGGCAGCCTGCACCCATTAACTAGTTGAACTTGGATTCTTGCTGACCACCTATCAAAGAAGAACCCATAACTGATGATATATAGAGCACTGATAGCATCTGTTGATAATTGTTTAAAGTGTTTATTGTGGAGAACTGAAATGGAGGTACCAATGCAAAGAAACTATTAGGGAGTACACTATCTTTGATGTTTGAGAAATATGGAGTAAATAATAAACATGAAGATTGGATGGGTATTATTTGGGTTATTACTGCTTTGGAAAATCTATTAGAATGCTGTAAGTAATTAAACACTAAAGTTAGTCTAATTGTGAAAGCCACAGAACTTCCTATCAACACATTAAAAGATTGCCAAGCCAGGTGCAAGAGCACCCACATGTAATCTTAGTATGTGGGAGGCAGAGACAAGAGAAACACAGTTTTAAGGTCAGCTTTAAGTAACTTAATGAAGCTCTTATCATCTTAGCAAGACCCTGTTTTAAAATAAAAATAATATAGGGCTGGGGTATACCTCAGATGTAGAATGCCCCTTCATTTAATCTCTAATGTCATACACACAGAGAAAGACTGACATTTTGTTATGCTTGAGGACTTTAAAAACTGAAGGTCAAATCCAGTACTTAGTTATAAAAGTAGTAGAACAGAGAATCCACTGAAATAATAATAATAATAATAATAATAATAATAATAATAAAAGACTGTGTGTAGCTTAGAGGTAAGATGTTCCCATGTTCAATATCCAGTATCAAATAAACAAACAAACAAAACTTTGGAGCAATGAGCATCCTAGAGCAAATATACTATATACTTGGAAGAAAGAAATACTAAGACATCTTAAGGACTATTAGATACAAGATCTGAGTTCATATTGATACCCAGAAAATTGAAATATCTTCATGGGAAACTTACTGTGTGTGTGTGTGTGTGTGTGTGTGTGTGTGTGTGTGTGTTTGTGTGTGTGTGTGTTGCTAGAAATTGAACCCAGGGGAATTCTACCCTAAGCCACACTCTATCCCTTTTCATTTTCATTTTGAAACAGGCCATTACTAAGTAGATAAAACTGGCTGCAAATTTGGGATTTTCCCATCTCAGCCTACCATGTACAGAGATTACAAGGGTGTACCACCACACTCAGCTTCATTGAATACTTTAAGTGTGAAATCAGATGGGTTCCAAGTATTAATGAAATCTTGTTCTATTGTTTCCACATTTCCCTCAAGGAATTACCCCAGTCTTTGAATATATTATTGGAATGGATATAAATGATAGCACCCCCACAATGATTCTTGGGTCTCAAAGGTTAAGATTTGTTATGGTGGAGAAAGCCCTTTGGAAGTCTCTGAAACTGCTCCATATGCCAAGATATTAAATAAAGGGCAAAATTGTATCCCTGGGAAGTGGTAAAGATTAGTGTTAACTTTCCCCTTTTTAGTGATAGTGGGAATTAAACCTAGGGGCTTTCTACCTCCTAGCTACACTCCCAGCCTGATTTTTCTTTGAAACAAAATATTACTAAATTGCTGAGGGTCCTCCTAAGTTGCAGAGGCTGGCTCTAAATCTGTGATCCTTCTGACTCAGCCTCCCAAGCACTGGGATTACAGGCATGCACCACTGCGCCAGGTTTTATTTATTAATTTCAAACAGGATCTCCCTAATTTGCTGCAGATATCACTAAGTTTCTGAGGCTGTCCTTGAACCTGTTATCCTCCTGTTTCAGCCTCCTAAGTACTGGAATTACAGATGTGCACCACCATGCCCAGCTGTACTTTCTTTTAATTACACTACCTCTGAAAGTTACTCTCAGATTTGACTGATATTTTTAACCCTGTGGAGCCTCCTCTGTTTGCCTGGTGAAGTTTCAACAATTAGTAGTGGAGAAAAGCCTCTGCATAGCACCAATCTCACATCTTACCCTCAGCTCTTGTGTTTTTCCTGTAACAAGCAAAAACTGTGACTTTACTGTTACTTCTCTCCTACTCTTCAGACTCTACTATTTTGTCATATGACATTGTCAAAGACTAATATCACCACATGGTTGGCCTTCCTATGTCATATGCCTTCCTCCTCACTTACAAAGAGTCCACTTTGCTTCCAGACACAGCAGAGGTTCCCTTCTCAATAACCCTCCACACACATCTCAAACCTTTCTTTGTAGTACTTCTCTGGGGCCCTCTGATGCTGTGACAGCTTTACAGACTAGGGCTTCTTCAACACTCATTCAGTCCTTGACCTTAGCTCAAGGCTTTCAATATATTAGGAGCTGCCTCATGCATAAGTGATTTTATGCTTCTTCCTCACTGAAACACCTCAGGCTGTCAGTGTGATGAAAGTCCCTGCCTTGTCACCTCCGTGGTGCTTGCTTCTTGTTCTCTGAGACTAAGCACCAATTTTCCTACCTGCTAGATGATACATTCAATGTTAGCATTACTGTTCCATGCCCACGAGGCGTGCACCAGACTGTATCACCAACCACAACTACTTCCCTATGTGGCAAGACTTTTATTTTTTATTTTGTGGTATAGGGATTGAATCTAGAAGCATTCTACTTCTGAGCTATACCCTGAGCCCTATCTTATTTTGAAACTAGTTTTCAATATGTTGCTAAAGCTCCTCCAACTGGGATAGTTGTTTTAGGCTTCCAAGTACTGGTATTACAGATACTTGGCAATTGCAAGACTTTTCTTGGTATATTTGACCAGTTGTCTCTTGAGCCATCTTTACTCCCATTTCACCTGCCCATGTCTTCTGTAATATTTGATACTTCAGGTGGACTTTGCATACATCTCAGATGGACAAATCTTAAAACTTTGTCTTTACTGGTCGAGGCCTGAATTCAAGCAATTGTGTCTACAATGTCAGCATAATGTGCACGGTACCTCCAGCCCTTCCTGCTTAGGTTTAATTACTTCTAGTGTCCCTCTTATATTCCAGCTCACCATCGTCCTGCAATCAAGTAGCACCAGCTGCCACCAAGTCTGTCTAACTTCTTTCACATCCCCCATATAACTGTTTATTTAAGCCATGTTGTGTCCATTGCCCTTTACCGACCCAGGTGGCAATGTGCTATTATTTTCTTTAGACTAAAGGACTTGCTTTTATTACTCTTGGTCAGGTCTATGGTGTCAATTCATTATTTTTTCATCTCAAGATCTCTTTTGCCTTTACTTTAAAAAATAAATTGTATTGATATATGCTGTACATGCTACAAAATATACCTATTTAAAAAGTTTAAAGCATTTTGCTCAATGCATGTTTGTGCAACCAATACTGAAGTTAACATGTAGTAAATTACCATAGCCCTTAAAGCACCATTGTGACCATTTACAATCAATAATCCTTCTCATACCCAGTAAACAACAAGCATTGATCTTTCTTCTGTCACTAGATATTACACTTGCTTTTGTATTTTTTGATTTGTTCTTTGTGAGTGTTTGTGTTTGTGTGTTACTGAAGATTGATCTCAGAAGCATTTCACCTCTGAACTACACACCTAACCTGATTTTTATTTTTTATTTAGAACTAATGTCTCACTAGATTGCTGAGAGCATCACAAATTTGCCAAGGATGGCTTGAAACCTGCAATCCTTCTGTTTCAGCCTCCCAAGTACTGGGATTACAGGTATACACTATCATGCTGGGCTCTGATTGGCTCTTTTTATCCAGCATAAAGCCTTTAAATTTATCCATGGTATTGAGTGTATCAGTGCTTATGGTAGCTAGAATTCTAGCCAAGACCCCTGTCCTCTGGCCAAGCTACTGTGAAGGGACTTTAAAGATGTAATTAATATCCTTTTTTTTTGGTAGTACTGGGTATGGAACCCTTCTACCTCTGCTACACTCCCAGACCTACTTTATATATTTTATTTGAAAACAGGGTCCTTTAAGCCAGCGAGGGGCTTTGAACCTGCACAATCCTCCTGTCTCCGCCTCCCAAGCACAGGATTACAAGCCTAAGCCACCATGCCTGGCCAGCCCAATGTTTTCAACCCAGCAAAACTCTCGAATTCAATGGGTAAATAAAAATCTTCCATGAAAAAGAGAAGCTGAAAGAATTTATGTCTTTCGAACCAGCATTAGAAAAAATACTCAAAGAAATTAACTGCAAACAATAAATAAGTAATGCAAAAACCAGAGACAAAATCATTTCCAGCAAACAACTAACAAAGGACAAGCTGGGCATGGTGGTACATGTTTGTAATGCCAGCATCAGGAGGATGAGACAGGAGGATCATTGTTCTCAGCCAGCCTCAGCTACCTAGAGAAGCCCTTTGCAACTCATTTAGACCCTGTTTCAGAAAATAAAAAATAAAAAAATCAGGGCTGGGGTGCAGCTCAGAAGTAGAATGCCCCTGGTTTTTATTCCCAGTACCTCAAAGAAAGAAGAAGCAAAATAAGAAGGAGAAGAAGAAGAGAAGAAGAAGAAGAAGAAGAAGAAGAAGAAGAAGAAGAAGAAGAAGAAGAAGAAGAAGAAGAAACAAAAGTTAAAATTCAAAATGTTAGGAATTGAAAATCATCTCCCAATAATCACTTTAAATATAAATGGCCTCAACTGTCAAATAAGAAGACATAAAGTGGAAAAATAAACTAAAATCTAGAATTTATATCTATGCTGCCTGCAAGAAACACACCTTATAGTTAAAGATACTCACAAACTAAAGGTGAAGGGATGGAGCAAGGTAATCCATGGAAAAAAATCTCAACAAGCAGGAGTAGCAACTGTGATATCAAACAAATTAGACTTCAAGCCAAAGTATATCATAAGACATTTTTACTAGTAAACAAAATTCAGCAAGAGTAAATAATGATAATCAATATTTATGCCCCAAATTTATGTTCAACCACATTAATAAACTCTTTGTGATATTAAGTCACATAAATATCCCAATACATTAATAATATTAGGAGTCTTCACTATTTTTTTCACACTTCTACATCAATCTTCCAGACAAAAGGTCAGTAAAGATGCTTTAGACCTAAAAAACACCACAAATCAAATGGCTCTATTAGACACATGCAGAATATTCCATCCAACTAAAGAAGATATCATATTTTTCTCAGCCGATCATGGAACTTTTTGCAATATAGGCCAGATCCTGGGCCAAAAAGTACGCACTACTAAATTTATTTATTTATTTATTTATTTATTTATTATTTTAAATTATTTTATTTTTATGTGGAATATATTGAAAATAGCATACATTCAGACTATGTTTGGTGCCTTTCCCCTCACTTCCTCTTCACCCACTTCTAAAAATGAGTATCCAGGTCAACCAAGCTTTACTTATACTTTTACACAAATTTAGATGTAGCTCCTTCATTAATCAACCTCAACCTTCTTCCTCTCCCATTCTTCCATTCTAGTTTTGGTGAGGTTTCTCCTCCATTGTCTGGGGTCCCTCTGGTATCCCTAATACTCCCCAGTTTGGGCATATTAGAGAAAACATAAGCCCCTTCTCTTTCTGTTCTTGGCTGCTCTCAACAAAATGTTCTCCAGGTCTTTTCATCCTTTGCAAATGACATGATTTTGTTCTTTATTGCAGAGTAAAATTCCATTGTGTATATTTCCCATAATTTGCAATCCATTCATCTGTTGTTGGAAACCTAGGTCTTTTCATATTTTGGCTATGATGAATTGTGCTGCTATGAACATGGGTATGCATATGTTACTCTAATTCTCTGATTTCAACCCATTTGGACAAAAACCCAGGAGAGGTATAACTGGATCATATATGGTGGATCTATTCCCAGTTTTTTTAAGGAATCTCCACACTGATATCCATAGTGGCTGAACTAGTTTGCACTCCAGCCAACAGTGTAAAAATATTCCATTTTCCCTACATCCTCACGAGCATTTGTTTTTATTTGATTTCTTTATGCTTGGCACTCTGATTGGGGTTAGATGGAATCTCAGCGTAGTTTTGATTTGCATCTTTGGTGGCTAATGATGTTGAACATCTTTTCATGTATCTATTGGCCATCTGTATCTCTTCTTTTGTGAGGTGTCTATTCAGTTCAGTTGCCCATTTCTTAATTGGGTTATTTGTTTTGCTAGTGTAGATTCTTTTGATATATTCTAAATATTACCCCTCTATCAACGTGGTGGCTGGTCAAGATCTTTTCCCATTCTGTAGAATGTCTCTTTAGGTTTTTGATGGTTTCCTTTGAGGAGAAGAAACTTGATGCAATCCCATTTGTTAATTCTTGTTTTAATTTCCTGAGCTTTGGATGTCTTGTTGAGAAAGTTACTGCCTGTGCCTATATGTTGGACTGTTGAACCTATGCCCTTTTCTAATAACTTCACAGTCTCTGGTCTAATTTCTAAGTCTTTGGTCAATCTTGAGTTGATTCCTGTGCAGGTGAAAGGTAAGGATTTAGTTCCATCTTTCTACAGATGGATATCCAGTTTTCCCAGCACCATTTGTTGAAAAGGCTGTATTTTCTCAAGCATATGAATTTGGCCAATTGTTGAAGATTAATTGACTATAGATGTGTGTGTGTTTGTTTCCATATCTTCTATTCTCTTCCACTGGTCAGTCAGCCTGTTGCTGTGCCAATACTATGCTGTTTTTACTACTATTGCTGTAGAGTATAATTTTTTTGTGTGTGTGTGGTACTGGGGTTCCTGGCAACCCTTCTACCTCTGGGCTACACTCCCAGACACCTATGTTTTATATTTTTATTTGGAAACAGGGTCTCTTAAGCCAGTGTGTCTGGCTTCGAATCTGTGCGATCCTCCTTTCTCTGCCTCCCAAGTGTGGGGATTACAAGCATGCGCCACCACACCCGGCTATAGTATAATTTTAAGTCCAGGATTGTGATGCCTCCTGCCTTGTTTTTATTGCAAAGGATTGCTTTGGCTATTCTGGATTTTTTCTTTCTCCATATAAAATTCATAACTAATTTTTCTAGGTCTATATACAATGTTATTGGTATTTTAATAGGAATTGTATTGAATCTATAGATCACTTTTGGCAGAATGTCTATTTTGATGATATTTATTCTGCCTATCCATGAGCAAGGGAGATCTTTCAATCTTCCAAGGTCTTCTTCAATTTCTTTCTTTAATGTTTTATAGCTTTTATTGTAGACATATTTTATATCTTTGGTTAGGTTTATTCCTAGGTATTTTATTGGTCTTGAGGTTATAGTGAATGGAATTGTTTTATTTCTTTCACTGTGGATTCATTGTTGGCATAAAGAAAAGCAACTGATTTCTTTAGGTTGATTTTGTATTCTGCAACATTGCTGAATTGGTTAATCAGCTCCAGTAGTCTTTTGGTTGAGTTCTTTGGGTCTTCTAGATAAAGAATCATGTCATCTGCAAATAAGGATAGTTGTAATTTCTCTCTTCTTATTTGAATTCCTTTGATTTTCTTTTCTTGTCTTATTGCTGTGACAAGAGTCTCAAGGACTATATTGAAAAGGAGTGGTGATAGTGCACATCCTTGTCTTGTTTTTTTATTTTAGAGGAAATTCTTGGAGATTTCCCCATTCAAAATGATGTTGGCTTTGGGTTTATTATATATTGCCTTAATGATGATGAAATACATTCCTTCTATTCCTATTTTCTGCAGTGTTTTTTTTTAACATAAATTGTTGTTGGATTTTGTTAAAAGCTTTTTCAGTATCTATTGATATGATCATGTGGTGTTTGTTCTCAGTTCTATTTATGTACTGAATAATGTGTATTGATTCGCATATGTTGAACCAGCCTTGCTTTTCTTGGATGAAACTAATATGGTCATGGTGCACAATTCTCTTAATATGGATTTGAATGCATATAGCTTGTATTTTGTTTAGAATTTTTGCATCTATGTTCATTAAGGATATTGGTCTGTAATTTTCCTTTATTGAGTTATCTTTATTTGGGTTGTAGATTAATGTGAAAGAGAATTCCATCTCTTTCAATTTCCTGGAACAATTTGTGAAGTATTGGGATTAGTTATTCACTTAAGGTTTTGTAGAATACCGCTAGAAATCCACCAGGGCCTGGGCTTTTCTTTGATGGCAAAATTTTTATTGATCTTTCCATTTCTTTGTTTGCTATTGGTTGGTTTCAGCCTGCTATGTCCTCTTGGTTCAGTTTAGGTAGGCTATATGTGCTTAGAAATCTATTGGTTTCTTTTATACTTTTCAGTCTATTGGAGTATAAATTGTCAAAATAATTTTTGGTAATATTTTGAATTTACTTACTGTCTGTGGTGGTGTATCCTTTTTCATTTCTGATTTTAATAATTTATGTTGGTTCTCTCCTTCTTTTATTTAGGTTGGCCAGGTGTCTGCCACTCTTATTAATCCTTTCAAAGAATGAGCTTTTTGTTCTGATGATCCTTTGAATTGTTTTTTTTTGTTTTCTTTTTCATTTATTTCTCCTCTGATTTTAATAATTTCCTTCCTTCTTAATAATTTTAATAATATTTTTTAATTTTCTGCTTTGGGATTAGAATGTTGCAGTCTTTTTATGTTCTTGAGATATGTCATTTCTTTGATTACTTGGCAACTCTGTTCTTATGTGGGCACTCATTGCTATGAAATTGTCTCTTAACACTGCCTTTAAAGCAAAAATTTTGATAAGTTGTTTCTCTATTTTTATTTAATTCCAGAAATTTCTTTATTTCTCCCCTAATTTCTGATCTAACCCACTCGTCAATCAATAGTGTGTCATTCAATCTCCATGTATTTATATAGTTTATATTGGGTTTCCTGTTGTTGACTTCTACTTTCATTCTATTATTGTCTAAAAAGAAGCAGGGAATTATATTACTTCTTTTGACTTTACTGGTGCTTGCTTTGTGGCCCAGGATGTGATCTATTTTGGAGAAGGTTCTATGGGCTGCTGAGAAAAATGTGTATTTTGTTGTTTCTGGTTTAAATATTCTGTATATGTCTATTACATTCATTTGGTTTATAATTCTCTTTAATTTTGAAGATCTTTTAATTTTGAAATATTTTAATTTTAATTTTAATTATTCATCTTTTGCCTTGAAGATCAATCTAGTGCTGTAAGTGTTATGTTGAAGTCTCCCAATATTATTGTGTTTGTGTCTATTTGAGATCTGATGTCCAGAAGGGTTTCTTTTATATATGTGGCTGCCCCTACATTTGGGGCCTAAACATTAATATCATTAGGTCTCCTTGACGGGTTGTTCCTTTAAACAAAAGGATGTGCCCTGCTTTTTCTCCTCTCATGTGTTTCAGCTACCCTTGCCTGATTTTGGTCTCCATTAGCATGATATATCTTTTTCCATTCTTTCAATTTTAGTCTTTGAATCTCTTTGGTTATAAGGTGAGTTTCTTGCAAACAGCATGTATTTAGATTAGAAACTGAAGGAATTTATGTCTTCAAAACTAGCACTAGAGAAAATACTCAAAGAGATTAACTACAAAGAAGAAATAGGTAACACACACCAGAACCAGAGAAACAAGATGTTCCATCCAACAGACAACTAAGATTGGTTATCTGTGGAGATTCATTACTCATGTTAGTCTTTTACATATCTCTAAATTGTATTGTTTGCTTTTATTGTTGCTAATTTTTAGGATTTCTAGTTGGAATATTAATATACCTTCAGATATAGCATTTGAAAATATTTTATCCCTTTCTATCAGTAACTTTTAACTCTGTTTACATTGTCTTTGGATATACAATATATTTTTTATTTTTAGGAAGTTTGTTTACCCTTCTGTTGCCTGTGCCATTGAAATCATATCCAAGAAATCACTGCCAATTTCAATTTTGTGAGGTTTTATGACCCAGATTTTCTTCTAAAAGTTTATAGTCTTAAAATGTATATTTAGGTCTTTTATCTATTTTGAGTTAATATTTGTATATGGTGTTAGGTAAGGGTCCAATTTTATTCTTTTTCATGTAATTACTATTTTTCAACAATATTTAGTTAAAAGATTATTACTTCCTCCACCAAATGTCTCTGGAAACCTTGTCAAAAATAACTTGACAATATATGGAAGAATTTATCTCTAGACTTTTATTTAACTCCAATGGTTTATATATCTGCCTTTAGAACAGTACTACACTGTTTCAATTATTGTAGCTTTATACGGTTTGAAGTCAGAAAATATACATCTTCTGCTTTGTTCTTTGTCGAGATCGTTTTGGGTATCTAGAGTCCATATTCCATATTAGGATAGATTTTTTCTGAAAAATAAATAAATAAATGTATGATACTTTCACCTAAAAAATGAAAAAAATATTCTCTGGTAAGAAAGTAAACAAAAAGAAATATTGAAATGTTATCTTTAAGTCATCAAAAGCTTGGTATCAGACAAATGAAACTGTTATGTGAGATTATCATTGTTAATTTTGGATAAATTGCTATAATACTAAAAGTCAACGACTAAGCCAAGCATGGGAAGGAGGGATAAGGTGGAAACTGGGTGGGGATCGGGTAGGGGCTAATTGGGCGATGTGTGCATGTATGTCTACAAAAGTTTTTTTATTTATCCCATTATGATGTATGAATACAGTGCACCAATAAAAAAATTAAAAAAAAACAACCTATGTAATTCATCACATAAACAGAACCAAAGACAAAAATTACATGACCATATCAATAGATGCTGAAAAAGCATTTGACAAAATCCAATAACTATTTATGTTAAAATGCTGCAAAGAAACAGAATAGAAGGAACACACCTCAAATTCATAAAGGCAATATATAATAGGTCCACAGCCATTATCATATTATATAGGTAAAACTTGCAAGAATTCTCCTTAAAACAGGAACAAAACAAGATATTATGACCACTTTTTTTTTGTTTTTGGGTGGTACGAGGGTTCCTGGAAACCCTTCTACCTCCAGGCTACACTCCCAGACCTCTTTTTTTATATTTTGTATTTGGAAACAGGGTTTCTGTTTTTGTATTTGGAAACAGTGATGCTGGCTTCGAATCTGCACAATCCTGTCTCTGCCTCCCAAGCGCGGGGATTATAAGCATCTGCCACCATTATAACCACTTTATAAAATATAGTACTTGAGACTCTAGCCAGAGAAATAGTCAAAAGAAGAAAATGAAAGAAGTATAAATAGAAAAAACATAAAACTATCCCTATTTGCAGATGATCTACTACAAAGAAGATGCAACAGACTCACCCAAAGAGCTTATAGAACTGATAAACCAATTCAGCAAAATGTCTGGATACAAAATCAATCTTAAAAAATCAGAAGTTTTCCTTTATATCAACTATAAATCTATTGAAAAAGAAATCCAGAAAACACTTTCAGTCAGATTATCCCTTCCCCCCCAAAAATGACATACTTAGTAATAAATCTAACCAAGGAGGTAAATGACTTCTGAAAAGAATATTTTAATACACTAAAAAGAAATCAAAGAAGATTTTAAGAGATGGAAAGATTTTCCATGTTCTTGCATAAGTAGAATATATATCATCAAAATGGCCATTCTTTTGAAAATGATCTATAGGTTAAACTCAATACTCATTAACTTAACCAAGGTCATTTCTCAGAGACATAGAAATATTCATCCTTCAAGGCTGGGTGTGGTGGTGTATGCTTGTAATCCCCGCGCTTGGGAGGTAGAGACAGGAGAATCTCGCAGGTTCTAAGCCAGCCACGCGCGCTGGCCTAGAAGACCCTGTTTCCAAATAAAAATATAAAAATAGGTCTGGGAGTGTAGCCTGGAGGTACAAGGGCTTCTAGGAACCCCAGTACCAACCACCAAAAAAAAAAGATTAGTCCTTCAATTTATTTGGAATAAAATACCAAGAATAATCAAAGTAGTTTTCAGCAACAAAGAACATGCAGAAGGCATCACAGTACCTGACTTTAAAGTATATTACAGGGACCCCTCACAGCTGAGGATGGTGTGGTGGTGCAATCTTGCCAGCAGCGGCTGGCAAACATCTTGTTTCTCTGGTTCTGGTGTGTGTTACCTATTTCTTCTTTGTAGTTAATCTCTTTGAGTATTTTCTCTAGTGCTGGTTTTGAAGACATAAATTCCTTCAGTTTCTGTTTGTCATGGAAGTTTCTTATTTCCCCATATAATTTGATAGAAAATTTTTCTGGGTAGGAAATTTATGGCTGGAAGTTCTTTTCTTTTAGAGTTTGGAATACTCCAAGCCCTTCTGGCTCTCATGACTTGGTTTGGGAAGTCTGGAGTGATTCTAATTGGTTTGCCTCTGTATGTCACTTTGCCCTTTGTTTTTGTTGCCTTTAAAATTCTCTGCTTGGCTTCCACTTTGGTCATTTTGACAATTATGTGGTGTGGGGATCCTCTTCTCTGATCCTGTCTAAAGGGAGTTCTGTAAGTTTCCTGGACCTGTGTATCGACTTCTCGCTCTATGTTTGGAAAATTTTCTGCTATTACTTCCTTGAAGAGATTGTTGATCCCTTTGGTTTCACCTTCTTTTCCCTCCTCTATTCCAATTATTCTTAGGTTAGCTCTCTTTAAATGGGGCCATATTTCTTCAATGTCAGATTCCTGCTGTCATATTTTTTTTCTAAATTAGAAACTATGCATCCATTTTTGGAGAGATCATCTTCTAGGAGCGAGATTCTATTCTCCATGTGGTCTAATTGGTTGTTTATACTTTGAATTGAGGTCTTTACTTCATTGATTACATCCTTTATCTCTTTTTGGCTCTCTCTGAATTCTTTTCGAAACACCTCAGTTATTTCTGCAGTTATTTTCCTGATATGATCTTCTAGAAATCTCTGAATTTTTGTTTTATCAGGTTCTGATGTTGTGGGGTTGTGGGCATTCACTGCTCTATTGTAATTTCTCTTTCCCATGATTTCAGAAATTTGTGCCTTCTCTGGGTTTTTCCCTGGGTCACTACGACTTACTTATGGTGCTCTGGATCTCGAGTCTGTGGTATCTCAGTCACCACTACTCCTTTACTGGGTTTTTTGCAAAGTCTCAGAGCAGGGAGTCAATTGAGGCTGCTTTAGACTATGGGGGGTGCCAGGCTGGGCATTCTCCTGCATGGAGTTGTGACTATAGTTTGATATCTCTGCCACCACCACTCCCCCAATGGGTCAAGTCCCTGGGAGTCAGTACTGGAATTTCTCCTCTAGGGGCCACAATTTGACTCACTGTTGTTGAGTGTGCTGATGGAGCTGTAGTGGACTTGGTTAATTCGCTGCTGCCATCCTGGTGGCAATATGGCGCCGCTGTCACACCCTCGGCCGTGAGGCTGGTGTATTTCTTCTCTGTTTTTGAGCTCCGCTCTGAGTCCCTGCAGGGTGCACTGATCCCAGCCTCTGGGAGCTTTAGATGCTCCCTGCGCCAAAAAATCTGCCAAATCCCGCCCGGCTGATCTGCAGCAGCTCACATCGGCTCGCTGTCCGCCGCTCCTCTCTAGAGTCTGGTGGGCTGTTGAGTGCGTTGGTCTGGAAATGTCTGGTGAATTCGCCGCTGCCGCCGGCAGTATGGTGCTGCTGTTGTGTCCTCGGCCGTGAGGCTGACGTATCTCCTCTCTGGCTCTGAGCTCTGTTATGAGTTCCCCTCCTCTCTGGAGCCTGGTGCTTTTTTGTTTCTCTGCTGATGGTGTTTTCTGGCTATGAAAGGCGCTGATTTTGTGGTAAAAGAGATTCGTTGTTAGCGGGGCTCATAAGCCCCGCTTTTCTCCGTCGCCATCTTCCCGGAAGTCCACAATATTATCTTGATACACTTTTATTGGTTCATTCCAGTTATACATCATATTGAGGCACAGAGTGATTGGATCATGCATTGATATAGCATGTGGTATGTTTCTATCTGGTTCTTCAGAGTTGTTTTAGAAAATCAATGCACTGTGTTGAAACCAAATCAAGTGTTATGGAATTTCATGGCTTTATTTATAATTTTTGTTTTAAAATTAAAGTATTACTAAAGTGTATCTAAATGTGAAAACAAAAGCAAAGTATATTTCTCATAGATGTGCCTTATGAAACTAAAGATGTTTCCTTTTATTCCTGGCTTGCTGAGAGTTATGGTTAGAAGCAGATATTGATATAATTAAATAATTTTTCATCTTTAGAGATAATATTCTTTCTTTGTTGGAATTATGAATTACACATATTTATTTCTTTATTGAGACACAATTCCTTTAGAATAAAATTTACCATTTAAATATGTTTATTTTATTTTATTTAGTGTATTCACAAGGCCATTCGATCACTCTAATTTCTACAAATTTTCAACCTCTACAGTAGTCCTGTACTCCTAACAACCATTCTCCATTCTTCTCCACCTCTCAGCCCCAGATAAACACAATAAGCTTTAGGTCTCTTTGGGTATGCTTATTTTGCACATTTCTTTTAAAAGGAATTAAACAGTACATAAATAAGCCTTCTGTGTCTGTCTTCTTTCACATATAATGTTTTAAAAGTTCATCCACATTGTAGTATGGGTCAATACTTCTGTCTTTTGAATGAGAAAATTATATTCTACTGTATGAATACAACTTGTTTTGTAAATTAACTGATGAGTTCATGGACAATTGAGTTGCTTCCCCTTTTTGAATTATGAATAATTAATACATTATTTGTTCATTTTTATAATTGACATTACATTTATTATACATTTGCATACAAGTTTTTTGGATATGTATAATACATAATATATATATATATATATATTTTTTTTTTCTCTTTTCTATATTCTTAGCAATGGAACTGCTGGTACCTACAGTAACTTCTGAGTAACTGCCAAATTGTTTTCTAAAGTGACTTCACCATTTTACATTTCCATCAAAAGTGTATGAGTATCTCAATTTCTTTTCAAACACTTGTTGGTTTTGATTTTGTTTAATTATAATCATCTGAGCAGATGGAAAATGTTATCTTATTGTGGTTTTGATTTGAATTTTTTGGTGGTTAATGATGCTGAGCATTTTTTATGTAAGTACTTGTCATTTGTACATCTTTTTCCCTTTTTTTTCTTCTTTTAATTTTTTATTTGTGCAGTATATTCATACATCATAATGGGGCAAAACACCTGTGTGGACATACATGTAAACATCGCCCATTTAGCCCCTACCCAATTCCCACCCCATTCCCTCTACATCCCTTCTTCCCATGCTTGGTTTAGTGGTTGAAATCGATATGTTTTTTTAAGTATGTCATGTGCTTTAGAGAGTTTCCTTCTTCCCCTCTCCCAACCCCTCATTTAGGTTGTCTTGATTGCTCCTTCATAGGATTTATTTTTTCATCTAGAGTTCCTCCTATGACCCATTTCTCCTTAGTTTTCACATATTAGGAAAAGCATCCAATTTGCTATTTTTTGTGACTGCCTAATCTCACTTAGCATAATGTCCTCCAGTTCCATCCATTTCCCTGAAAATGATGTAATTGTGTTTTCTTTATCACTGAGTAAAATTCATTTTGTACATATCCCACAGTTTTGTAATCCATTCACCTGTTGATGGACATCTGGGCTGGTTCCATAGTTTGACTATGGAGAATTGTGCAGCAATGAACAAAGATACACATGCATTAGTTTGGTAATTTTGTTTACTTGCTTTGGGGTAGATATCCAGAAGTGGTATTGCTGGATCGAATGGTAGATTTGTTCCCATTCTTCTGAGGATTCTCCATACTGTTTTCCAAAGTGGTCGCACTAATTTGCAATCTCACCAACAATGTTTTAGAGTTTCCACTTCACCACATCCTCACCAGCATTTATTGTTGTTTGTGTTTTGAATGGTTGCCATTCTAGTTGGGGTAAGGTGAAATCTCAGGGTAGTTTTGATTTGCATCTCTCTGATTGCCAGTAATGTTGAGCATTTTTTCATGTATTTTTTGGCCATTTGAATTTCTTCTTTTGTGAAGTGTCAATTTAATTCACTTGCCCATTTTTTTATTAGATTATTTGGTTTTCTAGTGTTGAGTTTCTTGAGTTCTCTGAAAATTATAGATATTAGTCCTCTATCAGAGGTGTAGGTGGTGAAAAACTTCTCCCATTCTGTTGGCTCTCAATTAAGGTTCTTGACAGTTTCCTTTGCTGAACAGAAGCTCTTCAGTTTCATGAAATCCCACGTATTGATTCGCCTTTTAATTTGTTGTGCCTTTGGGGTCTTGTTGAGAAAGTGTTTCTCTATGCCTATTTGTTGCAGTGTTGGACCTATGCCCTCTCCAAGGAACTTCAAGTTTTCTAGTCTAATTTTCAAGTCTTTGATCCATCTGGAATTGACTCTTATGCAGGGTGAGAAAGGGATTAATTTCCAGTTTTCTGCATATGGTTAACCAGTTTTACCAATAGCATATATTGAACAGGCTATCTTTTTTCCAGTGTATTTTTCTGGTCCGTTTGTCAAAAATCAATTGGCTGAAAGTGTGTGGACTTGTTTCTGGGTCTTCTATTCTGCTCCATTGGTCTATGTATCTGTTTTTGTGCTAGTACCATGTTGTTTTTATTATAATAGCTTTGTAGCATAGTTTAAAGTATTGTGATTCCTCCTGCATGGTTTTTGTTGCTGAGAACTACTTTGGCTCTTATGGGCGTTTTATTATTCCAAATAAATTTAAGGACTAATTATTCTATGTCTGTGAAGAATGATCTTGGTTGTTTCATGTGTATAGCATTGAATCTGTAGATCATTTTTGGAAGAATGGCCATTTTAATGATATTTATTATGCCTATCCATGAACATGGAAGATCTTTCCATCTCCTAAGATCTCTTTCAATTTCTTTTTTCAATATTTTATAATTTTCTTTGTAGAGATCTTTTACCTCCTCATTTAAGTTTATTCCAAAGTATTTTATTTTTTTGTGTGAAACCCTGAGTGGAAGTGTTTTCTGAATTTCTTTTTAAGTGCATTTATGGTTGGTGTACAGAAAACCTTCTGATTTGGTATGATTTATTTTGTATCCAGACACTTTGCTGAAGTAGTTAATTAGTTCTGTTAGCCTTTTGGTTGAGTTTGTTGAGTTTTCTAAATATAGTATCATGTCATCTGCAAATAGTGAAAGTTTGAGTTCTTCTTTTCCTATTTGTACTTCTTTGATTTCCTTTTCTTGCCTTATTGCTCTGCCTAGAGTCTCTAGTACTATACAGAAGAGAAGTGGTGATAATGGACATCCTTGTCTCATTCCTGTTTTTAGGGGAATTCTTGAAGTGTTTCCCAATTTAATATGATGTTGGCGGTGGGCTTATTGTAGATTGCCTTTATGATGTTGAGATATGTTCTTTCTATTCCAATTCTCTGTAGTGTTTTTATAATAAATGGATATTGTATTTTATCAAACATTTTTTCAGCATCTATTGAAATGATCATATGATTTTTGTCTTTGATTCTGTTCATATGATGAATTGCATGAATTGGTTTTCGTATGTTGAACCAGCCTTGCATCCCTGGGATGAAACCTGCCTGGTCATGGTGTATTATTTTCTTTATGTGGTTTTGAATGTGTGTTCCTAGTATTTTGTTTAGTATTTTTACATCAAAGTTCATCAAATACATAGGCCTGTAGTTTTCCTTACTTGAGCTGTGTTTATTTGATTTTGGTATTAGTGTTGGTATTAGTTTTGGTATTAGATGTTGGCTTCATAGAATATATTTGGATGGAGACTCACAGTTTTTTTTTTCTATATCACAAAAAAAGTTTGAGTATTAGGGTTAGCTCTTCAATAAATGTTTTATAGAATTCTCTTGGAAAACCATCTGGTCCTGGGCCTTTCTTTGATAGTAAGCTTTGTATTTCTGTTTCAATCTCTTTGATTGCTCTTGGTAGTTTTAAATTTTCTATATCTTCTTGACTCAGTTTAGAAAGGTTGTAATTATCTAAATTGTAATTATCTAAATTGTCAGTTTCCTTCAGATTTTCCTTTTTGTTGGAGTATAGTTTTGAAAGTAGTTTCTGATAATCCTCTGGATTTCTACATTGTCAGTAGTAATGTCTCCTTTTTCATCTCTTATCTTCATAATTTGGGTTGATTCTCTCTCTCTCTCTTTTTTTTTTTTAGTAAAGTTGGCTAGTGGTTTATCTTGTTATCTTTTTCAAGAAACCAGCTTTTGGTTTTGTTGATTTTCTGTATTTTTTTATTTCCTACTTCATTAATTTCTGCTCTAATTTTTAATAATTTTCTGTCTTTTCCTGGATTTGGGGTTAGATTGTCCTGTTTTTCAAGGGCTCAGAGGTATGTCATTTCTGGAAAGTTCTTCATTCAGACGTGTGGTGTTTAGTCTCCATCCACATGTTTATGTTGTTTCTATGGGTCTTCTTATAGTTGGTTTCTAGTTTCATTGTATTATGGTTTGAAATGACACAGGGAAATATGTCACATTTTTTGAATATGCTAGTGGTCATTTTGTGATCCAGGATGTGATCTGTTTTGGAGAAGGTTCCGTGAGCATCTGAGAAAAACATAAACTCTGCTGTAGTTGGGTGAAATATTCTATATATATCCAAAATGTCCATTTGAATAATGGTGTTCTTTAGTTCTGAGGCATCTCTACTGACCTTTTGTCTGGAAGATGAGTCTAATGGTGTGAGAGGTGTTTTGAAGTCTCCTAGTATTATTGTATTGGAATTTATGTGTGACTTAATGTCACAAAGAGTTTGTTTTATGAAAGTATCTGCACCTAATATTGGGGCATAGACCATGGTTATTTTTTCCTCTTCCTGGATTATTCCTTTTACCAGTAAAATATGACGTTATTTGTCTCTTTTAATAAGTTTGGGTTTGAAATCTAACTTGTCTGATATCATAGTTCCTACTCCTGCTTTTCTTCAAGTTCCATTAGCATGAATTACCTTGCTCTAGCCCTTATCTTTAGTTTATTACTATCTTTACTTGCAAGATGTGTTTCTTGTAAGCAGCTTATGTATGGATTCTGGTTTTTAATAAATTTTGCCACTTTATGTGTATTTATTGGGGGATTGAAGCCATTTATATTCAGTGTGATTATTTAGAGATAGTTTTTAATTCCTAACATGTTGTGATTTTATTTCTGTTTGAAATACTGTTTATTCTACTTTGCTTAGTTGTCTGGTGGATGGAAATTCTTGTTTCTCTGGTTCTGGTGTGTATTACCTATTTCTTCTTTATAGTTAATCTCTTTGAGTATTTTCTCTAGCACTAGTTTTGAAGACATAAATTTTTCAATTTGTTTGTCATGCACCTTCTCTTTTCCTCATCTAATTTTTTAAAATTTATTTTTATTGGTGCATTGTAATCATACATCACATTGGAATACAAGACTTGAGAGGATATACAAGCACACATCATCCAATTAGCCCTCATCCAGTCCCCATCCCATTCCCTCCCCCTCCCTCGATCCCATGCTTGTTTGGTGATTAACTTTGATACATATGTTTATGTACCTCCTGCTTTTTAAAAAGGCTCCATCCTCCCCTATTCCATACCCTCTGATTGGTCACCTTAATTGATTCACTATAGGGCCCTTTCTATAGCTCGAACACTTCCTGTTGCCCGTTTCCTCCTAGTTATTGCTGATTAGGGGAAGCATCTGGTTTTAATTTTCTGCCATATTTTTCTGTGCATGCCACGTTGAAAATACCGATCCCACTCTTGACAGCCCCAGTGGTAGCCTGGATACCCGGTTGACTGATCCAGACCTTGCTGGCTCAAGCAGCGGCCTTGCCACATGGGAGGCCCCGATTCTGGTCTCGATTGCCCTGACACTGGCCTAACCCCTCAGCTGGCTCAGACCCCGGCCTCAGAGGCCCCAGCACTGGCCTTCCTCATAGCAGGCTTTGATGCTAGCCGATGGCCCCGGCATCAGCCTAATGCCTCGGCAGGCTCCGATCCAGGCCTCAGAGGCCTCAGTAGCGGCCTTGCTTCATTGAAGGCTCCAATGCCAGCCGTTGGCCCTAGCACTGGCCTAACCCCTTGGCAGGCTCCAATCACGGCCTCTGAGACCCCGGCACTGGTCTTGCCTTGTGGCAGGCTCCAATCCCAGCCTTGTTGGCCCCAGCACCGGCCTAACCCCTTGGCAGGCTCCAATCCCAGCCTCGGAGGCCTCAATAGTCGCCTTGCCTCACGGAAGGCTCCAGTGCCGGCCGCTGGCCCCAGCACCGGCCTAACCTCTCGGCAAGCTCCGATCCCGGCCTCGGGGGCCTCAATAATGGCCTTGCCTAATGGAAGGCTCCGATGCCAGCCATTGGTACTGGCACAGGAATAACCCCTCATCAGACTCCAATCCTGGCCTCGGAGTCACTGGCACCAGCCTTGCCTCGCGGCAGACTCCAATGCAGGCTGCTGGTCCCAGCACTGGCCTAACCCCTTAGCAGGCTCCGATGCTGGCCTCGCTAGCTCCAGCACCGGCCTAACTCCTTGGCAGGCTCCGATCCTGGCCTCAGAGGTCTCAATATTGGCCTTGCCTCACAGAAGGCTCTGATGCTGGCCGCTGGCCCCGGCACTGGCCTAACCACTCATCAGGCTCTGATCCCAGCCTCGGAGGCCCCAGCACCGGCCTTGCCTCACGGCAGGCTCCAATCCCAGTCTTGTTGGCCCCAGCACTGGCCTAACCCCTCAGCAGGCACCGATCCCAGCCTTGGAGGCCTCCCTCAATAGCGGCCTTGCCTCACAGAAGGCTCCAATGCCAGCCGCTGGCCCCAGCACCGGCCTAACCCCTGGGCAGGCTCCTATCCCGGCCTCGGAGGCCCCGGGACCGGCCTTGTCTCACGGCAGGCTCTGATGCCAGACTCGCTAGCTCCAGCACCGGCCTAACGCCTCGGTAGTCTCCGATACTGGCCTCGGAGGCCTCAAGAGCGGCCTTGCCTCACGGAAGGCTCTGATGCTGGCTGCTGGCCCTGGCACTGGTCTAACCCCTCAGCAGGCTCTGATTCCAGCCTTGGAGGCCCCAGCACCGGCCTTGCCTCACAGCAGGTTCCAATCCCAGCCATGCTGGCCCTGGCACAGGCCTGACCCCTCGACAGGCTCTGATCCCGGCCTCGGAGGCCCCAGCACTGGCCTTGCCTCATGGCAGGCTCCGATCCAGGCCTCGCTGGCCCCAGCACCGGCCTCACCCCTTGGCAGGCTCCAATCCCGGCCTCGGAGGCCTCAATAGTGGCCTTGCCTCACGGAAGCCTCCAATGCCAGCCGCTGGCCCCGACACCAGCCTAAACCCTCAGCAGGCTCCGATCCCAGCCTTGAAGGCCCCAGCATTGGCCTTGCCTCACGGCATGATCCGATCCCGTCTTCATTGGCCCCAGCACAAGCCTAACTACTCGGCAGGCACTGATTCCAGCCTCGGAGACTCCAGCACTGGCCTTTCCTCATGACACGCTCTAATCCCAGCTTTGCTGTGTCCGTCGCCGGCCTCACCCCTCGGCAGGCTCTACTCCGAGCACCCTCTTTGCCCAACCATTTGTTTCACATTCTCGATGGTGCATGGTGGTAGCATTCTGCCTCTGGTGTCATTACTTCAAAGGTTCCAGGTGTAATGCATCAGATCTCTGCCTCCCCTGAGTACTGGCCATTGCCATTGCCACTGTCTCCATCATTTCAAATCTTTCCCAAGCTCTTTTTCCACTCTGAATGTTGTCCAGTGTTCCTAAACATGCGCAACGGTAGCATTCGACCTTTGGTTTAATTTCTCCAAAAAAATAAAATAAAATAAGTTTGGTAGGCTCCGATTTCTGCTTCTCTTGGATACAAGTCTCCACCACCCATGCAGACACCGCTTTCAGCACTGCCTTTCTCCTTGGTCTCCACTAAAGTCTCTCTCCTTACCGGTGATATCCAAGATTCTTAACAATGTAGAGAAGAAGCAGTCCTCCTTAGTGGGGAATTTTTCCAATAATTACAAGTCATTTAGATAAGTTTTGTCTGCATTTCCAGTATCCTGGCATCCACCACAGCCTCCTTGACCCCTCTCCATTTTTTTTTTCTTTTTCTTTTCCTTTTCTACAGGGTCCTTCTGGGTGGAAAGGGGGTTGCCTAGGGGTGCCCCACCAGCGCCTGCCCACCTGCCCAGGGTCGGGGCCAGAGGCCCGGACCACAGGGTCCTTCCGGGTGGGGTGGTCGCCTAGAGGTGCCCCACCAGCGCCTGTCCACCCGCCCAGGGTCAGTGCCAGAGGCCCAGACCACAGGGTCCTTCCAGGAGGAAGGGAGGTTGCCGAAGGGTGTCCCGCCAACGCCTGCCCACCCGCCCAGGGTCGGGGCCAGAGGCCCAGACCACAGTGTCCTTCCAGATGGAAAGGGGGTCGGTCGCCTAGGGTGCCCCACCAGCACCTGTCCACCCACCCAGGGTCAGTGCCAGAGGCCCAGACCACAGGGTCCTTCCAGGAGGAAGGGAGGTTGCCGAAGGGTGTTCCGCCAGCGCCTGTCCACACGCCCAGGGTCGGGGCCAGAGGCTTGGACCACAGGGTCCTTCCGGATGGAAAGGGGGTCAGTCACCTAGGGGTGCCCCGCCAGTGCCTGCCCACCTGCCCAGGGTCAGGGCCAGATGCCCAGACCACAGGGTCCTTCTGGGTGGAAAGGGGGTTGGTCGCCTAGGGGTGCCCCGCCAGTGCCTGCCCACCAGCCCAAGATCGGGCTAGAAGCCCGGACCACAGGGTCCTTCCAGGTGGAAAGGGGGTCGCCTAGGAGTGCCTCGCCAGCACCTGCCCACCTGCCCAGGGTCGGGGCCAGAGGCCTGGACCACAGGGTCCTTCTGGGTGGAAGGGGGGTTGCCGAAGGGTGTCCCGCCAGTGCTTTCCCACCCGCCCAGGGTCGGGGCCAGAGGCCCGGACCACAGGGTCCTTCAGGGTGGAAAGAGGGTCGCCAAAGGGTGCTCTGCCACTGCCTGACCACCCGCCCAGGGTCGGGGCCAGAGGCCCGGACCACAGGGTCTTTCTGGGTGGAAAGGGGGTCTCCTAGGGGTGCCCTGCCAGTACCTGCCCACCCGCCCAGGGTCGGGCCAGAGGCCCGGACCACAGGGTCCTTCTGGGTGGAAGGGGGTTTGCCGAAGGGTGTCCTGCCCGTGTCTGCCCACCCGCTTAAGGTTGGGGCCAGAGGCCCCAGCCACAGGGTCCTTCTGGGTGGAGAGGGCGTCACCGAAGGCTGCCCCGCCAGTGCCTGCCCACCCTTCCAGGGTCGGGGCTCCGCATCTAATTTGATAAATTGTTTAGATAAGTTGTTTTCTTTCAGAGTTTGGAATATGTTACTCCAGGCCCTTCTGGCTTTCATGATTTGGTCTGGGAAGTCTGGAGCGATTCTAATTGGTTTGCCTCTGAATATCACTTGACTGTTTGTTTTTGTTTACTTTAAGTTTCTCTACTTGGCTTCTACATTGGTCATTTTGACATTTATGTGGCATGGGGAACCTTTTCTCAGATCTTGTCTAGAGGGAGTTCTATAGGTTTCCTAAACTTCTGTATAAACCTGTTGCTCTATGTTTGGAAATTTTTCTGCTATTACGTCTTTGAAGAGATTATTGATCCCTTTGGTTTCATCTTCTTTTCTTGCCTCTATTCCCAATTATTCTTAGTTTAGCTCTCTTAAAATGGGCCCATATTTCTTCAGTGTCAAATTCCTGCTGTCAGATTTTTTTTCTAAGTTATAAACTATGCATTCGTTTTTGAGCAGCAATATTCTATTCTTTATGTGGTCTAATTGATTGTTTATAGTTGGAATTGATGCCTTTACTTTAGTGATTGCATTTTTAAATTTCTTTTAGACTCTCTCTAAATTCTTTTTGAAGGTCCTGTATTATTTCAACAGTTATATTTTTTATTTGATCCTCTAGAGATCTCTGCATTTCTGTGTTATCAGGTTCTGATATTGTGTGTTTGTGCACATTCATTGCTTCATTGTTGTTCCTCTTTCCCATGATTTCAGAAGTCTGTACCTTCTCTGGGTTCTTCATGTCATCACGTCTTCACTTATGGGGCTCTGGATCTCTGGCGTTGGTGGTAATCTCAGCTGCCACTACTCCTTTACTGGGTTGTATCACAAAGTCTCAAATCCAGGGAGTTAATCGAGGCTGAGTGAGACCATGGGGGTTCCAGGTTGGGCATTTTCCCATGGGGAGCTGTGACTAGGGTGTGGCATCTTTGCCACCACTACTCCTTCACTGGGTTGGACTGCAAAATATCAGGCCCACGGAGATTGTCAAAGCTGTGCAAGTCCTTGGGGGTTCAGTGCTGGGATTTCTACTTAGGTACCACAATTTCACTAACGGTTGTTATGCATGCTGATCTGGAGCTGTCGCAGGCATGGTGAACTCACCAATGCTGTTGGCAATAAGGCGCCCTTGCCATGCCCTCGACCGTGAGGCTGGCATATTTACTTTTTGGTTTTGAGCTCCTTTCTGATTCCCTGGAGGGCATGATGAATTTGGCTACTGGATATTTTAAATGTTCTTTGCACTGAAATAACTGCTGAATTACACCCAAATGATCTGCAGCTGCTCACTTCAGCTCCTTGTTTTTCTTTTCTCTCTGGAACCTGGTGCTGTGAGGGCAGATGGTGCCAGTGCAGCATCCGCCTCCGCAATGCAGGCTGATTTCTTTCTAGTCTCTGGTTGTTCTTCTAGTCTTCTTTTTCTCTTTCCCTTGTATTTACAGTTTTTATTTCTCTGATGATAATATTTTCTGTTTTCTGGCTGTGTTAAGTGCTGATTTTATGGCAATAGAGATCGAGTGTTAGCAGGACTCATAAGTGCTGCTTTTTCTGGTCACCATCTGTTAAGAAGTCTCTGTACATCTTTTTTTTATGGCATTGGGGTTCCTGGAAACCCTTCTAACTCCAGGCTACACTACCAGACCTATTTTTCTATTTTTATTTGGAAACAGGGTTAAGAGACACAGGTTAAGAGCAAGGCTGGCTTCAAACCTGCCCAATCCTCCTGTCTCCACCTCCAAAGTGCGGAGATTACAGGTATGTGCCACCACACCCAGCATTCTGTACATCTTCTTTGAAGAAATGTCTTTTTTGAATTTTTGGTCAATTTAGGTGTTTATTTACTTATTTATTTTTGGTACTGGAAACTGAACCCAGGAATATTCTACCTCTGTTCTATACCTCAAGCCCTTTTTATATTTTATTCTCAAACAGGTTCTAGTTGAGTTTCTAAGGCTTCCCCTGAGCCTGCAATCTTCCTGTCCACCTCTCAAATTTTGAGATTTTCTGTCTCAGTTATTTGTCTCTTAATTGCTGAATTATAAGAGTATTTATATATTTTGTATACTAGACCTTTATTTGATACATGCTTTACAAATATTTTCTCTAATTCTGTGCTCTAGCTTTTTAAAAATTTTATAGTATATTTTGATGTACAAAAATTTTAAATGATGTGATTGAGAAAATGGTGACTATAAAATGCAGTACATCTCAGTAGCTGTAACAAACAAAAATTAACTACCAAAAAGCTGGTTCCTTGACAAAAAAAAGAAACCAGATAAGATACATATGAATAAAAACACAAAAAAGGGAAACCATGGCTGAATAAAATCCAGTAGTCAGAACCTGGTGTGGAGTCCCACACCATGCTGTGCTGCTTATCTGAGCTGCATCTGCCAAATCCATAGACCTAAAAAATCCCTGTAAGAAAGCCAAGGACTTAAGGTGAAGTAAGCAGCAGTAGAATCCCAACATTTGTAGTCACCAACACCATGCTTTATGGACAGAGAAAAATGACCCAAAAGCCTGTGTACTCATCAGAATCCTGCACCTGCAGCAGGATACTGTGCCCTCCAGAAACCTGTGCCTGTAAAAGTAGCCAACTGTGTTTCTCAGCAGATGATTGTCCAGAGAAGCCCTAGGGATCCTAATACACTAAGATTTGTGTCTTACAGAGAGAGAAGAAAGGCAAATAGTGCCCAGAGTACAGTATCCATACAAGGTCACAGGGGGTCATTGAGATTACACTGGACACCCTCCACTAATGTAAGTAGGGTGACACAGTTCCAGGACTAGAAAGCACAGAACTTTGCACTTACATGGAACCTATTTTCAGTGACATCTGCCTCCCTGAGACCTAAGCACAAAATGGAGAGAGGTGAGAGAGGGGTGCAGACACTGAAAAAGTGGGTCCAAAAACTGACAATAGGTTACTGAGCAAATGAGAGATATTGTAACATGCTCTAGAATCTACTACAGCAAACAGACATTAAACAGCTGAAAATGTATTTGCAGACCCCAAATGGGCCCTTTATGTCTAAATTTGCAGTATTTTTTCCACTGTCATTAGTTTTTTTTTCCCCTTTGGTTAGTTTTGTCATTTATTTGCTATTGTTATTGTTAGTTAGTTGGTTGTTTTGTTATTTTCTGCATGTTTGTTTGTTCTTTCTCCCATTTCTTTTACAAGCTTGCTCCCTCTATACTATCTATTCTCTTCTTTCAAAACTTTTTCTCATTTTTCTCTTTATCTATCTCCTTGTTTTATATTTAAGTTATTTCATATTTCTATACCTGCACCCTACACTGACTACAAGAATACTACTATATATTCACTATCATCTCAACCAGATATGAACTTACTATACTTTAACTCTTACTCAACTTGATCCTGTCCTCTACTTTACCCTATTTCTGTATCCATCACCCCAGCTTCTTCCCACTCACCTAACCCTTACCATTGAAAACAACTCTACTTCCCTGTGCATGAATTTGCTGTTCACCTCTAAATGCCTATGGATAAAATTGGATCAGAGAGGGGATCTACAAGAAAGGACAACCAGAAAATAAAGATAAACTAACCACAGTCAATTGAAGGAAATGCTCAACAGACTGCACATCAAGGTTTAAAAAACATATAGGTCACACACTCTTCTGCCCACACTGCTGAGCTGACTTTTTATAAAGGTAGTGGCAGACAGAATACCTGACCATAACATCTGAAACTCATCAATGCCACCATAGCAGAAAGTAGAAGGAACCCCAGAGCAACTCAGTTTTAACAATCTACAGGTAGAACACGGTGGGATGATAGTAGACATAGTCTTCAGGGTTAATGTCAAAGTGTGAGTGGCAGTTGGAAAACATCTTTCCTAACAATGACCAGTAACAGCATCTATCAACAATGACACACAAACAAAGAGAAAGAATATGCCAAGATAACAAAAATACAAACCCAAGAATTCCAAAAAAGATAACAAAAAACAGTGAGAAAATAAGGGAAATCATGAATACTGACCTAAAATGCAAGAAAGATAATTTCAAATCATGATCTTCAATAGAATGAAAGGCCTCACAATGAGTGTACAGAAAATGAGACATTAAATGAGGAAATTGAGACACATTAAGAAAAATATCAGAAAGAGTCCTGGAATAAAATAAGAGTCAATAAATGAAATGAAGACAGCAATAGCAAGAAAGTCTGGAAGATTGGATAAAATGAAAAACAGAATATCACTGTTAGAAGACAGTTCATTCAAAACCAAAATCACAGTCAACAGTGTACTACATGTTGTCCCTACAACTATGGAACAATATGAAACATCCAAACTTGCAGATAAAAGGCACTGAAGAAGGGATAGAGACATGGCCCAAAGGTATCCGTAATCGCTTAAGAGAAATAAGTTCAGAGAATTTTCTAACCATGGAAAGTTACTTAGACATCCACATACAGAAGACATATAGGACACAGTTAAGACAAGATCAAAGAAGGACCTCCCCATGCCATGTAATAATCAAAATGACCAAAATAGAGGCTAAGCAAAGAATATTAAATGCAGTGAGAACAAAAAATTAAGGTGAAATTAAGGGGGGCAAAACAATAAAAATTACTGCAGACATCACAATTTAAGTCATGAATGCAAGGAAAGACAGGTATGATATAACCCAGACCCTAGCAGAAAACAATTTTCAACCAAAACTGCTATATCCAGCCAGGCTATTATTTAAAATTGATGGAGAAATAAAAGTGTTTCAAGATAAGCAGAATCTTAAAAGATTCATAAATACTAAGCCACCACTAGAGAAGATAACAAAATAAATCATAAAGAAGAAAAAAGAATCAAATTTTAAAATCAGAGAAGAGATTAATTCAATCAGTGGAACAACTAAGAAGAAATAACACTACATCAAATAAAATATAGAACATAAAATGACAGAAAACAAAAATCATTTCTCAATGATAAAAATGAATGTAAAAGGACTTAGTTCACCAATTAAAAGACATATACTGGCAATGTGGATTCAAAAACATAATCCAAATATATGCTGTTTGCAAGAAACTTACCTTACAGACAAAGATATCCATAGCCTAAAAGTGAAAGAATAAAAAATAGATATATCATGCCAATGGAGACTGAAAACGCACAGAGGTAGCAATATTGATACCTAATAAAACAGACTTTAAAACACATCAGAAGAGATGAAGCAGAGCATTTTTTATTAATAATGGAAATAATGCATTAAGAAGATACAATGGTAGCAAATTTTTATGCCTAAATGTGGGTACATCCACATTTGTAAAACAAACTCTTCAGGACATCAAGTCTCAAATAGACCCAAATACAATGGTATTGAAAGATTTCAACAAATCACTCATGGCACTAGATTGATCTTCAAGGCAAGAGATGAGTAAAGATTTTTCAGAACTAAAGAAAACCAGAAACCAGAAACAGCAAAGTACACATTTTTCTCAGATACCCATGAAACATTTCTCAAAATAGATCAAATCCTGGGTAATGAAGCAAGTGCCAGAAAATTCAAAAGATGCAATATAATTCTTTGCAATTTTTCAGATCACAATGAAATAAAGTAGAAAACAACTACAGGAAGACCAAAACAAACTATATAAATACATGGAGATTGAATGATACTCTTTTTAATGAAGTGTGGATAAGATCAGAAATAAGGAGAGAAATAAAAAATTCCTGGAATTAAAAAAAATAGAAAGACAAAATACCAAAAATCTATGGGCCACTTTGAAGGCAGTGTTAAGAGGAAAGTTTATAGCCAAATAGAAAAAGAACTGAAAATCATCAAATAAACAACCTAATGACACATCTCAAGGACCTAGAAAATGGCAACAGTCTAATCCCAAATCCAGCAAAAGGCAGAAATAAATGAAATGGGGAATAAAAAAAATACAAAGGATCAACCAAAAAGAAGCTGGTTCTTTTTAAAGATTAATAAGATCAACAAACCCCTGCCAATCTAACCAAAAGAAATAGAGTCAACTCAAATCATTAAAATCAGAAATTTAAAAGGAGACATCACACAGTGGGGAAATTCAAAGGATTATCAGAAACTGTTTTGAAAATTTATACTCAAGTAGATTGGAGAATATGAATGATATTGAGAGATTGCTAAGGACATATAACCTACTTTAATTGAACCAAAAGACATAACAAGCCAAAAACAAAAAATAGCAAGTAAAGATATAGAAATAGCAATTTTTTTTCCATCAAAGAAAAGCCAAGGCTCAAATGGGTTTCCAATTGAATTCTACAAAACTTTTAGAAAAGTAAACCCAATACTCCACAACTTGTTCTGGAAAATGAAGAGATGAAATTCTTCCAAACTCCTTCTATGAGGCCAATATCACATTAATACCAAAACCAAATAAAGATACCTCAAGAAAAAATTACACAGTAATATCTTTGATGAATATAGATGCAAATATTTAAAACAAAATACTGGCCATGAACACTCAAAACCACATCAGGGAAATTGTACACCAGGACCAAGTTGATTTTATCTCAGGAAAACAATGCTAGTTCAACATATGCAAATCAACTCATGTTATTTACCACATAAATAGAACTGAGCCAGGCGTGGTGGCGCACACTTGTAATCCCCGCGCTTGGGAGGCAGAGACAGGAGGATCGCGCAGGTTCTAAGCCAGCCCCGCGCTGGCTTAGGAGACCCTGTTTCCAAATATAAAATGTAAAAAGAGGTCTGGGAGTGTAGCCCGGAGGTAGAAGGGCTTCCAGGAACCCCAGTACCACCAAAAAAAAAAAAAAAAAAATAGAACTGAGTACAAAAACCACATGATCATGTCAATAGATGATAAAAAATATTTTGACAAATCCTACACTCATTCATGTTAAAAACACTGCAGAAAATTAGAATAGAAGGAATGTACCTCGACATCATTAAGATAATATAAAATAAACCCAAAGCCAACATCATATTGCATGGGGAAAACCTGCAAGAATTCCCTCTAAAATCAGGGACAAGACAAGGATACCCACTATCACTACTTCTTTTCAATATAATCTTTGAGACTTTTGCCAGAGCAGTAAGACAAGAGAGTATATAAAAAATTAAAATAGAAAAAGAATAATTAAAATTATCTTTGTTTGCAGACCACATAATCCTATATCTAGAGGATAAAAAGAATCCAACCAAAAGATTACTGGAGCTGATTAATTAATTCAGCAAAGTAGTAGGATACCAAATCAGCCTAAAGAAATCAGAATATATATATTGGCATGTCTCAGTCCAAAGCCCTGCAGCTGAGGTAAACCAGAGGTGAGATAGGGCAAGGAGAGCGGGGTGAGTGGGTGGACTTGGCCAGCCTGGCCAGCCTGTCTGATGCCAGGTCAAATGCAATGTGCGACCCCTGAACCTGCTGCTCCCTGCTGTTGCCACCTCAACCCTGCACCCGCACAGGCTTGGTCAGATGTCAGAGTGATGCTCGCTGAGCTCCTGTGAAAATTTGTCAGTTCTACTTAAGGGTAGCAGTTCCCTGCACCTCTGTACCCCACTCTGCCTATGAGGCATCAAGTAAATGGGTCTAGTCATGCCTCCAGTAAGAAGCCAGAAAGCTCAGGAATCCGTTTGTCCAGTGGACTGAGTCTGTTACCTGGGCAGTGGTCTATTCAAGGCCCATCAGGAAGAGGATGACCTCTAATTTTCTCTGCCATACATCAGGTTAGAAATGGGGACCATAGAATACACAGAGCTAATCAATCTGAACTGGCTACACAAGAGCAAGAATTTGCTGAAAAGCTTTGGGGAGTCTGTGCTCAGGAATGTCGGCCCATCTAGTACCTGGACAATGACACCCCTCTGTCTCTCGCCCTATCAGACATGCCCTCCCATGTCAAGCAGAACCCCAACTACAAGACCCTTACTCCTTTATCTGCCTCATATTTATGTCCATAGAGGACTCAACAACTAAGGGTCTGCCAGTGAATGAGATCTACAACTGGATCTTGGAACATTTTTTTTGTTATTTTGTGAATGCACTGACTAGGTGGAAAAACTCAGTGAGACATAATTTGTTGTTAAATAAGTGTTTTAAGAAAGTTGACAAATAGATGCGCCGGGCGTGGTGGCGCACGCTTGTAATCCCCGCGCTTGGGAGGCGGAGACAGGAGGATCGTGCAGGTTCGAAGCCAGCTTCACTGGCTTAGGAGACCCTGTTTCCAAAAAATAAAATAGGTCTGGGAGTGTAGCCCTGAGGTAGAAGGGCTTCCAGGAACCCCAGCACCACCACCAAAAAAATTACAAGTGTGCGCCACCACGCCTGGCTCAGTTCTATTTATGTGGTAAATAACATGAGTTGATTTGCATATGTTGAACTAGCATTGTTTTCCTGAGATAAAATCAACTTGGTCCTGGTGTACAATTTCCCTGATGTGGTTTTGAGTCAGAGTATTCTGAAAGGTACGTTGTGGTGCAGAGACCCTGAATATAGACAAAATCTAATTTAGGCTTTGAAAAAGATACCTTACCACCCATCTCCCACCTCTCCTCAGGCATATCAAAGAACATCAGGTCCACGCATGTGGCTGAGCAGTACCTTCTCCAAGAAAAATGAAGCCCTTCTTCAAGATCCTGACATTGATACTGCCAGTGCCATGATGCCTTTGAATACTCCCCCTGAGATACAAGCAGGTTTTCCTCCAGGAGTGATACAGTAGCGAGCATAGGTCCTGAGCTGAGGGCTATTTCCTGGCATTTAGCCATTGCCATTCACCCCACCCAGATGATAGGAGCCATGAAGAACCTTATCACCAGCTGCTGGACGCAGACTGAGTGCTGGCCACCCTGTGGCTACCCAGTGGTCAGTAGATATCCCAAGAAAGACCACAACTATAGCACTGGCAAGTCCTCCAACACTCATAGTACCTTGTCTGCCAGTGACTCCATCTCTTTCTCTTCCTCGGCAGACAACCACTACGAGTTTACCATGAAGGGGACCCAGAAGGTCAGTGAAGGCCGTGAGGGGAGCTTCCAGAGCCACAAGAGCCAGTGCAAGATGGAGGAGGATGACTGGAAACCCAGCCAGAAGGTGGCCGAGGAGGCTCTGAGAGACAAGGGGTACACTTCCTAGGACAAGAAGCACCAGCACTTCAGCAAGGCCAGGAAAGTTCTCAGTGACACAATGCTCCTCAAAAAGAGATGCACAGAAAAGTCCCCCACAAAACTGACTATGACGAGATGAAAAAGGCCACGTAGTTGCTGCTGCAATTAGCAGGGATCCAGTCCTGTTTGAATAACATAACCAATCGGACAGCATAGGGGCAGAAAGAGCAAAAGGCAACTATGAAGAAAACAAGTTATTTATTTGTTTGAACTGATCATTTGGTTTCAGCATGTCAGGAAATTTCTCATGATTTGTGGCAATTTTGGCAATTTTTAAATTTAGGTTTGGTTTTCTTTATTTTACTTTACTTTTTTTTTGTTTGCCCCCTCTCCTTTGTTTTGGACCCTTAAGAATTTTATTTTAAAAGGAGATTAAATTTATGGAAATATATTATCCCATTCTATCAGTAACTTTTAACTCTGTTTACATTGTCTTTGGATATACAACTTTTTTTTATTTTTTAGAAAGTTTATTTTTTGTTGCCTGTGCCTTTGAAATCATATCCAAGAAATCACTGCCAATTTCAATGTTGTGAAGTTTTATGACCTAGGTTTTCTTCTAAAAGTTTATAGTCTTAAGATTTACATGTAAGTATTTTATCTATTTTTTGTTAATATTTGTATATGGTGTTATGTAAGGGTCCAATTTTATTCTTTTCATGTAATTATTATTTTTCAACAATATTTAATGAAAAGATTATTTTTTCCTTCACAAAATGTTCTTGGAAACCTTGTCAAAAATAACTTGACCATATATGGAAGAGTTTATTTCTAGGCTTTTTATTTTACCTCACTGGTTTATATATCTGACTTTATAGCAGTATTTTACTGTTTCAATTACTGTAGCTTTATAACATTTGAAATCAGAAAATGTACATCTTCTAGGTTTGTTCTTCTTTGAGATTGTTTTTGATATTTAGAGTTCCTATTTCATGTTAGGATAGTTTTTTTTTTTCTGAAAAATAAATAAATACAGCCGGGGCCCAGGTTGCAGGACTCTAGGCCCCGGGCTGGCCCGCGTGTAGTACGCCAGACCCCTGGAGAAACCGGGCCCGGTCGTCAGAACCTGGGTCCTGGGAAGGGGTCGGGCAGGACACGCTGGACCCCAGAAGAGCCAGGGCCTGGGTCGCAGGACTCTGGGCCCCGGGCGGGATCGAGTGGAGCACACCAGACCCCTGGAGAAACCGGGGCCTGTTGTAAGATTCTGGGTCCCAGGCAGGGTTCAGGCAGGGCACGCCGGATTCCTGGAAGTGCCAGGGCCCAGGTTGCAGGAGTCTGGGCCCCAGGCAGAGTAGTGCAGAGCACGCTGGACCCATGGGGAAACAGTACTACAGTACTACTGAGTGCCTGATCGCACTACCTCCTAAAACCACACATACTGTCTTCTCTTATTTAAAAAAAAAGGAAAAGAAAAAGAAAATAGAAAAATATCAGAGAAGGGTCAAGATGACCATGGCGGATACCAGGATACTGGAGATGCAGACAAAACTTATCCAAATGAACTGGAACTTTTGGAAAAATTCCCCGTGAAGGAGGACTGCTTTTCCTCTACATTGTTAAGAATCTTGGACATCACCTAGAAGGAGAGAGGTTAGCGAAGACCAAGGAGAAAGGCACTGTTGAAAGTGGTCTCCAAGATGGCAGAGGAGACTTGTATTCAGGAGAAGCAGAAATCGAATCCTACCAACCTTATTTTTTTTGGAGAAATTACACCAAATGTTGAATGCTACTGTCATGCATGCTTAGGAACACTGGAAAACATTCAGAGTGGAAAAAGAGCTTGGGAAAGATTTGAAATGGTGGAGGCAGTGGCAATGGCAGTGGCCAGTACTCAGGGGAGGCAGAGATCTGATGCATTACACCTGGAACCTTTGAAGTAACAACCCCTGAGGCAGAATGCTACCACCACGCACCCTCGAGAACGTGGGACAAATGGCTGGGTGAGAGGGTGCTCGGATTGGAGCCTGCCGAGGAGTGAGGCCGGTGCCGGGGCCAGCGAGGCCAGGATTGGAGCCTGCTGTGAGGCAAGGCCAGTGCTGGAGCCTCTGAGGCTGGGAGCGGAGCCTGCCAAGGGGTTAGGCCAGTGCCGGGGCCAATGGCCGACATCGGAGCCTGCCATGAGGCAAGGCCATTACTGGGACTTCCGAGGCCGGGATCAGAGCCTGCTGAGGGGTTAGACCGGTGCTGGGGCCAGCAAGGCTGGCATTGGAGCATGCTGTGAGACAAGGCCAGTGCTGGGGCCTCTGAGGCCGGAATCGGAGCCTGCTGAGGGATTAGGCTGGTGCTGGGGCCAACGGCCAACATCGGAGCCTGCCATGAGGCAAGGCCACTACTGAGGCCTCTGAGGCCAGGATCGGAGCCTGCCTTGAGGCTAGGACAGTGCTGCAGCCACCAAGGCCAAGATTGGAGCCAGCTGAGGGGTTAGGCTGGTGTTGGGGCCAGCGAGACCAGAATCGGGGCCTCCCATGAGGCAAGGACGCTGCTTGAGCCAGCAAGTTCCAGATCAGTCCACCGGGTAGCCAGGCCACTACTGGGGCTGTCAAGAGTGGGATCGGTAATTGCAACGTGGCATGCACAGAGAAATATCGCAGAAAATAAAAACCAGATGCTTCCCCTAATCAGCAATAACTAGGAGGAAAGGGGCAACAGGAAGAGGTCGAGCTATAGAAAGGGCCCTATAGTAAAGCAATTAAAGTGACCAATCAGAGGGTATGGAATAGGGGAGGATGGAGCCTCTTTAAAAAGCAGGAGGTACATAAACAAATGTATCAAAGTTAATCACCAAACAAGCATGGGATTGAGGGAGGGGGAGGGAATGGGATGGGGGCTGGATGAGGGCTAATTGGATAATGTCTGCTTGTATATCCTCTCAAGTTTTGTATTCCAATGTTGTCGGGGCCCACTCAGCTGGACCGAGATGGCACCCAGGCTTGTTGCCAGCGTGGACTCAAGATGGCGCCTAGGCTTGCAGCCAAGTCACGAGGCTCACGAGGCTGGCGGTGCCCTGAGCCTGCCCAGTGAGCCCTATCAGGCGCCCTACGGATGATCAGTGATGCAGCGCCTTGTGCTACCACCAGCCCGCCTATGAGATGGTTAGAAATGCGCATGCCCTAGCTGTGGGAAGCTTGGGGTTGGTGGAGTGATGAGGGAGGGGTTATGAGACTGATATATATTTGCCTTCTGTGTGCATTGGCGGCGGCAGCAGCAGCAGCAGCAGCAGCAGCAGCATTATTGAGAAGGAGCATTAAAAGAGGAAGTAGTTTCATCAACAGATTCGACATTCGTTTGTTTCTTCCCTAGGCTCTGCTGGTCAGAGCCTTAGGGATGCGATAAGTGGTGCCGAGACCCAGGAGAGAGAGAGAGAAAAAAAAAAAAACGTAGCAAAAAATTCACAGGTAAGCCATAAAATAAGATAAGGCTCGCGGATAAGCGAGGGACAGCGCTGTGTAGGTTAGCAGGAATTTGCGACGATAGGTTCACAGGAATTTGCGACGATAGGTTCGCAGGAATTTGCGACGAAGTAAAACTTATCATGGGGTCTAAGGTTACTACCATGAAGGTCAAAGAGGCTCTTCGTAACATTCTGTCTAAGGGGGGAGTGAAAGTGAAAGCAGCCACTTTAGAAAATTTTCTTAAACTGTAGCTCCGTGGTTTTTAGAGGAAGGATATGTTAACACTCCTCAGTGGAAATGTCTTGGTCAGGATCTTCTTAAGGCCAATGCTGAAGGGGCTCTCCCACCTGGGACATTGGCTATCTGGAGCTTAATTAAATCATGCCTGACAGACAAAACAGGGAGGTATCATCAAGTTCTAGCTGAAGGCTCTAAAGTTTTAGAGGAAGCAAAAGAAGAGATTTCAGGGCAAGGTCAACAGGCAGACTCTCAGAGGGATGAGGAGTCCTCTGAAAGCGACTCCTCCGATTCCTCCAAGGAGGAACAAGAGATATGGCCTGTTCCACCAGAAAGAGATAAGGAGGAAGAAGCTTTGTTAGAATCTTGGCGCAGATTCCAAATATCTTATAACAGAAAAAAAAAAAAAAACATCCTGAACCTTCCGCTCCTCCCCCTCCCTCTCCTAGTCCGCTTCCATATCTTACTGAGAAAGGAAAGTCTGATAGGCGGAAGAGACCCGAGGTTAGTCCGTGGACGGAGATTTTGCCTACACCAGGAGCATTTCCTGTGTTTCTTGACCAGAATCAGCAAAGGTATCATGAGCCATTAGATTGGAAGATTGTTCAAAGATTATAAGAAGCTGTGTCTACATATGGAGTGCAGGCCTCATTTACCTTGTCACTGGTAGAATCCTTTGAAAGATACTCCATGATTCCAAATGATTGGATGAATTTGTGCAGGGCTCTACTGTCTGGTGGAGCCTATCTTAATTGGAAGTCAGCCTATATAGAATATTGCTCTGATAAAGCTTGTATTAATGCTCAGACAGGGCAACCTGCTTGGAATTTGGATATGTTAATGGGACAGGGACCATTTGCTAATAATCAAAATGGGTACCCACAGCAGGTGTATGGGCAAATTGATCAAGCAGCATTAAGGGCATGGAAGATGTTATCAGGGACAGGCAATTTAGGAGCCAGTTTGTCAAAAGTTACTCAAGGACCCAATGAGCCTTTTGCTGATTTTTTATCACGGCTTGTGGAAACAGCTTCTCAGGTTTTCCCTGATGTGGACGCTGCCATGCCATTGATTAAACAGCTAGCTTATGAGCAAGCCAATAAGCCTTGTCGGGATGCAATACGTCCCTATAAAAATAAGGGCCTAGAAATATGGCTCAAGGTATGCAGAGACATAACTGACTCTGTCATACAAGGACAAGCCATAGCTGCTGCCATTGTTGCTGGGTTGCAGGGCAAGCCTTACAATCAAAAGCAGAGAGGCAGTTCAGGGAATTGTTTCAGATGTGGTCAACCAGGACACTCTAAAAGAGATTGTATACAGACTAATTCTGGAGCATCTTCTAGACCATCCCAGAGGATTCCCAATCTGTGTCCTCAGTGTAGAAAAGGCAATCATTGGGCTGTAGAGTGCAGATCTCGATGGGATGTAGATGGAGAGCCTCTTCCCCCACCGCAATCAAGTGCTAGGCCAAAAAACGGGCAGAGGGGCCCTGTGCCTCAGGGCTCTCAAATGTATGGGGAAATTCAACAGGAGACAGGGAATGCAGGACCACAGATGAGGCAGGTGCCTCGATTTCAGCAGCCTCTCCCACCATACGGAGAGCAACCCCAGAGAGTGCAGGATTGGCCACCGCCTGACTCATATTAACCCCTGAAATGGGAGTTCAAAAAGTAGATTCAGATTTTCATGGACCCCTTCCTTCTAATACTGTAGGACTGCTTCTAGGCCGAAGTTCCACTACCTTATCGGGTCTAGTGGTGTATCCAGGAGTTATTGACCAGGACTATACAGGAAATGTGAAAATATTAGTTTCTTCCCCTCGTGGGATTTCTATTATAAATGATGGGGACCGCATTGCTCAGATAATTCTGTTGCCTAGTAAACATTTTATTTTTCCTAGTCAAAGACAGGCAAGAAAAGATAAGGGCTTTGGTTCTACAGGTCCTCCTGGAGCATGGCTCACTATGGATATGGGGTCATGTCCCATGTGTCAACTCACTATACAGGGAGTCACTTTTTGGGGTCTCTTGGACTCAGGTGCTGACCGTAGTATCATTAGATTATCTGAATGGCCAAAAGATTGGGGATTACAACAGACAGATCAATTACTTAAGGGGTTAGGATATGCAAATAGTCCAAGCTGCAGTGCTGTTCACCTTAATTGGACAGATCAAGAAGGTCATTCAGGGACATTCCAACCTTTTGTTCTGGAGCTTCCTGTATCCTTGTGGGGTCGGGATGTGTTACAACAAATGGGAGTAAAATTGACTACTGAATCTGTATATAGCCCTCAAAGTCAACAACTTATGCATGATGCAGGCTATTCAGGGACAGGTGGGCTTGGCCGATTTGAACAAGGTCGAAAGTCCCCTGTTCCCATGATGGGAAGAAACAATCTTAAAGATAAAAGAGGACTGGGTTTTTCTATGGGGCCACTGAACAATTAAAGATTAAATGGAAAACAGATGTGCCAGTGTGGGTCTCTCAGTGGCCCCTTCCTAAAGAAAAAGTTACAGCAGCCCACGAGCTGGTACAGGAGCAGTTATCGGCAGGACATTTACAGTCCTTCACATCTCCATGGAATACCCCTATTTTTGTTATCAAAAATAAATCAGGTAAATGGAGATTGTTACATGATCTCCGCGCAGTAAATAATAGTATGGAGATCATGGGACCAGTGCAATTGGGGCTACCAGTCATATCAGCCCTCCCTGCCAATTGGTCCACTGTTGTGTTGGACATCAAAGACTGTTTCTTCTCTATCCCACTGCATCCTGCAGATACCCCTTGATTTGCTTTTACAATACCGTCCATTAACAATCAGCAGGTGGATCAAAGATATGAATGGACAGTACTACCACAGGGTATGGCTAATAGTCCCACGTTGTGCCAAATACATGTAGATAAAGCCCTACAATCTATTAGGAGAGAATTTGCCTCTTCCATGATTTGTCATTATATGGATGATATTTTATTATGTGCTAAAGCCCCAGAAATTTTGGATGAAATGCTTATAAAAACTATACTATGTCTTAAACAATGGAACTTAATTATAGCTCCAGTAAAAATACAACAGGGAAATGTTAAACAATACCTTGGCACCAAATTAGAAGATACTATTATTCGTCCTCTTAAGGTTAGCTTGAGGGTGGACAATTTACAAACTTTAAATGATTTTCAAAAACTTTTAGGGGATATAAATTGGATTTGACCATATTGCAGACTTAGTAATGCTGACCTAAAACCTTTGTTTGATTTGCTAAAAGGGGATTCAGATTTACTTTCTTCGCGATCTTTAACACCTGAGGCGCGAACATGTATTCAACTTGTAGAGGAAAGATTATCTGAAGCACAAGTGGATCGTATAGATTATCAGAAAAAACTGCTCTCATGTATTCTTACCACAGATCTCACCCCCACTGGAGTGTTGTGGCAAGAGGGTCCCATAATGTGGGTACACCTCCCTCATTCTCCCAAAAAGTGTTGCCATGGTATCCAGCCTGTGTTGCACAAATAATTATTAAGGCACTAAAGGCAACTCTAACTGCATTTGGGATGCAGCCTGATCTTATCATCACTCCATATACTAAAGAACAGCTTTCCACTCTAGCTGCCACCAATTCTGACTGGGCTATTGTCCATGTAATGGCCACAGAACAATTCGATAATCATTATCCACAACATCCATGGCTCAGGTTTATTTTGGCTCATTCTATTGTTTTTCCTAAAATCACTCGATCTGCACAGATTGCTGGAGCACCAAATATTTTTACAGATTGATCCAAAGGAGGTATGGGAGTGATATTCAAAGAGGGCTCAGATCCACAAACTTTTCTTTTTCCTCATTCATCAGCACAGGCAGTAGAGATTTTGACAGTGATTCAAGTATTTATGCTCTATGATTCCACTCCATTCAATTTAATTTCAGATAGCTTATATGTAGTACAGGCACTTAATAGCCTTGAATGTGTAGGACATATTAAGGGACAATCTACTATTATTTTATTATTGGCTAAGTTACAACAATATATTTGGAACCGAAAATGTTCCTTCTATGCAACCCACATACGAGCTCATTCAGGACTTCCTGGACCGCTTGCTGAAGGCAATGCTATTGCAGATTTTTATACTCGAACTGTACTTATTTTTTCAAATGAGGACAAAGTGTTACAGGATCAAGAATTTCACAATAAATTTCATGTAAATTCCCAAACGCTGAGACTAAAATTTAAAATCACTAAAGAACAAGCTCGACGCATTGTATTGCAATGCAAAAATTGTTTGACATTATTGCCACAGCCTACTACAGGAGTAAATCCTCGAGGTCTGCGACCTCTTCACCTATGGGAAATGGATGTCACGCATGTTCTTGAATTTGGCTCTCTTAAATATGTACATGTTTCCGTGGATACATGTTCCGGAGTCATCTTTGCCTCTGCTCATACTGGAGAAAAGGCCCAACATGTAATTTCCCATTGTTTGCAGGCTTTTGCTGCCTGGGGCATCCCTCACCAAATTAAAACTGATAATGGACCTGCTTATGTTTCTCAGAGATTTTCTCATTTTTGTGCCCAAATGGCTATACACTTAAATCATGGATTACCATATAATCCACAGGGCTAAGGCATAGTAGAACGAGCCCAAGCCACTATTAAGTCTGCTTTAATAAAACAAAAAGGGGGAATAGAGGCTCAATGGAGCACACTAAAAGATAAACTAAATCTTATATTATTTATTCTAAATTTTTTAACGTTGGATGCCAATGGACGAACGGCAGCGGAAAGACATTACAGGCCTCATGAGCGCTATGCAGGGCAAGCAATGTGGAAAGATATTCTTACAGGAGCATGGAATGGTCCGGATCCAGTGCTAACATGGGGTCAAGGGTCGGTGTGTGTTTTCCCACAGGACAAAGACTCGTCGATTTGGGTTTCTGAAAGATTGGTGCGCCATGTACAGGAGCCAATGGAAGATGCCAAGCAACAAATGGATATTACTAACTCTGTTGGTAATGTTTCATATTGGAATGGGTGAAAAAGATCTTTGGGGAATTATTTCTGCTTTCCCTCTTCCTTTACCTGTGTCTACCATTGCCACCTTTCTAATATTTCTTTGGTTAATGATAGTCTAGGTTGTTTTATTGATACCTGTTTTCTAACTTTCTGCTGGAATGCTTCTATGCACCCTTGGGCAGTAGCAATGCGACTGCCTATAGCAGTTCCTTGGCCAATACAAGTGAATGTAAATTCCCTTCCAGTTTTGCTGAAATGAGAAAAGATAGACTTTGGAATTTCTGCTCTTATTGCTGTAATTGTGGCCTCTGTGGCCGCGGCAGTTACAGCTGCTGCCGCTTTGGCAACATCTATAAATACTGCAGCCACTATGAATGCTCTATCCTCACATGTGGCTACTGCCATGGCTCAGCAAGCTCAAATAAATGGACAACTTAAAGCTGGCATATTAATGGTAAATCAAAGAGTAGACCTGTTACAAGAACAGGTTGACATTTTGGGGCAAATGGCCATGGTGCCATGTATTCATAAATTATCTGGATTATGTATAATGTATGTGCAGTATCAAAATTTCTCCCATGCAGGCAATTTGTCTCATCAATTAAGCAAGATGCTTCTAGGAACTTGGAGCCGTGAATTAGAACACGCCATGATTGAGCTTCGAGCATCTATCGTTGCAATTAATTCTACCCGCGTAGAAGTCGCCACAGTACAACAATGGATGGACTTGATACATGGAACATTGGGTTTCTTAAAAGATTGGGGTGGCATGGCATTCTGGGCATTTTTGCTGGTGGTAGCATGCTGTTTCCTGGTTGGATATATCAGGCCAACTCGAAAACGCACACTGCAACAACAGCGCATATTGGTGCAAGCTATGGCAGCCCTTGATGTTGGCTCATCTCCTCAGGTTTGGCTCAATATGCTGGATCGGTAGTCAAAGACGGGTAAGATCGTCCCCGGGATCATATCAACCTAAGACAGGGAAACAATCATGCTATTGTTCTCCCAAAGACGGGTAAGAATGATCCTTGAGGGTCGACAACCTAAGACAGGCACGATCCCGAGCCCTATTTTTAATAAAACAAAAAGGGGGAGATGTCGGGGCCCACTCGGCTGGACCGAGATGGCACCCAGGCTTGTTGCCAGCGTGGACTCAAGATGGCGCCTAGGCTTGCAGCCAAGTCACGAGGCTCACGAGGCTGGCGGTGCCCTGAGCCTGCCCAGTGAGCCCTATCAGGTGCCCTACGGATGATCAGTGATGCAGCGCCTCGTGCTACCACCAGCCTTCCTATGAGAGGGTTAGAAATGCGCATGCCCTAGCTGTGGGAAGCTTGGGGTTGGTGGAGTGATGAGGGAGGGGTTATGAGACTGATATATATTTGCCTGCTGTGCGCATTGGCGGCGGCAGCAGCAGCAGCAGCAGCAGCAGCAGCAGCAGCATTATTATTGAGAAGGAGCATTAAAAGAGGAAGTAGTTTCATCAACAGAGTCGGCGTTCGTTTGTTTCTTCCCTAGTCTCTGCTGGTCAGAGCTTTAGGGATGCGATACAATGTGATATATGATTACAATGTACCAATAAAAATAAAATAAAATAAATAAAAGCTCGGAAAAGTGTTTTACATAAAAAATAAATAAATAAATAAATAAACAAAACCATATTTTATTATTTACAAAAAAAAAAGAAAAATAAATGTATGATAGTTTCACCTTAAAAAAAGAAAAAATCCTCTGGTAAGAAAGAAAACAAAAATAATTATTAAAATGTTATCTCTAAGTGATCAAAAGCTTGATATCCGACAAATGAATCTGTTATGTGAGATTATCATTGTTAATTTTGGATAAATTTCTATAATATTAAATGTCAACCACTAAGCCAAGCATGGGAAGGAGGGATGGTGAAAGAATGGGGTGGGGAATCGGTAGGGGCTAACTGGGAGATGTGTGCATGTACGTGTACAGAACTTTTTTTTTACCCCATTATGATGCATGAATACAGTGCACCAATAAAAATTTTAAAAAGTTTTAGAGCTCATATCAACACTCAGCTGTTTTACAAAAGCTTTTCATTATCTGAAGGCAAAACTGAAAGAGCCAAAATTATCAGCAGCTTGTCAGAAATACTTGGCTGAACTCACAGGGATGGCATCATTAACGCCAAAGGATCACACACCGGGCACCAACAGGGCATGTGTGCACAGTAATTATCAGTCAGGCCCAACCCTTATATTTAAAAAAAAGTTCCACAATTCGACTTCAGTGAGGGAGGACACATACAGTAGTAGGACAAATAGAAGAGCCCCACGTTCCCCTAGAAACAGACTCGAGATTGTGGCACACAAGATTGTGTTTTGTGTCTATCAAAACAATCTGATCCAAGTGAGAAGAATACAAAACAAAAAGCTCTGGTTCCTGGCATTAATTAGTATTATGGTGTAATTTTTTAAGCCTAAAGGCATTATTGATGAACACATCCAAAAAATTAAACATGGCAAAAAAAAATAACTCCTATACTGCCCTCAAAAAGGAGTTCGCAATTAATGTCAGTCAGGATTCTTCTTTACAAAACAAACAAACAAACAAACAAACTGATTTTCACATTCAGCCACTGCAGCCCACAGAAATTTCTGATCCATAAAGTACGGGTTCCTTTGAAGAGGAAAAAAAAAAAAAAGAAAAATCACAAAAAATGAAACTTTTAAAATTCAAAAATAAAGTTTTTGTAAATAATGTCTTTAGCATGCAGCATGAATTATTTTCATATAAATGTAGAAAATATAGAAAAGGCTATACTTCCAGTTTTTAAGTAGTTAGGCTCAGAGGTTCTTGATTTTCCTTTTGTCTTCTTTTCTTTCTAGGCTTCATTGTTTTGGTTTTTTGAAGCAGGTGTTTAAGGTTTAACCTTCTTCAGGGACAAATTCTGACTGTTGGGGAACTTACTCTGCAATATAAAAATATCTTCACGCTCTGATAGGGCTTGGATGGTTGAATTCTATATTGTCTTGTCTGTGCTCAGCCCCTGCCCCAACCCCTCTGATCTCTGTTGAAGAGTTTGTCCTTTTTCTTTGTACATGTTTAATATGATGCAATAATTTGAGGGCAAACTGAGTAGTGAATGTGTATGATAGACTCAAGAGAATTATGGGATGCTTATTTGAGAAAATCATTACCGTGATTTGGTTCTAGGAACAATGTAGTAAATAATTATGCATATTCGCCAGAAGAAGGGGGACTGTGCTAATGGGTCTTATTGGGTGAATGTACAAGATAGGGTAGATATGAAGGAGGAAGTGAATTGGGAGTGAGGAAGGCCAGCCCCAGATGTCTTATTTCGACCAGTGGGCTGTCTCCCTTTACTTAATTTTTCTAAGGGGGCAAATTGCTCTTTTAGAAAATAATAAAATGCAATGTGTGCAGTTTAAAAAATAAGAAAATGAAAATGCAGAGAAGGGAAAGTAAGGAACTTTTAAATTAAATCAAATCTGTAAACTTTCTATTTGGCTGTTTATATTTTGTTTATTTTTGTGTAACTGGGGAATTAAACCAGGGATGTTATATCTCTGAGCTACATTCTCGGTCATCTTAATCTTGAATCAAAGTGTTTCTAAATTACTGTTTATTGGTCTTGAACCTGCAAGCCTCCTGTTTCAACATTCCAATTGGAATCACAGTGTGTTCCATCACACCCAACCTTAAAAACTGATTATTGAGTACTAAAATATTCTGGAACTCCTTGGATGAACTCTACTTGGTAACTTTATTTGCTGTGTTTGATATTCTAATATTTTAAAAAGTATTGAGTATATTGGTGCACATACAAAATGTTTTGGATTTTATTATTTTAAAAATCCCCTCCCTTCTCTCCTTCCCTCACTCCCTCCTTCTCTCTCTCTCCCTTTTTTTCTTCCTGTTTTTGTTTGGAGGATTGAACCCAGGTTTTTTTTTTAACCTGTGAGCTACACCTTCAGCCTTCTTCTATTTTTATTAAACAGGATCTCATTAAGTTTCTGAGGGAATCCTAGAAGTTGCTGAGGCTGGCCTTGAACCTGAGATCCTTCTGTTTCAGCCTCCCAAGTGCTGAGATTATAGGTGCCACCACACCTGGAAAAATACCTCCTTTCTGATTTTAATTTGGGTAATGTTGGACTCATACAATTACTTCAAAGGACACACTCCTTAATTTTGAGATATTTTTGTGTATTATTACTATTTTTATCATATGTTAAATGGAATTCACCAATGAATATATTTTTATTTGGAAAATTCATTGTGAGAAAAAATTAAATTATGAAATTGTTAAAATAGATGCAGTGCTATTTATATTTTCTTTTTTTATACTATCAAAATTTTAAGTTGTGTGTGTATGTATGTATGTATGTATGTATGTATACTGAGGATTGAACCCAGGGGCATGCTAACTCTGAGCCACACCCCAGCCTTTTTATTATTTGTTAGTCTTTATTTTTTTGAAATATGAGTTATTTCTTTTTCTTTCTTTCTTTGGTTCATTTTTTGTGTTTGTTGTTCTACTGGGTACTGAACTCCTCAGGGTCATTTTACCTATGAGCAACACTTGCAGCCCTTTTAATTTTTGTTTTGAAACAGGGTCTCAATAAGTTGATGAGAGTCTGGCTACGTTGCTGAGGCTGGCCTTGAGCTTACATTTCTCCTGTTTCAGCCTCCCATGTACTGCTACTGTGTCACCATGCCTCACTTAACTTTTATATTTCTGTGACTTTTTTCATTTATTTGAACTTGTAAAATTAATTTGCAAATATTTATGTTTTTTGGCTGAATGTTTGTTTCCCTTCAAAATCAATATACTAAAATCTTAATCACTGATTTGATTTTATTGGGAGGTATAGCCTTTGCAAGATAATTAGATTTTGTGGGTGAAGCCCTCTGAATGTGATTATTGTCCTTCTATGAAGAAATACAAGAACTTGTTCTCTGTTCTTAACATTGTGAGGATACATTGAAAAGAACACCATCTAAGCATGACCTGGTGGTGCATGCTTGTGCTGGTAATCTCAGTATTTAGGAGGCTGAGATAGGAAGATCAAAGGTTTGTGACAAGCCTCAGCTACTTAGTGAGGCCCTCTGCAACTTAGTGAAACCCTGTTTCAAAATAAATAATTAAAAAATAGGGCTGGGGGTGTAGCTCAGAGGTAGAATGCCCCTGGGTTCAATCCCCAGTACCAAAAAACAAAGGAAGAAGAAGGAGGAGGAGTAGGAAGAGAAGGCAGCCATTGCTAAGAAGGAAGAAGGCCCTTGTCAGATAGAGGTTGCATGTCCACCTTGACCTGACAAAAATAGCATTTTTTTATTCTTTTGATATCTGTAGCATTTATAATAGATACTTGCTATTTTATACTTGATTTTGTTGATTTGTAAATTCTCCTTTTATCAGTCTAGTGTAGTTAGAAATTGAGTTTATATTTTAAAATATCTTGTTTTTATTTTTAATTAAAGTGTGTTACAGTCAGGTGTGCAGTCTCAATACTTTGGAGGCTGCGAAAGGAAGATCACAGGTTTGTGGCCAGACTCAGCAGCTTGCTGAGGTTCTTTGCAACTTAGTGAGGCCCTGTTTTAAATTAAAACATAAAAATAGGGATGGAAGTATAGTTGGAGGGAGAATGCCCTTGGGCTTAATCCTTAATACTGTGAAAAAATTATTATGTTGTGATAATTTTAGATTCACATGCATTTTATAATATAATAAAGACAGAAATCAGGTATCTTTTACCTCCAATGGTAACAACTTGCAAAACTATAGTATATCACAAAAAGGATATTGACATGGATAGCTATGATATACAACTCTCACCATGAGGATCCCTCCTTTTGTTTCTTTGTTTACATACCCATTTCCTTCCTACTCCAATCAGATCCTTAACTTCAGGCAATCACTGATCTCTTTTAAATTTCTAGAATTTTGTAATTTCAAGAATGTCCGCCGGGAGTGGTGGCGCATGCTTGTAATCCCCGTGCTTGGGAGGCAGAGACAGGACGATGGTGCAGCTTCAAAGACAGCCTTACTGGCTTAAGAGACCCTGTTTCAAAAAAAAAAAAAATATATATATATATATATATATATATATATATATATACATACATACATACATATATGTCTGGGAGTGTAGCCTGGAGGTAGAAGGGTTTCCAGGAACCCCAGTACCACACACACACACAAAAAGAATATCAAGCCGGGCATGGTGGCTCACACTTGTAATCCCAGCGCTTGGGAGGGTGAGACAGGAGGATTTCCCAGGTTTGGAGCCAGACTCAGCTATTTAGTGAGGCTCTCGGCAACTTAGTGAGACTGTGTTTACAAATAAAGTATAAAAAATAGGTCTGGGAGTATACTCCAGAGGTAGAAAAGCCCTGTGTTCCATGCCAGTACAAAAAAAAAAAAAAAAAAGGAATAAAAACAGAGCTGAGGGTGTAGCTAGGAGGTAGAATGCCCCTGAGTCAATCCCCAGTACCGCAAAATATAAAATAATAAAAAAAAAGAATGTAATTTAAGTGTGGTGGTGCACACACGTAATCCTACTACTTGAGAGGCTGACATAGGAGTGTTTCATGTTTGAGACTCAGCAACTTAGTGAGGCTATCGGCAATATAGTAAGATCCTGTTTCAAAATAAAGAATTTAAAAAATGGGGCTGGAGATGTAGCTCAGTGATAGAAGAATAAAATAGGGCTGGTAGTGTAGCTTGGAAGTAGAATGTAGCTTGGAGGTAGAAAGCCCCTGGGTTCCTCAGTGTTTCTCCGTCTCTCTCTCTCTCTCTCTCTCTCTCTCTCTCTCTCTCTCTCTCTCTCTCTCTCTTATACACACACACACACACACACACACACACACACACACACACACACACACACGACAAATGGAATCACACAGAATGTAAAGAATGTAATCTTTGGGGAAGAGTTATTTTCTCAGTATAATTTTTTAGACAGCATATAATATATTCCCAAACTCAGTAATACTGTCCCCAGGTAAGGATACTAGACCAATTCAGTGGGGCAGTAGTAGTCTTAGGTGCAACTGGGTATCACTGAATAAAAATAAGGTACAGTGGAAGTGACTAAGGTATGGGCTGATTACATTTTTTTTTTATGAGAAGGGAATGGTGAGCCAGTAAGTTTAGGAATCTATGAGAGCTTCATTCAGGTTTCTTATTTGTTTTATTGACAAGAAGTGTTCCATGGTATGACACAGCTGCCTATGTCATTGCATTCACTTGTTTCATTCACGCATTAAAAAATATTGGGTTTATGTCCAGTTTTTGGTTATGTTGAATAAACTTACTATAAGCATCTGTATGCGCTTTTAAAACAGCCTTCACACTTGGTTCCAGAGTGGCTCTGCCATTTTTTATCCCCCACCAAGTATATATGAGAAATACAAATTTTTTGCATACTTTCTAGCTTTTGGAATTATAAATATTTTTTATTTTATCTAATCTGATCAGTGTATAATGATATCATAATTTCAATTTGCATTTCTTTAATGACCAATGATGTTTTCTATCTTTTTGTATGTTTATTTACATTTTATGTGCTGTTCTGTTTCTTGTTGTTTTTTTACCTATTTTCTAATTGAATTACCTTTTACTTTTCAGTTTTATAATTTCTTTATATATTATAGACACTAAATTTTTAATCAGATGTGTAATTTAAAAATATTTTCTCTACTCTATAACCTGCATCTTATCTTTTTAACAGGCTAATTCATAAAACAAAAATTTTAATATTGATGAAATTCAGTTTATCAACTTTTCTCTCATGGATTGTGCTTTTGGTATAAAGTAAGTCTAAGAACACTTGGTTTTCCCCCTAAAAGCTATATAGTTTTACATTTTATCTATAAAAATTTTTGAGTTAATTTGTGTATAAAAGGCAAGTCTTTGGACAAGATTTAGTTTTTGCTGTGTGGACTCTCAATTGTTCCAATATCATTTGTTGAAAATACTCTCTGTCCTCCACTGAAGTGCTCTTGCACTTCTGCCAAAAATCAATGGGCACATTTGTCTGTATCTATTTTTGGTTTCTGTATTCTGCTCCATTGATCTATGTGTCTGTCACTCTAACAGTACCACACAGTTCTTGTTATTGTACTGTAGTTATATCACAAAACTTGAAATTGGATAGATTGATTCTTCTCACCTTTTTCAAAATTGTTTTTAATAATTGTAATTTCTTTTTCTACCAAAGTCAAGACAGTATTTTTTATATTTGTGTGTATATATATGTGTGTGTATAATTATATGTATACAATTTTATATAATACTTGTACATATGTATACATACATATATATGTACACTTATTATTTATCAATTTACCTATTATAGATATTGTCTCTGTATCTCTTTCATTTTCCATGTCTATCTATAATTTGTCTATTTATATATTATAGATATATGTTTGTATATAGCTCCTGGAAATTTTAAGTTTGGATTTTGGAAGGAATTGCATTAAAATATGTGTATTCATTTGGGCAGGTCTGATATCTTTATTCTTGAGTCTTCCAGTTCCTAAATATGCCATCTATCTGCATTTATTTAGATTTTTAAAAAGTTTCTCTTATCAGCATTGTGTAGTTTTCAGTGTACAATTTCTTTACTTTTTTTAGGTTTATACCTAAGTCCTTCACTTTTTAAGCAATTGTGAGGCAAACATGATAACCACTAAACTACAGAAACAAGACCACTTTTTAAGCAATTGTAAATGGCATTGTATTATTTAATTTTGGTGCCCCCTGTTCTTGCTAGGATGTAAAAGCAGAGTTTGTGATTTTGTACATTGATCTTATATTCTACAATTTACAGAGCTCATTTATTAGTTATCTAAATTTTAATGTACTTCTTAGTATTTTCCTGTAGATAATCATGTCTGCAGATTGGAACTACTTTGTTTCTTTCTTTTATACATGCCTTTTATTCTCTAGTCTTGTCTTGTGGTAGAAAACCCATTCAACTCTGTGTTGAATAAGTGTAGTGAGAATGGATAAGCTCACTTTGTTCACACTCTTCAGAGCAAAGTATTCAGCTTTTTAATTTTAAGGAGAATAAGCTGGGTGTGGTAGTTAATGCTTGTAATTCCAGTACTTAAGAGGCTGAGACAGGAAGATAGCAGGTTTGCTTCCAACCTCAGCTACTTAGTGAGGCCCTCTTCAGCTTAGGGAGACTCTGTTTCAAAGTAAAGAATAAAAAATAGGGCTGAGGGTATTGCTTGGAAGTAGAATGCTCCTGAATTCAATCCTCAGTACAGCAAAAAAAAATTAATGGGAATAATAGCTTTTTTTTTAAACAGATACTGTTTATGAAGTTAAGGAAGTTTTCACCAATTTCTATTTTTTCTCAGAATTTTTTCTTTTGTAATATGATCTCAGTTTCTTTGAAAGAGGTTTATAGGAAAGAGGTTTATGTTTATACTGTATTCCATTTCTTTGACATAAGTTGCATTTTTGAGTTGTCAATAGGCAGAATGGCAGACATATTCTCAAAAAAAATTATCTGTGCTACATTTAGCCATGAAGAGTAGATGAAATTATAAAAGGCCTTCCATAGTACTCTTCAAATTTGATGTTGCAATTGGGAACATCAAAGATCCTGGAAGCAAAATAGCTTCCTAATATAAATTATTATGATAGCATTAATTAATTGAGAATCAGATTAGAGATGAAGTACTAGTTTTAGTTAGAAATTAAATAATCACCATATAAAAGTTATGGCAGTAAATAGGAAACAAGTTAAAGATAATTTTTTTAGGGTGCCTTGGGCATTTTATAGCAAAATATGTAATATGGAAGTTAATTCAACAGTTATTATAATAAGTACTAAACATTATGTGTACCATTATAAATATCTAAAGAAGTATTTATAGACAATATGATGAGACTACAATGTACCAATAAAATTATATTAAAAAAAGATAAATTTTAATGTTATAGAATACTACAGACACATATAGAACCCATGGATGCTATATCATTTCTTTGAACTACCACAGGTATTTCTTGTTCTGGCTACAGGATTCCTCTTGGAGGATCCTATAGTAAATAGGTATACTTCAAAAGTCTCTGTAGATTTTACTCAGTATCTTGGCTGGTCAGCAGACATAAAAGTGTTTTGCATAGGTACAATATTTGAACTTAAATTCTGTACTTTTTATTATTGCTTTTGGGTATACCTAACTTTCAGTCTGGTGCCTAGTTATTTGTTTGCTTTCTCTGATAGATAGTTTTGGTTAATTTAAGTTGAAGAGGGATGATCTGAAAGTTATTCATTTGTATAATATGTGGAAGAAGGTTTGCTAAAGTGGATAATATAACCTCAAGACCTAGTGATTTGGACTGCCTGGCAAAATTTAAGGATTCCATGAATATGGTCCATCAAGTACTGTGACAGTGTCTGATGCATAGTAAGCCCTTAGTAACACTTCTAGAATAAATAGCAAGTACAAGTTGAGCATCCGAGTCTGCCTTAGCTATTCTCATCTGTGAAGTTCTGAGTAAATTATCACCTTTCAATATCAAAGAAAACCTTGGTGCTGAGACCTATAATTCCTTTAAAATATGGTTAACTTTATGCTAAACCAATTTGAAGAAATAGGTGTTTAGATGGATGTTGCTATATCAGGGGTGGCCTGGTACAGGATGGTCATCACTGAATAGTTGGAACTATTTTTATAAGATTAGACAATTTTGGAATAGGTTGCTGATAGGGCTAGGAAAGAGAAGTAGGTACAGGGAAGAGAATTCAGGCAGAAAATAACATCTTTATCTGCTGGATAGTTACATCTATGGTGGTAAACTAAACTCATGCTACTCAAAATGGTATGCTTTGTACAAATAGGAGGTAGTCTATATGGTGTACTGGGGAATTGGAAAAGATTATTTTAAGTTGAAGGTAACTGAATCCCATCCTCTGTATACCCCAGATATTCATGGCCATTCCAAAGGCTAATAGGATCAGTATTTTATAAACCTTGTAAGAATAGTAATTAATGCAGTAAATCTCTTCCCCTTATTAAGTTCAGTTATTGGGCTAACCAGAACAGTAATATATGGAATGTTCAAACTGTGGGTAGGACCTGAAAAACATCAATATTATTAAGATAAAGTTGACTAATTTGGAGTGTTCCTAAGTTTAATGTGATGGATACATTATAGAACATCATGTGCAAGTCTTTATCATATAGACTATATAGAAAATGATGCAATATTCTACCTGTGAACTTCCAAATAGGTCTTTTTAAGGATTAGCCCCAAAATGGTAGTACATAAAGTTGCCAAGAAACCCTGTGATCTTATTATCATGATGAAAAATAGGACATCATTAAGGTATACTCTGATTTCCTGATTATGAGGATATATAAGATTTTATTCATTAGTTCCTAAAAATAAATGGAATATTTAATAATTTGAACAACAAATAAATATTGCCTGAGACAAACTGATCTTCCATATTCTACTTGTAACTCTTATTCATGTTGAAGAGAAATCTTCAGTTTTATAAAAAGTAATAGTTTAAGCTGGGCGTGGTGGCGTATGCTTGGAATCCCAGCGCCTGAGAAGCTGAGGCAGGATGATCACATAGGTTCAAAGCCAGCCTTAGCTACTTAGTGAGGCTCTCAGCAACTTAGTGAGACCCTGTTTCCAAATAAAGTATAAAATAGGTCTGGATGCCGGGTGTGGTGGGCATGCTTGTAATCCCAGCATTTGGAAGGCTGAGACCAGAGGATCTCGGTTTGCGGACAGCCTCAGATATTTAGTGAGGCCCACCGCAACTCAGTGAGACCCTGTTTCAAAATAAAGAATAAAAAATAGGGCAGGGGGTGTAGCTCGGAGGTCGAATGCCTCTGGGTTCCATCCCCAGTCCTGAAAAAGAAAAAAAAAAAAAAGGTCTCAGAGTATAGCCCAGAGGTAGAAAAGCTCCTGAGTTTCCCAGTACCACAAAAGAGTAATAGTTTAATCTTTTTCTTTGAAAAAAATATAGAAAGAGCCAACCAACACATATAAAACCACTCAACATCACTATTCATTTTGGAAATGCAAATTAAAATCACAAAAGAATGTACATACACAGCCCTTTGTGACTAAAATTAAAAGGACCCAAAACTAAAAGGAGTGATAAGAACATGGGCCAATTAGGACTCTCATGCATCGTGGTAGGAATGTAAAATGGTATAACCACATTAGAAAGTATCTTGTTCATGTCTTATAAAATAGCATATATTTCCCAAAGACTCAAGAGAAAACATATGGCCACCCAAATAATTGTACATGGATGTTTATAACAATTTTATTGAAAACAGCCAGAACCTAGAGACAACCTAAATTTCTTCAATGATTAATTGACAAAAAAATGTGGCTATGTCCATAATTTGGAATACTACTTAGCAACAGAGAAGTAAGTTGCTTCTATATGCAAGAATATATAATAATTAATAGGATATTATGTTAGAATAAAGAATACAGACACAAAGGAGTAGCCACTGTATGATTCCATTTATATGAAACTCCATATAGGACACAAAATTTTACCTAACAGAAAGAATTAGTGGTCACTTGAAGCTTTGTAAGCAGTTAGACTGAGTATATGCAAATTTTGAACGAGAGTAATGATTTTAGTAGTCATTATTTCCAGAGGTTGTATGAACTTGTCAGAACTTATCATAAAGCACATTAAAATGACTCAATATGCCGGGCGTGGTGGCACATGCTTGTAATCCCTGTGCTTGGGAGGCTGAGACAGGAGGATCATGCAGGTTCGAAGCCAGCCGCGCTAGCTTAGGAGACCCTGTTTCCAAATAAAAAAATATAAAATAGGTCTGGGTGTGTAGCTCTAAGGTATAAGGGCTTCCAGGAACCCCAGTACCACCAAAATAATAATAATAATAATAATAATAATAATAATAATAATAATAGACTCAATATTATTATGTGTAATATTTTATTTTATTTTATTACAGAACTGGGGGTTAAACCCAGGGGAATTCTAACTCTGAGCTACATCACATCTCTATTTTTTATTCTTTATTTTGAAACAGGGTCCCACTAAGTTGTGGAGAGCCTTATAAGTTGCTGAGGCTGGCAGCAAACCTGTGATCCTCCTGTCTCAGCCTCCCAAGTACTGGGATTACAAGCATGCACCACCATGCCTGGCTATAATCTATAAATTAAAAAGTTTATTTTTAATATTTATGTATATATGTATATATGTATGTATGTATGTATGTATGTATTGTGGTACTGGGGATTAAACCCAGAGGTATTCTGCCTCTGAGCTACATCCTCAGACATATTTTTTTAATTTTTATTTTGAAACAGAGTCTCACTGGGTTTCTGAGAGTCTCACTATATGCTAAGACTATCATTGAACCTACAATTCTCTGTCTCAGCCTGCCAAGTACTTGGATTATATGCATGAACCACCAAGTTGGCCCAGGTTAAAAAAAAATTTTTTTAAAGCAGGTATGGTGACATATGCCTATAATCGCAGTACTTGGGAGACTGAGACAGGAGGATGGAAGATTTGAGAACAGCTTCAGAAACGACATGACTCTCAGCAACCTAGTGCGACTGTATTTCGAAATAGCTCAGAGTTAGAATGCCCCCCCTGGGTTCAATCTCCAGCACCACACATGCACACACACACACACACAGACACACACACACACACACACACACACACACACATATACACAGTAAAGAAAGAGAGAGTAGGGCTTGCCTGACTTTCTTCATGCCCTGCCAGAATCAAAAATTTGTAGAATCCATCGAAATTTGAGTTTTTACATTGCCAGTGCATTTGCCAAGAAGTGGAAGTGGTGGTTGACAGCACAAGTTCACAACTCTAGAGTTTGAACAGTGGCCCTGTATTCATCATGATGGACACTAGAGAGCACCCTTGTACTGTTATAAACTGAAAGCTTTTGGTATAAATCCAAGCCCCAATAAGTATAGCTTTAAGAAAATTTTGCCCAGTCTCCTGAGGGATTTATCAGATGGCGCTGCTGGGGCTTAGGCTGTGTTACAGGATGTAAGGAGAAGGCTATGGTAGTCTAGCTTCCCAGGTGAACTAAACAGGCATGAGAAGAATCATTAAAGGAGTAAACAAAAGGAAATATGCTTTCAATTACCATCTCTATGCCAACTCCCAAATATGTATTTCTAGAATTTTCTTCTAAACCTCAAACATATATCCTAATGGGAACTGGATATATAGACACCTGAATATCCTTCAGATGCGTTAATTTCAGTTTCCAAATAGAATATTCTTGTTTCTTTCCTTTCTATACTCATTCCATGACATATTCCCACTGGTGATATTTTATCTCTTTCTCATAGAACTGTTCATCTCCCAGTATTCCTCATTTTAATAAATTGTGTCCCTCAATGTTCAAGTCATGAACTGGTACTACAATCTTTGTTATATTCTTCCTTCTACCTTATTTCCCATTCAGTTATTCTTTCCAGTTTTTTAAATTGTCTAAATATCTCTTGAATTTGCTCAATATTTTAAATTTCCCAATCCTGGCCACTATCTTCTCTTGCCTAGATTATTGCAATAGGCCTATAAATATTCTTCCCATACCCAGTGTTGAGCCTTCATATTTATTCTGCCCCAGCATCCATGGCCTATTCAAAATTTAAATCTAACCATATCACTTCTTTGCTTGAAACTATTTCATTGATCTCTTAGCCATCAGAATGATGCTTAAATGCCTTGGCATAAGATTCACTTTCTGGATCTCTATTTTTGTTGCATGTGCCATTTTAGAGAAATCTAGGATGGACTCAAGAGTGAAATATACAGTCTTTGTTCTCCTGGAGCTTCTCTATTAGAGCCATAGCATATTTTGAGCTCATAGTATACTGACAGATAAGGCCTTTCATGATCTAACTCTAGTTCAGTGCTCCAGCCTGTGAGCTTCCCATTCCCTCTCTTCTCCATCTTGCTAATCCATCATCACTGTTTCAGACAACTGTGCAGTCAAGTAAAGCTACTCAAAATTTGCATGTAAAAACTACTTGTTTTCATGCTATTTGATTCCCATGTGCAAATATTCATCAGCAAAAAGTTCTATTCATCCTTCAAAGCTCACCTCAGATATTATTCTTTACAGGAAGCCCTCCCTGCTTGCCTGTATCTTGTATGCCTGTGTCAATAGCATTTCATAGAATCCCATGTTTACCTGCATCACAGCACATTCTGCATTGTGTAACAATTGTTTACTTCTTCATCTCTCCTTTCTTTGTGAGAATCTGTCACACAGAGATCTTATGCCAATATAACAAGCAGAGGGCCATGTTGAGCTGCTCATGTTTTCAATCTTTGTTCAGTTGTTGCCAGCTAGTACTTGGACTTATCTGACTCAAGGTCTTTAATGCAATTGTAACTCATGATCTTTTGTTCAGTGTCTTTCATTTTTAGCTCTTTTCTCCAGCACTGTGCTTTAGAGAGCAAGGGATAGACTAACAAAAAGCTGCAAAGGATGTTTTTGTGCTTGCCTTTTGATATTATATGCTGGTACACTTTGTCCAGCTATGAGAAATTGAATACTTATAATGGATGACTGAGAAGGGGCATTCTCTCCTCTCCAAATTTCTGGACCAGCTCTGAGAGACCCAGTTATTCTCTAATTTGGACTTGCAGGGAGACATATAGTCATTTCCTCTTCTCAAGAGCCTGAAGATGAGAGCAAACTGCTGTTTTAATTATAGTATTGGACCCTTTAGTTTATTCAGATCTCCACTTATATCCTATTATTTTTTGAGTGACATTGTATCTGATCTGGAAATGGGACAAAGTTATGTTTAGATGACAGGCTTCCTCAAATGCCTATATATAATTTTACTTCATCTTCCATTTTAGTTGATTCCATGAGAACAATTTTTAGAACAATCAATTTCATGCCGGACATCAGATGTAATTTCCCATTGTTCACTTAGCTTTATCTATGAGGTCTAACTCTTGTCACTGGTGTGAACCTGGGACCAGTTGGCTAGTGGGCTTTATGGTGGACCTACATCCAGGATGGGTGCCCCATGCCATGTGCCTTTGAGTGTGTAGGGTACTTAAGAGATGGAAGCTTATTTGGAAATATTTAGAGAATTACCTATCTACAATGATTTAATACATCTTCAGTGAAGAGAAGGCAAAACAAAAACAAAAACAAAAACAAAAACCCTGTGACAGTATAAAACCAGTCCTAGAGGAGACAGCATAAATACTGACATAACAAAAATTAAAAAAAGGGTAACAACAACAATGGGAACAAAACTATCTACCACTTAAGAATCTACCATGTACCAGAAACCACTGAAATTACCTACCTTCCACATATATTTTCAGTATCTTTTCAGGAGCTTTGAGGAATAGATGTAATCTTCATCTTAGAGGGGAAGAAACTGAGGTTAACTATGCAAAAGCACACATATATTATTTTAATATGTCTTTATCAGTGCATTATGGTCTCATATAATAATATAAATCATGTTAACAGTGAAATACAACACTTGGTGGCCAATGAAGATCTTAAGTGGTTGAGTAGGGGTTAGAACCTAGAAAGCCAAATTTCATAATCTTTCTACTATACTACTTGGCTTTTGTGAATAAATTATGAGCTTCCACATGCATTTAGTCCTGAAATTTGTCTCTTGGCTTCTGCCAGGGGAAGGATCACTAACACCTGTAGAGGGGAGTAAGAAAGAAAGAAAACAGTTATAATAAACTAAATTCCCATTCAGTCACCAAGGTTTCTTAAACTTACCCTCAATTAAAGGTCTCTGTAAATCTTGCTAACCTATTTCTTGCTTTTCATGCATACTTTTATTCTTTTTTTTTGAATCCTCTTATCACTTCTGTTGAAATGACCTTTTATTTATTTACTTTTTTAGTATACTGGGGATGGAAACCAGAGCCATTCTACCTCTGAGCTACACCCCCAGCCCTAGTTTTTATAATTTATTAGGAAATAGGGTCTCACTAAGTTGCTGAGAGCCTCACTAAGTAGCTGAGGCTAGATTCAAATCTGTGCGATCCTCCTGTTTCAGGCTCCCAAGTACTGGGATTACAAACGTGTGCCACCACACTCAGATGAAGTAACCTTTTAAATGGCCTCTCTGCCTCCCACTTTGCTTCCTTCAACTTTACCCTCTATAGATAATCTTTTCTAAATTTTTTTTAAAAACACAGGTCTAACCAAGTCATTTCTCAGATCCAAACTCTTCAACGGATCTCAGTTTCCAAAGATGTGTGAGAACATAAATGAATGGGTTGCTGATGAACATTTTTAACCTCATGTGCTATGTATACTTTCAGCTATAGTAAACTCATTATTTTTCAAGCCCATCATGCTCTCTTGTGACATTGAAATCTATGCCTATTTCAACTTTTCCAGAGTTTACTGAGGTTTTTACCTATATTTAGGTTTTATTTAGGCCATATTTTCCTTTATGCAGACTAAAGTATTACTCAGATAAGAACCACACATTGATGTTAATGTATGCCTTTTTGGTATTTACGGCCTCCCATTTGGCATGGGACTTCTATTTGTGTGATAGTCTAATGTTTTCTAGACCATGCACTCCTCTATTTCTCATAGTAGCTTGTTGAAACTTCCACATTCTTCCTCCCATCTTCTACTCAAGGCTTCTACTTTCATCCTCAGTACTTATCTATCACCCCAGAAAACAAGCCATCACTTTGCAACTCAAATGCCGTATTCCATTCTCCTACAAATATGTACATTTTCCACTCACTTCTGCCTGCTTTCCTCCTGCCACAACAGAAAAGCATCCTTCCACCTGTGCTTAGGATTCCATTTTCCTCCACTTGGTCTGAAATAAAAAACATTTTCTGTATCTTATTTGATATTTTCATTTCAATCATTTCTTTTAATGAATACTTTTTTTTATCTTGTAAACATGTTCCCATTCCCCCCTCCTCACTATTCTGTCTCTACATATCTCTTCCTATCACAGTTTAACCTCTTAAGAATGTTATAATCACTGGTTATAGTCTTCACTGATCAGGAAGATTCTATATCAAAAGAAGTTAGAGATCTGAAAGTAACATGTGCAGAAGAAGGACTTCTATTGAAAAGAAGAATAAAAAGAGATGTCAGGTGGAGGCAGAGAAATTACTAAAAGAAAACAATGAAAGGGCAGCAAGAAACAGGTAGGCTGACCTAGTGATTACTAAAAAGACAATATATGTTTGCTGCAGAAAATATATCCAAAGCAGGAAAGGAAGAGTGAGACACACATCAGAAAATAAATGCTATATCCTCCCTGAAGATGGAGTTCCAGTCCAAAGAGTACAGAAAATAGAGACACGAGTATTGGAAATTGAGATTGATCAAAAAAGAATATGATCTCATTGCTCCTTTCATTCTTTTAAATCTTAACTCCTTTTTTTTATCTGGTCCTGTGCCTTTATTTTTCATCTGAAAAAGAACCCCCCACCTCTTGTCCTGCCAGAGCTAACCACTGCATGTGCATGTATGCTCCATGTGCAGGATAGCTAATGCCACTTCTTGCTTTCTCTGAATCATGTTTCAATAAATATCCTTGTATTTCATGGTACAAATTTTACTCACTATTTTCAATTTTCCCCTTTTCTCTCTTTTTTGCTTCTCCAGTACCAAGTTCTTTTTCTTATATCTGCCATCTATCTCTGAAAACTTTTATTTTTTAATCCTGGAAAATCTTTGAGCAATTTCACTTCCTACCTTCTTTTAATCACCAAACTTCACCAAAACATAGCTTATATTGTTGCTTCTACTTTCTCACCACAACTCTCAAGTTTCTGCACCTTTCAGTTTAGTATGACATTCCGTTTGAAGGTTTGTAATAACTTCATAACTGTCTAATTGAATGCATCTTGGAACTTATCTCCTCCATACATCTGAAATATTTGACATTCTCAAATAATATTTGAGAGTGATATGGTAATCACTCTCCTCCTTATTTAAAATCTCTCTTTCTTTGTCTTCATTACTATTTCATTTTCTGGATTATTTCTCTACCACTGCTTTTTCTCTTGAACCTGTTTCTCTTCCTGTCCTAAACCTGTGGGTATTCTTCATAGATGCTCCTGATCTTTTTTCTCACTTTGGTTCACAGTCCCCTACAACTTTAGCTAGCCACTATATATGGTTGACTTCCAACATATTTTCATATTCTCAACCTCTTAGACTCAAATTTTCATGAATTTTATGAATATCTCAACTTGGATATTTTTCAAAAATCTTGTGTTTATTTGTTAAGTGTGTTCACTTTCCAGTTAGCCCAATTAAACGTGTTGACTCATTCATTCATTCTTTCAGTAAAAATTTGAGAGCTGACTATACTACTCATGTTTTTTTTAAATTTTCCATGACTTACTTTTTACTATAGAATTAAGCCTAACCTCCTTCGGTTAGCAGGATGCCTAACATCATTATTCCACCATGTTGCTCCTAATGTATTTCCCTTGTGGCTCATCTCTCAACCAACAGGAACTAGCCATTCTAGAAATACATACCATGACATTCTGGTACACATTTTTTCACTTGGAATATAATCATATCACATACAGTATTTTGATTATTAAAATACTGCTTATAGCCAGGCATGGTGGCACACCCTTGCAATCCCCGCTCTTGGGAGGTGGAGACAGGAGGATCACAATGGTTTGAAGCCAGCCGGGCTGGCTTAAGAGACCCTGTTTCCAAATAAAAATATAAAAAATGGTCTGAGAGTGTAGCCCAGAGGTAGAAGGGTTTTCAGGAACCCCAGTACCACCAAAAAAAAAAAGTCCTGCTTATGTGTCCAAACTTAGCCCCAGTTCTATCCTAAAGAAGCATTCCAAACTTCCCCTCACCCATAAAGAATTTACCTATTTTTTTTACATCCATAGCACCCAGTTGCTGGCTTATACTACTTGTCAGTTGTTCACATAGGTTTGAATCTTATTATTAAAAAGGAGAAAAAGGCAGCAAAATAGTAGTAAAAATTTTGGTTTAATATTTTAAACCAAAATTTAAAGGCAGCAAAATAGTAGTAAAAATTTGGTTTAATAAAAATTTTGGCAAATATATGAATGACAGGAGATCTGAATAGGAAGATAGGATCAAGAATATTAGATTAGGGAGGAGAACAGCTTGGATTTGTAAATTAAAGATGCATTGCCCTTCATTCTTCATAAAATAAAGTGGTTTTGGAGTAGAGGGACATTGCAATTACATCTCAGAAAAGAGAATAGAGCTAGAGATAATTTAAAATTGACCAGTGAAGCTGCATACATAGAAAATTGTATGCAAGAATGTACACTTGAAGGAAGATTACTTAAAAGTGTCTGCTGATGCATTGTAATATGATTACATAAAAGTAAAATAATCTAGTAGAACTGACAGGACTTATATACAAGAGACAGCAGAGATCCAACATACAAAATGAAAGAAAGCACTTTTTTTGTCATGCAGTGGTAATATCTAAAATTAATTTCTTAAAAGCTTGGAATTTGGCAGAAGTGATGGGAGAATGAGGAAATTCACATAAGTAAGAGAAGGCATTGAAAATAATGAGAAATGGTCGAGGGGAGAGAAGCCCAGCTTTCATTTGAAGCTGTCAAAGAGGATGGGTACAGATGAAAATATAATTAAAATAAAACTTTCAAGGATAGAAATAAAGCCAATTCTTTGAAAAGAAAATAAATACATTTTCAATTTTAGAACAAACTAATGGAGAGCACAGAAAAAGAATTTAGGAATTAGAACAGAAGTAGGAAAAAATCAAAGTGAAAGTGACAAATGTCTGCAGTAGGTCGATAGAGTCAGAGTAATATGGGGAACCAGAGAAGGCTGGTGAGGCCCCTGACATTTTATCAAGTATGGAAAGAGAAGGTGGCTATGTATCTTAGCAGCAGTAGATAGATAGGTTAAAGTGGCATCAAGCCAGCTATGAGAGTTCTTTATGAAGCGATAATTCAGGAAAGGGTGTAGGCTAATACTGGGCTCTGCAAAACCAAGCAGAAAATAAAAGAATGACTCAGTCAGACTTCACAGCTCAAAATGTGAGTGAACATCGTGAACAAGGTGTTGATGAGAAAATCTGGATCTACAGTGCTCAGAGATGTAGCACAGTGGTAAATCTACCAACTTTGGGCTAGAGATGGATATTAGTCCTCCCTCTAATATTAACCATTTTAGATTCCAGATCTTTGAATTTCTTATCTGGAAAGAAATATTACTTTATTGTAAAGCTCAAATGAGATGAGATTCATAAAAAATATCCTGACCAACATTTAGATATTACTGTGCCAAGACTTTTGTGGATGGAGTGTGCAAACATTTATCTGTGGACTTCTGTGGTATAAAGTATCAGAAATAAGTGGTTTACATGATAAAAAAAAACCAAGGAGGTTAAATGATAGTTGAGCAAAAAAAAACTTAGAAACAGGATGTAACATATTTCTAAACACTATTTTCTAAACCTTTATATTAGATCTCATGGTGGCATGATTCATGATGCATCAGACACATCTAAAGGTAGTTTAAAGGAGTAACAGGTAATCAGTGAACTTCAAAGGTCATGTAGGAAGCCAGAGAATATTTAGTATAAAAACATTTAGTTTGAACAAAAATGTAATTCTTTGAGTAACGCATTATGGTTACTGTCAGAGATGGCATGTAGTATGTGAATAAAACACAACTATATGCCTTTGTACCCAACCTATTCATATCTTTCTATACTCACTAGGTGTTAGGGAAAAAATAATGATGTTGAGGTTTAAGATTCCTTTACTTTTGAGGTTAATTATTATATCTGTGCTAAAGATTGTGTTTTTGAGAAATTTTGTGTAAAATGTGAATGAAATTACATGTAAAAATGGAAAAGGGAAGGGGAAATTTCATAATGCAAGTTTTCTTAAAGTCCCTATTGTTATAATGCAATTTAGGTCCACATCAGCTCTCAGATTACTCAGTGGCCTCCTTACTAGCACTGAGACTAATTTTATACCTTTTCAGTCAATTTCTTACATTGTTTCTGCAAAAATGATCTTCCTAAAACACTTTTTTGAACATTTTGCTGACTTGCTAAAATATCTGTTGTAGGTACCCATCACATATTATAGGAGTCCGCAAATGTTTTTTTTTTTTCATAAAAGGGCAAAAAGTAAACATTTTAACCTTTGTAGGATACACACAGTCTTTGTAGAATTGTAAAATATTCGTTAATTTAAAAGATTTCTTAAAAAGTTCAAAACCATTCTTAACTTGTGAGCAGTACAAGCCAAAGGCTAGATTTGAACTTTTGGCCTATGATTATTTTGTTATGATTTTATTTATTTTATAAAAGGAAAATATAACCTCCTTAATATATCATGCTACTTTTCCCACATCTTGGTCTACTGCTATTTTCTCAAGCCGTATGTATTGCCAAAAACACTTCCCACACTCTGCTGCAGTTAGGTTGAATTTTTGGCACAATCTGTAAGAACATTAAACAGGGTTTTTTACCTCTATTTGTTCACATGACATCCACTAAAATTGTCTTTCTTCATCTAACTGACACACTCTAAAGACTCCACTAAAACTGTTACCTCTTCCATTAATTATTGCCTGACTGGCCCAGTTAGAACTGGTCTTTACTTACACAAATATGGGTCTCAGTATCTGCAGTACTTTACTGTGTAGATTTGCTTTTCAACTCTAATAGAAACCCTTTAAAGGCCTAAATTTTGTATTTGTATTTGTATCTTTAACATAGAGTAGCAATTTTATAAATATATTTGAAATGAGTGACCTTAAGTATATTATGGACTCATTCAATATCTGCTATACCATAAAAAGAAACAAAGAGAGAATCAGTAGAAATTTGAGTTTGAGTGATACGTGCTCAGAAGCAAGTTACTCTTTAGTCTGTAGAGAATCTCTCTGGATCTCATTTTTATACTTTGACATGAGTTTTCTTCTTAGATCCATCAGGGCATAAGGTTTGTGGAGAGATATACAAGGCAAATTATTATTATTTTTCAGTGGCAATCTAATCTAATGGTGTCTGCTAGAATCCTAAATGGTGTCTCAAACCATGTATTCTAATAAAGATACTTTAAAAATGGTTTTAGGACTTTCAGTATTATTAGTGATAGGCTGATGACCTAAATAGATGTTGGTGAGTTGCTCTTGGAATGTAGCTGCCCCATCTCAACAGGGAAAACGTGCCTTGAGTTCCAAGCTGCTGACTTATGAGTTCGCTTTTGGACCTAACTCATTCCTAAGTTTGGGGCTGTCTTTACTTAAAATATATCAAGCATAGGTCAGAGGAACTGGGATAAGAGTCAAGCAGATTAAGAGTGAAGCCATTAAAAATGATAGCCAAAAGGAAATATGATATTACTGCACTCTAAAATTAGATAATGAACCAATGATGCTCCTCACAGTACTATCTGGGTGAGGAGATGCATAAAGAAAATAGACTTTAGAAAACAAAGAGCAGGACTCCTTGTAAGCTTTTATAAAACAGCAATAGTATTACTACTATGCCAGAAACTGTTTAAGGCATGTTATACAGACTAACATTATTATTTCATATTATTTCAAAGAATGTAATTATTTCAACAACACTCTAAGGAAGACATTATTATTTATTTTACAGATAGGCAACTAGTGCACCAAGCAGTCAAGTAAATTTCCCAAGCTGTCACAGCTCATACATGAAGAGCTTGAATCGGAACCCAAGTTGTCTGATTCTGATGTCTACAATACAAGCAGTTTTGGATTATATAAATGATACTACCAAAGAAAAGGCAATTTGAAACTGTCAGGGTCTTTTTCTCTGGTCCCTTAAATACATCAAAAAGTTGCTTCAGAAGAAAATCCAAATGAAGAAGGATCAAGCTGGATCAATGGACAATTTCTCGTAATTTTGCCTCTTGATCATTGTGTGGCAAATCACAATAATTAGGGAATTTTTATCACACAACATTTATTAATGATAATGTCAAAAGATTTATGAAGAGATAATTTTGTAGAATTTTTGTTGCTGTTCTTGTTTTTTAGGACCCAGAATGGATCAACCTTCAGAAAGCAAGTAAAAGAAAAAAGCCAAAGATAAAAAAATACTGTTTCCAGAGAGTCATTCATCTAAAAAAAGACAGAGAAAATAAAAGGAAATTTCAGAAGCAAGATATATCTAACTTCCATATATGCTGGGACAGATGAATTTTGGAGTCAGTCGGTGAAAGTTAAGATAAGGGAATCAACAAGTTACTATGATACAAAGCATATAATAAATATTGGTTATCAATAATGGAGTGTGCATGTTACATCTCATTAAATAGGGAAAAAGGAAGAAAATAGAAAAAATAATCATATTCTTGGTCATGAAAACTCTTGCAAGAACAGAAATGCTGAAACTCATAAATGTGTATGAGAAGTTAGAGTTGAAATGGCCAGAGGGTCCCTAAAGAACATCATGGAAGAGAAGGCAGGAACACAAAAGAAGGGAAAAAAATAACAATTTCAGTTTAAATATTTTTGTGAGAAATTGGTGTGATGGAAATTTAATATTTGTTGAAGCAATGTTGTTTAAGAAAAGATTTACTAATATTTTCAATATGTAAAATACTTTAAGATAGCAAATTCCAGCATAAACTATAATAACTTTTTTTTTGCAGGTCTGGGGATGGAACCCAGGGGCATTAGACCTCCGAGTTCCAGCCCCTGCCCTAATTTTTATTCTTTATTTTTAAAATTATTTTACTTTATTTTTTTATTTCAAGAAGTAAAATAACTTTATTTTTATTTATTTTTTATTTTAAACAAATTTTTATTGAACATAAATGGTATACATTTAAACTATATTTGGTGCCCTCTCCCCCCACCCCCTTTTTTCCTTCCCCCCTCCCACCAATGGTTGTCCAGGTTAACCATTATACATCTGAATATGTGTAAAATTACTCTTTATTTTGAAACCAGGTCTCACTGAGTTGCAGAGGGCCTCACTAAGTAGCTGAGGCTGTCTGTGAACCGCGATCCTCCAGTCTCAGCCTCCCAAATGCTGGGATTACAAGCATGCACCACCACGCCCAGCTTATAATAACTTATTTTAAAAGCACTTATTAAAAGAAAGATGCCTTACATACAACAGATGCTCGTTTCTGTGACATATTATCACTTTTAAGTGGGAAATGTCGGGCTATTTGTCCACTACATTAAATTTAGGGCAGATGCCTATGAATTATGGTATGGAAAGCAAATGTTACGCTATGGTTGTTGTAATCACTGTCTTGTATATAAATTTTATCAGCCTTGCATGGCAAAAAACAAAGATGTTTTGTTACAAAAATCTTGTGGCTTATACCCCAGAAAACATCTCTCTCTGGTAGCCCTCATTTATGAACTTACTACTGTTAATTTCTGAACTGTTTGGGGCATACTCATACCATCTCACTACAACAATAAGGCTGTTCACAAATATTGTGACCAGGTAGAAAAACAGTAGTCACGGGGAAGTCAGCTTGGATTTATTGGTGTTGGGGAAATGCAACAAGGATAAATCCATTCACCTTAGTCTAGGCTTAAGTGTCCAAAGTTGAAAATGTAAGTTCAGTTTTCTTTTCTGTCTTGCAGGAACTTATATGACTAGAAAAGACCAATCAAGTTTTTGGATTTTCAAAGCTTCAGGAGAGGTACTTAGGTCCGATCAAGTAAGACAATAATTAATATTGATTAAAACAGAATAATTATTCTCATAGAGGAACTTAGTTAGATGATTGACTTTACAATTGACACAAAAAAGAGGCAAATATCTCCCTGCCAGAAGCATATTTGTTATCTTTAAGTTGATTCACAAATTTAAAAAGTAAATTTAAAATTAATCATGAGAATTCCATTGTGAATGCCTGAAACTTCCTTTTTGTTGATTTTGTTTTTGTCATATTAGAACCACCTATGAATGGATGGCAAATTGGAAACTGTGCATGTGGCCAAAGCAACCAGTGAATTCAATGGCAAAACACCAGTCAAATTGATGTAAAATAAACCAAGCAATTGGTGGATTTACTTAAATCTCACTCTTTGCTCAGTGATTCTGACATCTATCTTCAACTGACAGGAGCATTTATGTGCAGATCCTACCATCTCCATATGTTTTCAAATAGGAGCTCAAAGGATGATGGAAAAATCTTATTAGATAAAAGGATCCTATAAAGACAACAGTTACCAGAAATTGTGAAGAGACACAAAGGCATATTTTAAGCATGTGTTTCTAGAAGTGTTAATAAAGAAAAGAGAAAGCCTTATTAGCTTTCCTGAATTTAGTAGAAAGTGAACAAGATGACCAAGTGAAATCTCTTTTGGTTTTAGAATTCTCTTATTTAGGCACAGCATCAATTTATTCAAACTGTGTGGCAATATTTATTATTGCTGCATGTAAACGGATAATTCTTTATACCTCAAAGACAGAATGTTGAAATACAGAAAGAAAGCAAGGGAGCCAGTTGGACCTAAGCCTAAATATGGGTTCAGCTGCTAATGAACTGCACGGTTGTACTAAAGTCAGTTTCCTTATATGTGAAATGGTAATGTCACTTCTAGCCTCTTGAGGAACTTCCCAAGAATGAGATGAGATAATTTTTATAAAGAGCCTAACACAGTGCCTGTCACATTCATAGTTGCTAAGATACATTAGCTTGCATGACCCATGTAGACCTTTCCATCAGCTTGGATTTCTTTCTTGTAAACATGTGCCAAAATGTCATTTCATCATACTTTTCCTCGTGAGGTTATCTCATCACCAGAAAACAATATAATTTTAAGTTTTTGGTTTGAATAAGAACTAAAGAAAGTTTGACTGTGTAAGTCATTAAAATTTGTTCCTGATAGGAGGCGAGAAAGACATATAAAAAGATGAAAATTACTCACTGACTTAGGGCCGGAGGACAGCAATAGAGAAGTGCACCTCATTCATAACAGAGGCATTTTGCAGTTGGTGACACCCCCACAAATGACTAATCTCTAAGAAGAAATTTGATTCCTTCAACCACAAGGAAAAGAAGTTTAATATGAGCAGCTGTGGCAATAAATCTTCCTATCGGTTGTGGTTATAAGGCTGAAAAATCTTGAGTTAACTGTGCTGGTGAATCATGCACATTTATTCCTACTTGCTTAAATATGTTTTTATTTTATTTACACAAAGGTAGCTTGTAATAAGGGTATCACAAAAGGATGGTGTCCAAAAACAATAAAAATAATTTTCAAGCACACATAATAGTAATATAGGTGCCAGTTCATGACATGCAGTTTTTCATTTCTTGTGCAAATATTAAAATGATATTTCTTCTTGCAGTGTCCAAAATTTTGTTACTTTGTTCCTAGCCATCTAAAAATAAATTGAAGAGATGTCCTTTCTGAACACATTGAGATTCTTTTCAAGTATTGGTGTTTGCCAAAATAAAGTCTACTTATAGATAAAGAATATTTAAGTAGCACTAAATGTAACCAAAAATCAAATTTAAGAAGGAGGTTTGGAAATTTTAATAATCTTGCATTGATTTAAGAACTGATAATCTCAATCTAAAAACAAAAATCTCCACTTAAGGAATTATGGAATGGTTCTGCTTAGCAATGAAGCCTCCTGATGTAAACAAATAGAAAATAGACAAAGGGGAGAAGACATCTGTTGTATTTAGTTCATTAAAATAAAGTTCATTTTCCTTCTAACTTGGATAATGAGAATTTCAGATAATGTTCCCTTTTTATGTCAAAGTCAGTCACTAAGACAAACATGAGAATTAGGGAGGGGAGAAGTGGGGTAGGAACTGGGTACGGGCTAATTGGGTGATCTATGCATGTATGCTTCTACCATTTTTACTTCATTAAGATGTATGACTAAAATGCACCAATAAAAATTTTAAAAATAAATACATAAATAAAATTAAATAAATAAAATTTCAGCAAATAATCCTTAGAGTAATGATTCAGTTGGCAAACATGGTGGTGGTGAGGACATTTTTGTCTGGGTAGTTCTTCATTCATTTGTTTTCTTTTCTTCTAGTATATGAAATGATAATTTGGTGCTATTAAGAACTAAGATGAAGGAATATTGGCCCCAAGGTACATATCAGAGTATGACTGTATAAGAATTTTTTGCGTGTCTTCCAAGTTCCTCTGGCTTATACGCTATGTCAATCACTCATATTCTTCTCTCATATATGACTGTAAGTTAATGGAGATTAAATGAAGTTTTATTTTGATTCAGCTTTTTTTTAACTTGAAGGATTTTAGACTCCAAATGATAGAAGTAATATTGAGTGTTCACTTTGGAAGCCAAAGCCCCTGAATTTTTAGATTAATTTTTATTGGTGCATTATAATTATTCACGACACTGGAATTTATTAGGAAATATTTATACTTGTACATAACATAATTTGGTTAATTTTATTCTGGAGTCCCTGCCTTTTATTCCCTTTTTCCTCCCCCTGCTACTCTTCCTCTACTCTGGTTTCCCTTTTGTTTCCAGGAGATGTATCTCTTTGCCTCCACTTCTCTCTAGTTTCCTTATATGAAAGAAAACATATGACCTTTGGCTTTCTGAGCCTAGTTTATTTCACTTAAAATGAGACTCTAGTTCCATCCATTTTATTGCAAATTATGTTTATTTTTCTTTATGTAAGCTCCTAAATTTTGAGCCCAAACGTAGGTTATTACTTTTTTTCTCCAGTGTTCTATTTGTACAAAGAAAACTTTTTAAAATGTTGAAATAAAAGCTCTTTATGTGGGCAAAAGCCATGTGTGCCCTTGTGTTCTAGGACAGTGCAGAGAAATTAGTACTGAGAAGCTGTATTGCTTTGATTATTTATTAAAACTACTACTTAGTTAAAGAAATAAAAGCTCTTGATGTCACTTTGAGTAAATGGATTCTTCCACTCAGGTATTTTAATGCTACATTTAATCATACTGACTGTTCTGGCCATCTGACCCTGAATAACTTTTTCTTCTGAAAAGTTTCAATCTTTAGTTTATTGGTACAAAAATATATTGGTGGGTCAAGCAGTATGGTTTTAAAAGACAACAGAAGAGGAGGCATTTGAGCCAGATCATCACTTCACATTGGAATTTTTCAGTTCACCTCATCTATCTACCAATAGAGGGTAGGGAGTTCTACCCCAGGATCTTCTCATCCTTTATTTAAAGTATATTCAACCTTTCTGAAGATCCACAAATGACAAAGGATAATAAAACTTTAAATATTTGCAGGAGCATAAAATTTGCAGAAATTGCAGCGCCATCAAGAAAATATTTCACAGTGAATATGGTTGATGCTTTCCTAATGAAGATTAGAGAACTGGCATTGAGCAAGCTATAGTAGGAATGCAAAGCTTTAGCTCTCCAAGCACCTGATGGAAGTTTCATTCTGCTAAAAGCAGGACATCTGATCAATTCAGGATTTGCCTTGTTGACAATTTCATTTCTCAGAAGGTTAAAGAAGCATTGAGGAAAATGATGCCATGGACTTAATTATGATAGAATGGACTGAAAACTTGGGAGAAAATAACCATATTATCTAAGAGTTCATAACATAAATTTTATGGCCAGTGTTTCTAAAAGGGAAGTTGGCTGTGTGGCCATAGATACTTTCTCTCTGAATCCTATAATTTTAAATCTTAAAGCCTCTGATCATGGTTTCACCAGAGCCAGAGAATCTCAAGAACTTTAAAAATAGACTCTTTACACTTAAACAGCACAGCACAGAACATGAAAAGAGGCCTAACTCAACTCTCCTGGGTGTCCATAGTACTAATGTAGCAACTTCAAACATCTCATTTGACAGTAGCTTTCCCACACTGCATCACAGTATACTAGACCCATCCTTATAGCATACTAACATGTGTGGCTGTATCTAAAAGTTTACAGGTCTCTAAATTTTTCTTATTCCAGGAATTTTTTTCCCCCAATGGTAAAATGCAGTACAAGATGTTAGAAGCATACATACACACATAACTCATTTAGTCCTTCCCCAATTCATACACATATCCTCCAACTCCCTCTTTTTAATGTTTGGCTCAGTGATTAAATTTGATATGTTTGTGAATATACATCATGTATATTACAGAATTTTCCTCTTCCCCTTCCTATCCTTCTCAGTGAGGTAACCTTATTTGCTCATCTATGATTTCCTCTTCTTTGTCTAGAGTTCCTCCTATGACTCTTTTTTTTCTTGCTTCTGAATATTAAGAAGACCATAAAATTTTTATTTTTTGTGGCTGATTTCACTTAGCATAATGTTCTCCAGTTCCATCCATTTCCCCACAAACTATGTAATTTTGTTCTTCTTTATGGCTGAGTAAAATTTTATTGTTTACATATCCCATAGTTTTGTAATCCAGTCATCTGTTGATAGACATCTTGGCTGGTTCCAAACTCTGACAAATGTGAATTGTGTGGCTATAAACATAGATACTTATGCATTAGTTTGATAGTTTGGCTTCCATTCTTTTATGATGATACCTACAAATGATATTGCTTGATCTTATGGTAGGTTTATTTCCATTCTTATCAGGATCCTCTATACTGTTTTCCAAAGTGTTTGCATTAATTTGCAGTTTCACCAACAATGTATTAGTGTTCCCAATGTTACAAATCCTTGTCAGCATTTGCTGATGTTTGTGTCTTTACTGATTGCCATTCTAATTGGAATTAGATGAAAACTCAAGTTAGTTTTTACTTTCATCTCTCTGACTGCTGATGATGTTGAAAATTTTTATACATTTACTGGCCACTTAATTTCTTCTTTTGTAAAGTATCTATTTAGTTCACTTGCCCATTTTTATTGGGTTATATGTTTTCTTAACTCTGAGTTTCTTGAGTTTTTTGTTTATTCTATATATTAGTCCACTTTTGGAGGAATAGTTGGCAAAAAATGTTCTCCCATTCTGTTGACTCTTTGTTGAGGTTTTCATGAAGCTTTTGATAGAGCTTTTTGATATGTATATGTGAAGATTCATGATTATGCCTTATCACACATTCATTCATCAATTCAAGTACTTACTGAATTCTCCCAATGTGTACAGTTCTGTTGTAGTTGCTGAGGGTAGAGCAATGAACAAAATGAGTAAGATTTGTTCTTTTATTTAAATTATATGCTAATGGAGTGAGATAGACAATGACAAGTAAAATAGTATCAGATAGTGAGAGCTGTTATAAAGAAAACAAACAGGGTGATATAAAAAAGAGTAGTGGAGCCGGGCGTGGTGGCGCACGCTTGTAATCCCCGCGCTTGGGAGGCAGAGACAGGAGGATCGCGCAGGTTCGAAGCCAGCCGTGTGCGCTGGCTTAGGAGACCCTGTTTCCAAATAAAAATGTAAAAATAGGTCTGGGAGTGTAGCCCAGAGGTAGAAGGGCTTCCAGGAACCCCAGTACCACCAAAAAAAAAAAAAAAAAAAAAAAAGAGTAGTGGAATAAGATTGTTTTTATAAATGTATGGTTTCTAGAAAAAACCATTTGAAGTGAGAACAAAATGGCACAGAGGAAGCAGTCACATGTGAAATTCTAAGGGAAGATTTCTGAGCAGGGTAAACAGCAAGTCGTAAGATCCTAAGGCAAAACAAGTTTAGTTATTTTATGACTAGAGAAGAGATAAATGTGGCTGCAGCATAGTGTAGGGTGACCAATGTCTTGGTTTACCTGGGACTTTCCTGTGACCTGGGAATCACCTTAATCCCAGTGTGGGATTGGAATGACCAAAGAAAACTCATTATAACATTAACCTTACAATTATAATGTTTTTATTTTAAGAATACTGTGGTCTTTCCACCTAATCTTAAATGACACAGTTCCAAGACATGTCAACTTCAAACAGATCTACTTCTGAGTTGGACTGAGGTAGTATTTTAGTACTAAGTATCTAGGATGCCCAGCTATTTTTATTAGAGTTAGCAGTGAAGTAAGAGCACAAAACCTGATCTTTTCATGTGAACTACCCTTAAATAAATTATTTAGCCTCCTGTAATTATAAAATTTATTTCATTTAACCTCAAGCCTAAGCTTCACAACTTGCAAAGCAGAGCTGCCCATCTTATTTAGTTAGACTCAAGGTGTTAGCCCATTGAGGTCTTTTTGAATGTTAATTCTGATATCTAAAACTTCACCCATTATTTCTTGCTTTCCTTGTGTTGCCAAATATTTGACAAAGTTGACTTCTGGCTTTTAATTGAAGACACTTGATAAAATATTAAACAGTACATGAACATAGGTAAGTAACCAGAGAAATTATTCTAAAGTAACATTGATCTATTAGCCAAAATGTTAGAATAAATTTGTTAAGCATAAATTAAATTTTAAAATTTCAAGCTTACACTAAGAATGGAACCACCCTAGAACCCAGCTGTACTACTCCTTGGTGTTTATTCAAGAAATTAAATTCAGCATACTATAGTGATACATAGACATCCATGTTTATAACAGCACAATTTATGAAAGCCAAGTTGTGTAACTAGTCTACATGATAATTAACAAACAATTTGATACATATATACATAATGGAGTTTCAGTTTCCTGTAAAAAACAAAAATATGTCATTTGCATGCAAATGAATGAAACTAGAGAGAATTATGTTAAAGGAAGTAAGTCAGATTCAGAAAGTCATGGATTATATGTTTCTACTTATATGTGAGAGCATGAGAGAGAAAAAAATTGGTTTTCATAAAAATAGATGTAAGATTGGTAGTGCAGAAGAAGGTGATCGGGGGAGGGAGGAGGGGAGGAAATGATGAGGTACTAGGAAGTAAAATTAATTATATATATATATATATATACATATATGTGTGTGTGTATATATATATATATATATATATATACATATATATTAGATAATGAATCCCACTATTACTTGTAATCACAATGCACTAATTAAAATAATAGTAAAAAGAAAAAAATAGTCATACTATTGTATACATGATATGGTTCATGATGTAATCAAGAGCCATATTATTGCCTTCTGATAGATTTTATCCTATTTTATCTTACAAAAAATGGGTAATAAGACTGTCAATGTGGCCAGAACAAATGGAGAATAATAAGCAAATGAGAGAGAGAGAGAGAGAGAGAGATGAGAGAGAGAGAGAGAGAGAGAGAGAGAGAGAGAGAGAAGGAGGGAGAGAGAGAGATCACTTAAACTGATTCAGAGGTCTTACAGTTTCAAGAAGAACAAAAGAGGAGGGGTCTTTAGGAGAAATGAAAAGTGAAATGTCTTATTCTGCCTTTAACTTCTTTTGTAATAGTTTTACAGCCTTAGAAAACATTTTTTTTTCAGGTCACTTTGCTTCAGTAACAAAGGTAATTGTTTTCAAGTAATTTGTCTTCACATTCCTGTGTCTGTACATAGTGATTCGGTATTCGGTCAAATTTCTGATCTGTGTTGGTGCTCATTTTCAAATATAAAAAACAACCACAGACAGGAATGAGTACGATTGTGTTCCCATAAAATATGAATCACAAAAATGTGTGCTGGGTTAATTTTGACTGACAAATTGTTAGTTGTCAACACCAGGTTTAGAAATTTTGAATCACCTTAGAAGAGAAATATATTTGCACATATATAATTTGGTCCAAGAGTATAGGCCCCCCATCCCATACTTACTTCTCTCTGTCAAGATCTTTTATTATTAAGTGTCTATGCTGCAGGTTTGGATCACTTAAGCTCCATTCTTATTTTGTGTGGTACTGGGGATTGAACCCAGGGACATTCTACCTCTGAAATACACTCTTAGTCCTATGTATTATTCTTTATTTTGAAACAGAGTCTCACTAAGTTTTCTAGGGCCTCACTAAGTAGCAGAGGCTGGATTTGTGTAAACTTTCATTCTTTGTGTCAGCTTCCCAAGTACTGTAATTACAATCATAGATCAACACATCTGGCTCTTATCTTTTGTTTCAAAGCAAGGTCTCACTAAGTTGTGGAGGGCTTCGTTAAGTTGCTGAGACTAGCCACACTAGTTCTCTTCTTATCTTGCTTTCTTTCAGTATTGTCTCTTCTAACCTTTATCTTTTATGATTTATTCTAAGCAATGATTGGCCAAGTTTCCTCTAAATATGGGATGATTCAGATTTTTAGGCCATAGATTTCTGTTGCAATGACTAAAATCTGTCATTGTGGTGCAAAGAAAACCCTAAGACATTATATAAATGTGTGGGTATGGCTGCTCTCCAATAAAATTTTTTCTACAAAAACAGGTGGTGTGCTGGCATAAATGTCATGCTGTAGTTTGCCAACTACTGGTCTATAAAGGGATGGTGATTATTCTTGCAGTCATGTCCTCTACCCTGAACACCACCTCACATTTGCATTTTGTATTATCTGAACTGGAGACCACCATTTCCTACAGGCCACTGCAAATAGCAGTTCCTTAGGCACCTCATCTATACATCAAACAGCACTCTTTTCTGGACCTGTTTTTTCCTCTAGATAAGGCCAGCAAACATCTTGTTTCTTCTGCAATCCCCAGTCTCAGAAGTCTTCTAAGAAGGCTCTCTTTAATAAACCATGTCAATTTTTGTATCCCCTGAACCTGGAGTAAAATTTCTGCAAATTTATATATTTAATTATTTTTGCAGGTCTGGAGATGGAACCCAGGGGCATTTGACCTCCGAGCTACACCCCGTGCCCTATTTTTTATTCTTTTTGAAACCGGGTCTCACTGAGTTGCAGAGGGCCTCTAAGTAGCTGAGGCTGTCTGCGAACCGCGATCCTCCAGGTCTCAGCTTCCTGAATCCTGGGATTACAAGCATGCACCACCACGCCCAGCTTGCAAATTTAATTATGAGATATTAGCAATTAACAGAAATTAGTATTATTTCTGTTAAAAGGTCAGGTTCCTTTAACTGAAACCAACTCATATCTGGATACATTTTCAGCCACTTGCCTAAACAATTTGGTCTTCTTTTGCACAAAGTTTATGAGCATTCCTGGAAGATTGAAACTGCTACTGGAAATGCAGACGTGAGAAGAACAAATGATTGAGAAGAGGCCCTAGAAAGTATTGCAAGGGAAACACTTTCTATGATGATGAGCAGATGATTAATGCAAATGGCTGCTATATTAGAAAGAAATAGGAAGCCTAGAAAGCACATTCATTGCTCATGTAAAATCATGATTTTATTCTTTTTTAAAATTTTATGTGGTATTGGAAATTGAACTCAAGAGGTATTCTATTTTTGAGTTACACCTCAGTACTATTTTATTTTTTAAATTTTAAAACAGAGAGAAAAATGGAAGATAGCGACTGAGAGTAGCAGCACATAGGAATACTGCTGACACTCGATTTCCATTGCCTCAAACACAATGTTCTACAAAGCCAGATAATACTTTCAGTAAAAGAATAATAAAATAAACCAAGGGAAAAGGAAAAAGAAAACTAGAAGACCAATCAGAGAGAGAAAAAAAAAATCTGCCGCACCGGCGCGGTCTTCCCGCACAGTACCGCACTCCAGAGATAAAAATTGAGCAGCTACAGATCCATGGACTGTAATTCAGGCTGCGCAAAGACCTGCTACAGCTTCCACGAGCTAACTACACTATCTATGGATCCAGAGTGGAGCTCAGCACCAGAACAGATACCTGCCAGTCTTGAAGTGCTCTGCAGTGCCACCATCAAGCTAGCAGCAGCCAAGCTGACCACACCCTCTGGAGTCCCAGACCATTATGCACTATAATTGTAAGTGAAGTTGCATCCCACATGATATCGTCCAGCGCTGTGCTCCTAGGGACTCGCACAGCCATGATAATCTCCCTGGGTCTGAGATCTTATGGTTCAACCCAGTGGAGGAGGAGTGGTGACAGAGATTACCACACTCTCCAGAAACTCAGAGCTGCACTCGATAACACTGTAAGTGAGGCCTCAACCCTGGGGAAAAATGCCCAGCCTGGCACCCATATGGACTCCCACAGCCACAATAAACACCCCAGGTCTGAGACTTACCAATAAATCCCAGAGAAAGTGAGAGAGGGGGCTGCTGTTGGTCATAACAGAAGCTCTGACAGATTCAGACTTTGTAAAGTATATGGGAAACTCAGTGGAAAGTGTGGGGGGAAACTTTAGCTAGACCCAAATAATAGAACCCTCAGGATCACCACAAACCTTCCAATCATGGTGAATGGGGAGAAGTCAGACCAGACCAGGCCTAGCTGTGGAGAACAGAGACTCCTACATTGAATTTGGTCTTAGAGGCATATATCACCAACAGTGGCAGGGAGAGACCAAGACTACAAACCAGTGGAAAGCATGAGGGTGATCTACGTTTAATACTTAACCAGCTCCAATGGTATCAGCCATCTGCATAGACTGAGAAAGTCTCAGAGAAACAAACTCACAGCAGGTAGGGTGCCGGTGGTACTCAGCATCTGCACAGAAAGAGACTGCCGCAGACCTCTCTGCTGAATAGTCATTTATTTGTAGAGTTACATTAATACATTGTTGGGGTGGTTTTGTTTTATTGTTCTGTATGTGTGTGTGTGTGTATGTGTGTGTGTGTGTATGCCTGGTTGGGATGTTTTTGCTTGTTTATTTTTGTTGTTGTTTTTATTTTTTGTTTTTAACCTTTCCCAAACCCTCTCCCAAGCTTCTTCCTTTGTACATACCAAATCTCTTTTCACTATCCCTTTCCTATCTTTTTTCTGCTTTTATCTCTTCCTTGTCTTGTATTAAACCCACAATTCTACATTGGTTACTAGAATACAATTTCATTCTTATTATCTCTAATCTCCACTATATACTACTTTACCAAATTCATACTTTCATTTTATTCAACCCTATATGAGATTTTACCTTATTCTTCCATTTACTCCAGCACTTTCTCTTTCCTCAACTTTCATGGCTGAATAAAATACAAGCTGCCATTAGATATACCAGCTGATTCCTAGAAACATACAGAAATCTATCAAAAGTAACAGTGGCAAACATTTGAAAGCATGAAAAGGAGAAACAACAAAGGAACAATGAGGTCCCATAACTCCACAATTACAGAATCTGATAACACAGAATTGCAGAGATTGCAAGAATGTCAAATCAGAAATGTAACTGTAGAAATACAACAGAAATTTCCAAAGGAATTTAGAGAGAGTCTGAAATAAATAAAGGATGCAATAATTGAAGTAAAGGCATCTATTCAAACTATAAACAATCACTTAGACCATATGGAGAGTAGAATCTTGCTCCTAGAGAATGATCACTCCAAAAATGAACACATAGTTTATAACATAGAAAAAAAAAAACAATTCGACAGCAGGAACTAGACCTTGAAGTAATATGGGCACATTTTATAACAGCTAACCTATGAATTATTAGCATAGAGGAGGGAAAAGAAGGTGAAAGTAAGGGGCTCAATAATCTTTTCAAAGAAATAACAGAAAAGTTTCCAAACCTAGAGCAAGAGATTGACATACAGGTACAGGAAACTTCTAGAACACTGTTTAGACAAGATCAGAGAAAAGGTTCCCCATGCCACATAATAGTCAAAATGACCAGTATAGAAGTCAAGGAGAGAATCTTAACGGCAACAATAACAAAATACAAAGTGACATTCAGAGGGAAAGCAATTAGAATCACTTCATACTTCTCAAACCAAGTAATGAAAGCCAGAAGGGCCTGGAGTAACATATTCCAAATGCTGAAAAAAAAATTGCAGCCAAAAATTTCCTACCTAGCAAAACTATCACTCAAATTAGATGGGGAAATAAAAATTTTCTAAGACAAACTGAAGCTGAAGAAATTTATGTCTTCAAAATCAGGACTAGAGAAAATACTCAAAGGGATTAATTACAAAGAAGAAACAAGTAATACATGTCAGAACCAGAAAAACAAGAATTTTCATCCAACAGACAAGTAAGAAGAGAGAAACAAACAATATTTCAAGCAGAAGTAAAATATCAACATGTTAGGAATTAAAAAATCATATCTCAATAATCAAACTGAATGTAAATGGATTAAACTCCCCAATAAAAAGACATAAAGTGGCAAAATGGATTAAAAACCAGAATCCATCTATATGCTGCTTGCAAGAAACACATGTTACAAGTAAAGATAAAATCAAACTTAATGTAAAAGGCTGAAACAAAGTAATCTATGCCAATGGAACTCAAAGACAAGCAGGAGTTGTAACTATAATATCAAATAAATTAGACGACAAGCTCAAGCTTATTAGAAGAGACAAAGATGGCCATTTTTTATTTGTAAAGGGAACAATCCAGCATGAGGAAATAATGACAATCAATACTTATGCCACAAACTTAGGTGCAGCTACCTTCATAAAACAAACTCATTGTGACATTAAGTCACATAAAAATTCCAATACAATAATACGAGGAGACTTAAACACACCTCTCTCGCCATTAGACAAATGGTTAGTAAAGATACCTCAGATGTAAAGAACACCATTAATCAAATGGACCTGTTAGACATAGAATATTTCACCCAACTACAACAGAGTTCACATTTTTCTCAGCAGCTTAGAGAACCTTCTCCAAAATAGACCACATCCCTGGACACAAAATGAGCACAAGCAAATTCAAAACATGTGACATACTTCCCTGTTTCTTTTCAGAAAATAATGGAATGAAACTAGAAATCAACTATAAGAAGACTCAAAGAAACCAGGTAAAAATGTGGAGACTGAACTCAGAACTTCTAAAGGAAAAAAGGGTCATAGAAGATGTATGGAATGAAATCAAGAAATTTTTAATACAAATGAAAATAGAGATACAACATATCAAAACCTCTTGGACAGCTGGGCATGGTGGTGCATGCTTGTCATGCTTGGGAGATGGAGAAAGGAGGATCACGCAGGTTTGAAGCCAGCCTCACTGGCCTAAGAGACCCTGTTTCCAAATAAAAAACATAAAATAATTCTGTTAGTGTAGCCCAGAGAAGGGTTTCCAGGAACCCCAGTACCACCACCACCAACAAAAAATACTCTTGGACACATTGAAGACAGTATTAAGAGGAACATTTAAATTTATAGCACTGAGTGCTCACATAAGACAAATAGAAAATCATCAAATACATAACTTAATGACACACCTCAAAGCCCTTGAAAAACAGGAACAATCTAACCCCAAAGCCAGTGGAAGACAAAATAAATGAAAGAAAATAAAAATCAATACAGAAAATCAACAAATCCAAAAGGTGGATCCTCGAAAAAATTAACAAGATAGATAAACCACTAGCCAATTTAACTAAAAAAAAAAGGGAGAATCAATGTAAATTTTGCAGATAAGACATGAAAAAGGAGCTATCTCAGCTGACACTGCAGAAATCCAGAGGATTATCAGAAATCACTTTGAAAAACTATACTCAAAATGTAAAACCCTAAACTAAGTCAAGAAGACGTAGAAAACTTAAACCAACCAATAACAAAGAGATTAAAAGAGCAATAAATACATTGTCATAAAAAAAGCCCAGGACCAGATAACTTCCCAAGTAAATTTTATAAAACCTTTATAGAAGAGATAATCCCACTAATCCTCAATCTATTTTGTGAAATAAAGAGAAATGGGACTCCAAAGACACAGAGAAGCACCCCCACAGTAAGTTAACTGCTCAGCAGGAAGTCATCCCGCATAACTTCCTGGACTCATGTCGAAAGAGACTTTGTGGTCCATCGCTGAAGATGTCAAGTTGCAGGCTGCTGCCAAACACATCAGATGCATGGGAGAGGGCCCAGGGTGCAGTACCCACACAGGGTCTGTGGAGATTGTCCCGTGAATGCCTTGGACACAAGTAACCATTATAGCAGAGAAAGAGGTGTTCAAACCCAGGGCTTTTAGAAAGTGTAGAACCCTGACATTATATAGGGTCAACTCCCAGTGACACTGGTCACTTGTATAGACAGAGAGAGGCATAGAAACAGGTCAGGTGGAGAGCTTGGGGACCCAAGCATTAAGTGGGAATGGTACCAACAGAACTTAGTAGCTGCACTAAAAAAGAGAGAGACCAGTTTAGGGTTATAATCATTGCAATAAACCCAAAAGTGGAGCTGCAAACTGATGTTATTACTATGAACATACTTTAGAACCTAACATAGTTAGTAGACATTAAAAGGCTGAACGTATTAACACAGTCCAAGGAGGACTGCAAAGCATAAGTCTGCTTTTATTTGCATATTTGCGGGGTTTTGTTGTTTTGTTGGTTAGTTATTTTGTTATTTTCTGTGTTTATTTGCTCTCTTCCCCATTATTTTTATACACTTTTTTCCTCTTTCCTATTGACTCTCTAACTTCCAAATATTTTCTTTTTCTTGTCTTACATTAAATCCATTTAATAACACTCTAATAAATATTTTAAATTGACAACTAAAATCTTTCTATATATTTATGTTCTCTAATTCCTACCATATATTAACTTAGTGAACTTAAGTTCTCATTCTACATGATCATATAGTCTACTTTACCTTACATCTGCAACCATTACGGGATTCTCTCTACTCACCCCACCTTCATCATTTAATACAACACAACTTGCCCTTGTATATACTAGCTAACATCTCTAAATACCTACTGCTGAGATTTGACCAGAGAAATAAACTACTGGAAAGGACTGTGAGACACTAAAGTTAAAATAATTATGACTGACAGAAAAAAAAAAATAAACCAACGGCCCACACATTGAGGTTTAAAAAAAATAGGTCACAGCCAGACATGGTGGCACATGCTTGTAATCCCAGTACTTGTGAGACTGAGACAGGAAGATCTCAAGTTTGCAGACATCCTGAGCCACTTAGTGAGGCTCTTTGCAACTTAGTGAGATCTTGTTTTAAAATAAAAATTGAAAATAGGGATAAATGGATAATAGGAAGAACTCTACGTGAATGAGATCCTATAGAGGAGCAAATAAGGCAAACTAACTGAGGGGATGGGAAGGGGGAAGATGGAAACTTCCTAAAGCACATGATGTACTTAAACAAACATATCAAAGTAAATCACTAAGCCAAGAATGGGAAGAAGAAAAGGGGAGGAAATGGGGTGGGGAACAGGTATGTGCTAATTGGATGATGTGTGCATGTATGTATCCACAAGTCTTTTATCCCATTAAGATGTATGACTACAATGCACCAATAAAAAATAAAAATAAAATAAAATAAAATAAAATAGGGCTGGGGGTGTATCTCCGAGGTAGAATTCCCCTGGGTTTCATTCCCAGTCAGTACTGAAAAACAAAACAAAACAAAACAACTCATAAGTTACCAACTCTTTTTATACTTCTGAGCTCTCCTCTATAAAGGAAGTGACATATAGAGTACCTGACTTATCACCTTAAACTCATCAACACCACCATTTCAGCAGGCAGAAAGAACCCCAGAGTAACCACAATTCAGTATTGACAATCTAGAGCTAGAAAAAACAGTGGGGTTATAGCAGACACAAATTTCAAGATTAGTATCAAAGGCGATAAATACACAACAAAGAGCAAAGAATAATTATATACTAGAGGCTATCCAATTGTAAGGCATACCTGGTCATAAATATATACCTCCATAATAAGATACTATTAAGAAAGAGAAAATAGACATAGAAATCCTACAGACTGAGAGAAAGCAAACATAAGCAACAAAGATAAAAGTTTAAAAAACCAGAAATTATGAGAAACAGGAATTTTTTAGGGAGTTTGTATACTCTTCTGTTGCCTGTGCCATTGAAATCATATCCAAGAAATCACTGCCAATTTCAATGTTGTGAGGTTTTATGACCCAGATTTTCTTCTAAAAGTTTATAGTCTTAAGATTTATATTTAGGTCTTTTATCTATTTTGAGTTAATATTTGTATATGGTGTTAGGTAAGGGTCCAATTTTATTCTTTTTCATATAATTATTATTTTTCAACAATATTTAGTTAAAAGATTATTATTTCCCCCACAAAATGTTCGTGGAAACCTTGTCAAAAATAACTTGACAATATATGAAAGAATTTAGCTCTAGGCTTTTATTTAACTCCAATGGTTTATATATCTGCCTTTAGAACAGTACTATACTGTTTCAATTATTGTAGCTTTATATGGTTTGAAATCAGAAAATATATATCTTCTAGCTTTGTTCTCTTTCAAGATCGTTTTGGGTATCTAGAGTCCATATTCCATGTTAGGATAGATTTTTTTTTCTGAAAAATAAATATATAAATATATGATAGTTACACCTAAAAAAAGGAAAAGAAAAAATATTCTCTGGTAAGAAAGAAAGCAAAAAGAAATATTGAAATGTTATCTTTAAGTTATCAAAAGCTTGGTATCAGACAAAAGAAACTGTTATGTGAGATTATCATTTTTAATTTTGGATACATTGCTAAAATACTAGATGTCAACCATTAAGCCAAGCATGGGAAGGAGGGATGGGGAGGGAATGGGGTGGGGATCGGGTGGGGGCTGAATGGGCGATGTGTGCATGTATGTCTACAAAAGTTTGTATCCCACTATGATGTATGAATAAAGTGCACCAATAAAAATTAAAAAAAGAAAGCAATGTGCTCCCCTAATGTCACAATAACAGACCCACCAACATATAATTCCAGAGATTGCTAAAAGTACAATTCAGATCTTTAATAGTAGAAATGATGCAGAACTTCCAAACAAAATTGAGAAAGAGACTAAAGAAATGAAGAAATAATGAACAAAAAATCTGATAATCTGAACAAGAATCAAAAAGAAGCCTTAATAGAAATGAAGGATGCAACAGTTAAAGTGAAGTCATAAATAAAAACCATTAACAGTATTGTAGACCACATGGAAGATAGTTTCTAATTCTTAGAAGATGACCACTCTAAAAATGAACACATAATATACAATGTAGAAAAAAAAGCTGGGCATGGTGGTCCATGCTTGTAATCCCAACATTTGGGAGGTTGAGACAGAAAGATTGCACTTAGAAGGCAGCTTCAGCTTTTACTTAGTGAGGTTCTTTGCAACTCAGTGAGACCCTGTTTCAAAAGAAAATAGGGCTGGGGGTATACCTTGGAGGTAGAATGTTCATGGGTTTCATCCCCAGTACCACAAAAGAAAGAAAGAAGAAAAAAAGAGGAAAGAAAGAAAGAAAGAAGAGAGAGAGAGAAAGAGAGAGAGAGAGAGAGAGAGAGAGAGAGAGAGAGAGAGAGAAAGGAAGGAAGGAAGGAAGGAAGGAAGGAAGGAAGGAAGGAAGAAAGAAAGAATAAAGAAAGAACAATTAGCATGAAATGGGCATTGAAGGGATATGGGACAATTTTATTTTTATATTTTATTGGTGTATTATAGTCTCACTTTATAATGTAGGTCATGTGAACAATGGCATATATTCATATAGTACTTGTTGCCTTCCCCTTTACCTCCTCATTTCTCTCCCTCCTAACACTGTGTCAAGTTTAACAATGCTATATTCACATCTATACACATAGTCACAATTATTATTTCCATTAATACACCTCAGCCTTCTTTCTCCCCTACACATCCTTTTTGCCTCTACTGAAAATCTTCTCAATTATCTGGAATATCTCTGGTATTTCAAATATGCCCTAGCTCAACAATATTAGAGAAAACTGAATTGAATAGATACGTTAAAAAAGATATAAATGGCCAATAGATATGGGCCAGTTTTAAAGAGCTAGCCTAAGTAAGCATAGAAGATGGAACAGAAGCCAAACCCAAAGAAATCAACAATCATTTCAAACAAGTGATATCCAAAAATTATTGCAACATAGAAAAAGAGGCCAACACACAGTTAAAAGAAACATGGAACCCCAAGTAGACAGGATCAGAAAAAATGTTCACCATACCACATATAAGTCAAACTGACAAATGCAGAAGCCAAAGAGAGAATCTTAAATATTAAAAAAAATGTAAAAGACCAAGTGACAGTCAGAAGCAAAGAAACTAGAATCACTCCAGACTTCTCAAAGCAAGTCATGAAAGCCAGGAAGGCCTGTAGTAACATATTTTAAACTCTGAAAAAAATAAACAACTTTGCAGACCCAAAATTTATACACTGCAAAAATAGAGACTTCGGGAAGATGGCGACTGAGAAAAGCTGGGCTTAAGAGCCCCACTAACAACAAATCTCCATTACCACAAAATCAGCGCCTTTCATAGCCAGAAAACACCATCACCAGTGAAACAAAAAATCACCAGGCTCCAGAGAGAAAGCGGACTGAGAACAGAGCCACAGAGGAGATAACCGGCCTCACGCCCGAGGACGCAGCAGACGCGGCAGCAGCGCCATACTGCCAGCGGCACCAGCGAATTCACGGACGGCTACAGCAAGCCGAGGTGAGCCACTGCGGAACAGCCAGGTGGGATTTCTCCGCGCAGAGAGCATCTAAAGCTCCCAGTGGCCGAGCTCAGCACACGCTGCAGGGATTCAGAGTGGAAATCAAAACCAAGAAGAAAAACACCAGCCCCACAGCCGAGGGCGTAGCAGCGGCGCCATATTGCCAACGGCGGCAGCAGCACCGAATTCAGCGAGGCCAGTACGGCTACATCTGCGTACTCAAGAACAGTGAGTCAAATTGCAGGCCACAGAGGAGAAATCCCAGTACTGTACTCCCTGGGACTTGACCCAGTGGGGGAGGGGCGGTGGCAGAGATATCACACCATAGGAGAACGTGCAACCTGGCACACCCCACAGTCTAAAGCAGCCTCTATCGACTCTCTGGGTCGGAGACTCTGTGATAAAACCCAATAAAGGAGTAGTGGGGTCTGAGATACTACTGACTCGAGATCCAGAACACCTTAAGTGAAGTCATAGTGACCCAACGGAAGAACCCAGAGAAGGCACAAACATTGGAAATCAAGGGAAAGAGGAATAATACTGGAGCAATAAATGCCCACAACCCCACAACATCAGAACCCGATAAAACTGAAAATCAGAGATTTCTAGAAGATCAAATCAGGAAAATAACTGTAGAAATAATAGAAGTGCTTCGAAAAGAACTCAGAGAGAGCCAAAAAGAGATAAAGGATGCAATTAATGAAGTAAAGGCCTCAATTCAAAGCACAAACAACCGATTAGACCATATGGAGAACAGAATCTCACTCTTAGAAGATGAGCAAACCAAAAATCAACGCATAGTTTCTAATCTAGAAAAAAATATCCGACAGCAGGAATCTGATATTGAAGAAATATGGGCCCATTTTAAGGGAGCTAACCTAAGAATAATTGGAATAGAGGAGGGAAAAGAAAGTGAAACCAAAGGGATCAACAATCTCTTCAAGGAAGTAATAGCAGAAAATTTTCCAGACATAGAGCAAGAGGTCGATACACAGGTCCAGGAAACTTATAGAACTCCCTTTAGACAGGATCGGAGAAGAGGATCCCAACACCACATAATTGTCAAAATGACCAGTGTGGAAGCCAAGCAGAGAATCTTAAAGGCAACAAAAGCAAAGGGCCAAGTGACATTCAGAGGCAAACCAATTAGAATCACTCCAGACTTCCCAAACCAAGTTATTAGAGCCAGAAGGGCTTGGAGTAACATATTCCAAACACTGAAAGAAAACAACTTCCAGCCAAAAATTTCCTACCCAGCAAAACTTTCTATCAAATTAGATGGAGAAATAAGAAGCTTCCATGACAAACAGAAACTGAAGGAATATATGTCTTCAAAACCAGCACTAGAGAAAATACTCAAAGAAATTAACTACAAAGAAGAAATAGGTAACACACTCCAGAACTAGAGAAACAAGATTTTCCATCCAACAGACAACTAAGATTGGTTATCTGTGGAGATTCATTATTTATGTTAGTCTTTTACCTATCTCTAAAGGGTATTGTTTGCCTTTATTGTTGTTAATTTCTAGGATTTCTATTTGGAATATTAATATACCTTCAGATATAGCATTTGGAAATATTTTATCCCATTCTATTAGTAACTGTTAACTCTGTTTACATTGTCTTTGGATATACAATATTTTTTTTTAGGGAGTTTGTATACTCCTCTGTTGCCTGTGCCATTGAAATCATAACCAAGAAATCACTGCCAATTTCAATGTTGTGAGGTTTAATGACCCAGATTTTCTCCTAAAAGTTTATAGTCTTAAGATTTATATTTAGGTCTATTATCTATTTTGAGTTAATATTTGTATATGGGATTAGGTAAGGGTCCAATTTTATTCTTTTCCATGTAATTATTATTTTTTAACAATATTTAGTTAAAAGATTAATATTTCCACCACCAAATGTTCGTGGAAACCTTGTCAAAAATAACTTGACAATATAGGGAAGAATTTAGTTCTAGGCTTTTATTTAATTCCAATGGTTTATATATCTGCCTTTAGAATAGTACTACACTGTTTCAATTATTGTAGCTTTATATGGTTTGAAATCAGAAAATATATATCTTCTAGCTTTGTTCTTTTTCAAGATCATTTTGGGTACCTAGAGTCCATATTCCATATTAGGATAGATTTTTTTCTGAAAAATAAATATATAAATATATGATAGTTTCACCTTAAAAATAGAAAAAAAATATTCTCTGGTAAGAAAGAAAGCATAAAGAAATATTGAAATGTTACCTTTAAGTCACCAAAACCTTGGTATCAGACAAATGAAACTGTTATGTGAGATTATCATTTTTAATTTTAGATAAATTGCCATAATACTAGATGTCACCTACTAAGCCAAGCATGGGAGGGGGGGATAGGGAGAGAATGGGGTAGGGATTGGGTGGGGACTGACTGGGAAAGGTGTGCATGTATTTCTACAAAAGTATGTATCCTACTATGATGTATGAATACAGTGCACCAATAAAAAAAAAGAAAAATATCTCTTAAATTTGACTGTGAAATAAAAATCTTCCAGGACAAAGAGAAGCAGAGAAGCTGAAAGACTTTATGTCCTCCAGACTAGTACTAGAAAAAATATTCAAAGAGTTTAATTACAAAAAGAAATAAGTAATAAGCCCCAGAACCATAGAAACAATCATTTCCATAAAAAAAACAAGTAAGTGAAAATGATAAAACATTATTTCAAACAGAAATTAAGTATCAAAATGTTAGTAATTAAAAATCATCTTTCAATTCTTTTTAAAAATCCTGTATCAATCCAGATATTTTGGTCCATGCATGTAATCTCAACATTCAGGAGGCTGATACAGGAGGATCACAGTTCTCAGACAGCCTCAGATATGTAGTGAGGCCCTATGCAACTCAGTGAGACTCTGTTTCAAAATAAAGAATAAAAAATAGGGCTGAGGGTGTAGCTCTGAGTTAGAATGCTGCTGGGTGCCATCCTCAGTACTGCAAAAAATTTAAAAAAATTATATCTTCTCTACTGTTAAATTTTTGATTTGTTATTGTGGCAATCCTTGCAATTCTGTGTTGTTGGGTTCTGTTATTGTGGGGTTGTAGGAACTTTTTGTTTCCTTCACCTTCCTCCTTCTCATGATTTTGGGTTTATTAAGTTTTTAAATATGTTCCTGTTTTTAGCTTTCTGTCTCTGTAGCTGTCAGCTGGCATATACTAGGGCAAGTTGTGTTGTATTTGATGGTGAAATTTGAGTGAGGAGGAAGGTGATTAAGTAGTAAATGCAAAAATAGGGCAAAGTAGCAAATAGAATGATATAAAATGAGAGTTTGTGTTTGGTAAGGCAATATATAGTAGAGATTTTATATAGAGAAGATGTAGTTAAATTCTAGTAACCAATATAAAGTATTTATTTAGTGAAGTGATATGAAGTGGATTCAACACAAGATAAAAATAGTAAAAAAGAGAAAATAAATAATTAAAAGGGATGGAGAGAGAATAGATATATACAAAGGAAGAAGCTTTTAAAAGAGGTGAGAAGAAAGAAAGCAAACAAGCACACACACAATAACACAAAAACCATATATTACTTCACTGGTTTATATATCTGCCTTTGTAGCAGTACTACACTGTTTCATTATTGTAGCTTTATAAGGTTTGAAATCAGAAAATGTACATCTTCTAGCTTTGTTCTTTTTCATGATTATTTTGGGTATTTATAGTTCATATTTTATGTTAGGCTAGATTTTTTTCTGAAAAAAATAAGTAAATGTATGATAGTTTCACCTAAAAAAAGAAAAAAAAATCCTCTGTTAAGAAAGAAAGCAAAAAGAAATATTGAAATGTTATCTCTAAGTGATCAAAAACTTGATATAAGACAAATGAATCTGTTATGTGAGATTATCATTGTTAATTTTAGATAAATTGCTACAATATTAGATGTCAACCACTAAGCCAAGCATGGGAAGGAGGGATGGAGAGGGAATGGTGTGGGGACTGGGTAGGGGCTAATTGGGCGATGTGTGCATGTATGTCTACACAAGTTTTTATCCCATCATGATGTATGAATATAGCACACCAACTAAAAATTTAAAAAATAATAAATAAAATAGATAATGAAAAAAAAAACTAGAACAATAAAATAATACAACCCTACAAATATATAAATACTTAGCAGACTTGGACACTGCAGTCCTCGAGGTCTACATGGATTCATTTAGCTATTTAAGTTTCACATTCTAAAATAGGTTCTTAATCTTGTTCCATGCACTGTAATTTTCTCTGTAACCTATAGTAATGATGTCAGTTTATAGCCCTGTTTTTTTTTATCTCCTTTAATAATTTGGGCCCTGGCCTGGTGTCTTTCTGTGCAGGGTCTGAATGGCACCAGCATTTTTCCTGATGCAAGCCTGAATCTCTGAGCTTTCAAAAGGGTCCAGTCTCTGAGATTCTTTCTGTCTCTGAAGGTTATTGGTATTACTGAACCTGGATCTATTGTTAAACACAGGTTTCCCCACTTTTCACTGACACTGAGTCTGAGTGTTTTCCTGCCTGTGTCGGTGAGACATGCTGCTGGGCCCAGACCCGGTGTATATGTAGGAGTCCTAGTTCTCCACAGCTAGGACTGTGTTGATCTGACTTCTCCCTGGTCACCACAACTGGGGGGGGGGTGTCCTGTGGCAGTTTCCAGATGTCCTGCTAGGGCTCTGAGGCCTGAGGATTTTTTACCTTTTGGCCTTATTGGCCCTGAGGGCTATCTGCTAATCTGTGCCTCCTCTGCTGTGTCAACAGCCAATTCCACCCCCACCTTCACTTGGCTAAACCACAAAAGCTGACACCCTGCAAGTTTATCACTTGCTGCTCAAGTCTCTGCATCCATGCTAGTGCTCTTCCACAGGGTTGGCTGATTCAGTACAGTGTTGATCTCTGCAGGAAATGGTGAACTCAGCCGTCAGTACTTGGGTTCCTGTAGGAGAAGCCTGCCTCTTCAAATTTCATTGAGCTGCAGCCACTTACTTCATTTCAGTTAATTGGCTTTTTTGCTGGGGCTCTTTGGAGGAACAGTGATGACAGTCCTGACTCAGTGGGGCAATGTAGTGCTACTATGGACCTCATAGCAGTAGCCAGAGACAGCAGAGTACTTTTCTGCTCTCTTTTCTGCTTTCTAACTTTGGTATCACTGTCTTTGAAGTCTTGGTGCTCTGCTCAAATATATACTGGTTTATTTTTTGTGTCAAGGTATTATTTTCATGGTGATAGAGATTCAGTGTCAGCAGTATTAATATGTGCTTCTTCCTTCAATTGCAATCTTCCCAGAAGTCAATAAAATACTTAGAAATAAGCCTGTAAAAGAAGAAAAAATACCTTTACAAGAAAAATTATAAAACATTGAAAAACAAAATTTAAAAGGAACTGAGGAGATTGAAAAATCTCCCATGCTCTTGGATAGGCAAAATGAATATCATCAAAATGGCCATTCTTTCAAAAGTATTTTACAGATTTAATGCAATACCCATTAAATTATCAAGATAATTTTGTTCACAGACAAAACAATCAGCCTTAAATTCATTTGGAAAAAACAGAAACTTAAAATAGCCAAAGTAGTTCTCAGCAACAAAAACAATGCAAGAGACATCATAAAAACAGACTTCATTTGGGTAGAAACCCAGAAGTGGTATTGCTGGATCAAATGGTAGATTTGTTCCCATTCTTCTGAGTATTCTCCACACTGTTTTCCAAAGTGGTTGCACTAATTTGCAATCCCACCAACAATGTTACAGAGTTCCTACTTCTCCACATCCTCGCCAGCATTTGCTGTTTGTGTTTTGAATGATTTCCATTCTAGTTGGAGTTAGATGAAATCTCAGGGTAGTTTTGATTTGCATCTCTCTGTTTGACAATGATGTTGAGCATTTTTCATGCATTTATTGGCCATTTGAATTTCTTCTTTCGTGAAGTGTCTATTTAGTTTGCTTGCCCAAATGGGGTGGGAGTTGGGTAGGGGTTAATTCGGTGATGTGTACATGTATGTACAAACAAGTTTTTTACCCCAATATGATGTATGAATAAAATGCACCAATAAAAAATTAAAAAAGAAGTAAAGAATGCAATCATTGAAGAGAAGGCATCAATTCAAAAAATTAACAGTAAAGTAGACCACATGGAGAATAGATTCAGGCTCTTAGAAGAGGATCACTCAACTCTATAAAGGCATTATCACATTAATATGAAAAACAAATAGATACATATGAAGGAAAGAAAACTGCAGGCCTATAGAATTGATAACCTTGTATGCAGCACTTCTAAACAAAATACTAGCAACATGCATTCAAAAACACATCAAGAAAATCATACAGTATGACCAGGTAAGGTTCAGCCCAGGGAAATAAGGCTGGTTCAAGATATGAAAATCAATTCATGTAATTTATCACATAAAGAGAAACAAAGACAAAAATCATATAATTTCAATAGACATTGAAAAAGCATTTGACAAAATCAAACATCCATTTATGCTAAAAGCAGTGCAAAGAATTGACATAGAAGGAACATACTGCAACATCATAAAGCCGATCTACAAAATTCCCATAGCAAACGTCATATTAAATGGGGTAATACTATAAGAATTTCCCCCCTAAAAACAGGAACAAGACAAGGATATCTATTATCATCTCTTCTTTTCAATATAGTACTTGAGATTTCAGCCAAAGCAATAAGGAAGGAAAACAAATCAAATAAATACAAAGAGAAAGAACAAAGTCTTTCACTACTTGCAGATGACATGATGCTATACTTAAAAGACCCAACAAAATCAACTAAAAGGCTTTTTGAACTGATCAACAAATTAAGCAAACTGTCTGGATACAAAATTAATCTTAAAAATGTGGAAGCTTTTCTGTATACAAACCATAATCCACTGGGGAAAAATCCAAAAAACACTTCCACTCAGGATATCCCACAAAAAATAAAATACAATACTTAGGAATAAAGTTAACCAAGGTGGTAAAAATAACCTCTACAAAGAAAATTATAAAATATTAAAAAATCAACGAAGACCTTAGATAGTAAAAAGTTTTTCTATCTTCATTGATAAGCAGAATAAATATCATTAAAATGGCTATACTTCTGAAAGTGATCTACATATTTATTGCAATACCCATTATGTTACCATGGTCATTCCTCACAGATATAGAAAAATCAGTCCTTAAAATCATTTGGAACAACAAAAGACCCAGAATGACCAAAGTAATTATCAGCAACAAAACTCATGCAGGAGGAATTATAATTCCTGATGTTAAAGTATACTACAAAGCCACTGTAATAAATACAGCATGGAATTGACACAAATACAAATACTTATACCAGTGGAGCAAAATAGAAGACTCAGAAACAAATTCACACACTTACAGCCAATTGATTTTTACAAGGGGACAAAAACACATCCTGGAAAAAAGATAGCCTGTTTAAAAAATGGTGATTGCAAAACTAATTAACCATATGCAGAAAATGCAAATAAAACTCTCTTTTTTACCCTGAGCAAGAATTAATTCAGGGATGGATCAAAGGCTTTGGAAATTAGACCAGACACCTTTCAGCTCCTTTAAAAGAGCCTAGGCCAACACTTCAAAACATACTCACAGGTAAAACTTTCTCAACAAGAACCCAAAGCCACAAGAAACTTAATAAAAGGTCAATATGTGAAATTGCATTAAACTGAAAAGCTTTTTTTGTAAAGCAAAAGAAACTATCAAGAACCTTAACCAAGAGACAATAGAATGGGATATTTTTGCTACCTACTCCTCCAATAAAGGACTAATATCTAGAATACACAGGGAACTCAAGAACTCACCACTACAGAAACAAGTAAGCCAAACAACAACAACAACAAAAATGGGCAAGTGAACTAAATAGATACTTCACTAAGAAGATATTAAAATGGCCAATGAATGCATAAAAACATGCTCAACATCATTAGCCATCAGAGAGATGCAAATCAAAACTACCCTGAGATTTTACCTAACTCCAACTACAATGCAAACCATTCAAAACAAAAAGGACCACAAATGCTAGCAAGTATGTGGATTTGGAACTCTAATACATTGTTGTTGGGATTACAAATTGTGGCAACCACTTTGCACAACACTATGGAGGATCTTCAAAAGAATGAAACAAACTTACCATTTGATCCTGCAATACCACTTTTGGGTATCTACTCAAAGGAATAGAAACCAAATGCCAAAATAATGCATGTGTATATATATTCATAGCTGCACAATTCACAATTGCCAAACTATGGAACTAGCCAAGACATCCACCAACAGAGGAATGAATTATAAAACTATGGGATATGTTCACAATGGAATTTTACTCATCCATAAAGTAAAAGACAATTATGTCATTTACAGGGAAATTAATAGAACTAGAGACCATTATATTAAGTGAAATTAGTCAATCACAAAAATTAAGAAATTGTTCTTAATATGCTGAAGCTGGAGAGAAATTGGGTCATAGGAAGAACTCTAGATGATGGAGATACTATAGATGGGCACATAAGGCAACATAGCAGAGGGGGATAGGAGTGGGGAAGAGGAAAATTCTCTAATATACATGATGTACATTAACAAATATATCAAAGTCAATCACTAATCCTATCATGAGAAGAATGGGGAGGGAATGGGGTAAGATTTAGGTAAGGGCTAATTGTACTCCATTCACTTGTATGACTACAATGCATCAATAAAAGAAAAAAAGAAAAAAATGGATCAAAAATTTGAAAATAGGACCAGCAACCTTGCAGTTCCATGAAGAGGGCATAGGTCCAACACTTCAAAACACAGGAACAGGTAAAAAAAATTCTCATTAAGACCCCAAAGACACAAAAAATTAAAAGAAGAATCAATATGCAGGAATTGCACAAAATGTACCTAGTTTTATGCCCAGTGTACCCCCCAAAATAAATTCAGACTAAAAAGTCTAAAACTTCAAAGTCTAAAACTTCAAAGAATTAGGTTCAAGAAAGGCAATAGGAAGGTCCTTCTCCCTGGAAAGCACAACATTAGAAGCACAAATTTGCCTTGTTTCTGCTGAAATGAATGAAACAATCTTTGGGGGATTAGAGTGATTTCTTTTTAGTTTCCCTTGTTTACTTTTCCATCAACTTCCAAGATGGCTTACATGCTAGCTGTTAATCACACCATCTGTTAAAACAGTACTTTGAGTAAATGATTTGATTCATACTTTTCTTCTAAAATAATATTTTAAGGACAATGTTTATGTATCTGTTATCCTTCATTTGGCAATGTAGCATGAAATGAACTATTTTAACATTGCTATCACTGTAAACACATATTGAATTTTCTACTTCTTGGCTGTGAAGAAAGCTTCTCTATTCTACTTATTCTGGGCTTGGGGTGGGGACAGTGGTGTAGGAATGTAATCAGGAAGAGATTCTACTTGCTGGGAGGAGAAAAGACAAAGAGGGAGTTAGATGGCATTTCTTCAATAATCTTGAATTACTGACAATGAACGAGATCTATCTTCCTGAGGCTATCTGGAACCAGTCAAAGTAAGCATAGTGTCATTAGTGGTTGAAAACAGTGGGCTGTGTTGAGGGCCCCATTTCTCAAACCTCTCTAATCACTCAAGAGACAACTTCACTGGCTTAGAAGGACCTCTAGAAATACCCTGGGTCTCCCAGCCAGTTTGTGTGGAGCTTGGGTGATGACAGGCCCAGAGGAGAGAGAAATGGGGCTTTTGTTCAAGAAAGAGTAGGAGAGAAAGCCTTGCCATCATATGAGCCTCTGGGAAGTTTGCACAAGTATCCTAGAACTGGTCCAGAGTATTCCATTCTTACCTTCTTTCTAAGAGCTGTAGCTCCTTGAAAACTGTGGCATTGTGTAGTCTTGTGCAAAGTGAAAGTGATAAAAAAAGAGATATGTGTTCATTTATATGTGTGGGGGGAGTTTTGATGAAGAAAAAACTGACTCTATAACGCAGAGATGAAATGAAAATGATTCACATTAGGAAAATAATTACTTAGGTACTGGGGACTGAACCCAGGAAGACTTACTACTGATACATTTCCTCAAAAGAGATTTAAGACCGAATTTCAAAATTATGCAGGCTGGCCTTGAACTTGTGATTCTCTTCCTGCAGTTTTTCTAGTACCTGAGATTGTATGTTTGCACCACCACATTCAACACTGGAGACTTTTAAAGGAGGCAATGACATTCTCTGATGAGAATGAGTATCATCATAATGTGGAATCTGGATAGGAGTGTGTTGATAAAGAAAAGAGAGGTTAACTAGGTATGGTAGTGCTCACCTCCTCACCTGTATTCCTAGTTCTTGGGAAGATGATACAGGAAAATTGCAGTTCCAAGACCAACCTCACCCGCTTAGATAGGCTCTCAACAACTGAAGGTGTAGCCCAGAGGTAAATTGAATTCAATTTCTAGGAGGGGAAAGAAAAAGAGAGAGAGAGAGAGTGAGTGAGAGAGAGAATGAAATTTCAAATTATTGTATTATTCAAAGAAAGACATAATGAGGCTCAGAGCCATTGGGAAAGACATAATGAGGCTCAGAGCCAGAGATGGATGTGATTATCACAGGAGAAGAAGTAGAGAGAGAATGATTGGCAATTTGAGTCAGAATGCAGAAATATTATATCTTCTATATAGATGGTAGGACCATTTGATGATATAGACATAACTGGAAAAGGAAGGAAGATAGTGATAAAGTAAAAACCTCTAGATGAGCCTGTCTCTAACATGTCCCAGCATCTCAGGGGGATTTTAACTGAGCAACATTCCACATCGCATACTGCCCTGATCAAGGTAAGAACTAGAGTAAAATAAACTCAATATTACCTACAAAGCCACCTTTAAATACCCAGGCTGAAAAAGGGGTGGAGGAAAGCAACCAACGAGAAGCATGAGAACAATAGCTGTGGACCAGAAGAAACCACTGGAAGAATTAAGAAATATTATCATTATCAACATGAGATCTACTTCCCAGATATTGAGACCACCAGCCACAGAATTACACAGCCCTGAGACAACAGAAAGAGGACCACATCCACATCTCCATCCATACAACCCCTGATCTGACAAGTGCCTGGCAACAGAGGTGAGAGAAGCACCCTCATAGGGCAACTGAAAGCCCCCCACCAAAGGGAGTGGTGATGCAAGCAGACTCTGGCTGTGTGTCCCACATAAAACTCTGAGGATTATATCAGGTCTAAAAACCAAAGACTGACCCAGCCTTCTTTATGGAGAGCAAGGGGTTTCATGCTTGCACTGGGATAAGCCCTAGTGACACTTGTCACTCACACATTTAGATGCTTGCATAGGCAGAGAGAGACATTGTGATAGAGTCTCACCCACTGTAAGTAACCAAAACATCAAATATCTGGGCTCTAAACTGACATCACTGCTATAGATTATCAAACAAGTGAGAATGCTTGAAACATGCCTGGAAACCTACTGTAACAAGTGTACCTTAAATCACTAAAAGTATCCATGCAGAGCTCAGAATGCAGTAGAGCCCAAAAGCATATATATACAGTATATGATACATATAAGTATTAATAATATAATGTATTGTAATAATTATAATTATTATAATAATCATATATCTTTATATATTATTATTGTATATATATATACATATATATATATATATATATATATATATTACTATGTATTACTTAAGTACACTTGACAGGTCCAGCTCGTCAGTGGCGGGGCTGGACAAGATAATGATTACCGATGGCCCCGAACAACACCACACAAGGTTAATTGTCATTCTAATTGAATTTAGATAAAATCTCAGGGTAGTTTTATTTATATCTCTTTCCCTGCTAGTTATATTGAACATTTTTATACATTGATTTGCTTTTAGTAGTTCTTCTTTTGTGAAGTGTCTATTCATTTCACTTGCCCATTTTTTGACTGGGTTATTTAAATTTAAAGTGTTGGTTTCTTGAGTTCTTAATATTCCAGATATTATTCTTTTATCAGAGGATTAGCTGGCAAAAATATTTTCCTATTCTCTCAGGTGTCTGTTAAGGTTCTTGATAGTTTTTCTTGACACACAGAAGCTCTTTGGTTTAATAAAATCCCACATATCAGTCTTCATTTTAATTTATTGTGCCTTTGGATTCTTAGTGAGAAAGTTGTTACCCATGCCTATGTGTTGGAGTATTGGTCCTATGGCCTCATCAAGGGGCTGCAAGGTCTGTTAGCTGATTTTAGTCTTTAATTCATCTTGAATTGACTCTTGTACAGGGTAAGAAATTTGGGGTTATTTTCTTTGTTTGTGGAATATCCAATTTGGCTGATATCATTTGTTGAAAGGATGTCATTTTTTCCAGTGTATATTTTTACCACTTTGTTAAAAATAAATTGGCTTTAAGCCAGGCATGGTTGTGCATGCTTGTAATCCCCACACTTGGAAGGTAGAGACAGGAGGATCATGGGCAGGTTCGAAGCCAACCTCACTGGCTTAAGAGAATCTGTTTCCAAATAAAAATATAAAAATAGGTCTAGGACTGTATCCCAGAGGTAGAATAGTTTCCAGGAACCCCAGTACCACCAAAAAATAAATAAACAAACAAACAGGCTGTAAGTGTATGTATTTGTTGATGAGTATTCTCTGTTCTGCTCCATTGGTCTATGTGTCTACTTTTGTGACAATACCATCCTGTTGTTATTGCTATGCCTCTGTAGTATAATTTGAAGTCTGGTATTATTGTGGATCCTGAATGGGGTTTTTTTGCTGAGACCTATTTTGGCTACTTTGCATTTTTTACTGTTCCAACTGAGCTTAGGGACTAATTTTTCTGTATTTGTGAGGAATAACCCTGATATTTTAATGGGTATTACATTTAATATGTAGATCATTTTGGAAGACTAGTCATTTTGATGATGTTTATTTTGCCTTTCCAAGTGCATCAGAAGTCCTACTAGCTTCTAAAATCTTCCCAATTGTTTTTTTAAAATATATTACAATTTTCCTTGTAGAGATTATTTGCCTCCTTGGTTAAAATTATTCCTAATTATTTTATTTCCCAAAGTTATCTAATTGGTTTACCTCAGAATATTTCTTGGTCTTTTACGAAACCTTGTTACTTTTGAGATTCTCTCTTTAGCCTCTACATTTGTCAATTTGAATTATGTGTTGTGGTGAAACTTTTCTCTGATTTTGTCTAATAGAAGGGTTCGATATATTTTCTGTAACTGTGTGTCTACTGTTTTCTATATTTAGATAATTTTCTGATAGTACTTCTCTGAAGAGGTTTTTTATTCTTTTGGTTTTGGCTTCTATCCCTCATCTATGACTATTATTCTTAGGTTTTCTCTTCTAAAGTTTCCCAGATCTTTTCAAGGTACAACTCGTGCAGTTAAATTGCCTTTTTCTACAATATATTTTATGCATTTATTTTTAAAGTAGTTATCTTATAAGAGTGATATTTTGTTTTTCCTGTGGTCTAGTCTACTGTTGATGGTTTGTTGTCTTCACTTTATTTATTGTATCCTTCATTTTCTTCAGGACTTCTTTCCTGCTTAGAGTTCTAGATTGTTTTTTGTCCACTTGATCCTTCATTTCTTTGAGGCTTTCTTTGAACTCTTCTTGGAAATCCTGCATTATGTATGTTATTAAAGTTCTGAACTGTCCTCGAAATTTCTGGATTTTTCAGCTTCTCTTGTTGTGGGATTGTAAGGACTCGTTTTTTTTCTTACTATTCTTCTTTCTCATGAATTCAGACTTCTTAAGGTTATATCTTTATTGCTTTTGATAGGTCTATTTCACTCTGTAGGCTTTGTATGTCTAATCTCTCTTCCTTTATGGTATCTTATTCTAGAGGTAATTATTTGCTTCAAGGTTTGCCATAAAAGTGAATTGCTTCTATTGTATGGATATTCTCAGCTTTCTGTTTTGTAGTTATCACCCCTAAATACCAACTTTAAAGTCTGTCTCACATGTCACCCCATTGTTCTGCCTGTAGATCATCAGTCCCGGGTTGCAGTTACTTCAGGTTTCTGTTTTCTTGCTCGCATGGTGATGCTGATGGGTTAAAGATGTGAAGTTCCAGGGACCTGTCTGTCTCTTCCAAAATAGAAAGTAGACTCGAGGTGTGAGCAGAGCAGTTTGTACACTGTACATTTTTTAAACTCCAGTATGTAAAATGTTGGGTACTTCCATCTGTCAGTTGTGATTTGTTTGTCTTTAGTGTCTGACATTCCTGGTGGTCCACCTATCTGGTTCAACCTCAGCAGTAGGAGTTTAAAGGAGTCATTTTCTATATACAAAGGCAAATTGTGCTGTATTCAGTGTTGATGGGTGAATGAGAAGGAAGGACCTTGAGTAAGGAATGCAAGAGTGGGTAAAGCAGGGAATGGAATGAATCTGGTAGAATAAGAGTTTCAGTGTATGTTGGGGTCTGCTCAACTGTCTGATGACAAGTAGCGCCAAACACATTGGCATCCACATAACTGCCTATCAAAACTTCTGATGAATGAGCTACATGCAGCAAATGAGCTGTCAAAACTTCTGATGAATGGGCTACATGTAGCAAGCACAGGTCTGCACAACCGCTGGAACTTCTGATGAATAGACCTGCAACAAGTAGCGTCGAGCAGATACAAGGGGGCGTCTCCTTGCCCCTGCTACCTTTAGTTTGATAGGTTAGAATAGTTTCCTGACTGGAAAATCCCCCCTTGCCTTTTTTGCTTTAAATTGGGTTGCCGGAAGGAAAATAAATGAGATCTTCTTGACATATCTAATTAGAATGACCAAGGAGGTAAAAGATCTCTACAAAGAAAATTATAAAACACTGAAAAAAGAAATCGAAGAAGATCTTAGAAGATGGAAAGATCTTCCATGTTCATGGATTGGCAGAATAAATATCATTAAAATGTCCATCCTCCCAAAAGTGATCTACAGATTTAATGCAATGCCCATTAAACTACCAAGATCATTCCTCACAGATATAGAAAAATCAGTCCTTAAATTTATCTGGAATAACAAAAAGCCCAGAATAGCCAAGGTAGTTCTCAGTAACAAAAACCATGCAGGAGGAATCACAATACCTGACTTTAAACTATACTACAAAGCCATTGTAATAAAAACAGCATGGTACTGGCAAAAGAACAGATATATAGACCAATGGAGCAGAATAGAAGACCCAGAAACAAGCCCACACACTTTCAGCCAATTGATTTTTGACAAAGGGGCCAAAAACATACACTGGAAAAAAGATAGCCTCTTCAACAAATGGTGTTGGCAAAACTGGTTAACCATATGCTGAAAATTGGATGTTAATCCCACTTTTTCACCCTGTACAAAAGTCAACTCATGATGGATCAAAGACTTGGAAATTAAACCAGAGACTTTGAAGCTCCTTGAAGAGGGCAGAGGTCCAACACTACAACACATAGGCACAGACAAACATTTCCTCAACAAGACCCAAAGGCACAACAAATTAAAAGGAGAATCAATACATGGGATTGCATGAAACTGAAGAGCTTCTGTTCAGCAAAGGAAACTATCAAGAACCTCAATCGAGAGCCAACAGAATGGGAGAAGATTTTTGCCACCTACCCCTCCGATAGAGGACTAATATCTAGAATATACAGAGAACTCAAGAAACTCAACACTAAGAAAACAAAGCATCCAATAAGAAAATGGGCAAATGTACTAAATAGACACTTCACAAAAGAAGAAATTCAAATGGCCAATAAATGCATGAAAAAATGCTCAACATCACTGGCAATCAGAGAGATGCAAATCAAAACTACCCTGAGATTTCACCTAACTCCAACTAGAATGGCAATCATTCAAAACACAAACAACAAAAGATGCTGGCGAGGATGTGGAGAAGTGGGAACTCTAAGACATTGTTGGTGGGATTGCAAATTAGTGCAACCACTTTGGAAAACAGTATGGAGAATCCTCAGAAGAATGGGAACAAATCTACCATTTGATCCAGCAATACCACTCTTGGGTATCTACCCAAAAGAAAAGAAACCAAACTACCAAACTAATGCATGTGTATCTATGTTCATAGCTGCACAATTCACCATAGCCAAACTATGGAACCAGCCAAGATGAATCCATTCATCAACAGATGAATGGATTACAAAACTGTGGGATATGTACACAATGGGATATGTGGGATATGTACACAATGGAATTTTACTCAGCCATCAAAAAAAACTCAATTACATCATTTCCAGGGAAATGGATGGAACTGGAGGACATTATGCTAAGTGAGATTAGTCAGTCACAAAAAATAAGAAATCAGATGCTTTCCCTTATATGTGAGAGTTAGGGAGAAAAGAGGAGCAAACAAGATAACCTAAAGGAAGAGAAAGGAGGGGGAAGAGAAAAATCTCTAAAGCACACAATGTACTTAAACATATCGAAGTCAATCACTAAGCCAAGCAAGGAAGGGAGGGACGGGGAGGGAATGGGGTGGTATTTGGGTAGGGGTTAAATCAGCGATGAGTACATGTTTGTACACACAAGTTTTTTTACCCCAATAAGTTGTATGAATATAATGCACCAATAAAAAATAAAAAATAAAAAATTAAAAAAATTAAAAAAAGAACAAAATTATGTAATTTTCAGGGAAATGCATGGAACTGGAGAACATTAAGCTAAGTGAGATTAGTCAGTCACAAAAAGTATAAAATCAGATATTCTTTCTAATATGCAAAAGGTAGGGGGGAAATGGGACATAGAAGGGACTTTAAACAAAGGAGGTGAAACCTTAGATAAGTGTAAAAAGCAACATATCTGAGAGGTATGGGATGGGGGAATAGGTAAACACTTCAATGGACATGATGGTTATATACAAACTTATTAAAGTCAATTACTGAGCTCAGCATATAAAGGATGGGGGTTGAGGAAATAGAGCCAGAGCTGGGGGAGGGTTCAGTAAGTATTGTGTGCACCTAAGTACCCATAATATTGAGTCTTATCAAGATGAATGATTACAATGCACCAATAAAAATAATCTAAAAAAATCAGCTAGGCTTGGTGGCACATGCTTGTAATCCCAGTATTTGGGAGGCTGAGACAGGAGGATTATGATTCGAGGACAAACTTAGCTACTTAGTGAGGACCTTTACAACTCAGTGAGACCCTGTTTCAAAATAAAGAATAAAAAATAGGGCTGGGGGTATAGCGCAAAGGTAAAATGCAAAAACATAAAATAAAAGATAAAAATTAAACAGAGAAGAGATATTAAGGAGAAAGCCATCTGTTATGTAATGGTTTGATATAGGCTGTGTGAAAATTTAAGAGACAGTTACATTTTACATGAACACATATGTTACTGAAGCTCAGAAGAGATGTCTGAGCTACAGATAGTTTGGCTGTCATTACTCTAAATAATAATTAGGCAATGTCTATGAGTTTGAAATTGCTGTGACCAACATCTTCTGGTAAAGATATCTTGGAGATCTATGTTTTACCAAATTCAGTGTATGTAGTGTCACCTCATGGTATAAAGTACAGAGTTAATTTCATTATAAAGCCCAAATCACCAAGTTCATTATGAAGATAGTGACAAAAATATCTGAGGAGAACAATATAGAAGTGGAAAATATTTATTTTGGATTGCAATTTTAGAGGTTTCAACCTGTGGTTTGTTTGTTACATTGCTTTGGGTCTGAGGTGAGACAACCTTATGGCAGAAGAACAAGGTGAAAATAAGAGAGAGGGGGGGAGAGAGAGAGAGAGGAAGAAGAAGAAGAAGAAGAAGAAGAAGAAGAAGAAGAAGAAGAAGAAGAAGAAGAAGAAGAAGAAGAAGAAAAAGAGGAGGAGGAGGAGGAGGAGGAGGAGGAGGAGGAGGAAAGGAGAGAGAGCACACAGAGGATATAATAAGAGAGAGAGAGAGAGAGAGAGAGAGAGAGAGAGAGAGAGAGAGAGAGAGAAGATAGAGGAGAGTTAGAAGATAAAATATCTAGAAGAGACAAGAGAGGCAAGCGTGACCCAGAGATATCATATAGTCCCCAGGGAAAAGCGCCCAGCAACCTACTTTCTTTAACCATTTTTTCACATGCCTACAGTTTCTACTACCTCTCAATAGTCCATTTAAATTATTAGTTCAGCTGAGTGTGGTGGCACATTTCTTTTATTTTTGTACTTGGGAGGCTGAGACAGGAGGGCAGCCTTAGTAAATAGACTCTCATAAAATTAGTGAGACCCTGTTTCAAAATAAAAGTAAAAAATAAGTCTATAGGTTTATATCAGAGATAGAATGCCCCTGGGTCCAATCCCCAGTGCAACAAAAATATTAATCTCCCAAATAAATTAATGCACTGATGAAGTTTGAACCCTCATGATTCAATAACTTTCCAAAGACCCCGATTTAGGATATTGCTGCATTGGGAACCAGCCTTCAATACATGTGCTACTCTGGGACATTTTAGATCCAAAGTGTAACACTGAGGATATGATATATAATTTTTATATAGGCAAGATTTAATATTATCTTGGTATCCATGTCCCCTACATTTGTAGAGTAGTATTGTATGACATGTCTGGTATTTTCACACTGTGGGATACAGTATTGCTATTTTCAATGAATTATGGAAAATTATCAGGGAAAAGTGTATGAGAATCAATTTTAGATGCAAGAGATAAAAAATCTTGAGTACTAGTGGCTTAATGGACTAGAGATGGAGCTCAGTGGTAGAGCACTTTTATCTAGCATGCACATGGCCCTCAGTTTGATCCCAAGCAATGTGGAAACATGTGCCTTAAGTATATGGAAGATTGTTGTACATCTATAACAGAAAATGAAAGAAAGGACAGAATAACTAGGATAGTACTACAATATTCAGGGATTCACATTCCTTTCAGTTAACCATTCTGCCCTCATTCTTATAAAGCAAGGCTTGAATAACTGGGAGTGGTAGCATTCACCTGTAATTCCAGTATTTGTCAGGCTGAGAGAAGAAAATGGCACATTCAAGGCTAGCCTCAGCAATTTAGGAAGAAATTGTTTTAAAGTTAATATATGTATATATTAAGATACATTAAACACATTATTATATATTAAACATATCATCCAGTAAGTCATTTATTATCATTCTCCTAATATAGTTTATAATTATGTGTGTAATAATTTTATAATATTGGCAATGTAAAAGGTTTGTATACAATAATAGCACCACAAACATGTGAGAAATGTGTTGGGCTACAATGCTATAACTAAGTGACACTAAGTGGTAAGAATTTTTCAGCTTTCTTATGATTCTACAGAACCACTGTTTAATCTGCAGTCCGCCATTGGCCAAAATGTCACAATAAAGTACATGAATGTATTTATTTGATAAGAATTTAGACACCTGAACATACCTTGCTTCAAGAGAGGCTGTATAATCTGGGTGTGGGGTTCACACCTGTAATCCCAGTCCTTGGGAAATTGAGATACAAGGATTTCAGGTTTGAGGCCACCTTCAGCAACTTAGTGAGAGCTGTCTTTAAAATAAAAATAAAATAGGGCTGGGGTCATAGTTCAGAGTAGAATGCCCCAGATTTGATTCCTAATAACACACACACACACACACACACACACACACACACACAAAACATACACACACAAACACACACAACCGTTGAATGTAGTTATTTAACTAAGTATATTGGCACTAGGATAAATTTATTGTGGAATAGATAATAAGGTAAATAAGCAATATCTAAGACTAAAGGAGAGAACCACTTGGAAGACCTGTGGGAAGACTTCTAATATAGTAAGTAAAATATGATATATAGGGGAGGGAAAGATTGCAACCAAGTAAAGCAGCTTCCACAAATAGGACTGACACACGATCTCCATAGCATCAAAAATAACACCTTACATAGCCAGAAAACACTATCAAGAGAAATAAAGTCCATAGATACAAAGTACAGAGAAAAAGAAAACTATACCATTCAGAGAGCAGAAAGGAAACTGCCCTGCTACAGCGGCGGCTGCCACGCCAATGCCATCTTGCCTCACATAACCAGACTCCAGGGAGGAAAATGAAGGGAGCTGAAGCAACTAGTTGCAATCCAGTCAGATGTAATCCAGCAATTCTTTCAGCACAAAGACAGGCTAAAATTTTCAGAAAAACTGCAAGAATTTCCCCTAAAATCGGGAACAAGACAAGGATGTCCACTATCACCACTCCTCTTCAATATAGTCCTTGAGACTCTTGCCACAGCAATAAGACAAGAGAAGGAAATCAAAGGAATTGAAATAGGAAGAGAGGAATTAAAATTATCTTTATTTGCAGATGACATGATCCTTTACCTAGAAGACCCTAAGAATTCAACCAAAAGACTTCTGGAGTTAATTAACAAATTCAGCAAAGTTGCAGGATACAAAATCAACCTAAAAAAATCAGAGGCTTTTCTTTATACCAACAATGAATCCACAATGAAAGAAATAAAACAATCAGTTCCATTCACTATAACCTCAAAACCAATAAAATACCTAGGAATAAACCTAACTAAAGATGTAAAAGACCTCTACAACAAAAACTATAAAACATTAAAGAAAGAAATTGAAGAAGACCTTGGAAGATGGAAAGACCTCGTGTGCTCGTGGATAGGCAGAATAAATATCATCAAAATGGCCATTCTGCCAAAAATGATTTATAGATTCAATGCAATTACCATTAAAATACCAACTACATGCTTTACAGACCTAGAAAAAGCAATCACGAACTTTATATGGAGAAATAAAAGACCCAGAGTAGCCAAAGCAATTCTCAGCAACAGGAATCATGTAGGAGGCATCACAATCCCAGACCTCAAACTATACTATAGATCAATAGTAGTAAAAACAGCATGGAAATGGCACAATAACAGGTACACTGACCAGTGAAACAGAAAAGAAGATACAGAAACAAATCCACACACCTACAGTCAATTAATCTTTAATGAAAGGGCCAAACTCATACGCTTTAGAAAGACAGCCTTTTCAACAAATGCTGCTGGGAGAACTGGCTATCCATTTGTAGTAAGATTGAACTAATCCCCTATATCTCACCATGCACAGGAATCAATTCGAGATGGATCAACGACTTAGAAATCAGACCAGAAACTGTGAAGTTATTAGAGGAGAACATAGGCTCATCACTACAACATATAGACACAGGCAGTAACTTTCTCAACAAAACCTCCAAAGCTCAGGAAATTAAAGCAAGAATCAACAAGTGGGAAAGCATCAAACTAAAAAGTTTCTTCTCATCAAAGGAAACCATTAAGAACCTAAAGGGGAAGCCTACAGAATGGGAGAAGATCTTTACCAGTCACCATTCCAATAGGGGGCTAATGTCCAAAATATACAAAGAGCTTAAAAGACTCTGCACTAGCAAAACAAACAACCTAATCAAGAAATGGGCAACTGAAATGAATAGACACTTTACAAAAGAAGAGATACAAATGGCCAATAGAGTCATGAAAAGATGTTCTTCATCATTAGCCCTCAGGGAGATGCAAATCAAAACTACACTGAGATTCCATCTAACCCCAGTCAGACTGGCAAGCATCAAGAAATCAAACAATAATAAATGCTGGCAAGGATGTGTGGAAAGAGGAACTCTTTTACATTGTTGGTGGGAGCACAAACTATTTCAGCCACTATGGAGATCTGTTTTGAGATTCCTTAGAAAACTGGGAATAGATCCACCATACGATCCAGCTTTACCACTCCTGGGTATTTTTCCAAAGGGGTTGAAAACAGAGAACTACAGCAACATATGCATACCTATGTTCATAGCAGCACATTTTGTAATAGCCAAAATTTGGAAACAACCTAGGCCCCCATCAACAGATGAATGGTTTGCAAAGTTATGGGAAATACACACAATGGAATTCTATTCAGTTATAAAGAAGAACAAAATCACATCATTCGAAAGAAGATGGAAAGGGCTGGAAAGAATTATGTTAAGTGAGATTAGCCAAACACAGAAAGAGAAGGGATATATGTTTCCTCTAATATGCCCAAATGAGTGAGCATTGGGATACCAGAGGGACTCCAGATAATGGAAGGGAAATCTCAGCAAAATTCGAATGGAAAACTAAGAGAGGAAGAAGACTGAACTTGATTGATGAGCGGCTATTTCCAAATAGGTGTAAAAGTACAAATATAGCAAGGTTAGCCTGGGTATTAAGTATCGGGAAGGGGAAAGGGAAACGAGGGGGGGGGCACCAAATACAGATTAAATGTATAACATTTACTTTCAATAAAATAAATTATAAAAAAGATAACCTGTTCAACAAATGGTGTTGGCAAAATTGGTTAACCATATACAGGAAATTGGAAATTAATTCCACTTTCTCACCCTGCACAAGCATTGATTCAAGATGGATCAAAGACTTGAAATTAGACTAGAGACCTTAAGGATCTTTGAGGATGGCATAAGTCCAACACTGCAACTCATAGGTACATATAAAAACTTTCTCAACATGAACCCAAAGGTACAAGAAACCAAAATGGGAGTCAGTAAGTAGGATTGCATGAAACTACAAGTTTCTGTTCAGCAATGGAGACTTTCAAGGACCTCAATGGAGAGTCAACAGAATGGGAGATTTTTGCCACCTATTCTTTCAATAGAGGATTCATATCAAGAATATACAGAGAAGTCAAGAAACTCAGTACTAAGAAAATAAATAAGCCAATAAAAATTAGGCAAGTGAATTAAATAGACACTTCAAGAAGTAAGAAATTCAAATGGCCAATAAATGCATAAAAATGTCCAAATCATTATCAATCAGAGAGATGCAAATCAAAACTACTGTGATATTTCACCTAATGTCAACTAGAATCCCAGTCATTTAAAACACAAACAACAAATGCTGGTGAGAATGTGGAGAAGTAGGAACTCTAAAAAATTGTTGGTAAGATTGAAATTTAGTGCAACCACTTTGTAAAACTATGGGATATCTTCCTAAGAATGGAAATGAATTTTTAATTTGATCCAGCAATATCATTTTTGGTTATCTTTCCAAAAGAAAGGAAACAAACTTCCAAACTAATGCATGTGTATCTATGTTTATAGCTGTACAATTCACCATTGCTAAACAATGGAACCAGTCAAGATGTCCATCAAAGGATGAATGGATTACAAAACTATGGGATATGTACACAATGGAATTTTACTCAGTCATAAAAATCACAATTACATCATTTACAGGGAAATGGATGGAACTGGAGGACATTATGCTAAGTTACAATAGTCAGTCACAAAAAATAAGAAATCAACTGTTTTCCCTAATATGCAAAAGCTAAGGAGAAATGGGTAACAAGAGGAGCTCTAGATTAAGAAGGAGATCCTATAGAGAAGCAAATAAGGCAACCTAACTGAGGGGATCGGGGGAGAAGAGGGAAAATATCTAAAGCACATGATGTACTTAAACAAACATATCAAAGTCAATCACTAAGGTGTAGGGTTCTGAATGACCTCCATGGGAAAAATGTATTCTTAGAATATAAATTAGTAGATTCTACAAGAACAATATTGCTCCATACAACACTGAGGTAAGCATATCCTCATCCTGAAAAAGTAGAGAGTGTAGGGACATGTATATAAAGATTGGTATTCCTTATTAAACAATGATCACAGTCTGGTGGGAGCCACACATAGCAGAAATCTAGAGCTTGACCTCTATGGCATAACTCTTCAGAAAAATCATCCCAATTTGGAAATAGGAGAGCACAATAAACCTAAAAGACAGAAACCAGCTGGGCATAATGTTTCATGCCCATAATCGCAGTACTTGGAAGGCTGAGACAGAATTGCAGGTTCAAGGCCAACCTCAGCAACTTGGTGAGACTCTGTTTCAAAATAAAAAATAAAGCTGGGCATGGTGGTGCATGCTTGTAATCCCTGCACTTGGGAGGCAGAGCCAGGAGGATCATGCAGATTCAAAAACAGCCTCGTTGGCTTTAAGAGACCCTGTTCCCAAATAAAAATATAAAATAGGTCTGGGAGTATAGTCCCAGTACCAGCATGGGAAGGAGGGATGGGGTGGGGATTGGATGGGGGTTGACTGGCGATGTGTGCATGTATGTCTACAAAAGTTTTTTTTTTTTTGTATCCTACTATGATGTATGAATACAGTGCACCAATAAAAAATTAAAAATAAATAAATAAATAAAATAGGGCTAGTTGTATATATCTTGAAGACAGAATGTCCTTTGGTTCAATCCCAGAAACACACATACACACACACACACACACACACACACACACACACACACACGTGCTTGCATAGGAATTGCACAAATATGCCTAATATACCACTGGAAAACATTAGGATCTTATTGACTAGTACATGAGAGCAAGTGAGTTTGAAAATTACTTTGAGTGCACAGGTAAAATGATTAAATTCATCATGGCCACAGAATTGGATCAGTGTGACTATGACCAGAGTTGCAGGCAGTAAGAAAGCTCCAGCCTAAACTGCTATCACCCAAATGCAAGCATTGCTATTTGTAATAAACGGATACTTCAGCAGTTTAAATATGGTAAATAACTTGCTATAGGCCATAATTTCAAAAAGTAAATACACCATAATTCCCAAATAAAAGATGTTGCCATTTGGGATGAGCAATTACAAAAGGATATAGTGAGAAAATTCTTCCAGCAATTAATAAGTGCTATTGGTGTGGAGCTTGTATGTGAGAAGGATAACTGGCTAAGAAAGCAGTGCATGGACAGGGCAGTACAGAAAATCTTCTAGATGGTATCAATGATGAGTCTATTACTTGCAGGGTGACAGAGTAGATGAATAATATTGCTCAAAGAGAAGCCACAATGCAGGCTGCTTGGATAAATGAATTATATTTCATTTGCATCATTGTCTTTATGTGTGGAAATCATCATTCTTTTCTTTTCTTTTTTTATTTGTGCATTGCAGTTGTACTTCTTAATGGGGTAGAAGATGGTAGAGGCTTACATTCACACACCACTCATTTATCCCTTCTCCAATTCTGACTTTATTCTCTTCCACATTCCTTCTTCTCATGTTTGGCTTAGTGGTTAATGTATTTCATTGTGGAATATTGATACATGAATAGAACATAATTCAATCAATTTATTTCCTCAGTACCTCCCCTCACCCTGCCTCCTCTCTCTCAATCCCCAATCCTATTTGTGTACTCCAATTATCTCTTACTTTTAATGAAACCCCCGTTTTACTTTATTTTCTCTAGATTCCACATATAAAACATCTGACATTTGTCTTTTTGATTCTGGCTTATTTTGCTTAACATAATGCTCTCCAGTTCTGTCCATTTTCTTACAAGTGACATCATTTTGTTATTCATTATAGCAGAGCAAAATTCCATCATGTATACATACATTTGCTTTATCCATTTATCTGTCAACACCTAGGCTGGTTACACAACTTGGCTATTGGGAGTTGTGCTGCAATAAATATGAATAAGCATTTATCTTTAAAGTACACATAGCTAAATTATTTAAAGAAACAATGTAGATACTAGCAAACAATACTGAAGCAAGAGAATTTAGTCTCATCTTGACTATTTACTTGCTACGTGATCCAAGTGAGTTGCAGTTTCATTGCCTATGAAATGAGAAATACTTGTCTTTTCCACTTCCCGGAATTGTAAAGTTTCATCAAGATAAATGCAACAGAAATTCTGAATATATGTAAATATAAGTAATTATTATTTCTGGAAGAGGTAATACAATTGGGATCATCCATAGCCTGCCTTGCTGCCTCTTTGCAAAGTGTAAGGGAGGCTGGGCATGGTGGCGCACACTTGTAATCCCAGCACTAAGAAGGCTAAGAAAGGAAGATCATGGTTCGTGGAAAGCCTCAGCTACTTAGTGAGGTCCTTTGCAACTCAGTGAGACCCTGTTTCAAAATGAAGAATAAAAAATAGGGCTGAGGGTGTATCTTGGAGGGAGAATGCCCTTGCATTCTACCCCCAGTACAGCAAAAAAATAAATAAATAAAAAAGTATAACAAGACTAGGAATATAGTAGCTGTATTGCTAAATGCAGTTTCTTCTCTAATTCCAAGAACAATATTTAGCCAAAGAAGAACATTATAAATAGATACTTTAGTGTTGGATCCTATTTTCCTTCATCTCTGTATTTCTGTCAGGAAGTCTGTACAAGCGCATCAGAATATGCCATTCATGCTAAAGAGTCAGCATTTGACAGGAACATGCAGGAGAGTTAAAGGAAGACCAGCAATGACCTTCAGGCTCCTTTGATACCTTAATTTAGTCAGAGGGCCTATCATCTTGGAAGTAGACAAAAAGAGCTTTAAGAAGCTTTCTCCTAGTGAGGATAACTGACCCAACACCCACATATTAGTCAGGGGTTGAACTGAAGTAAAAAGGAACTTTAAAAGTTTTAATGATTTTGTTTGTGAAGAAAAACAGATTTTAAAATGTTCATCCTAACTCAATCTTCGGAAAGTTAAAATGCTTTTTAAAATATTTTATTGGTGCATTGTAGTCATACATCTTAATGGAGTACAAGATGATAGAGGCATATATGCACACATCACCCAATTAGCCCTTACCCAATTCCTGCCCTATTCCATCCCCCTTCCTTCTTCTCATGTTTGGATTAGTTGTTGATTTTGATATGTTTGTTAATGTACATCAGGGACATCATAAAATTAAAGAATTTCCCTCTTCGCTCCTGCTATCCCCTCAGTTAGGCCACCTTATTTTCTCATCTATAGAATCTCCTTCTTCATCTAGAGTTCCTCCTATGACCAATTTTCTCCCTAGCTTTCTCATATTAGGGAAAGCATCTGATTTCTTATTTTTGTGTGACTGAAAAATCTCACTTAGCGTAATGTTCTCTAGTTCCATCCATTTCCCTGTAAGTGACATAATTGTGTTTTTCTTTATGGCTGAGTAAAATTTTATTGTGTACATTTCCCATAGTTTTCTAATCCATTCATCCATTGATGGAAATCTTGGCTGGTTCCAGTTTGGCAATGGTGAATTGTGCAGCTATTAACATAGATACATGTGCATTAGTTTGGTAATTGGGTTCCCATGCTTTTGTGTAGATATCCAGAAGTGGTATTGCTGGATCATATGACAGGTTTGTTCTCATTCTTCAGAAGATTCTTCATACAGTTTTCTAAAGTGATTGCACTAACTTACAGTCCTACCAACAGTGTATTAGAGTTCCCAATTCTCCACATCCTGCCAGCATTTGTTGTTTGTGTTTTGAATGATTGGCATTCTAGTTGGAGTTAGATGAAATCTCACAGTAGTTTTTATTTGCATCTCTCTGATTGCTAATAATATTGAGCATTTTCATGTGTTTATTGGCCATTTGAATTTCTTCTTTTGTGAAGTGTCTATTTAGTTCACTTGCCCATTTTATTGAGTTATTTATTTTCTTAGTGCTAAGTTTCTTAAGTTCCCTGTATATTCTTGATATTAGTCCTCTATCGGAGGAATAGGTGGCAAAAATATTCTTCCATTCTATTGGCTTTCAGTTGAGGTTCTTGATAATTTCCTTTGTTTTACAGAAGCTCTTCAGTTTAATACTTTCTTACATATTGATCCACCTTTTAGAGTCTTGTGCCTTTGGGGTCTTGTTGAGAAAGATTTTATCTGTCCCTGTGTGTTGCAGTGTTGAACTTATGTCCTCTTCAAGGAGCCTCAGAGTCTCTTGTCTGATTTCCAAATCTTTTATTCATCTTGAATTGATTCACGTGCAGGGTGAGAAAGTGGGTTTATTTCCATTTTTCTTTATATGGTTAACCAGTTTTGCCAACACCATTTGTTCAACAGGCTATTTTTTCTAGTGTATGTTTTCATACCCTTTGTCAAAAAATAATTGGATGAGCAGGCATGGTGGTGCACACTTGCAATCTCAGCATTTGGAAGGCTGAGACTGGAAGATCCCATTTTGCGAAAAGCCTCAGCTACTAAGTGAGGTCCTTCCCAACTGAATGAGACCCTGTTTTGAAAATAAAAAGAATAAAAAAACAGGGCTGGCCAGGCATGGTGGCACACTCTTGTAATCCCTGTGTGAAGACAGGAGTATCGTGCAGGTTTGAATCAGCCTCATTGGCTTAAGAGACTGTTTCCAAATAAAAATATTAAAAAATAGGTATCTGGAAGGGTTTCCAGGAACCCCAGTACCACCAAAAACAAATAATAATAATAATAATAATAATAATAATAATAATAAATAATAATAAATAGGGGTGGGAGTGTCACTCAAGGTAGCATGCCCCTGAGTTCCATCCCCAGTAACACACAGACATGCACACACACACACACACACACACACACACACACACACACACACCAGTTGGCTGTAAGTGTGAGGATTTGTTTATGAGTCTGTATTGTGCTTCATCAGACTGTGTATCTGTTTTTGTGCCAGTACAATGTTGTTTTTATTACTATGTCTTTGTAGTATACTTTAAAGTCAGGTGTTGTGAGTCCTCTCACATGGTTTTGTTGCTGAGAACTACTTTGGTTATTCTGGGTTCTTTTGTTCCAAATGAATTTAAGGACTAATTTTCTTATGTCTGTGAGGAATGACATTGTGAATTTAATGGGTATTGCATTGAATCTCTAGATCTCTTTTAGAAGTATGGCCATTTTGATATTCTTTATTATGGCTATCTGTGAACACAGAACACCTTTCCATCTTTTAAGATTTTCAACTACTTTTGTCAACATTTTATAATTTTTCTTGTAGAGGTCTTTTACCTCATTGGTTAAGTTTATCCCTAAGTATTTTTTTGTGGGATATCATTAGTGCAAGTAAATTTCTTTGATCTAATCAATTGTTTATAGTTTGAATTGATGCATTCACTTCAATGATTGCATCCTTTACCCTTCAGACTCTCTCTAAATTATTTTCTAAAATCCTGTATTATTTCTACAGTTACATTCCTGATTTGAACTTCTGGAGATTTCTGCAGTTCTGTGTTGTCAGGTTCTGTTATTGTGGTATTGTGGGAGCTCATTGTTTCCTTGTTATTCCTCTTTCTCATGATTTCAGAAGTTTGTATCTCTTGCTTTTGATAGATTTCTCTTAGTGTCTAGGTGTCAGGTGGTATGTCCAAGGGCAAGTTGTAATGTATTCCACAGTGAAGGTTGAGTGAGGAGGGAAGTGAAGTCATAAATTCAAGAATAGGGTAAAGCCTCAGATAGGATTGAATAGAATGAGAGTATGAGTTTGGTAATGTAGCATATATTAGAGATTAGAGAAAGTGGATATGTATTCTAGTAACCAATGTAGAGTTTTTATCATATTGATATGAAGTAGATTTAATATAAGACAAATAAAAGAAAAAATAAAAAGAAAAAAGGGGATGGAAAGAAGTGCATAGGTATTTACAAGGTAAAAAGCTTGAGAGAGGAGTTGGAAATAGAACAAACAAGCATACACAAAAGAGAACAAAAAGAAAAAAGCAACAAAATAATGCAACTCTACAAGTATATAAATATTCAGCGGACTGGGCCTCTGCGGTTTCTCTGTGTGCTGACAACGAGTGCCACCACCACCTTTCCTGCTGCAAGCCTGGTTATCTGAGTCTTTCTCAGTCTATGCAGATGGCCAGTATCAATGGTGCTGGATGTATTTTTAAACACAGGTCACCATCCATGCTTTCCACAGATGTGAATTCTTGGTCTTTCATTGCTTTCATAGGTGGCAGATACCCCTGAGACCAAACTCAATGTAAGAGTCTCTGTTTTCCTCAGCTGGGTATGGGCTGGTCTCTCTTCTTCCTGATCACCATGATTGGGTGGTCTGTGGTGATACTGGAGATCCTACTAGTTGGATCTAGTGTTAACTGTAAGTCTCCTCTCCACACTTTCCACTGATGTAAAGCCTGAGTCTGTCTGAGCCTGTCTATCACCACCTTTTCCAGCTTGAACCACAAAGTCTCAGACCCAGGAAGTTTATCACAGCAGCTGTATGAGTCCCTGAGGATGCTGTTCTGGCCATTCTCCCACAGGGACTGTGGCTTCGCTTACAGTGTTGCTGTGCACTGCTCGGGATCTCTGGAGGATGTGGTGAGCTTGGCCACCACTGCTGCAAGTTGTAGCTGGTGTTTGTGCAGGAGAAACTGATGGCTTAAAATTCTGATGATATGGAGCTGCTCACATCAGGTCCTTGGCTGTTTTCCTGTTTTTCTCTGGAGTTGGGTGCAGTGAGGCAAATGATGTTGCTGTGGCACCCACAGCCGCAGAACAGGTAGGGTTCTTTTCGGTCTTCTAGCCTTTTTTCCTGCCACCTTGTACTCATTGCGTTATTTTTCTAGTTAATTTTTTTTCTGGCTTTTGTAGAATGCGGTTTTTAAGGCAATGGAGCTCAGGTGTCATCAGGACTGGTATGTGCTGCTTCCCTAAGTCATCATCTTCCTGGAAGTTCTAAAATGTTTTTTTTTAAAGACACTATAACTTCAATAGATATGATCCGCTACACACACACACACATACACACACACACACACACACACACACACACACATACCCACAACATACACATTTACTTAAGTTGTTTTTATGGCTAGAAATGTGGTATTCTAAATAAATACATCTTATAAATTTGATATCGATGTTAGCATTTGTGTATATTTTATTTTATTTTTTGTGGTCCTAGAGATTGTTCTCAGAGGCATTCTATCTCTGAGCTACCTCCCAGCCCTCTTTTATTTTTCTTAGAAAACAGGGTATTCCTAGGTAATTGAGAGTATTGCTAATTTTTGAGGCTGGCCTTGAACCTGTGATCCTTCTGTCTCAGTCTCACAAGTATTCAAATAACAGGTGTGCATCACCATGGCTGGATGACATTTGTATATATTTTACTTTATTTTATTTTATTGTGGGTCTGGGAATGGAACCCAGGGGCATTTGACCTTTGAGCTACACACCCTGCCATATTTATTTTATTCTTTATTTTGAAACTGGGTCTCACTGAGTTGCAGAGGGCCTCACTAAGTAGCTGAGGCTGTCCGCGAACCGCGATCCTCCAGGTCTCAGCCTCCCGAATTCTGGGATTACAAGTGTGCATCACCACGCCCGACTGACATTTGTATATATTTTTAAAAGGCAAATTTATTCCACTACTTGATGAAACTGAAGATATTAAGCATAAAATTAATATTGTACTCATATTGAAGTCAATCACTGAAAAATGTTGGTGAGAGATGACAATGAGGATTGAGGTATGTAAGCAAAGAGAAAACTGAAAATGATTGCTAAATTAGTGAATAGAAGAGAATAATATTTTTGGTATGGTATGAGAGGTTAGAATCATGACCAGGAGAAAATTAAAGAAAAGTAGAGTTTAATTGAGGAAGAGGACATATTTTTGTCTTAATAATTAGGTTCATCTCTCAATGATGGAATATTTTTGTGAATTAGTGAGATCACTGCTATAAAGTTCAATTCCAACCTGGTCAGCAATAGAGTAGAGAGGTCTGTTTTATTGAACCACATACTAACCAGGGCCCTGTCTGTAGAACTGTGAGAGGCTATGAGGTTATCATTGTGGGAGGGAAGAAATGGCAGAAAGACTCAGGAGTATAGAGAAGGAAGTAGAGAAAATAGGTAGCCCTATGGGGAGAATACCATGAAGTCAGACCAGGCGAATGCATAGAAAAAATGTAATCAAAGAGGAATGGAAAGAGAGAAGGAGCCATGCTTATCTAAGGAGTGTCAGGAAAATGCTTAAATGACTTTTTTCCTTATCAATTACCTTCTCACTTAACGTTTCTGTGTCCATCACACAACTAAATTTATTAGAAAGTTTCTCAATTGGGTTACTATTGGGTAAGTCCAATGTTTTTCTCAGTCTTTGATTCATTTAACAATATCTACTACTGTCATTTGAAATTTTTCTTCATCCTTTAAGATCCATTTCTTTTTTTTCAGCCTTTACCTGTCTGCTTTTGTTTTTACTCTAAATTGTGTAAGTTAGAATACTATAGTGAGGTTGGTGTGGTGGTACATGCCTGTAGTCTCAGCACTTGGGATTCTGAGATGGGTGGATTAAAGGTTCAATACCAGCCTCAGTACCTTAGCCAGACTCTCAATGGACTCAGTGAGACCCTGTTTCAAAATAAAAAGGGCTGGGGTGTAACTCAAAAGTAGAATGCTCTTGGGTTCAAAAATAAATAAATATTTGAAATAAAGAATATTATAATGATACATGCATATCCATGTGTAGCAGAATTCAAAATAAAAAATATGAAACCAAGTTAAGTATCTATCAACAGATGAATAGATAAAGACAAAATGAAGTACGTACAAACAATGGAGTTTTACTCAGACATAAAAACAATATTAATGTCATTTGCATGAAAAAGAATGGAACTAGAAAAAATTATGCCGAGTGAAATCAACGAGTCTCAGAATGCTGCATATTTTCTCTCATATGTGAAAGCTAGAAAGAAAATAGGAAAGTAAAAAGACATCATGATTATAAACAAATAGACCAGTAGAATAGTAAAAAGAGATCATGGAGGAAGGAGTGGAAGGAGAAATGAGGCTCAAGGGGAAAAAAACACACGAAATAATATTTTGTGTATATATATAAAATATCACCATCAAACTTACTAGTATGTATATAGATGGAAGAGGTGGGTAGTGGGATGGGATTAGGAGGGAAACAAACTAAGAGATGTTTTATGTATATATGAATGTATCACGTTGAATATCACTACAATTTATAATTATATTGCATTAATAAAAATACAAAAATCACAAATAAAATAAAATTAATATTTTATTATAACATTACAATAGCTCAGTGATATTTTTACCTCTGCATTGTGCGTGTGTGTGTGTGTATGTGTGTGTGTGTGTGTGTGTGTGTGTGTGTTACTGGGGATTGGTAAAATACTAGGGATACACTCCAGCTGTTTTTACTTTTTGTTTAGAAACAAAGACTTAATAGATTGCTGAAAGTCCTGTTACTTTTCTGAGGCTGACCTCAAATTTGCTATCCTCCTCTCTCAGCCTCTCAAGCACTGAAATTACAGTTGTACACCACCATTTCTGATTGCATCATTTCTTCAATATATCTCCTCTTCTCTATTCCTATTACATCTTTCCTTGTCAGCTCCCTTTCTATATATGTATTTATATGTTTTAATATCATTCCTGATAAACTACCTTACTGTAGAGTAACAAACAACTCCCAGTTTTGAACTGACTTGAAACAGGAAGAGCTTAGTTTTTGCTCTTGCTACATATCCATCAGAAATTGAGGCTTTGCTCACTAAATTCACCTAGGAGCCCAGACTGATTGGAGATTTTCCTTTACATATGCTTTGATGATTACTTTGGCAGTACTAAAAAGTAAAATCTATACTGCCTCTTTAAGCTCCTGCCTGGGAGTGACATAAGTCACATTTTTTTGTGAGTGGTACTGGGAATTTAACTCAAACATTCTACCTCAGAGCTGTATTTCCAGCCCTATTTTATTTTGTATTATTGAGCCCCTGAGGACCTTGCTGAGGGCCTTGCTAAGTCACTGAGGTTGGCCTTGCTAAGTTGCTGAGGGCCTTGGTAAGTTGCTAAGGTTGTCCTCAGACCTGGAATTGTCCTATCTCAGCCTCCCGAGTACTGGGATTACCAGCTTAGGCTACCACCATTACCAAATATAAGTCACTTTTAATAATATTTATTTGGCTAAAACAATCATATGACAATACAGTCACCTACCAGGAAAGAAATGAGAACTTCAATATTTGTGAAAAACTCTAATGGACTTAATATATTCCCTTCTAATTTTTCAACTACTCTTTCCATAGATGGTCACATATGATTTTCATTTTCAAAGCTTAAAACAATATGCCAGACATAACTTAAGAATCCTTAATTTCTTACTCAATCCTTAATTTATTAATCAATAAATTCTGATTCCTTATTGCTTAATTGCTTAGCCTAAGAATCACATGTTCATTTAGTTTTCTAAGCTCTATATTCTTAAAGTTAATTGTTTTTCAATAAAATGTCCTCATCACTGTTCTATTCCACTTAAAAATGTCATGGAATTGTTTCTACTCCTGCTAATGTCACCTCAAGTTTTCCATGAATCCATGTTGGGAAACAACTAATACAGCTTCCCCCTTGCCAAGGTTCTTTTTATAACTTTTACTTGAGCTCTTGCAATAAATTCTAAACAAATTTTATACCCTTTCCATTTATCATGGACATTTTTTTCAGAGTAACCTTATGTTTTAACTGTATCATTTTTCTACCCTCACACTCCCATTAATTCTAAGCTAAGCTCTTCTCTTAGAACAAATTTGAATTACCAAATGGATATTGAGCTCCTGCACTGCTCATGAAACTGTTCTGACTGCTGTGTATTCTAGCACTCCATTGACATTTCTATTAGAATGCTCTATTAAACTGTACCTATTGTTTTAGTGTTCTTATTCACCACCAGATTGAGATAGAGTGTGTTTTTCAAGTATATCTAGTGCTTGGTACAGTATTAAAGACAAAAGAGTGTTCAATAGATATGCTACCTGCCATGGAAGAGGTCACTATATAGCAGGTAGAAGGAGATACAGGCCCTGAAGTCATATAATTTTAAATAAGCCCAACAGAATTTAGGGAGTAATCAGAATATAAGGACTTTAGATAATGGATGAGAAATCCTGGCGCAACGAGAGAGGTAGTCTAGGGGAGAATAGAAGAGAGAATATTAATGAAGGCTACACTTCCACTGAAATTATGTGCATATGTAAAAATATTAAAGGCAATCTCAATATCATATATTGGGAAGAGAGAAGTGAAGTAGAAACCAAAGGAAGGTTACAAAGTGCTGTGTGCATGTATGTCACTATCACTGTGAACTGCATTATATGAGTCTGCAGTGTAACAATAAAAATAGAAAAAAAGCCAAACAGTCTTGCCACTTCTTTTAGAACACAGTGAGTAATAAAGATTCATTTTGACTGGAAGATCTTTAGTCTATTTAAATTTTAATTCAATGAAATTGTGGGTGTTTATTTATTAATAGCTATGAAAAATATATCTTTGGCTTCAAATTTCTTGCATTATCTTTAGAAGAGGCTTTTGTTTTGTCTTAGAATAGTCACATTCATGTTTCTGCTATCTAGAATTTTTCTTAATATGTAATGAAATATTAAATTAGAAATCAAAGTTGATTTGTTGTTATGGTTGGGAGAGCAAGTAGGGTAACAAGAAGGTAGATGTTGCTAATCAAGCTTTCTGAATCCAGCACTGAAATGAACATTTTGTCAAATGTTAATCATTTTTTAGGAACAAAATGATGAAATATTAGATGTTAGATATTTCCCAAATGATTGAGTTATTAGAAACTATTTGTGTAACTATGTGGTCTCTGCAGATAGTACTGGGTTTGAGTTTTGGCCTTGCTTCTTTCTTTTCCTTTCTCTACTTCTAAGCTATACCTCCCGCATATTTTATTTACATAATTTTATTTTGAAACAGTTTTTCTAAGTTACTTTGCATTAGCATCAGACATGCAATCCTCTTGTTTTAGCCTTCTCATTACTGGGATCTGAGACAGATATCACCATGCCCAGCTGCCTTGCCTCTATCAAGTGTACTTGGCCAAACCATCTACTCTCTTTGAGCTTTAGTTTTGTTGGCTGCAAATAATTTCTAACTCAGTGATATTATAAATATTAAATATCAAATATGTGTATAACCTCATATCTGATATAAAGTAAGCACATTTCTTTCTACTATATTCTATTATTATTACAGGAGCCTAAATGTGCTGTTGAAGTGATGGCAAGCATGAAATGTAGTTAGACAGGATAACCTCTTAGGTTATTACAGACCCAAGATTTTGAGTTTAAATTCTTTGGCTGGCTAGGGAAAAATAAACTTTAGTCAGTGGTGCCTGTGCTGATCAGATAGCCCCAAAGCCCAGACATAATTCATAATTCTCCGACAGCAATAACTCAACTGGCAGTTCCCAGGCAGCTATGTGGGAGAAAGTTCAATATCCGGGCAGCACCAGGATCTACAACTTTCTGTGGTCTGACTAGTAAAATCTGATCAGATAAGAACAGTTAATAAGAAGCTCTCCAGATAGAAAACCTCCTTTTATCTCGAAATGTGAGTATATCGATGTTAAGTACCTGAATGGATGAGGTTAATTTGAATAGTCGTCTATTACTGCAAGATATATGAAAAAAACTATTCTTTATAATTGTGGCACAAACTGAAAGAAGTCTCTTCTTATTCTGAAAAAATGATGGCTTTACAGCCTATGTAAAGTAGAGGTATCAATGTTTTTGCACCTGTGTGGTACTGGAATTTTTTTGTGTGTGTTTGTGTGTGGTACTGGTGATGGAACCCTTCTACCTCCAGGCTACACTCCCAGACCTACTTTTTATATTTTTTATTTGGAAACAGGGTCTCTTAAGCCAGAGAGGTTAGCTTCGAACCTGCACAATCCTCCTGTCTCCGCCTCCCAAGCACGGGGATTACAAGTACGTACCACCATGCCCGGCAATGGTACTGGAATTTAATCCAAGGACATTCTACCTCTGAGTTATACCCAGAGCTGTATTTTATTTTATTACTTATTTATTGTTTCTTTATTTTTTGTAGTACTGGAGATTAAACTCAGGGTACTTCTACTTCTCAGATATAACCCCAGCCCAATTTTACTTTATATTTTGAATCAAGGTCTTTGTGAGTTCTCGAGGCTGACTTCAAATCTAAGATCCACATTTCTCAGTCACCCAATTACTGAGATTATAGGCCTGAGCCACCATGCATAGCTTAGAAGCATCCACTGACTTTTAAATACCAGGCCTGAAGGCACATCAATTGTTTTTTTTTTCTTTTTATGCTTTTATTGGTGCATTATAGTATTATGTGCAGTTGGGTGTTTAAGAAGAAACTGAGTCTTGTATCCTGGAAGTGCTTTCTGTAAAGCTGTACAAATTATGCCACATTCCCATCAAGAATTTTCCTTGGAGTCCCAAAATATTTCCAACTGTAGTTTGACATTTGAATATGAAAGTAAAAAGCATGGCAATGAGAACATTTAGTGCCTATAAATTCAATGGCCAAGAAGTTCTTTTCTCTTGGATACTCAAGGAACACAGGTCCTGGGCAATGACATATTATTTTTCTTGTCTGTTCAACAGTGGTAACAGAGACTGTGCTAGTAAATGCTTTTATAAGTACGCTATATCAGTGAGTTATTCCTTCCTTCTTTCCTTGAAACAACTTCCTAAGCGTGATCACATGCTTCTTTCTCTCCTAATGTTATGAGCTGTTGAATTGTATGGGATTTTGTGTATGGTGTGTGTGTGTGTGTATGTGTGTGTGTGGTAATGAGGATTGAACCAAGGGGTGGTCTACCTTTGAGCTACACTCCCAACTTGATTTGATTTTTTATTTTGAAACAGGGTCTCACGGAAAAGCCAAGTGCCTTGCTAAGTAACTGAAGCTAGCCCCCAACCCCCGATTCTCCTGTCCCAGCCTCCCAAATACTGGGATTACAGGCCACCATGTGAAACCACCCACTATTATTAATAAGCAGATGTTTTTAGTGATTCATAAGCTGAGAGGAGGTACCTAAAGAAGCAGTTGTGTATGTAAGCACTTCATGAGGTTTAAGGTGAATCTGAGAGTACACCATTAAACATTTTGTTGAATTGGTATATTTTTAGAATTAGAAGTGTAGGGGGCAGGGATGCTGCAGCTATATTGCTTCAGGACTTCTTTGAATTCTCACACTACAGTTATGTCAGGCTTAGTTACTTGCAATATGTAACACACAAAATCCTTGCTCATTAAAGCAAAGCAAGTGAAAAAAATGGCCTTTAGTTATGTTGCAACACAACAGAAAAACACTGGGGTAAAATACCTTGCACCTGCCTTACTGTTTCACTTTTCTAGAAAAAGGTTAATAGTTTCTTATTTGGTTTTTTCCTGAAAGTTATAAATTTAAGGAGGTAACTGACTTGCATTTGTCATTTTTGGTGATGAGGATGTGACATGGATACATTGGAGAGGATGTGGTTGGGATAAATATGAAGAGCTCCCATTGTGTTAGGGGTTAGAAACATGTCTGAGATCCACACCAGTAGAGAAAAGAAGGGAAACTAGAAAACACAGAGGGTTGGCCTTTAATACATTTGGGGTTAGACTTGAAGTGCTAATAGTTTGAAGTTTTTTTTTTTTTTATTTTTGGTGGTACTGGGGTTCCTGGAAGCCCTTCTACCTCAGGGTTACACTCCCAGACCTATTTTATATTTTTATTTGGAAACAGGGCCTCTTAAGCCAGCATGGCTGACTTCGAACCTGAGTGATTCTCCTGTCTCCACCTCCCAAGCACGGGGATTACAAGCGTGTGCCACCACACCCAGCTGAAGTTGTTTATTTTTATTATTGGAATCTCTGTTACGGTTTTTTGGAAGAAGTACTGGAGGTTGAACACCAGGGTGTCCTACCTTTCAGCTATATCCCCAGGCCTATTTTAATTATTTTGAAACAAGGTTTTGCTAGGTTGCTGGGAATCTCACTGCATTGCTGAGGCTGGTCTCAAACCTCTGATCATCCTGTTTCAGCATCTCAAGTACTGATATTATAGGTGCGTGCCACTATGATGGGCTTAGTATCTATGATAAAAGATGTTTGTTATATATTGCGATCCAGGTCTCAGTGCATCTGCATGAACCTGAAACTCAATTTGTGGCCATGTATTTCTCTTCTCTGAGATTTAAATTTTCTTTCTTTTTAAAAGTGAAGCAAAATTCACTTATAGTGATGCCTAGAGTGTAAAATATGAGTTTTGAAACATATATATATATATATATATATATATATATCCATGTAATCACAACTTCAGTAAAATATAGAATATTTGAATATTTACATAATAGTTTAACACTCTGTTAAATCTCGTTGCAATTTATTTATTTATTTATTTATTTATTTATTTATTTATTTATTTATTTAGTGGTACTGGGGTTCCTGGAAGCCCTTCTACCTTCGGGCTACACTCCCAGACCTATTTTATACTTTTTATTTGGAAACAGAGTCTCTTAAGCCAGAGTGGCTGGCTTCGAAACTGCACGATCCTCTTGTCTCCGCCTCCCAAGCGCGGGGATTACAAGTGTGTGCCACCACGTCCGGCCATAGCCCCTTGCAATCTTTACCTCCATCAGCATCCACTGCTTTGTTTCCTATTACCCCTGAATTTCTGCCAGGTCCTGAGCTCCATATGCATGGAGACATATACTATATGTAGTTTTGTGTCCAACTTATTTTACTTACTATAACATTTTGAGATTTACCTATTTTTCTGTAGGTATAAGTTGTTCATTATTTCTTAGGCTAAATAGTATTCCATGGTAAGAATATGGTATGGTTTGTTTAATCATTTTTCTAGTGATGTAATTTAGGCTGATTCTGATTTGTGGACATGTTAAATATTGCCACTATAAATATTCAAGTAAGTCTAAGTTATTTTGTGGATAGTGACTATGTGTTTCTAGTTCTTTTGAGTTCTTTTGAGACTCCTTTGAGAGTGTAGTTGTTGGATCATTCATAGACTTTTTTTAAAAACTGGGGATTGAACCAAGGAATATTTTAGTTCTGAATTCTACCCCAGCCCTTTTTATATTTTATTTTGAAACAGTCTTGCTAAGATACTATTGCTCTTGCCAAGTTTGCTCAAGCTGCTCGCAAACCTGTAATTAGCATTTCAGTACTGGAATTATTGGCATGTGCCATTGCACCTGGCAGGGTCATAGAGTTTTAATTTTTTATTTTAATTTAATCTAATTTTTAGAGGACAGATAAAATTGTACATATCTATAGATCAAAAAGTGATTTTTATAGTTTTAAAGATGTTTTCAGAAGTTGTTTGATTTTTTTTAAGATGGAGGTCTTATTGCATTGCCCAGTCTCACCTCAAACTCCTGAGTTCAAGTAATCCTCCTGCCTCAGTCTCCATTTCACATACTCACCAGCAATATATGAGAAGTTAAATTCTAGCTGCAGTTAAGTTCCAGTTGCTTTACCTCCTCCCAGTATTTTGTATTTTAAATTTTACTCATTCTGGTGGATATGTGTTAGTATCTCATTTTTAAAGAACTATTTTGAAATAATTTTAGATTTAGAAAAAAGTTGTAAAATTAGTACAGAGTTTCTAAGTATTTCCCCCCTAAGTTCACTCTATTACTGTAATTTAATCTGCATTTTCCTGATAACAAATAGTGCTTGGTTTATATTCTTCTTGGTAATTCACATATTTTCCTGAATGAAATATAAAGTAAATGCTCTAATATTTTCCTACTTTATTAGTTTGTCTCGTTACTGATTTTTAATTATTTACATATCCCAAATATGATATTGTATCATATATAATGATTGAGAATATTTTTAAGTCTGTTATTTGACTTTTCATTTACTGCATATTTTTCCCCATGGTACTGGGGTTGAATCCATGAGTATTCTATCTCTAAGCTATACCCTCAGCCTTTTAAATTATTTATTTATTTATTCATTTATTTATTTATTTTAATTTAGTTTTTATTTTTTACAAGTGGAACATATTGAGAGTGGTGTACATTTACATTGTGTTTCATGCCCTTTTTCCTCCCTTTCCCTCCCCCCCAATAGAGAGTGTCCAGGTTAATCATGTTGTATTTATGCTATTACACATATTTGTATGTAGCTCCTCCATTGAACAATCTGTTTTCTTCCTCTCCTATCCTTCCGTTCAAGCTTTGCTGAGATTTCCCCTCTGTCATCTGGAATCCCTCTGCTATTACCACTGCTCCCTAGCTTGAACATATTAAAAAAAAAAAAAAAACATATGTCCCTTCTCTTTCTGTGCTTGACTAACCTCACTTAACATAATGTTCTCTAGTTCCTTCCATCTTCTTGCAAATGCTATTATTTTATTTTTCTTTATAGCTGAATAGAATTCTATTGTGTGTATTTCCCGTAATATTGCAATCCACGTATCTTTTGATGGAGATCTAGGTTGGTCCCATAGTTTGGCTATTACAAACTGTGCTTCTCTGAACATGGGTATGCATATGTTAATGTAGTTCTCTGATTTGAAACCCTTTGGGAAGATACCCAGGAGTGGTATAGCTGGATCAAATGGTGGATCTATTCCCAGTTTTCTAAGGAATCTCCATACTGATTTCCATAGTGGCTGAACTACTCTGCTCCCACCAACAGTGTAAAAGAGTTCTTCTTTCCTCACATCCTCACCAGCAATTGTTGCTGTTTGATTTCTTTATGCTTGCCACTCTGATTGGGGTTAGATGGAATCTCAGCATAGTTTTGATTTGCATCTCACTGATGACTAATGATGTTGAACATCTTTTCATGAATCTGTTGGCCATTTGTATCTCTTCTTTTGTGAAATGTCTATTCATTTCAGTTGCCCATTTCTTGATTGGGTTGTTTGTTTTGCTAGTGTAGAGTCTTTTGAGCTCTTTGTATATTCTGGATATTAGCACCCTATCAGAGTGGTGGCCCTCAGCCTTTTTTGAAAAATTTAAATTTTGTTTTGAAATAGGCTCTTGCTATGTTGCTGATGCTGTACCCAGATCTGTGATTCTCCTGTCTCGTGTTTCAAAGTACTGGGATTATAGGTGCTGAGATTTCAGATGTGTGCCACCATTCCTGGCTTCATGATGTCTTTTATTTTTCAGGTGTGGGGATGAAACCCAGGGGCATACAATTTCTGAGCTACAACCCCTGCCCTATTTTTATTTTTTTTTTAATTTTGAAACAGGGTCTCACTGAGTTGCATAGGGCCTCACTAAGTAGCTGAGGCTGTCTGTGAACCGCTATCCTCTGGTCTCAGCCTCCCAAATGCTGGGATTACAAGCGTGCACCACCATGCCCGGTTTATGCATGATTATTTATTTATTTATTTATTTATTTATTTATTTATTTATTTAATATTTTTGGTGGTACTGGGGTTCCTGGAAAACCTTCATCCTCTGGGCTATACTCACAGAACAAACTTTTTATACTTTTTATTTGGAAACAGGATCTCTTAAGCTAGCATGTCTGGCTTCAAATCTGGATCCTCCTGTCTCTGTTTCCCAAGCATGGGGATTGCAAGCATGCACCACCACGCCCAGCTGCATGATGTTTATGAATAGCAGTTTTCATTAGGATGAAGTTTTGTTTATCTAATTTTTTTTGGTGCTGAATTTGAACCCAGGGACATTCTCTCTCTGAGCTATACTCCCAGACCTATTTTACCTCTTATTTTGAAACAGAGTCTCAATAAGTTTCCGAGAGTCTAAGTTACTGAGGGCCTCACTCATTTGCTGAGGCTGACAGTAAATATGTGATCATTGTCTTAGCCTCCCAAATTCTGAGATTATAAGCATGCACCACCATGCTTGACTTAGTTTAATCATTTATAAAAGCCTTTTTTAAGCCGGGCGTGTTGGCGCACGCTTGTAATCCCCGCGCTTGGGAGGCAGAGACAGGAGGATCGCGCAGGTTCGAAGCCAGCTGCGCCTGGCTTAAGAGACCCTGTTTCAAGAATATAAAATAGGTCTGGGAGTGTAGCCCGGAGGTAGAAGGGCTTCCAGGAACTCCAGTACCACCAAAAAGAAAAAAAAAACCCAAAAAACCTTTTTTATTGGTGTATTGTAGTCATACAAAATATTAGAAGCATACATATACCCATCACCTATTATATGTATTAGAGTTCCCTATTCTCTACATTCTTGCCAGAATTTGTTGTAGATTGTGTTTTGAATGATTGCCATTTTAATTGGATTTAGGGGAAACCTCAGTGTAAGTTTTGATTTGCATCTCTCTGATTTCTAATGATAATGAACATTTTTAAAAATATTTTTATTAGCCATTTGAAATTTTTCTTTTGTGAAGAGCTTATTTAGTTCACATGCTCATTTTTATTTATTTATTTATTTATTTTTAGTGCTGAGTTTCTTGAGTTTTCTCTATTTTTTAGATATTGGTTCTCTATTGGAGAAATAGTTGGCAAAATTTTTCTCCCATTTAGTCAGATCTCTGTTGAGGTTCTTGAAAGTCTTCTTTGCTTTACAGAAGCTCTTCAGTTTAATGCAATCCTAATAATTGATCCACCTTTTAGTTTCCTGTGCCTTTAGAGTCTTGTTGAAAAAGTTTCTATCTGTGCATATGCGTGCAGTATTGGACTATTTACCTTTAAAGGAGATGCAAAAAAGGAGATGCAAGCCCTCTAGTTTAATTTTCATGTCTTTGATTCATTTTGAATTGACTCTGGTGCAGGGTAAGAAAATGGGGTTTATTTCCATTTTTCTGCATATTGTTAATCAGTTTTGTCACCACCATTTGTTGACAAGGCTATCATTTTTTCCATTGTATTTTTTGTTCTATTTGTCAAAATATTGGCTATAAATGTTCAGATTTGTCTCTGAGTCTTCTATTCTACTCTGTTGGTCTATGTGCCTGTTTTTGTGCCAGTACCATGCTGTTTTTATTACTATGGTCATGTGGTATAGTTTGAAGTCAGGTATTGTGATTCCTCCTGCATAATTTTTGTTGCTAAGAACTACTTTGAATATTCTGTGTTTTTTGTTGTTTCCAATGAATTTAAGGAATAATTTTTCTATGTCTGTGAAGAATGACCTTGGTAATTTAGTGATTATTGCATTGAATCTGTAAATTACTTTTAGAAGAATGGCTATTTTGATATTTACTTTGCCAATCCAAGAACATGGAAGATCTTTATATCTTCTGTGGTCTTCTTGGATTTCTTTTTTTAATGTATTATAATTTTCTTTGTAGAGTTCTTTATCTCCTTATTTAGGATTATTCCTAAATATTTTATTTTGTTGTGAAATAGCCTGTGTGGAAGTGTTTTCTAGATTTCTTTTTCAGTGAATTTATGGTTGGCATACAGGAAAGCTTCTGATTTTTTAAAATAGATGTTTTATCCAGATATTTGGCAGAATTTGTAATTTCTTGATGAGTTTTATAAGCCTTTTGTTTGAGTTTTGTGATCTTCTAAGTATAGTATCATGTCATCTGCAAATAGTGATATTTTTAGTTCTTCATTTTCTATTTTTATACATTTTATTTTTTTCTCTTGCCTTACTGCTCTGGCTAGAGTCTCAAGTACAATATTTTAAAGAAGTGCTGATAGTGTACATCCTTGTCTTATTCCTGTTTTTAGGGGAAATTCTCACAGTTTTTTTCCCCATTTAATGTGATTTTTTTGTGGGGCTAGTGTAGATTGCTTTGATATTGAGGTATGCTCCTTCTTTTCCAGTTCTCTGTAATACCTTTAACATAAATGGTTGTTGAATTTTGTCAAATGTTTTCTCAGCATCTATTGAAATGATCATGTGACTTTTGTCTTTGGTTTTGTTTATGTCATGAAATACATGTATTGTTTTTTATATGCAGGACCAGCCTTGCATCCCTGAGATAAACCATACTTGGTCATACTTGGTCATCCCTGGGATAAACCATACTTGGTCATAGTTATGATTTTCTTGATGTGGTTTTGAACATGTTTTGCTAATATTTTTTGGCAGTTTTGCATTTAAGTTTTTCAATGATATTGGTCTGTAGTTTTTTTTTCCTTGAGCTTTCTTTATTTGGTTTTTATATTATTGTATTGTTAGCTTCATAGAATGTATTTGGGAGAGTCACTTTTTTCTATTTCATGAAATAAGTTTAGGAGTATTGAAATTATTTCCTCTATAAAGGTTTTAAAAAATTCACTTGGGAAACCATCTGGTCGTGGGCTTTTGTTTAATGGTAGGCTCTTTATTGCTACTTCAATCTGTTTGATTGCTATTTGTTTAAATTTTCTATATCTTCTTGATTTAGTTTAGAAAGTTTGTATGTATCTACAATTTGTCAATTTATTTGATATTTTTCATTTTCTGGAGTATAGTTTTTCAGAGTAGTTTCTGATAATCCTCTGGGTTTCCACAGTATCAGTGGTAAAATCTCCTTTTTATTCCTTATTTTGTAATTTGGATTGTTTTTTCTTTTTTATGTTAAATTGGCAAGTAGATTACATATCTTGTTATTTTTTGAGAAATCAGCTTTGGTTATTTTTCTGTATTTTTCTCTACATCACTGATTTCTGCTTTGATTTTAATAATTTTCTGTCTTCTACTGCTTTGGGGTTAGATTGTTTATGTTTTCAAGGTCTTTGAGGTGTGTTTTAAATTATTAAATTGGTGATTTTCTGTTCTTATGTAGACACTCATTGCTATGAATTTTTCTCTTAATACTATCTTCGAAGTATTCTTTGAATGGCTTGCTTTGTCTCTTTTGATAAGCTTGAGCTTGAAGTCTAGCCTTTCTGATATCATAGTTGCTGTTCCTGCTTGTCTTCACATTCCATTGGCACAGATCACCTTGTTCCAGTCCTTTACCTTTAGTTTGTTACTATCTTACTTGTAAGGTGTGTTTCATTCAGGCAGCATATAGATGGATTCTGGTTTTAAATTTATCTTGCTACCTTATGTCTTTTTATTAAAGATTTGAGGCCATTTATGTTCAGCATGATTATTAGATTATTTTTAATTCCTAACATTTTGAGTTTTAACCTCTGTGTGGTATAATGTTTGTTCATATTTGCTTCATTGTTTGCTTGATGAAAATTTTTGTTTATCTGGTTCTGGCATCTATTATTTACATTTTTGTAATTAATGTCTTTAAATATTTTCTCAAGTGCTCATTTGGAAGACATAAATTCTTTCATCTTCTATTTTTCATGGCATATTTTTATTTCCTCATTGAATTTGAGAGATAGTTTTGCTGCATAGAAAAATTTTGGCCTGCAAGTTGTTTTCTTGGCCCTTCTGGATTTTATGACTTGGTTTGAGAATTCTGGAGTGATTCTAATTAGTTTGCCTTTGAATGTCACTTGGTATTTAGATTTGTTGCCTTTAAGATTCTTTCTGTGAATTCTTCTACGTTGGTCACTCTGAGTATTGTGTGGCAGGGTGAACCTTTTTTTTAATCTTGTTTAAAGGAATTCTATAAGTTTTCTGTGCCTGTGTATCAACCTCATATTCCAATTAAATTTTTTTCTGATATTACTTCTTTGCAAAGATTGTTGATCCCTTTGGTTTCACTTTCTTTTCCCTCTTCTATTCCTATTATTCTTTTTTTTCAGGTTTTAAAAGCAATTTTTATTGGTGCATTATATTCATACATCATATTGGGGTAAAAAACTTGTGTGTAAATACCTGTATACATCAATGATTTAACCCCTACCCAGTTCCCACCCCATTCCATCCACATCCTTCCTATTATATTATTTAGTTCAAAATCTTCTTCCCACCCTCTCCTCATGTAATAAATTTATTATACAGATATGTTTTACTTGTGTTTTGACTCTATTTATGGTTATGTTTTTTCCATGAAGCAGTTATTTTCCTTTAAATATTCATACTTATCAATTTTTATAAAGTATCTTCTAGATTTTCAAATCGAGGGTAGATCTTTGCTACCTGAGGCTCCTCTCTCACTACTTTTTTTTAGATAAGCTTCCAGAGTTTCTTTATGCTTGTGCAAACAAATATAAGTAAATATCTTTACATTCTGTTGCCCCATCTTGCTTCATAATCTAACTATTACACAGCACCTAGTTTTCTGCTTATTTATGCTCACAATGTGTCTTGGAGATACTTTCATATCTGTGCATAGATAGCATCTTCATTCCTTAATAGCTTCATAGAATTCTATAATGTGGGTGTTCTATAATTTATTTAACCAATCCTTATCAATGGTGATTCGGGTTATTTCCAATCTTTTGTTGTTATAATATTTCACTATGACTTCAACTAATAACCTTGTACATATGTTATTTTGTAAATATATAAGCATATTTTTAGAATGAATTCCAAGAAATGGGATTGCAAAATCATACAGCTTCTTCATTTATAATTTTGATAAATCTTACTCAGTTGTCCTCTGTGTGGGTTTACAGTATCACCAGAAATATATGACACTAACTGCTTCTCTATAGCTTCATTAACAAAATATACAATCAGATTGTTGGAGTTTTGCCAATCCGTTCAGTGAAAAATGGCATTGAGTGTATTTTAATTTGCATTTCTCCTATTACAGTGGAAATTGAGCATCTTTTCATATGCTTAAAAACCATTACATTTCTTTTTCTGTGAACTCTAACATGGTTTTTCTAATTTTTTTTTAATTTTATTTTATTGGTGCACTGTATTCATACATCATAGTGGGATACAAACTTTTGTAGACATACATGCACACATCGCCCAGTCAGCCCCCACCCGATCCCCACCCCATTCTCTCCCCATCCCTCCCTCCCATGCTTGGCTTAGTGGTTGACAACTAGTATTATAATAATTTATCCAAAATTAAAAATGATAATCTCACATAACAGTTTCATTTGTCTGATGCCAAGCTTTTGATGATTTAAAGATAACATTTCAATATTTCTTTTTGCTTTCTTTCTTACCAGAGCATATTTTTTCTGGTTTTTTTTTGGTGAAACTATCATATATTTATATATTTATTTTTCAGAAAAAAATCTATCCTAATATGGAATATGAATTCTAGATACCCAAAACGATCTTGAAGAGGAACAAAGCTAGCAGATATATATTTTCTGATTTCAAACCATATAAAGCTACAATAATTGAAACAGTGCAATACTGTTCTAAAGGCAGATATATAAACCATTGGAGTTAAATACAAGCCTAGAGCTAAATTCTTCCCTATATTATCAAGTTATTTTTGACAAGGTTTCCACGAACATTTGGTGGTGGAAATATTAATCTTTTAACTAAATATTGTTAAAAAATAATAATTACATGGAAAAGAATAAAATTGGACCCTTACCTAATCCCATATACAAATATTAACTCAAAATAGATAATAGACCTAAATATAAATCTTAAGACTATAAACTTTTAGGAGAAAATCTGGGTCATTAAACCTCACAACATTGAAATTGGCAGTGATTTCTTGGTTATGACTTCAATGGCACAGGCAACAGAGGAGTATACAAACTCCCTAAAAAATAAAAAAAAATATTGTATATCCAAAGACAATGTAAACAGAGTTAAAAGTTACTAATAGAATTGGATAAAATATTTCCAAATGCTATATCTGAAGGTATATTAATATCCCAACTAGAAATCCTAAAAATTAACAACAATAAAGGCAAACAATACAATTTAGAGATAGGTAAAAGACTAACATAAATAATGAATCTCCACAGATAACCAATCTTAGTTGTCTGTTGGATGGAAAATCTTGTTTCTCTGGTTCTGGTGAGTGTTACCTATTTCTTCTTTGTAGTTAATCTCTTTGAGTATTTTCTCTAGCGCTGGTTTTGAAGACATAAATTCCTTCAGTTTCTGTTTGTCATGGAAGCTTCTTATTTCTCCATCTAATTTGATAGAAAGTTTTGCTGGATAGGAAATTTTTGGCTGGAAGTTGTTTTCTTTCAGAGTTTGGAATATGTTACTCCAAGCCCTTCTGGCTCTCATGACTTGGTTTGGGAAGTCTGGAGTGATTCTAATTGGTTTGCCTCTGAATGTCACTTGGCCCTTTGTTTTTGTTGCCTTTAAGATTCTCTGCTTGGCTTCCACATTGGTCATTTTGACAGTTATGTGGCGTGGGGATCCTCTTCTCCGATCCTGTCTAAAGGGAGTTCTATAAGTTTCCTGGACCTGTGTATCAACCTCTTGCTCTATGTTTGGAAAATTTTCTGCTATTACTTCCTTGAAGAGATGGTTGATCCCTTTGGTTTCACTTTCTTTTCCCTCCTCTATTCCAATTATTCTTAGGTTAGCTCTCTTAAGATGGGCCCATATTTCTTCAATGTCAGAGTCCTGCTGTCGGATATTTTTTTCTAGATTAGAAACTATGCGTTCATTTTTGGATTGCTCATCTTCTAAGAGCGAGATTCTGTTCTCCATGTGGTCTAATCGGTTGTTTGTGCTTTGAATTGAGGCCTTTACTTCATTAATTGCATCCTTTATCTCTTTCTGGCTCTCTCTGAGTTCTTTTCGAAGCACCTCTATTATTTCTACAGTTATTTTCCTGATTTGATCTTCTAGAAATCTCTGATTTTCTGTTTTATCAGGTTCTGATGTTGTGGGGTTGTGGGCGGCATTCATTGCTCCAGTATTATTCCTCTTTCCCATGATTTCGGAAGTTTGTGCCTTCTCTGGGTTCTTCCGTTGGGTCACTATGACTTCACTTAAGGTGTTCTGGATCTCGAGTCAGTAGTATCTCAGACCCCACTACTCCTTAACTGGGTTTTATCACAGAGTCTCCGACCCAGGGAGTCAATAGAGGCTGCTTTAAACTATGGGGGGTGCCAGGTTGCACGTTCTCCTATGGTGTGATATCTCTGCCACCACCACTCCCTCACTGGGTACACACTGTACCTCAGTGAGGTACAGTACTGGGATTTCTCCTCTGTGGCCCGCAATTTGACTCACTGTTCTTGAGTACGCAGATGTAGCTGTACTGGATTCGGCGAATTCACTGCTGCTGCCGCCGCCGGTGGCAATATGGCGCCGCGGCCACGCCCTCGGCCATGAGGCTGGCGTATTTTTTCTTCTCTGGTTTTGATTTCCACTCTGAATCCCTACAGCGTGTGCTGAGCTTAGCCACTGGGAGCTTTAAATCCTCTCTGCGCCGAAAGATCCCGCCTGGCTGTTCCGCAGCGGCTCACCTCGGCTTGCTGTAGCCGTCCGATGAGTTTGCCGCTGCTGCCGGCAGTATGGCACTGCTGCCGCGTCCTCGGGCGCGTGTGTCTCCTCTGTGGCCCTGAGCTCTGTTCTCAGTCCGCATTCTCTCTGGAGCCTGGTGTTTTTTTTGTTTTTCTGGTGATGGTGTTTTCTGGCTATGAAAGGCGCTGGTTTTGTGGTAATGGAGATTGGTTGTTAGCAGGGCTTTAAGCCCCGCTTTTCTCGGTCGCCATCTTCCCGGAAGTCCTGGTATTCCTATTATTCTTAGATTAGCAATTTTAATATGGTTCATATCTCTTTCATGTCCAATTCATGCTGTTGATATTTTAATTAAATACTATTCATTAATTTGGGGAGTTATCAAGACCAAGATTCTATTCTACATGTGGTCAAATCTATTGTTTAAAGTTTGTATTGATTCTTTCACTTCAGTGATTGCATCTTTTATTTTTTTGAGGCTCATTCTAATTTTTTTATTATCTTGTATCATTTCTACTGTTAGTCCTCCTGGCAATCTCTGCAGTTCTGTGTTATCAGATTCTATTATTGAGGGGTTGTGGGTACTCATTTCTTTGTTCTCTTCCTCCTTTACATGAGTTTAGGTTTCTAAAATTGTATCTTTGTTGCTTTTGATAGCTTTCTCACTCTGTGATTTTCAGCTGGCATATACAAGGCCAAATTATGTTGTACTTAATGCTGAAAGTTGAATGAGGAAGAAGTCAATAAATTAGTAAATAACAGAATAAAGTTGCAGATAGGCTGGGTGTGGTGGTGCACGCTTGTAATCCCCGCGCTTGGCAGGCAGAGACAGGAGGATCATGCTGGCTCAGAGCCAGCCTCGCTGGCTTAAGAGACCCTGTTTCCAAATTTAAAAATATAAAATAGGTCTGGGAGTGTAGCCCGGAAGTAGAAGGGTTTCCAGGAACCCAAGTACCACCAAAAGAAAAATAAATAAATAAAATAAAGTAGCAGATAGAATGGAATAAAATGAGGGTTTGAGATTGGCAAGGTAATGTATAGTAGAAATTAGATGTAGTGAATATGTAATAGGATTTAGTAACCAATGTACAGTATTTAGTATAGTTATTTGAGGTGGATTTAATACAAGATAAAGAAAAGAAAATAATGAAAGGAAAAAATAATGAAGGAAAAACAGTAGACACACACAAGGGAAGGGGCTTAATAAAGTAGTAGGGAAGAGAGCAAACAAGTAAGCACACAGACATACAAATATACAAAAACAAAACAAAACAACAATTATATAACTCAACCCTACAAATATTTCAGTACTTATCAGACTTGGCTCCTGCAGTCCTCCTGGGTTTGCATGAATTTTTTTAGCTGTTTAAGGTTCATATTCTACAATAGGTTCTGGAGCATGTTCCAAGCACTGTCATTTGCTCTGTAACCTATGGTAAGAACATCAGTTTATAGCCCCACATTTTGGTCTTCTTCAATGGTTAGAATCTTGGTTTGGTGTCTGTTTGTGCGCAGGTGCTGAGTGCCAATGGCACCTTTCCAACTGCAAACCTGTGTCTTTGAGCTCTCAAAATGGACCTGTCTCTGAGATTCTCTCAGTCTATGCAGGTGGCCTGTATAACTGGGATCAGATCTAATGTTAAACATAGGTTTCCTTGCTTTCCACCAAGTCTGAGAATGCGTCTCTCCCCATTTGTGTAGGTGGGTGTGCTACTGAGACTAGGCCCAATGTATACTCAGGATTCCACATTCTATAGAGCTTATTGCTGGGTTGGTTTTATATCTCCCCAATCACCAGGATTTAATTGTCTGTGGTAATCTCTTGAAGCTCTGTTAGAGCTCTGAGCCCTGGGGACTGTAGGCCATTTTGCCTGATTGGCTCTGGGGACTGTCTGCTCATCTGCACCTCTCCTGTGTCCAACAGCCAACTTCATCTCCACCTTCACCTGGGTGAACAGCAAAGTTTCAGACCCTGCGAGTCAATTGCTTGCTAATTGTGTGCCCACAGCCTCATTGGGTGTTCTTTCTCAGGGATAGTTTGTTCACTTATTGTGTTGTTGATTGCTGCTCTGGATCTTTGCAGGACTCCATGAGCTGAGCCACTAGTGCTATAAATAGTTGCCAGGGCTTGTGCAGGTGGAGCGACAACTTAAAATTCTGATGAACTGCAGCTGCTTACTTTGTTTTATGTCATTGATTTTTATTTCTAAGGGTCTCTGTAGGCACAGTGCTGGCAGTTCAGGCATGGTGGTGTGCTGAGGCATGATGGCTATCATGGCCACCTTTGCCACAGGTGAAGGAAGGCAGGATACTCTTCTGCTCTCTCTTCTGCCTTCAATATTTGTTTTTGCTGTCCTTCAATTCACATTGTTGTGTTCAAATTTATATTGGTACTTTCTTTTATCAAGATGCTGTTTTCACTGGTGATAAAGATCAAGTGTCAGCAGGACTGATATGTTCTGCTTCCCTGGGTGGCCATCTTCCCAGAAGTCCATCCTAATTATATTTAAATAACATACATATTTATCAAACTGTAATGTTGCTTTTCTCTTACTGACTTTATTATCACTCTTGGATGGTGACAGTTTGGTCATAATCTGCTTTGGTATGGCCTTTTCCATGCTTATTCCACTTGATGATTTTGAACATATTAAATCTGTAAATTTACGCCTTTGTTTAAATTTGAAATAATTTCGGCCATTTTTTCTTTAAATGTTTTTCTGTCTTTAATATTTTAGGATACTATTAATCTTATTTCAGATTGTTGGACATTCTCTAACAGGTCACTGAGGCTTCATTAACTTTGTGCAATTTTTTCTGTTTTTCACATTGGTCATATTCCAAATTAAATTAGTCTATTTCTTCTCATCTCCATTCTTTTTTTTAAGTACATGCAATTAATTTCAATTTAGATATTTTATTTTAAGTTATACAATTCTCTTGTCATTTTCTATTTTTTTCTAAGATTTTTCTATCTTTTCATTTAAGTTATTTTTTCTAATGTCATTGAGAATACCTAGAAAAATGTTTTAAAATACATATCTGCCAACTTAATCATTTATGTCAGTTTGTGATGTCTTAGTTCATTTTATTTTGTATAAGAATATATGACATTTTCATGTTCCTTTATATTTTAGGTAATTTTTGGATCATGCCACAAATATTATAAATGCTAAATTGTGCATGATAGAATTTATGTTTTTTTCTCTCATGTGTTTCTTTCATTTCACTTGGTTAGATTCTAGTTACAAACTCTGCTTTTGAGATAAAACTCCAATCTTATTTTGTATGTTTCTCTCTGTCTCTCTCTCTCTGTGTGTCTGTCTGTCTGTCTGTCTCTCTCTCTCTCTCTCTCACTCTCTCTCTCTGTTTACACACACACATACACACACACACACACATACACACATGATTGAACCCATGAAAATTCTGTCAGAATTATACCCTCAGCCACATTTTACCTTTTTTTGAAACATAGTCCTACTAAGATGCTGAGAACCTTGCTAAGTTTACTTTGAACCTGCATTCCTCTTGTACTAGTCTCCTAAATACTGGAATTACAAGCATGTGCCACTATACCCTGATGTTTTTATATTTAACTGAGCTACTTCAAGCCTTGCCTTGTATGTGGTTCAGGGTTCAGCCAGATTTGTAGTAGCCAACAACTTAGAAATTCATTCTCCTATCAAGTTTCTGTTGGGATTCCCCTTTTTCTCTGAAATCTTGTTTCTATAGATTGAGTTTTCTTTCTTTTTTTTTTTTTGGTGGTACTGGGGATGGAACCCAGGGGCTTTCTACCTCCAGGCTATACTCCCAGGCCTATTTAGTATTTTATTTGGAAACAGGGTATGAGACCCTCCCTTAGTAGCTGAGGATGGCTGCGAACCTGTGCAATCCTCCTGTCTCAGTCTCCAAAGCATGGGGATTACAAGTGTGCACCACCATCCCAGCTATATTCAGTTTCCTAACTCACAGAATAAAAAGTCTGTTCTTAAACGTGTAGGGAACATAATTGTCATTCTACTTTGAGTATAAATTTTCATTTTGATTGCTCATAAGTGCATGAGCATGCTTCCTATGCATGCCTGTAAGAGCCATCAAAATAAGAATTTGTGCTTCTGTTAGAATGGTAATCATCAATAATACAAAGGGTAATAAATGCTGGCATAGATGTGGAGGAAATGGGAACTTTTGTACACTGATGATGAGACTGCAAATAATTACAGCCACTGTGGAGATTAGCACAGAAGTTTCTCTAAAGACCAGGGATGGAAACACCATATGACTCAAGTATACTACTTCTCAATATCTTTCCAAAATACAGATATAGTGCTGTAGTGATAAATGCATGTCCATATTTTATTAGTGCAATTTACAATATTCAAATTATGGAAGCAATCTAGGTGTTGATCAACAGATGAATGGACAAAGAAAATGCGGCATATACATATAACAAATTTTTAACTCAACCATAAAAACAAAATTATGTCATGAACAGGAAAATGGATGGAGCTAGATAATATGCTATGTGATATCATTCAGTCACAGCCAGTCAAGAACCATTTGTTTTCTCTCATATGTGGAAACTAGAGATAAAATAAAAAACAAAAGGGTCTTTAGATAAAAGAGGCTAGAAACAGTAGTTATTGTAAGGGAAAAGAGATGGGGAGGGAAAGAGAACTTATAAAGTAAATGGTAGAAATAATTATATGTACATGTATAAAGGATTGCTACCAGTCTCACATGTACTACATATAAAAGGAAGGGTTAAAACTGGGGCAAGATTCAGAGGGAAACACACCAGTGCTGCATATATGCAAGTTTGCTACTTTGACCTTCATTGTGTGTTTAATTATAATGAACCAATACAAGTATAAAAAATTGAAACTTGTGTCTAAGTTCTTCTAAGTTTTCTTTTAAGTGTAAACTCCTATGTTTCCTCCCCAGTGTCTGTACATAGGATCATTTTAATATTATTTCTGGGACTTGTATCTCTCATTTTCAAGAGTGTTGCTCTAGTAAGATCTTATTCAGCTCTTAGCAGAAGTATTATTTTTTGTATATTTTTTTACCTGATCAAATGTGCTAAAGGCTTAATTATTTTACCAATATGTTCAAAGAATAAAAGTTTAGTTTTATTTATCTTGTTTTCTAATTCATTTGTTTCTCCTCTGATTTTGATTATTGCTCTCTTCTTGCTTTGGGTTTAATCTGCTCATCATTTCCTAACATTTTATAGATTAAATACAGATAGTTAATTTAAAAATTTTCTTCCTTTTATTTACAAGTGCTTAAAGCTATAAATAACAATTGAGGCACTGCTTTAGTTGTATGACATGATTTTTTTCATACTGTATGTTTTGATATTTTTAAATTTTTTATTGGTGCACTGTATTTATACATCATAATGGGATAAAAAAAAAAAACTTATGTAGACATACATGCACTCATTGCCCAGTTAGCCCCTACCCAATACCCACCCTGTTCCTTCCCCATCCCTCCTTCCTATGCTTGGTTTAGTGGTTGACATCAATATGTTTAGGTACATCATGTTGTATTTCTAATTATCATTCAGTTTGATGTGTTGTCTAATTTTTCCATAAATTCTTTCTTTATCCATGTGTTACTTAGTAGTGTGCTATACAAATTCTAAATATGTGAGGTTTTTTAGTTTATTGCTACTGATTCATAATATGACTTCGATGTGTACAGAAAATATAATGTTAAATTTCACTTAAAATATGAAGACATTTATTTTTTGTGATAATGGGTATGCAATCTGACAGCCTTATATTTCTAGCCTACACTCACCCTGACCCTATTTATTATTTATTTGGAAACAGAGCATTACTAAGTAGCTAAGAGCCTTGTTACATTGCTGAGTCTTATTTTGAACCTGCAATCTTCCTGTTTCAGCCTCCCAAGTACTGGGATCACAGGCTTGTGCCACGACTCCCATTGCTAACTGATTTTTAAATGAGCTCTTAGAGCCTACCTTTTGTACTTTGTTACTGTGGGACTGACTCAGTTTTACTTTCATTCTTGGAGTGAATCTTTAATTCTTGGACACATGTTAAAAACTTAACATAAAAATAGCTCAAGTGATTCATAGACAAATGAACTAAACAGAAATTTCTCAAGTAAAAAATACAAATAACCAAAAAATATGAAAAAATATTCAATGTCTTTAGCAATCAAGGAAATGCAAATCAAAACTACACTAAAATTCAATCTAATTCCTTTCAGAATGACAATCATCAAGAATATAAGCAATAATAAATCCTGGTGAGGATGTGGGGTGAAAAGTAAGGCTTATACACTGTTGGTGGAAGTATAAATTAGTACAACTACTATAGGGATCAGTATGGAGTTTCCTTAAAAAAGAATAAAACCACTACATCATCCAATTATACTACTTTTTGGTATAATTGCAAGATAATTAAAACTAGAATACTATAGTAATACATGCATATGCATGTATATAGCAGTGCAATTCATAATAGCCAAGTTATGAAACCAACCACTGCTTTTATTGAAAAAATATTATATAGTTTATTTTTCCCCCTACAGCAATATAAGCTTCATGAGTATAGAGATACTTCAATTCACTGAGATAGTCTCCAAAGCCTACAACAATTCCTGTCATAGTTAGTAGATTATCTTTGTCTTTTCTCTCTGTCTTTGTCTTTGTGTATGTGTGTGTGCACAAAAATATAAATTTATATATTTGTGTTTAGGGCCTTTGTAATTTTTATCTTCCTTCGAGTACACTCATATTCTCATTAATCAAACTTCATATTAAGCATTTAATATAACTTCTTCAGTCTCAGTTTAAATATCACTTATTTTGAGAGATTTTTAAACTTATACTACTCTCCATAATATGTTACACTCATTATTTGTTGTCCCAGCATTCTGTTTTCTTCAATAACACTTCTTATGCTCTTCAAATTATTTTCTTTACATATAGCTATATGTTTAGTATCTATCTTTCTGTTAAAATTTTTGGTCTCTATGGCCAGAAACTTTGTCTCTTTTCATGTATATCCCCAGTGCAAGCAAAATATCTAACAAAATGAGATATTTGATATAAATTGGTTGATTAAGTGAAGTAATGAATTAAAAAATGCAAATTGTAATTTTTTCTGCCATACTGCGGATGGAACCCAGGGACTTTATACCTTCAAGCCACACCCCAGCCCTATTTTTTATTCTTTATTTTGAAACAGGGTCTCATTGAGTTGCAAAGGGCCTCGCTAAGTAGTAGCTGAGGCTGGCCTCAAACTGCAATTCTTCTGTCTCAGCCTCACAAATGCTGGGATTATAAGTGTGTGCCACTATGCCCAGCTTAAAATATCCTTCAACACATGAAATGCTCCAAAATTATAGGTGTAGCTTTCTATGAAAAAAGTGTGATTACCTTATTATCTTGCTGTATACAGGAAGTACTATGCTAAGGCTTTTGCATAGGTTACCTATTCAGTCCTCATAGCAACCCTGTAAAATAGATACTATTGTATTTTTTATGCACAAACAAGAATGGGAATGTCATAGTAAAGTAAATTAAGTTTTCACAGCTAAACAATGGCTTTTTGAAAGTAATAATCTGAATGCACATTCAAGTTTTTCTATCAATAAAGTGTGTGTGTGTGTGTGTGTGTGTGTGTGTGTGTGTGTGTGTGTTTGCTTAAATGTATATGTGGTTAGGAAATACATGCATCACCATGATTCAATGGGTTAGTAAAAAATATATTAGGTAATTATTTAAAATGAACTAACAACAAAATCAAAGGAGTAAATCAGAACTATTTTTTTGTGTGCTTCTTTCCATATTATGAATATGGTAGATTAATAGTTCTGCTTTCATGACTGGTTAAAACTCAAGAACCATTCAATATGTAATTGATTTTATTTTCTTATTGTTTATCAAAGAATTGTTGACAAACTCATTAACATCTAATTTTGTGTTCTTAGCATTTTTCAAGTTTTATATTTCTGGAGAAAACTTCCAGGGGAAGTTGTGATGACAGCTCTCATGTGCACTCTGTTGCTGCCAGTCCCTGGCATGAAGCTCTTTTCTCCAAGATGTCAATTTTAAGTGGTCAATTTAACCTTCTAAGATGTTCCTTTGTGATTTTGGCACATCTTATGAAGAGATGGTGTGAAGAGAGGCAGAGTTGCCCATTATTAGCTGCAAGTCCTAAGTGCTTTATGGCAGTGATAAGAGACTGAAACATGTTTCTCAAAGTGCAAGTCCCGAAGTGTTACCTGTTTAATATAACCAAAACTTGTTCATTTAGTAACAAAAGGGAGATTTGAAGAAAGCAACCTTCTCAGTAAATGTTTACCATAGGGCACCTCACACACACCTCTCTAATTGATTAGCTATTCTTATATTTTCTTACATTTTCTACTCATGTACAGTGTTGACTTTATGCCAGAAACCTTCTTGCAGCTTGATCTCCATTTCCAGATGTAATATATTTCTCGGGAGAGAACCCTGTCTAATATCTCACTGAGGTAATCAAAAAGAAAGACATTAGTTTACCTGTCTAATTTTCTCTTGTAGCTAAAAAGGTCTCTGCCTAGCCCTAATAAATTTCTCTCTGTCAGCAGAAGGCACATTTCATTGCTTATTCTTCTCAACTTTCTCTTAGTCCTTAATGAAAATGATCAAACTCCAATAAGTATTAAGCTTGCAGTTATACTACTTTTTTTTCTTCCATTTGAGAAATCACGTTTATTCCTCTCCTCCTCTAGTTCTTGACTTGATCAGCTTGTTATGTCATGTTTGTTAGTCAATAACACCTTCTTTTTAGTTTTAAGAGTGCTTTAGGTTAAATGAGGAAGATTAGAAAACACCGGAAATTGAATTTACACAAGAATCTTTTCAATGTGTAAATTGGTAATGTTACCATGGAATTTGCATAACACCACAGATTCCCTTTTAAATGAGTTCTCTATTAGAGTTCCCATGTTTTTCTCATTTCCATTCTCATTTACAACAGTCTCCATTCAGCTTGTTGTTAATCAACAAAGTATTAATTTCAGGAGTGTTTTGTAGAGTGAAACTGAATGGATCAAACTTGGGGTCTGCCTGTGAGGATGTATCTGGAAGCAATGGGAGAGTCATTCAATTTTCTAAAAAGGGTGGGGGATTTTTGTTAGTTATATCTCACTAAGTATAGCATTTTTGCTTTCCAGATTTGGACTGGACTAATTGTGATTTTGACATAACTTCAAACACCCTGACTTTTGAAATTCAAATGACCAATGAACATAAGAAACACATTCAGCCGAGTTTTATTCCTCTGTTTTTGAGTTGCTGGGGATCAGATCTAGGATATTGCACATGTTAAACCCTGTTATGGCTTGGGTATAGAACGTCTCCTGAAGACCTCCTGTATTAATGTTCAGGGTTGATTGGGTCAATCAATGATGTTTGAAATCTCATTGGTGCAAAAATCCACTGTGATGGATGTATTGGTTGGTAAATTATACGGGTGGGATGTGGCTGGTAAAGGTAGGTTTCTGGGGGTTTGGCCTTAGGAACTGTGCTTTTTGTCTTTGAATCTCCCTGCTTGCTGGTTCTTTCTTTTCAGGGTTCTATGATGTGAGAGCAGAGTGAAAGCAAAATCTCATATCTTGAGATCTATAGACCTCATATGCACAAATTTCAAAATTTCCAAGGAAACTATGAGCAAATAAATCTTCCTTCCTCTGTGTTGAGTGGTCATTCTTTATTATAGCAGTTATAATTTTGACTGATACACATTTTTTCTCAAGTTTACTTATTTTGGTGCAGGGGATTAAATTCTGGGAGGTTGGGTTCTATCTCTGAGCTACACTCCCAGACCTATTTTATTTCTATTTTGAAGCAAGGTCTCATTAAGTTGCAGAGGGCCTCACTAAGTTGTTGAGACTGGTTTTGAACCTATGATCCTTCTGTCTTAGCCTCCAAATACTGGGATTACAAGTATATGCCACCATGGCCATCCTTCTCAATATCATTTCTAATGAGACAGATTCAAATTAAGCTGAGAACATAATTTTTCAGTCTGTCTTAATTATTTTTAAATGATACATTTGTTATTGATATAGACATAGGCAATGGCCACTTATACACTAGGTACTGGTATTAAAGGGTGAATAGAAAGGATTTTTTGATATCATAAGTACTTAGAGTCTACCTTGTGGAAGATATTGCAATAGAGATTTTATATATATATATATATATATATATATATATATATATATATAAAACTTCATTTAATTTTCAAAACAACTTTCTTTTTAAAATTTTTTATTGATGCATTGTAGTCATACATCTTAATGGGATACAAGATGGTAGAGGCATACATTCAAACATCACTCATTTAAAAAGCTCTACCCTATGTTCCTCCCCATTTCCTCCCCTTCCCCCCTTCTCATGTTTGGCTTAGTGATTGACTTTGACATGTGTGTGAATGTACATCATGTACATTACAGAATTTCCCTTTTCCCCCCTGCCATCCCTCTCAGCTATGTTGTCTTATTTACATTGGCCTTCTTTTTGGCAATGAAAGTACTATTTACAGACATGGTTGTTCATAAAGATGGTATAACACAGGAGATTGGGGAATGTAACAAATCTGTTATAAGCTGCAACAGCGAGGATAATTCACTTTATGATCCTTAAGAAAAAAGTAATGGCCATTTGGGAAGAAGAGCTATAATAGAATTGGGGGGATGTCTGTTAAATCATAAAAAAATAATAATAAGGCACTGAATTACTGGAATGGCAGATATCAAGAAAGGACAGATGAGATTGCCCACTGACTCTAATCACAACAATAATGAGAACTCTACCCATTATTGTGATCAGGTAGAGCATTAAAATGGTGCAATATAAGGTAATTGGGGATTTGGGGTAATTGGAGAAACTACCAGGACAAATACTGTCATTTTGCTGCCATTATTAGTCACTGTAATATTCACCATAATATTTATTCATCATAATATTTAGAAACCTGAATTTTGGCTTTGTTTGCTGAGAAAAAATAAGTTTTAATTGATTATAATTTGGAAAGCATTTATTATTTCCTATATTCTCAGTTTATGCATCAGATACTAGGAGGATGTGACTATAAAATAAGTGATGCTGTTTGAAAGTTTATGATCTAATTTGGAAGATAAAGTATTTTTGCACAACACAAGATTCATTTGCAAAATAGCACTATATTGTAAAATGAGATGGTTGGATTTCACTTTGTGTTTTTATACATTTATTGGTACATTATAATATTACATTTTATGTAGCTCATAGTGATAGTGACATACATGCACACACATCACTTGGTGAACTTCCCACTGGCTCCCTCCTCACTCCCTACTTCCTCACACAGGATATTGAGATTGGCATTGGTATTCTCACATATGTATCAATAAAAGTGCATCCTTTGTTAATTTTTCCTCTTCTCTCTTCCACCCTCTCCTAGACCACCTCCCTTGCTCCACTAGGGTTTTTTCTCCATTACCTAAGTTCTTCTGGTATATGGATTACTCCCTAGATTCTGTGTATGTTAGAAAACATGACCCTTCACTTTCTGTAGCTGGCTAATCTCACTTAACAGAATGTTTTCTAGGTCCATCCATTTTTACTGTTGAGTAGAATTCCATTGTTTGTATGTCCCATAATTATGTAATGCATTCATCTAATTTGGTTATTGTTAACATACTTTGAACATCCCTTTGAAAATGCAGTATTTGATTATTCAAATGTAACCAGATTCCTTAATCCCAGAGTTGTTCATTTTCCTTGCTGCTATGGATATTTCACTTTAGCTGGTTCACATCACAACATAAAATGTGTGCCCAAGTAATTCTCATCTTTCACATTCTTTGCACATTCAATCAAGCGCCAAGTACTATTAACTTTTTCTTCTACATATTTTTCAAAGTTATCTCATCAGATCCACCACCATTTCTCATCTGGACTAATACATCAACTGCCTAAAAGGTCTTCTTTCTTCTATGCTTGCTTTTCTGTATTTTTAACACATCAGCCAGTATCCCGTTTAACAAACATACCTAATTACGGTGATATTCCTCCCATGCACAAAACTCATTTGAAGCTTATGATTGCACTTGCAATAAAATATAACATATTTATTATGGTGTTCAAGACTCTAAAATCAACAATCAGACTAAAAATACTCTAAGCTTTTTTCCTCCTCATGGTTTTTGCATATTTTGTTCTCTCTGCCAGAAATATTATTCCTACTCTCCTTTACCTAGGTAACTTCTGGTCATTCTTGATATCTTAGCTTAAAATGAATTCAGGAAGAACAGACTAACACCCCCATCCCAGCTGAAATCTTGTCTCTTTATTGCACTCATTCATAGAATCCTGAATTTTTCTCCCCTGGTATTCATCATAGTTTATATGTTTAAGTGAGTACTAATTCTGCACTGCAACTAAATTGTAAGGTATGGAAGAGAGAATTCCTGACTGTCCCATGCATTGTCTTATTTTTGTCACCTTACATAGTGTCTGGCACAAAATATGGGTTCAGTACATGTTTGTTGAATGAATAAATCATGTTTATTTGGATTCTCTGTCTTAGCCACTGACAATAAACTAATATAAAGCCATGCATGGTTTTGCCTGCCTGTAATCCCAGTACTTGAGGTGCTGAGACAGGAGGATATCAGGTTTATGGCCAGCTTCAGCAACTTAGCAAGGCCCTCAGCAACTTATTGAGACACTGTTTCAAAATAAAAAAATAAATAAGAATGGGGGTATAGCTTAGATGTAGAATGCTCCTGGGTTAAATCCACAAGACCATGTACACACAAAAAAAGAAAATAATATGACCAAGACAGTATTAAATTGATTGAAGAAAATAAATGTTTTATGGTAAAAAGCTCATTATGATAATCAATCAATACCTCATGGTATTCAGTGTTCTTAATGCCCTGTAGCTCAGAAATAAATTCCAATATCATGCCTTTTTTAGCTGTAAAATTTGCTTATTTTATGGATAGAAGATAGTGTGGTGAAGAGAGGAGTTTATTCTAGAATCAGAAAACAGTATTGTCCCCTATCCAGGTTTTTATTTACTTTGGTTCTATTAAGTATGAATGCCATAGCTCACTATCCAAATAAAAAAATGTAATAGGTTTTCCATAATATCCCCATAAAATTCTGGTCACAAATAAAGTATTGGGAGATTTATGGTATATAGTTGCAAAGACATGAGGCAGGTATCAGTGCCTGGTGAGAGCAGGGTATAGATGGAAAGATTTGTATTTGGATCTAGGCAACCAGAAGGATCACACAGGCTAATAGTATAGGAAATCTCTTTGGATTCTTTACCTAGGACAAACTCCAAATCTCAGAAGGGAGAAAACCTTTATGGGTAAGTAGTACAATAAGTAGAATAATAGATTATGGCAAGATGCTCAAAGTGCCTCTGAATCAGATCCAAGGGCAGATAAACAGAAAACATTTAGCTGCTATGCAACTTCTAAGGTTGCTTCTTCTTACTACAGAGCATGCTTCTACAGGAGACTTTCTCTACTTCTTTTTCTTGGTGGTGGTATTGGGGTTCCTGGAAGCCCTTATACCTTTGGGCTACACTGCCAGACCTATTTTAGACTTTTTATTTGGAAACAGGGTCTCTTAAGCCAGTGCGGCTGGCTTTGAACTTGCGCGATCCTCCTGTCTCCGCCTCCCAAGCGCGGGGATTACAAGAGTGCGCCACCATGCTCGGCGTGCCTTTCTCTTCTTCTAATAAGAATCAGAAAATTCCTTTTTATATGGTGCTGGGAATTGAAAACAGGAACAATCAAACTCCAAGATACACTCCCAACTATTTTTGTGCTTTGTTTTGAAACAGGGCCTCACTAGGTTGTTGAGAGTCTCACTATGTTGCTGAAGCTGTCCTCAAACCTTTGATCCTCCTGTTTCAGTATTTCAAGTACTGGGATGACAGGTAAATACCACCATCCCGAGCTAGAACACTGAATTTTGATCTGTAGCTACTCCCAGGTTTGGAATTAAAAATGTATTTATCTGAATGGGAAAGAGGTTTTTGGGACTGAATGAGACCAAGGCAAAAGTCAACTGATCTAAGGTTTATGTATTGATTACAGTACAACTCTAGCTTTCTAAAACTATTATATAAAAAGGGATTTTTGGAGCTGGGCATGTTAGTGCACTTCTATAATTCCAGTACTTGGGAGAATGAGATAGGAAGATTACAGGTTCAAGGACCACCTCAGTGAGTAGTGAGACTCTCATCAACCTAGAAAACCCTGTTTTAAAATAAAAACAAAATTGGCTAACAGGAGTTGTATCTCAGAGATAGTATGCCCTTGGGTTCAATCCCCAATATTAAAAAAGGGATTTGGGGGACACAGACATTTTTGGAAAAATTTGTGTATGGTACTGCTGACTGAACTAGTGACATTTTGTCTTCCAGCTATATCCTCAGCCCTATTTTTATTTTGAAATAGGGTCTTGTTAAGTTGCTAATGGTTTCAGTACATTTTTGAGGCTGGCCTTGAACTGTGATCTTTCTCTTATGGCCCCACAAGTACTGTTATTATAGATACACACCACCACACCCAGAACAGGTGTTTTATTCAGGGACAGTAAATTTTTATACTTAATTTTTATACTTATTTTTATACTTATAATTACTTATACTAATTTTTATGCTTAATGACAATATGCTTAATTATAAAGCTATAGTGTGCAACTATTAATGTACATACACACACATTAGTCTGGTAGCTTGATATCCATTCTTTTGGGTAGATACCCAGAAGTGGTGTTGATGTACTATATGGTAGGTTCATTCCAATTCTTCTGAAGATCCTCCATACTGTTTTCCAAAGTGGTTGCACTAATTTGCAATCCCACCAAAAATGTATTAGAGTTCCCACTTCTCCACATCTTCGCCAGCATTTGTTGTTGTTTGTGTTTTGAATGATTGGCATTCTAGTTGGAGGTAGGTGAAATGTCAGGGTAGTTTTGATTTGAATCTCTCTGATTGCTAATAATGTTGAGTATATTTTATGCATGTATTGGCCATTTGAGTTTCTTTCTTCATAAACTGTCTATTTAGTTCACTTGCCCATTTTTGATTGGATTATTTTTTCTTAGTGCTGAGTTTATTGAGTTCTCTGTATATTTTATATATTAGTACTCTATTGGAGAAGTAGTTGGCAAAATATTCTTCCATTCTGTTAGCTCTTGTTTGAGGTTCTTGATATTTCCCTTTGCTGTACAAAAGCTCTTCAGTTTAATGCAATCCCATGTAATGATTTGCCTTTTGATTTCTTATGTTTTGGGGTCTTGCTGAGAAAGTTTTTACTTGTGCCTATGTGTTACATTGTTGGACCTATACCCTCCTCAAGGAGCCTCAAGGTCTCTGGTCTAATTTTCAAATCTTTCATCCATCTTGAATTGACTCTTGTGCAGGGTGAGAAAGTGGGATTTATTACCATTTTTCTGCATATGGTTAACCAGTTTTTCCAGCATGATTTGTTGACAGGCTATATTTTTGCCAGTGTATGTTTTTGGCCCCTTTGTAAAAAATCAGTTGGAATATAAGTGTGAGGATTTGTTTCTGAATCTTCTATTCTGCTCCATTTGCCTATGTATCTTTTTCTGTGCCAATATCATGCTGTTTTTATTATTTTTTTTGGCACTGGGGATGAAACCCAGAGGCATTATATCCTGGAGCTACACCCCATCCCAATTTTTTTTATTTTGAAACAAGCTCTCATTAAGTTGTGAAGGGCTTCACTAAGTAGTTGAGCCTGGCTGAGAACCAGGATTCTCCTGTTTCAGCCTCTCAATTGCTGAGATTACAAGCATGTGCCATCATGCCTGGCTTTCATGCTTTTTTCTGGGGGGGGTGGTACTGGGGTTCTTGGAAGCCCTTCTTCCTCCAGGCTACACTCCCAGACCTATTTATATTTTATTTGGAAACAGGGTCTCTTAAGCCAGCGAGTCTGGCTCCGAACCAGCGCGATCCTCCTGTCTTCTGCCTCCCAAGTTGTGGGGATTACAAGTGTCCACCACCACGCCTGGCTCATGCTGTTTTTCTTATTACTATGGCTTTTTAGTATACTTTAAAGACAAGTATTATGATTCCACTTGCCATTTTGATATTTATTCTGCCTATCCATTACTATGAACTATCTTTCCATTTTCTAAGGTCTTTTTTGATTTCTGTTTTCAATGTTTTATCATTTTTTTTAGATGTGTTTTACCTCCTGGGTTTTTTCCTAAGTATAATTTTTGTGGAAAATCCTGAATGGAAGTGTTTTCTGGTGTTTTATTCAGTAGATTTTTGGCTGGTATTCAGAAAAGTTTCTTATTTTTTAAGATTGACTTTGTATCCAGAACCTTAGCTGGATTTATTGATAAGTTCTATAAACCTTTTTGTTGAGTTTGTTGGGTCTTCTTAGTATAATGTCATCTGAAAGTAGTGAAAGTTTGAATTCTTCTTTTTCTATTTCTACTCCTTTGATTTCCTTTTCTTGTCTTATTGCTCTGGCTAGATTCTCAAGTACTATATTGAAAAAATGATAATAATGAACATCTTTGTTTTTTTTTGTTTTTAGGGGAAATTCTCGAATTATTTCCCCATTTAATATTTTAGATTGCCTTTATGATGTTTAATCATGTTCCTTCTTTCCTAATTATCTGCAGTGCTTTTAGCATAATAAATATTGTATTTTGTCAAATGATTTTTGCATCTATTAAAATGATCATGTGATTTCTGTCTGGTTCTGTTTATATGATGAATTACATGTATTTATTTTTATATGTTTAACCAGTCCTGCATCCCTGGGATGAACCCTACCTGGTCAGAGAGTATGAATTTCCTGATGTGGTTTTGAATGTGTGTTGCTAGTGTTTTGTTTAGCAGTTTTGAAGTCAAATTCATCAAAGATATATGCCTATAGTTTTGCTTCCTTGACCTGCCTTTATTTGTTTTTGGTATTAATATGATATTGGTTTCATAGAATGCATTTGGGAGAGTCACAATTCTTTCTATTTCATGAAATAGATGGCTGAATACTGAGATTGGCTCTTCTATAAAAGTTTTATACAATTTATTTGGAAAATTATCTTGTCCTGAGCTTTTCTTTGATGTTTTAATCTTTTTGATTTCCATTTGTTGGTTTTAATATTTATATTTTCTTAACTCAGTTTAGGAAGTTTGTATTTATCTAGAAATTTGTCAGTTTCTGTAATATCTCCATTTTCATCTTTTTTCAATTAATTTAGGTTGATTCTCTTTTTTTCTGTTATGTTGGCTAGTGATTCATATATCTTGTTAATTTTTTTGAGAAATCAAGTTTTGGTTTTGTTGATTTTCTGAATTGTTTTTTTATTCTCTATTTTGTTGCTTTCTGCTCTATTTTAAATATTTTTCTGCTTTCTACTGGGTTTGAGGTTAGATTGTTCTTGTTTCTCAAGGGCTTTGAGGTGTGTCATTAGGTTGTTTATATGGTGATTTTCTGTTCTTCTGATATAGGCACTCAGTGCTATAAATTTCCCCCTTAATACGGTCTTCAAAGTGTCCCAGAGCTTTTGATATGTTGTATCTCTATTTCTGTTTGTTTCTAGAAATATTTCAATTTCACCCCTTCCTTACTTCTTCTATGACTGATTTTTCATTCAGCAGTGTGGTGTTCAGTCTCCATATGTTTATGTGATTTCTCTTGATCTTTTTATAGTTTATATATAGTGCCATTCCATTATAATCTGAAAAAACACAGGGAAGTATGCTAAATTTTTTGAATTTGTTAGTGCTCATTTTGTGACCCATGATTTGAATTTGTTAGTGCTCATTTTGTGACCTATGATTTGATCTATTTTGGAGAAGAATCTGTGAACAGCTGAGATAAATGTGAACTCTACTGTAGTTGGGTGGAATATTTTATATTTGTTTAATAGTTCTATTTGATTGATGGTGTTCTTTAGGTCTGAGGAATCTTTACTGACTTTTTGTCTAGAAGATTGGTTTAAAGATGCAAAAAGGTGTATTGGAGTCTCCCAGTATTATTGTATTGGGATTTATGTGTGAGTTAATGTCACAATGAGTTTTTTTTTTTTATGAAGGTAGCTGCACTTATGTTTGGGGCAAAAATATTGACTATCATTATTTTTTCTTGCTGGATTGTTTAATTTTTCAGTAAAAAATGAACGGCTTTGTCTCTTCTAATAAGTTTGGGATTAAAGTCTAACTTGCCTGATTTCATAGTTTATACTCCTGCTTGTCTTCACATTCCATTGGCATGGATTACATTGTTCCAGCCCATTATCTTAAGTTTATTACTCTCTTTACTTTAAGGTGTGTTTCTTGCAGGAAGCAGATAAATGGATTCTTGTTTTTAATCCATTTGGCCACTTTATGCCCTGTTTTGGGAAGTTAAGACCATTGATGCTCAGTGTGATTGATTATTAAGACATAATTTTTAATTCCTAACAAATTGAGATTCAATATCTGTTATGAGATAGTGTTTGTTCTTCTTTGCTTACTTGTCTGCTGCATAAAAATTCTTGTTTCTCTGTTTCTACATATATTACTTATTTCTTCTTTGTAATTAATTTCATTGTGTATTTTCTCTAGTGCTGGTTTAGAAGGCATAATTTTCTTCGGCTTCTGTTTGTCATAGAAGATTTTTATTTTCCCATCTAATTTGAGAGTTTTTCAGGGTAATTTTTTTTGCTGCAAGTTGCTTTTTTTCAGAGTTTAGAATATGTTATTCCAGACACTGCTGGATTTTATGATTTGGTTTGGGAAGTCTGGAGTGATTCTAAATGATTTACCTCTGAATGATGCTTGATATTTTGTTTTGGCTGCATTTAAGAATCTCTTCTTGGCTTCTACATTGGTCAGTTTGACTATTATTTGGTGAAGAGAACCTTTTCTCGGATCTTGTTTCAAGGGGGTTGTATAAGTTTCTTGTACCTGATATCGACCTCTTGTTCTATGTTTGGAAAGTTTTCTGATATTACTTCTTTGACAAGATTGTTGATCCCTTTAGCTTCACCTTCTATTTTCTCTTTTATGGCAATTATTCTCAGGTTATCTCTTTTAAAATGGGCCCATATTTCTTCAATGTCCAATTCATGCAGTCATATTGCTTTTTTCTAAGTTATATACTATGCATTCATTTTTGTAATAATCATTTTCTAGTAGCAAGATTCTATTCTTCATGTGGGAGAGGGTTTCAAAAAAGAGTAGACAAACAGGCATACATACTCACACACAAAAAAAAGAACAAAAACCCAAAACAACATCAATAACAAATTAATGCAACTCTACAAATAAATGAATATTCAACAGGCTGAGCCTCTGCAGTCTTTCTCTGTGTAGACAATGAGTGCTTCTGGCACCCTTCCTGCTGCTATCCTGGTTCTCTGAGTCTTTCTCAATCAATAAATAGAGCTGGATCTAGTGTTAAGTTCAGGTCACCATCTATGTTTTACACAAATGTATAGTCTCAGTTTCTTGCTGTTTTCATAGGTGATAGATGACTCTGAGACCAAACTCAATGTAAGAGTCTCTGTCCTCCACAGCTAGGTCTGGGCTGGTCTAACTTCTCCCCATTCACCACAATTGGGTGGTCCATGGTGATCCTGAAGATACCACTAGTTAGTTCTAGTGTTATACATAGGTCTTCCCCCATACTTTCCACTGATGCAAAGCCTCAGTCTGTCTGAGCTTCTTCAATGTCTAAAGGAGCAGACTCCTTCCCCACCTTCTCTAGGTTGAACTACAAAGTCTCAGAAACAGGGAGTTAATTGCAGCTGTGCAAATCCTTGAGGGCACCACACTGGGTATTCTTCTGCAGGTACAGTGGCTTCACTTATGGCGTTATTGGCATTGGTCTGGATCTCTGGCAGACATGGTAACCTCAGCCTCCTGTGTTGCAATTTGTAGACTCCATCCCTACCTTTTTTGGATTGACTGCAAAGTCTCAGATCCAGGGTGTTTATTGTGGCTGCGTGAGTCCCTTGGGGTGCCTTTTTTGGTGTTCTCCCATGGGGACCACAGCTTCACTTACACTGTTGTTGAATGCTGGTGTGGATCTTTGGAGTGTTTGTGAGCTTGGCTATCACTTTTACAAGTTGTAGCTTGTGTTTGCACAGGAGAAACTGATGACTTACAGTCCCAGTGATCTGCAGCTGCTTGCTTCAGGTGCTTGATTGTTTTCCTGTTTGTCTCTGAATTTGGGTGTGGTGAGGCAAGATAATATCATTGTGGTGCCCACAGCCACCAAGATGGGAAGGATTCTTTTATGGTGTTGTTGAGTGCTGGTCTGGATTCCTGGAGGGTGTGATCAGGTTGGCTGCCACTGCTGGATGTTATAGTCAGGGTTTGTGCAGGAAAAACTGATGGCTTACAACTCCAATGATCTGTAGCTACTTACTTCATGTCCTTAATTGTTTTCCTGTTTGTTTCTGAAGTTGAGTGCAGAAGGCAAGTTGTCACTGCTGTGGTGCCTTCTACTGCATGGTGGGCTGGTTTCTTTTCTGCTCTTTGATTGGTCTTCTAAACTTATTTTACCTGCCACCTTGTACCTACTGGGTTATTCCTCTAATGGTAGTATTTTCTGGCTTTGTAGAATGCTGTTTTTAAGGCAGTGGAGATCAGGTGTCCACAGGACTAATATGTGCTACATCCCTCAGTTGCCATCTTCCTGGGATTCCCTATGTAGCTGTTTTTTACTTGGGGTGGAACTTAGGGGCTTTTTTTTTTAACTCCAGGCCATACTACCAGCCCTATTTTATACATTGTTTGGAAACAGGGTCTCACTAAGTTTCTGAGATCCTCACTAAGAAGCTGAGGCTGGCTTAGAACCTGTGTGATCCTCTTGTCTCAGCCTTCCAAGTGCTGGGATTACAAGTGTGCACCACCACTCTTGGATTATGTAACTGCTTTTGTGCCACTATAATTCTGTTTCTATTACTATGGTCATGTAGTATAGTTTGATATCAGGTTTTGTGATTCCTCTTGTATGGTTTTTGTTGCTGAGAATTACTTTGGATATTTTTGTTTGTTTGTTTTTCCAAATGAATTTAAGGACTAATTTTTCTATATCTGTGAGGAACGATCTTGGTCATTTTATGGGTATTGCATTAAATCTGTAGACCACTTTTGAAATTATGGCTATTTTATTTATTCTGCCTATCCATAAACATGGAAAAACTTTCCATATTCTAAGGCTTCTTTGATTTATTTTTCAATGTTTCATAATTTTCTTTATCCTTTTTTTGATAGTACTGGGGTTCCTGGAAACCCTTCTACCTCTGGGATACACTCCCAGACCTTTTTTTATATTTTTATTTGGAAACAGGGTCTCTTAAGCCAGCAAAGCTGGCTTTGAACCTGTGCGATCCTCCTGTCTCCACCTCTCAAGCATGGGGATTACAAGCCTGCGCCACCATGCCCGGCTCAATGTTTCATAATTTTCTTTGTAGATGCCTTTTAATTTATTGGTTAAGTATTTTTGTGGAATATTCTGACTGTGTTTTCTTTTTTTTTTCTTTTTTTTGTGGTACTGGGGTTCCTGGAAGCCCTTCTACCTCCGGGCTACTCTCCCAGACCTATTTTATATCTTTTATTTGGAAACAGGGTCTCTTAAGCCAGTGCGCTTGGCTGGCTTCGAACCTGCGTGATCCTCCTGTCTCCGCCTCCCAAGCGCGGGGATTACAAGCATGCGCCACCACGCCCGGCCTGTGTTTTCTGAATTTCATTTTTAGTGGATTTATGGTTGGTATACAAAAAGGCTTCTAATTTTTTAGATTGAATTTGTATCCAGGCTATTTGCTAAATTTGTTGTTCAGATTTATAAGCCTTTTTGTTGAGTTTTTTTTAGATCTTCCAAGTGTAGTATCATGTCATCTGAAAATAGTGAAAGTTTTAGTTTTTATATTTTATTTGTACTTCTTTTATTTCCTTTTCTTTTTGCCTTATTGCTCTGGCTAGAGTCTCATGTACTATATTGTAAAAAAGTGGTTATAATAGACATCCTCGTCTTGTTACTATTTTTTTCTCAGTTAATATGATGTTGACTATGGGCCTATATTGTACATTGCCTTTATGATGGTGAGGTAGGTTTCTTTTATTTTGCAGTGCTTTTACCATAAATGGTTGTTGGATTTTTGTCTAATGTTTTTTCAGCACCTCTTGAAATGATCATGTGATTTTTTTATCTTTGGTTTTGTTTACATGATGAGTTACATAGATTAATATTTGTATGTTGAACCAGCCTTGATACCTGGGATGAAGCTTATTTCATCATGGTGTATGATTTTTTATTTAGTTTTGAATGTGTGTTGCTAGTATTTTGTTTAGCAGTTTTGTGTCTAAGTTCATCAGTAACATAGGCCTGTAATTTTCTTTCCTAGAGCTGTCTTTATTTGGTTTGGGTATTAATGTGATGGTGACTTCATATAATATATTTGGGAGAGTATTGTTTCTTTCTTTTTCACAAAATAAATTGTGGTGTATTGGGATTCGCTTTTCTATAAAGGTTTTGCAAAATTCATTTAGGAACCTGTCTGGTCATAGGCTGATGGTAGGCTTTTTATTGCTGCTTCAATCTCTTTGATTACTATTGGTTGGTTTAATTTTTCCATATCTTCTTCACTAAGTTCAAGACTGATGTATTTATCTAGAACATTGTCAGTTTATTCCAGATTTTCCATTTGGCTGGAGTGTAGTTTTTCAAAGTAGTTTCTGCTATTTATCTGGATTTCTACACTGTTGGTAGTAACACCTTCTTTTTCATCTCTTGTCTTTGTAGATTGTGCTAATTCTCATTTTTTTGTTAAGTTGGCTAGTGGTTTATCTATCTTACTTTTTAGAAACTAGCTTTTTGTTTTAATATTCTATATTGTTTTTTATTCTCTGCTTTATTTTTTTGTTCTGATTTTAATAATTTTATGTTTCTACTAGCTTTGGGGTTAGACTATTTTTGTTTATCAAGGGCTTTGAGGTCTGTCATTAGGTTATTTATTTGGTGATTTTCTGTTCTTATATGGGCACTCAGTGCTATGAATTTTCCTCTTAATACTGCCTTCAAGGTGTCCAAGAAGTTTTGATATTTTGTATCTTTATTTTAAGTTGTTTCTAGGAATTTCTTGATTTCATCCTTTACTTTTTCTATGACCCATTATTTATTCAGGAGTTTGGTGTTCAGTCTCTACATAATGTAGAGACTACATAAATGTGGTTTCTCTGGGTCTTCTTAGAGTTTGTTTCTAGTTTTATTCCATTGTGGTTGAAAAAGACACAGGGAAGTATGTTACTTTTTTTTAATTTGCTAGTGCTCACATTGTGGCCCAGGATGTGATAGATTTTGGAGAATAATCTCTAAGCTGCTGAGAAAAGATGTGAACTCTGCTGTAGTTGGATGGAATATTTTGTATTTGTCTAATAGGTCCATTTGGTTGATGATGATCTTTAGATCTGAGGCATCTTACTGACTTTTTGTCTAGAAGATTAGTCTAGTGGTGTGAGAGGGGTATTGAAGTTTCCCAGTATTACTGTATAGGGATTTATGTGTGACTTAATGTTAGAGTTTTTTGTTTTTTAATGAAAGTAGCTGCACCTATGTTTGGTGCATAAATGTTGCCTATTATTATTCTTGAAGACTGTATTTTTTACCAGTAAAAATGACCTCCTTTTCTCTTTTAATAGGCTTGTGCTTAAAGCCTAATTTGCGTAATATCATAACTGCTCATTTTGGCACGGGTGGTGGCGCACGCTTGTAATCTCAGCATTCTCGAGGCTGAGACCTGAGGATGGCGGTATGCAGACAGCCTCAGCTACTTAGTGAGGCCCTCTTCAACTTAGTGAGATCCTGTTTCAAAATAAAAAAATAAAAAATGTTGCAGGGGGTGTAGCTCAGAGGTTGAATGTCCCTGGGTTCCATGCCCAAACCTGAAAAAAAATTGCTAATATTGCTTATATTTTAGTTCTGTTGGCCTTGATAACCTTGTTCTAACCCTTTACCTTTAGTTTTTACTATCTTTATTTGCAAGTTGTTTTTACTGCAGATACATGGATTCTGGTTTTTAATCCATTTTTCCACCTTAAGCCTTTTTACTTGGGAGTAGAGGCCATTTACGTTCACTGTGATTATTGAGAGATTATTTTTAATTCCTACCATTTAGAGTTTTAACTTCTCTTTGAGGTAGCATTTATTGTTCTTTGCTTAGATGTTTGATTGAGAGAGATTATTGTTTTTCATTTTCTAGCATGTGTCACTTATTTTTTTCCAGTTAATTTCTTGAGTATTTTCTCTAGTGCTGGTTTGGAAGACATAAGTTTTTTTCACCTTTTTTATTTTGGAATATTTTAATTTTCCCATCAAATTTGAGAGAGTTTTGATATGTTGATAAATTTTTGCTAAAAGTTGTTTTCTTTCAGAGTTTGAAATATGTTACTCCAGACTCTTTTGACTTTCATGACCTTTTTTGGGTGAAGTCTGGAGTAATTCTAATTAGTTTGTTTCTGAATGTCTCTTGGTCTTTTGATTTTGTTGTCTTTAAGATTTTTTCCTTGATATCTACATTGGTCAGTTTGATTATTATGTGGCATGATAAAACTTTTCTCTGATCTTGTCTAAAGGGGGTTCTATAAGTTTCCTTTACCTATGTATTAACCTCTTTTTCTATGTTCGGGCAAATTTTCTGGTATTACATATTTGAAAAGATTGTTGATACCATTGGTGTCACCTTCTATTATTCTTTCTCCTGTGCCTGTAATTCTTAGGTTAAGTCTTTTAAGATTGGCCCATATCTTTTCAATGTCCAATTCATGCTGTCAATTTTATTCTAAATTATATACGTGTGGATTTTTGTTGATCATCTTCTAAGAGTGCAATTATATTCTCCATGGTGTCTAATCTATTGCTTATAGTTTTCATTGATTCCTTTATTTCTTTCAGTCTCTAAATTCTTTTTGAAAATTTTGTATCATTTCTATTGTTAAATTTGTGATTTGTCTTTCTGCTGATATCTGCAAGTGTGTGTTGTTATATTCTGTAATCATGGGGTTGTGTGAGCTCATTGCTTTCTTTTTATTTTTCTTTCTAATTATTTTATAAGTGTGTATCTGTTGATTTGGATAGATTATTTCAGTCTGTAGTTGTCAGCTGGTATATCCAAGAACATGTTGTTTTGTACTCAATGGTGAAAGTTGAGTAAAGAGGAAAGCAAAGTAGTCAATGAAAGAACAGAGTAAAGCCACAGCTAGATAGGATAAAGTAAAATCAAAGAATGAGTTTTGTAAGGTAGTATATAATAGTGATTAGAGATAGTGAAGATGCAGTAATATTTTAGTAATCAATGTAGAGTATTTTGTATAATGATATGAAGTTGATTTAATAAAAGCCAAAGAGAAAAAAGAGAAAAAATAAGAGGGATGGAGAGAAGAGAGTGGGTTTTTACAAGGGAAGAGGCTTGTAAAGGGGCTGGGGGAAAGAGCAAACAAACAAGCATCATACACATACAGACAAAAAGCACATACCAAAATATGACAATATAATGCAACCCTACAAATATATGAATAGTCAAGAGACTTGGCCTCTGCAGTCTCTCTCTGTCCAGATGCCAAGTGCCACTGGCACCTTTCCTGCTTCAAGACTGATTCTCTCAGTCTCTCTCATTTTATGCAGATTGCTGGTATCAATGGGGCTGGATTTAGTGTTAAGCATAAGTCTCTCTCCAGGCATTCCACTGATATGGAGTCTTAGTCTCTCCCTGCCTATGTAGGCAGGAAACAAAACCCAGTGTATATATACGAGTTTCTGTTCTCCACACATAGGATTGGGTTGGTGTGTCTATTCACCATTCACCGCAGTTGGGTTGTCTGTGGTGATCTTGTAAATCCTACTAGTTGGATCTCATGTTAAGCATAGGTCTCCTTCCTGGCTTTCCAGTGATGTGGAGATTAAGTTTCTTTGAGCCTCTGCTATGTCCAACAGCAGACTCTACCACCACTTTTGCCAGGTTGAACCAAAAGTTTCAGACTCAGTGAGGATGGTGGGTGCACTTATATTGTTGTTGAGCACTGCTCTGGATTTGTGGTGGGTGTGGTGAGCAGAGCTGCCACTGTTGTAAGTTGTAGCTGGTATTTGTGCAGGAGGAACTAAAATCTTACATTGCAATGAACTGCAGCTGCTTACTTCATTTCAAGTTATTTTTTTCTATGAGTCTCTGGCAGTCAAGAGCGTTGAGAAAACATGGTGCTGCCAAGGTGTCTGGCATTGGAAACAGGTGGGGTACTTTTCTGCTTCTATCTTTTTTATTCTGCCACCTTTCAATTTTTGTGCTCTTCTTAAAATTATGGTGCTTTCTTGTGCTTTTCTCAGAATGTTGTTTCTATGACAATGGAGACAGAGTGTGCTGCTTCCCTCATTAGCCCTCTTCCACAAAATCTTCACTGAATATTTTGAAATTAAGTTGATTTTACTCACCTAATTCATGAAAAACAAAAAGAAACAAGTAAAAGCAAATAAAACAAAAACAATAAAAAGCCCATTAATCTCTGTGAATCAATATCATAAAGTGAGCCTACGCCTTAGCTTGAGTAACACCATGTTGTAACCCTAGGTTACCCTACGGCACAAATGTTTGTCAGTCTGAGAACTAATTTTCATCACAAGGTATTTTTCTAGTCACACATAACTGCCTGTTTGGGTTATGTAACTCCTGCTTTACTTGCATCTGCAGAAAACAAAGTCCATTAGAAACTTTCTATCCCCAAAAGTGTGACAATAGAAGGGACCAACATGGGTTGTTGAGCTCCTGTAAAATGCTGTTTCTGGATTTCATATTTTCTGCTTGCCTTGAACACCCACTGAAAGAAACTGTTGATTGTTCATTCTGTGGGAACCTAATCTCTTTACTCCTGGGTTCATAGTTTTGATGTATATAAGGAGCCTTAATGAACAGCTTGGAGCTTCACTCTGGACTAAACACCCTGCAATGTAGTCACCTACCAGGTAATTAAGACTTTCTATTCAGCTTAAAGTAAGTTTGAGTGGTCTTCTCTGGTAGTCACTCTATACCATTTGGAGGCCCCAGTGAGATTTCCATATTTTGACCCTATAATTCTGAGTCACACTGGTCACAGAGGTCAGGGTCAAGGAAAATAGACCCCAGACTCCTAGGGGAGGTATTATCTAAGATGTTCCAGGGCCTCAGTAGACCTGGTCTCAATGCTCCTCTCTGCCTGTGGTGCGATGGCAGAGGACCCACCTAAAATTAACATCTAAAAGAAAGTCATCTGTTTCTGAAATCTTCTGGAGGATTTTATTAGAAGAACTTGGTTCCCAAATGAACAGTTTAAGGGAGGTTGGTCATAGCCATTGACCTAGTGACTAAGGATCTGTGTGAGATGTCACTGGCACTCTATGATCTTAAATAAGAGGTTTGGTCTGGGTGTGACAGTGATAAATTGTCTGTGTGCTGGCCTTTGTCTTTTTCTGTTATCTGTCTTGTTACTAACATTTACTCTTCTGTGTAGGATAAGTAAATTTATAATTGGCCAAAATATGGGGTCAGGAAACAGTTGTCCCAAGACTTCCCTAAAATGCATGATAAGACATTTGGAAGATGCTTTCCAGGCTGATAATGATTATGGAATTTGATTCTCAGCTCAGAACCTCCAAATATTCTGCAAAATTGATTGGCCTTCATTTGATGTGACCTGGCTGGGTGACAAAACTCTGGACCTGAAAATGGTGTAAGCAATTAGGAAGGTGGTTATGAGAAATGTGAAAATGGTGTAAGCAATTAGGAAGGTGGTTGTGAGAAATGTGAAAATGGTGTAAGCAATTAGGAATGTGGTTATATTGATTATTGGATATTTCTCCTACAGTACCCACCCTCATTGATTAAGGCTTGTGCTCTTTTTATCAGGAAAAAAGTTCTTCTAATAAAGCCTATCAACTCTGAAGCAAAAACTACACTGGGTTTTCCACCTCTATTAGAGGACCTTGATATTCCCCTACCTTATATTCCAGGTCATCCTGTCATTGGACTAAGGTAGAGGGATCCCTGGGTAAGGACTCAATGTCCTTGGCCATGTGTCCTTTATCCCCACCTCATACCAGAGATTGCTGCATGTATGAGAAGGCACAACAAGCTCTCCTTCTTTGTGAACCCCCCATGGGATCTGAGCTGCAGTCCAGCAAGAAGGGGCACCACCCTTTCATGTTCTATATTCTGTTCTCCAACAGTGATCTGTAAAATCTAAAATCCTCCTTTCTCTGAAAAACTCATTAGTCTCCTTGAGACTGTTTTCTACATCCCCAGCCCACCTGGGATGATTATCAGCAGCTCCTGGCCATCCTAATGGCTGAGGAGTGAGATAAAATTAAACTGGAGAATAAAAAAAATACTTGTCCTAGGACCAGGAGCTGCCTCTCTACCAGACAATGAGGTGTTGTTTAAATCTATGTTCCCATCTCAGAGGCCTAACTAGGACCCCAACTCAGACATAGGTAAGGAGAATTTGAACAACTATTGACAGTTATTACTAGGAGAAATAAGGGTGGCAGCCAGGAGACCCACAAACCTCTCTAAGATCATGAGTTACTTGAATGCTTGTCTTGTTTTCACTATGATAGACCCAGATGCTCTATAAAATCAGCAAGCTATTAATATTGTCTTTTTAACTCAGTAAGCCCCCCAAATAAGAATGAAGTCTCAAAACTTAGAAGGCCTTGAGTGTGTGAATAGGTTCCACTTGTTATAAATAGCCCATAAGGTATTTAATAATAGGAATTCAACAAAAATAAAATAAGATATTGGTTAGGGCAGTGGAGGCCACCATCAGAAAGACCAAAGAAAAACACCAGCCAGCCACCAAAAAAGTGAGACTTAAGAAGGATCGATGTGTTTATTGCAAGCAAAAGGGTCATTAAAATAGTAAATAAATGCCCTCAGAGGGGCAAAGGGGAGGACAAATGCACTGTCCTCAACTTCAGAAAAAAACTGTGTCCAGGGATCCATCTCCTTCATCCCCCAGGAGCCCATGACAAATATGAATGTTGGGAGTACTCATATCCATCTCCTGATAGAAACAGAAACAGCTGTCTTGGTGCTCAAGAAATATCTTGGATCCATCACCCAGCAGCAGATTCAAATCCAGGGGGCCACAGGAAAGACTGCACAGAGGTAACAATTCAATCCAGCTCATCAGATTGAACCTCACTCATGTCAACCTCACTTTGACTGATGCAGATGAGGTACTGTATATGTGTACAAGCAGCTTTCTCCAGGATAAAGCCAGGTATGCAGGGACATCTGTGGGAAAACCATATGGTCCCAGTCCCTCAGCCAGGAAACATCTGCAAAAAAAGCTAACTCATATCCCTGACCCAGGTGCTCTACTGGGGAAAATAAAAGGCTATAACCACTTACACTGACAGCCAATATGCTTTTGCAATGGCCCGTGCACATGGGGCTTTATACTAGGAGAGAATATATACCACATCTATAGGAAAAGAAATTAAAAACCAGGGTAAAATTCTGGCTCTATTAAAAGTAGTTTGACTCCCCTGGAAGTAGTCATTGAGCATTTCAAAAGCCATCACCCTAGAAGCAAGAAGCAAGAGAAAACATGGCAGGCAACCAGGCAGCTCTCAAGAGGAGCCTAAAACCAGTGGGGCCCCTCTAGATCCTGATTACAATTCTGGAGCTCACCCTACCCTTAAACTCTGTATATGTCCCTAAAGAAGAAGCATGGGAACAGTAGGAAGGAGAAATCAGAAAGAGCTAATAGCCTGAATTCACCAGACATCTTACCAAGGGGTAGCAAAAAACATTGAATGTCTCAGACCCAGTTTAAACATTCTTAAACTGGAATTTATTGTTAAAGACCTGGTCTCCAGATGCCCCGCTTGTGCACAGGTGAACCAAAGAGGGGGGAGGCGTCAGGCCTGGAGAAATATGCCTGATAAAGCCCATGCCTGGGTAAATGCAGCTGATGGACATTGGGAACAGGAGTTTACTTAGATTTGACCAATCAAGTGCTTGTAAACATTTTCATGGGGAGGAGTAGAGGCATTTCCCATGTGAAGTGAGGCCATAGCTATCATTGCTAAAATGGTAATACAAGAGATAATTCCTAGTTTTGGGTTACCCCTAACTATGAGTTCCCACAATGGCCCCACCTTCATGGCTACCATCTCTCAAAATTTGGCAAAGGCATTAAATATTGATTGGAAATTACACTATTTTTACAGGCCCCAAAGTTCAGGATAGGAAGAACAAATAAATAGGACTTAAAAAAACTTGACTAAATAAGTCATTAAAACTGATGAGATTTAATTCATTATAACTCTTTCCCTTTGCCCTCATCATGGCAAGGTGCATTCCATATTGGAAAGGGTTCACTCCTTATAAAATAATGTTTGGGAGACCTTCACTGCTCCTTCCTAAGCTTAGGGACACTCATCATGTTGAGTTAACTAATCATATTCTTATCAAGTCCCTAGGGCTCTACAACAGATTCAGCGGGCTGTCCATTGCTTGGTTAGGATAGCCTAACCTACAGATGGATACCTCCCCACAGTCCTCTAATCCAGCCCATGATTATCAGCCCAATAGCATGGTATGGGTTAATAGGATTCCTATGTGATTGGAGCCTATTTGGGAAGGACCATGCATTGCAAAAAAATCTTCACCCCAACAGCAGTAAATTACATCTCTCACAACTCAAATAAATCAAGGAGGATAGTAAATAATGGACTGCCTCCCATAGCCCACTAAAATAACAGATGGCACTGGATGCCCCCATCTTTCTCCTTACCCTCTCCAAGTTGCTTTTCTTCCTGGGAAGACAAGGATTCTTCTACCATTCTCCAACCTGGAATTAGAAATTAAGAAATATGGGGAATAAAAAATCTCTAATTTTTAGTAACTGTAACTTTAGTATGTACCTAAGAGAGTTTACTTTCAGGCTCAAAAATAACCTGGTTGGCTTGTACAAATGTCTTGACCAAATGTGTAAATTTGACATGATGGAACAAGGGCCAGATGACACCCTTTGTATCATAGTCTATATCACTCCCCAGGTATATGTATATAATAGGGCTGAAGGATGGGTTCATCTTAACCTGGATCCATGACAGGCAAACACACACACACACACACACACACACACACACACACACACACAGTAGCTGGGGCCATTCCAGTCCCGCTCCTAGTTAGTGCCGGAATAGCTCTATCTGAGGCGATTGGAAACCTACCCTAATAAGAGATAAAAACTTCCAGAAAATCAGTACTCAAATTTACACTGACCTAGAAACTTTAGAAAACTCTCTCTCTAGACTAGAAATACAACTAAATTCTTTGGCAGAGGCAGTACTCCAGAACTGGAGAGGACTAGATATTTTATTTGTAAAACAAAGGGCCTTAAGAATGGCCCTAGGAAAAACTTGTTTCTATGTCAACCAGTCAGGAGTAATTCAGAAGAGTTTGGCCTTAGTTTAAAAAAAAAAAAAAACAATCTAAAAGAGAGAAAAAATGTCAGGCTAGCTTCTACTAATTGGTATCGGTCTCTGTTCTTCTGGCTGCCATGGTCAGCTACTTTAATCATAGCTCTGACATGGCCACTTATGTTCCTGTTTCTAGCCCTAACAGCAGGACTCTGTATAACTAACTGCCTTATGAGATATGTATGTGAAAAATTAATTCTGCCAAGCTTCTGGTGCTTAGGGGTAAATATAATACCCCCATCCACAATGAGTTCACAATTTGACACATGCCTACAGAACCAGTGGGGAATGTGATAAAGTGAGTCTAGGTCTTAACTTCAGTAACACCATGTTACCCTAAGTGACTCCAAGGCACTAGTGTTTATCAGCCTGAGAACTAATGTTTATCACCAGGTACCTTGCTACTCATACATAACTGCCTGTTTGGCTTTTGTAACTCCTGTATGGCTTACACCCACAGGGAAATAAGGGCTGTTGAGAAATTTCTACCCTTAAAACAATAAAAAAGTGGACAATAGAAGGCATCAACATAGATTGTTGGGCTCCTGCACAATGCTGTTCCTGGCTTCTGTACATTCTGCTTGACTTGCACACCCACTGAAATAAACTGTTGATTGTTTGTTCTATGGAAACCTAAACTCTTTACTACTAAGCTTATGATTTTGATATATAAAAGGAGCCCTCGGAAATGGCTTGGGGCTATACTCAGGACTAAACACTCTGCAGTGTAGTTGCCAACTGGTTAATAAAGACTTTCGATTCAGCTTAAACTAAGTGTTCTTCTCTGGTGGTCCCTCTATAACACTTGTGTTTATATATAATCTTCTTTAAGGTGTTGAAGACTTTCCTCAAGGGGGATGAGTTTTAGTGTAACCTGGGAGATTCATGTCAGGACTGACTATTTCACATATACATAAACAAATATGTCTTTTTTCTATCTTGCTAGGATACACAATTCTTCACTGGCTGTTAATTCAGAAAAGATTGAATCATGGGCTGTATATTGATACTGCTTAGCATTTTCAAAACCAGGATCTCAAATGATCTAAGATAGGAAAAACAGAAGAGCGTGAGAAGAATTTTAAAAATTATTTGGTTCTAATTTCTCAGTTTAATCATTATGGTTCCTAAGAACTGATGTAACTGAAGAGACTTTAGAGACCAGATTGCTAAAAGGCAATTAAATCCCATTACTGAATTAAAGTGTAAATATTGAATGTTACTTTAAAATTTTTTATTAGTGCATTGTAGTCATACATCTTAGTGGAGTACAATATAGTAGAGGCATCCATGTACACATCACTCATGTACTACTTACCCAGTTTCCACCCCATTCCCTCCCCCTCTCTCATGTTTAGCTTACTGATTGACATAGAAATGTTTATAAATTATATCATGCACATTAGAGGTTTTTCCTCTTCCCTCTTCCAATCACCCTCAGTTAGGTCACCCTTTTTGCTCAACTACTGTTTCTCTTTTCTCATCTAGAATTCCTCCTATAAACATTTTTCTCCCTAGCTTCCCCATATTAAAAATAGCATCCAATTATTTTAACTATTTGTGATTAATCTTATTTAGCATAATATTCTCCATTTTTATCCATTTCCCCACAAATGATATAATTTTGTTCTTCTTTATGGCTGAGTAAAATTAATTTTTTATATCCCATTTTTATTTATTTTTATTTTTTTATTGATGCATTGTAGTCATACATCTTAAAAAGGTACAGGATGGTAGAGGTATACATGCACAAATCACTTATTTAGCCCTTCCACAATTTCTACCTCATTTCTTCCCCCTCCTTTTTTCTCATGTTTAGCTTAGTGATTGACTTTGATATGCTTGTGAATGTACATCATGTATATTTGAGAACTTACTTTACCTCCCTTCCATCACCCTCAGTTAGGTCACTTTATCTGATCATCTATGTTTTTTTCCTTCTTCATCTAGAGTTCCTCTTAGGACACATTTTATCCCTAACTTCTGCATATTATGGAGACAATCTGATTTCTTACTTTCTGTGACTAATCTCACTTACCATAATGTTCTTCAGTTTCATCAATTTCCCTGCAAGTGACATAATTTTGTTCTTTTTATGGCTGAGTAAAATTTCATTTTGTCTATATCTCATAGTTTTGTAATCCTCTCATTTGTTGATGGATGTATTGGCTGGTTCCATAGTTTGCAAATTGTGAATTGTGCAGCTATGAACATAGATATCAATGCAATAATTTGATATTTTGGTTTCCATTCTTTTGGAAGTTCATTCTCATTCTTTTGAGAATCCTCCACACTGTTTTTCAATGTTGTTGCACTAATTTGCAATCCCACAAGAAGTTTCCACTTCTTCACATCCTCACCAGCATTTGTTTTTGTTGTGTTTTCAATGATAGCCATTCAAATTGGAGTTAGATGAAATCTTAGGGTAGTTTAGATTTGTATCTCTCTGACAGCTAGTAATGTTGAACATTTTGTATACATTTATTGGCAATTTCAAATTCTTCTTTTGTAAAGTGTCTATTTAATTTACCTATCCATTTTTGATTGAGTTGTTTCCTTAATGGTGAATTTCTAGAGTTCTCTGTATATTCTAGATATTAATGCTCTCTATGAGTAGCTGGCAGAAACTTTATTCATTATATTGTCTCTCTGTTGAGGTTCTTGATAGTTCCCTTTGCTGTACAGAAGATCTTAGTTTTATGCAATCCCACATATTGTTCTTCCTTTTAATTTCTTGAGCCTTTTGGTTCTGTTGAGAAAGTTTTTACCTGTTTCTATGCGTTGAAGTGTTGGACCTATGCCCTCTGCAAGGAGCTGCAAAGTCTACAATCTGATTTCCAAATCTTTGATCCATCCTGACTTAATTCTTGTGCAGGTTGAGAAAATAGGGTTTATTTCTATTTTTCAGTTGAGTGTTATTTCTAAGTCATTAAAATACACATTTTTCACACTATTTCCAATATTTTATTAGAGACAATATGACAATTTTTTCTTATTTTTGAAGATTTAAAGAAGTTTATTAAAAAGATAGTAATGCAGAAGATAGTTACAGCCCCATGCAAATGGCAGGGGTGGGGGTTGAGCCAATTCACCACCCAAAGATACAGCACGTGGATTGGACTTTTTTACCTGTGACCTGCATCTTGTTTATGTAATTCTGACGTAGTAAATGTCCCCATAAGGTACCTCCCTTTACCCTGTAAGGTACCTCCCCCAGCAAGGTGTGGCAAGGTGTATCCTTTCACAAAGATGGAAGGTCTATCCTAACTAGATTATTTTGTAGGTCTGTCTTTAGAAAGAGGAAGCCCTAGCTCCCCTCTCCTATTGACTTGCTAATTAATTTTAGCTAAGTCATTCTAAGTTTCAATAGCTGTTTGCTTCCTGACTGAAGCCAAGCCTTTCTCTCTCCAGGTCTGCCATTTTGACACAATTCTTTCTGAAATATATCTATTAAAAATCAGAGCTTTCTCAAATCTTCCTAAGCCATTTCCAATACTGGTACTTTCCCCCCTCTGTCTAGTAACTTCCTGACACCTGTCAGGCCAAAGGTAGATACAGAAAATACATTTTGATTTTTACAATTATACAAACATTTAACATGAGCTAATTTTCCATAAATTTTCCCTCATTTCTATCAAATGAATGTACCCCTTAGCAAAGGAATAAGGACATTGAGTCAGTCATAAACTGCTTCGAGCTGAACAGGAATGAAATTAGGGGCCCCAGCTTTAGGGTAACATTCATGCATGTAGTTGGCATGGGGTAATTAGATGGGTCCATGCTGTGTGCGTCTATGACCATCCAAAGGGCTTTAATAGACGTTCCTTTTGTGTGTTCATACTACCATCTGACATCTGAAAGCTTCAATCCTATGAGACAACACTCACAATACAGGTTAACCATGAAAAACTAAACATAGCACTTAAATGAGAAATTAAAACCTATTTTGCTGACAGGCTGAAACACACAAAAGTGGGATGTATTAAGTTTATTTTGCACCACGTGAATCCAGAAATTAGTGCTGTGGAGACCTGAAATAGGCTTTGGAATAAAGATTTTAGATGATTTGATGAGGACCAGATCATCTGGACAAAACAGAATTAACCCTTTTACTCTGGCACAGTTTTAAATTTACTTAAAACTTGCTGGTACACTGACAATAGGGTAACTTTGTTATCTAGGACTATGTCCCAGTCAGAAAAGATCTAAAAGTTTCCGCTGGCATATGAGTGAAACCAAGCTGCCACTCTTCACCTGTACATTTGTGTCTAGATTGCTTGCCTGGTGGACTTAACAAGCTACTTTTTGAAATTAACTTCTAAGGCAAATTTTGAATCCCTGTATGATATGACTTAGTCCTCTGTAACTTTTTTTTATTCCAGTAAACAACCTTGAAGCCAGTTTTAAAGAATTATAACAGACTTTGGGGTCTCCCAATTTCAGTGCCAAAAGTAATTCTCTAGCCTTTCTATCCATAGTACACCCCTGCTGCTGAATCTCTAGCACTTTTCTCTTGGGAATATACAAGCGGTAGGCTTATTAGAAACCTATACCCTTTTAATAATCCATCTTCATCACATATGCAAATGAATGTACCACAAACATTTTACAATCTGCTCTAAATGCTTTATACCTTGCTTTAACCCTCTGACTTTTTTTTTTTTTTTTGGTGGTACTGGGGTTCCTGGAAGCCCTTCTACCTCCGGACTACGCTCCCAGACCTATTTTATATTTTTGAAACAGGGTCTCTTACGCCAGCGCGGCTGGCTTCGAACCTGCGCGATCCTCCTGTCTCCGCCTCCCAAGCGCGGGGATTACAAGCGTGCGCCACCACGCCCGGCTAACCCTCTGACTTTTATTCTGGTCCTTTTTTCCCATTTGGGGCAATCTTAGGATAAACCTTACAATGTGCTTTTTTAATCTCACAAAACTTCCTTTCTCTGTATTTACCAAAATATAAATAAATACATCTATAGCCTCTCTATCTGTCTTTTGTTGTTACATACAAACAAATAAAAAAAAAACCCATACCATTTAATAATGTTGTTTAGATACCGGGAATTAAAAAAAATCATTTAAAAGACTTAAGTGTTACTTTAAATCTTATGAAGTTAAGAGCATTTTAAAGCATTCCATTTTGCATTTCCCCAATTTAATAATTGAATTATAAGACATTAGGTAAATGTCATTAGCACCTTAAAACCTTAATTTTGCAGAAGTAATAAAATTAAAGACAATGTGTATCCTATTTGATCACACACCTTAAAAACTGTATTATAAATTACCACAGAAAACCAGGACATCAGATGAACATCACTAGTGTCTAAAACATTAATTTTTTCAAAGGAAAAAAACTTTCAAAGCAATGTATATTGTATTAATCACATCTCACAAGAGTCTATTTGGACAATTTTTTTGAAGGTACCAATTTTTTTGGTGGCTTTTGGGCCACCAGCGAGATGCCCTGGAATTTACTTTCAGAGATGCTGTAATGCAAAGGTTGCTCTATAGTTGTTTTAAAGCTCAACAGCTCAACAGCTGGAGATAAAGCTGCTGCTGCCCACCAACCCACTGGCCAAAAAGTCCCGTGGAAAGCACAGAGCCACATGCCCCACGTTGCCCCAAGACGTTGGGCGCCAAATATGTTATGGTGAAGTATGTTATGGTGTCGGATTGTTATGGTTTGGGGGAAATTGTTCCTGGGGACCGCTGTTAGAGTCCCGGACAAAATTTCCCTCAAACCACAACAAAACTCAAAACAACCAAAAGCAGAAAAACCAGGGGTTCTTGTCCTGAGCTAAAGATAAATATACATAACTTGGATACTTGCTGAAGATTTAAAGAAGTTTGTTAAAAAGATAGAAATACAGAAGATAGTTACAGCCCCATTCAAATGGCATGGGGGGAGTGGTTAAAGCCAATTCACCACCCCATATGACAAAATTTTGATTAACATCATGAATTTTATTTTTACTTTATCAGAAAATTTAACCATTTCTAGGATAATTACTCAGAATGCCTGATTTCTTGAGAAATTTTCTAACACAGTGAATTAAGAAGATAATGAATGAATGAATGAATGAATGAATGAATCTTTTGGGACTCTATGAAGCCTCTAAATTCAGATAAAATGGCATGAGGGCTTACTGAAGATAACCTCTTCCTTTTATATGTAAAACATTTATTATTTCCCCCCTCACTTCTTTCATCTCATCTCAGCCAGCTGTGATTTGAGTAGTTTTTGGAAATCTCACTTTTCCCTAAAGCTTCACTAAATTACTTCTGTGATACTATATAAACCATCACCATCTAAATATAAAATGTCACCCTCTCCTTCACTGCTCTATTAATATATTTTGCCTCTGCCTATACCTAATTTTGAAACTTTTATTTTGTTGATTTATTGCCCAGGTGTTTAGAATATGTGACATACTTTTTTATTATATTTATGTATGTCACTAAAATTTCCAAGTTGTCAGCCCGGCATGGTGGTGCACGCTTATAATCCCCACGCTTGAGAGGCAGCGACAGGAGGATTGTGCAGGTTTGAAGCCAGCCTTGCTGGCTTAAGAGTCCCTCTTTCCAAATAAAAATATAAAAATAGGTGTCTTAGAGTGTAGCCCGGAGGTAGAAGGGTTTCCAGGAACTCCAGTACCACCAAAAAAAAAAAAAAAATCAAGTTGTCAGCCAGGCGTGGTGGTAAAGCTTGTAATTCCCATTCTTGGGAGGTGGAGACAGGAGGATCATGCAGGTTTGAAGCCATCCTCGCTGGCTTAAGAGACCCTGCTTCCAAATAAAATATAAAAATTAGGTCTGGAAATATGTCCTGGAGGTAGAAGGGTTCCATCTCCAGTACCACCAGTAAATAAATAAATAAATAAATAAATAAATAAATAAATAAATAAAATTTCCAAGTTGTCAGATTCTAGGAGTGCTAACACATCATTTTGCAAATAGTGTAACTTAAATATTACTCATTACATTTGAAGTGAGACAAAGACATAATTGAGAGTAAACTTAGTGACTTTGAAGTGATTTGCTGTTGCTCTTATATTTTGTATTGGTTTTGAAACTCCCTGTCACAACTTGAAAATATTTTTGAAAAACTGTCTCTTATAATGCATAGTTCATGAAGTGTTGTTTTAGCACTCATTTAATTATTATTATCTACACACTGTCAGAATTTATGCTAATGTGAGAAAGAGATGAATAAAAGTTCTTGCTCTCACTGAAGTAGGGATCTAATTGGGGATAAACAATGTAAAACAACTAGTTATAAAATAGCATCAAAGTTCACGTAAACACTTGTAAGCAAAACAAATGAAATTTACTCACCTAGGCTTAAGCCTCGTGGAATGAGCTCTGGCAAGGTTTTATTTTTATTTATTTGTGTTTTGTAATTTTTATTTTTTTATTGGCTGCATTATAATTTTACAACATATTGGGGTACAAAGTGTTAGAAAAATACAGCCCTGCCCAGTGAGTCTTTCCCCTCCCCCAGATACTCTAGTATGCCTTTATTTCACCACTGAGGAAATTATTTTTTATCTGGTTCCTTAAAGGATGACTGAGATGTCACCAGACATAGAAGGTGGGAAGGGCATTACAGACAGAGATCAGTGTATGCAGCAGCGTTATTGTATAAAATGTTCAGATAAAAATAATTGTTTTCTAGAGTAGAAGACTATGGGAACAGGGTGGATGATAGGGATGGAGAGATTAGTAGAGGTCAAAATTATTTTTGTATATCCTATAGGTCATAGAAAGCCACTGGAACTTTCTTTTTTTTTTTTTTAGGTCATTAACTCTAGGCTTTTATTTAACTCCAATGGTTTATATATCTGCCTTTAGAATAGTACTACACTGTTTCAATTATTGTAGCTTTATATGGTTTGAAATCAGAAAATATATATCCACTGGAACTTTCTAACCTGGCAATAGGATAATAGAGGGGTGAAAGTAGCATGTTAAGATTTTCCCTTTAAAAAAATCATTCTGGTGTGGGGTGTGGTGGTGCTCGCTTGTAATCCCCAAGCTTGGGAGGCGGAGACAGGAGGATCGTGCAGGTTTGAAGCAAGCTGTGCTGGCTTAAGAGACCATGTTTCCAAATAAAAAAGTATAAAATTAGGTCTGGGAGTGTAGCCCAGGAGTAGAAGTGTTTCCAGGAACCCCATTACCACCAAAAAAAAAAATCATTCTGGAAATTGTGTGAATGGCTAGTTTAATGGGAAGTGGGTTTGACTAGGAAAAATAGCTGAGTCTATTATGGTCATCCTGATAAATGTCTATAATACCATAAGTGAGGATTTATGTACTGAGAAAAAAGAATAGGGGATGAATTGGGAAGACATTTCAGATCAAGGCTCAATACAATTCACTGTTGAATGGTTGTCAAGGGTATGTGAGAAGCAGAATTGGAGCCAAACTCTGAGGATAACAATAGTACCATCTTGCAGCATTTGTAAAGCACTTGTAACATTTAACATACTAGCATTTATGGTCTCATTTGATCTTTCAACAATTATTTGAGGTAAGTTAAGAGATATATTTTCCCCTCTTTGACAAATGCAGTCCAGAGAGGTTAAGTGATTTGCCAAGAGTTTCATAACTTACTAATGGCAGAACCCAGACTAAAATTCAGACTTGCTGACACCAAAGCATGTTTTTTTTTCCCACTCTATCTTGATGATGTGTTGGAAATGTGTTTGGCCGCTTTCTGAACTTCAAGTAACAATTACTATGAACATTGCTAGTGGAAAAAGAGAGAGGAAGAAGTCATCCTGTAAAAAGAGTGCCATGTACTTTTGAGCCAAATGAGAATTTAGTAATAATTTTAACCCAAATAACAACATTAAATATTGGTGATATTTATGGAAGACTTACTACGTCTCAATAGTATTTTATATAATTTAACTGATATCATTGTTTTAACATTTTATATTTCTCAGTATGTTATATAAATGAACTAATATAATCCTCTTAATAACTGTATGAGGTAATTCCTATTTTACCAGTTATAGGTGAGGGAACAGAGGCAGAAATTTTTCCAACATCATATAACTAGAGTTACGGTCATATTTTGAATCTAGATAATCTAAAACATAGCACTCTTTTCTTTTTTTCTTTCAGAAACACTTTTTCTTTTCCTACTTCTCTTTTACATGGATTGCCTGAACCCATTAAACTCCCATCAGAAAGATCATTAATTTTAAAAGCATCAAAATGAATTACAACCCCAATCCTGTCACAAGCTGTTCACCCTAACAAATATTATAGCTTCTTTAAATCTATTCATCATCTCTAAGTGGCAGTTAATAATATGTATAATAATACCTGTTCTGATTATATCACTAAGTTATTTGGAGGTTGTTATGGGGCAATATGTGCTCAAGGGTAAAATAAACTGGCAGCACTTTACAAACCAGAAGCCAGGAATATACTAATTCATGCAATAAAACTGCCCATGTACACATCTTTCTCACAACACAGATAAATAACTCTTTTAGAAGAGGCAATAGGTATCTTTCTTTCATCAATGTATTCCTAGTAAAGAGCACAGGACCCACCACATAGTAGGTGAGTCATAATCACACATCAAACGGATGATATATGTATGGAGACATGAATGTACACTGAGAGATCAGTCTGGGATGCACTACTTAGGAAGCAATTAGGTACTTCAAATCCGGGCATACCTTAGTCTCATGTGACCCAGACACCATAATGACAGCTAACATTTCTTGAACTCTAAATTTAGTATAGCTTTGCTCTAAGTGCTTTATATTATTGACTCATGCATTTTTCATACAAACCTATGAAATCATATCCAACACTACACTCCCATTTTTTTTAGCTCTTACCTGTGCTATAAAGATCAGAACTGTATATCCCATACTCCCTTGCCAGCAAAGTTCAACTTTGGCCTGTACCAAGGAGAAGTATAGAACTTGGCCAGCAGAGGCAAACTAGATATTATCCTTGCTTTTGATGACATCATGTTTTGGTGTGTGGGCTTGCAGAAGAGATTTAAGTGACTTCTGAGAATTCCTGAGAAGCACCTGCTTTGGAGATATAATTGGCAGTAATTTATCAACTTCTCTAAAATTTTCCAAGATTTCTGAAGTCCTGCAATTGTATGAAGTTGTTGACAATAGTCCCTTATGGTGCCCCTCATTGGCCTTCCAAAGAATTAGTAGGAGCTAGGTGTAGTGGAACACACATCCCAGTACTTGGGAGGCTGAAACAGGAAGGATCACAAATTCTTTGACAGGCCCAGCAACTTACTGAGACCTTGTTACAAAAAAAAAGGGGAGCTTAGAGTTATAACACCCCTGGGTTCAATCCCTAGTAACACAAACACACACACACACACACACACACATACACACAATTAGTAAGGTCTTCATTCTTCTTATTAACTAACTTTGTTTATGAAGTAACCAGAGTATTTTCAGTTTACCTGAACAAACATTGAGTTCTACAGGTACGTCTTACTCTTAATAGCTCCACTTTACAGAAGAGACCAAAGCACGGAGAGTGAATTGGGTGAAGAAGTAACAGAATGAAGGACTGAATCTACTAGTTTGCTTTAGGCCTGTGCTCTAAATATTTATGCTTTACCATATATTCTCAACTAAAACCTCAAATTCTATGAATGAGACACTACTCATTTTCCTTCCTTCCTTCCTTCCTTCCTTCCTTCCTTCCTTCCTTCCTTCCTTTGTTCTTTCCTTTCTTCCTGGCTCTGGGGCTTCACCCCAGGGATGCTATACCATTCACCTATACTCCTGGCCCTTTTATTTTAATTTAAAAAAATTGTGGCATAGGGTATTAAACTCAGGAACATTCTACCTTTGAGCTACCTCTGCAACTCTTATTTTTGTTTTGAAACTGGGTCTCACTAGACTGTGGACAGCCTTACTAAGTTGCTGAAGCTATCCTCAAATCTGCAACTCTCCTGTCTCAGCCTCCCAAATACTGGGTTTACAGGCATGCTCCATCCCACCCAGATCATTTTTCTGTTTTGAAGCAGAGTCTTGATATGTTGATGAGGCTGGCCTCACAACTGTAATTCTGTCTTAACTTCCCAAGTACTGTAATTGTAGATGTGAGCCACCAAGACTGGCTGGGATACTTCAATTGTTTTTATAAATATTCTTGAATGTTCCAATGGAAAATATAATTTGAAGTCCATTTGTCAGTTTCAAAAGTTTTTACTTTTTATTTTTGATAAAACCATCTTAGCTTCAGGCAAATGTTTCTTTCTTCTTTCCATGGTAACAAAATGTATGATTACTACCTACTGCCTGAGATGGAGGTTAAGAGTGGGCACTGTAAATGCCTGGAATTCAGTGGAGAAGTGATATTCAATCTTAGGGGTTTGCAAAAAGACCACCATAAAATTTATTTTACAGCACCCTCAGAGAGTTCATTTTTATATTTAAAATAAATAAATATAAATTTCAAATTAAATTGCCTTTAGAGTTTAAATGCCTGTAAACAGAATGCTACTGCTGGAAGGGCCAGAGACGTGTTAACTAGCTGCTGTGAGGCTTATTATTTTTTCAATCAAAGCTAACATTTAAAATCAGGGAGCTAGCTTGGTGCAATGGCACATGCCTGTAATCCCAATACTTGGGAGGCTGATACAGGAGGATTGCCGGTTTGAGGAGAGACTCAACAAGTAGTAAGACTCTCAGCGACCTACCAAGACCCTGTTTCAAAGTAAAAATAAGAAATAGGGCTGGAGGTACAGTTTAGTGATAGTGTGCCCCTGGCTTCAATTCCCAGTACCACAAATAAAATAAAAGCAGGGAGTTCAATGTATATATTAATTTGGAGGAATGTTAATGTTATATTTTCAAATAAAAAAGTGAGTTTTGGAGTAAATTAATGATATAATTTAACCTTTAAGAAGAGAAGAAAATACTATATAAAATAACACCAAGAAACAGGATTTTAGAATTAGAGAGGTCCACAGCTAACTAAACACAATCTTCGTGTTATATTGATGCACAAATTAGAAGGCCAGAGAGCAATATAACTAAGGTCACATAGCTAGTGAGTAGCAGAATCTATTGTAGTGTCCTCATCTCCCGCACTTTGCTGTCACTCTGTCTGCAAGCTGTACCTGTACCAACAAGCCAATAAAGAGATAATTTATTGACATATGTACCATTTTGTCATATAGGCACCATTAATGACAATATGATTTTTATTTTAAAATCTGAACAAACCTGTTATTGGATAAAGTTTATTATATGTAAATTACATCACAATAAAGTTGATTTAAAATTACAGTGGAATCAGGTGTGATGTATATGCTTATAATTGCAGTACTTGGGAGGCTGAGAAAGGAGAATTGCAGGTTCTTGGCCAGCTTCAGATAATTTTTGTAACCCTCTGCAAAATAGTGAAACCCTGTTTCAAATAAAGAATAAAATATAGGGCTGAGGGTATAGCTTGAAGGTAGAATGCTCCTAGGTTTAATCTCTAACATGGCAAAAAAATAAAAATAAAAATCATAGCATATATTCCTTATAGTTCAGATGTAGTAAGTGGGACACAAAATTAACCAGACTCCCTGTGTGTGTGTGTGTGTGTGTGTGTGTGTGTGTGTGTTACTAGGGATTAAATCCAGGGAGTTTCTACTTCCTAGCTACATACTATGCCCAATTTTATTTTTTATTTTAAAACACGGTCTTGTCAGGTTGCTGAGAATCTTCCTAAATTGCAGAGCTTGGTCTCAAAGCTGTGATCCTATTTCAGTCTGTCAAATACTAGGATTACAGGTATGCACCACTGTGCTGGACTCAGACCTATTTTAATCATTGGCTTTTATATTTATTGACACTGTGGCCATGGGGAAATCACTTAATCTCTTTATATGTCTACTTCCTCATTTTGAATATGGGTTGAAAATAGCAGAACATCATTGAGATGTGAGAAAGCTATGTGATAATGAAAATTAAGAGCTTGACTCGGTGGCTGGCATACAGTAAGTGTTCAAAACCTTTTAATTGCATTTATAATTCTATGATTGCAAATAATTTCAGATCTATTTGGCAAAGTTCAGTGGTGGCATTTATGTGATTGGAATTTTAACTTTGATGTCACAAGCAATCATGTATGACTTTGGACAAATTTCAACCCCATCTCTGGCCTTTCTTCGTGTTAATATGGGAGAAGGGTAATTATGGTGTCTTTCATATTAATTTATAAAGATATTGGGAACATAAAATCGAATAATAGATTATAACAAAGTTTATAAAAACAAAAATAAAAATAAGATGCTCTTATTATGCTCTACACAAATGTAGAAAATAATTATGAAAGAATTTTCTGAGAGACTTCCGGGAAGATGGCAATGGAGAAAAGAACAACATCAGAACCTGATAAAACAGAAATTCAGAGATTTCTAGAAGATCAAATCAGGAAAATAACTGTAGAAATAATAGAGCTATTTCGAAAAGAATTCAGAGAGAGTCAAAAAGAGATAAAGGATGCAATTAATGAAGTAAAGGCCTCAATTTAAAGTACAAACAACCGATTAGACCACATGGAGAATAGAATCTTGTTTCTTAAAGATGATCATTCCAAAAATGAATGCATAGTTTCTAATTTAGAAAAAAAATCCAACAGCAGGAATCTAACATTGGAGAAATATGGGCCCATTTTAAGAGAGCTAACCTAAGAATAATTGGAATAGAGGTGGGAAAAGAAGGTGAAACCAAAGGGATCAATAATCTCCTCAAGGAAGTAATAGCAGAAAATTTTCCAAACATTGAGTAAGAGGTCGATACACAGGTCCAGGAAACTTATAGAACTCCCTTTAGACAGGATCGGAGAAGAGGATCCCCACAACACATAATTGTCAAAATGACTAATGTGGAAGCCAAGCAGAGAATCTTAAAGGCAACAAAAACAAAGGGCCAAGTGACATTCAGAGGCAAACCGATTAGAATCACTCCAGACTTCCCAAACCAAGTCATGAGAGCCAGAAGGGCTTGGAGTAACATATCCCCAACTCTGAAATAAAACAACTTCCAGCCAAAAATTTCCTACCCAGCAAAACTTTCTATCAAATTAGATGGGGAAATAAGAAGCTTCTATGACAAACAGAAACTGAAGAAATTTATGTCTTCAAAACCAGCACTAGAGAAAATACTCAAAGAGATTAACTACAAAGAAGAAATAGGTAACACACACCAGAACCAGAGAAACAAGATTTTCCATCCAACAGACAACTAAGATTAGTTATCTGTGGAGATTCATTATTTATGTTAGTCTTTTACCTATCTCTAAATTGTATTGTTTGCTTTTATTGTTGCTAATTTTTAGGATTTCTAGTTGGTATATTGATATACCTTCAGATACAGCATTTGGAAATATTTTATCCCATTCTATCAGTAACTTTTAACTCTGTTTACATTGTCTTTGGATATACATTATTTTTTATTTTTAGGTAGTTTGTTTACCCTTTTGTTGCCTGTACCATTGAAACTATATCCAAGAAATCACTGCCAATTTCAATTTTGTGAGGTTTTATGACCCAGATTTTCTTCTAAAGTTATAGTATTAAGATTTATATTTAGGTCTTTTATCTATTTTGAGTTAATATTTTTATATGATGTTAGGTAAGGGTCCAATTTTATTCTTTTTCATGTAATTATTATTTTTCAACAATATTTAGTTAAAAGATTAGTGTTTCCTCCACCAAATGTTCATGGAAACCTTGTCAAAAATAACTTGACAATATATGGAATAATTTATCTCTCGGCTTTTATTTAACTCCAATGGTTTATATATCTGCCTTTAGAACAGTACTACACTGTTTCAATTACTGTAGCTTTATATGGTTTGAAATCATAAAATATACATCTTCTAGCTTTGTTCTTCTTCGAGATTGTTTTGAGTATCTAGAGTCCATATTCCATATCAGGATAGATTTTTTCTGAAAAATAAATAAATAAATGTATGATCGTTTCACCAAAAAAAGAAAAAATATTCTCTGGTAAGAAAGAAAGCAAAAAGAAATATTGAAATGTTATCTTTAAGTCATCAAAAGCTTGGTATCAGACAAATGAAACTGTTATGTGAGATTATCATCGTTAATATTGGATAAATTGCCATAAAACTACATGTCAACCACTAAGCCAAGCATGGGAAGGAGGGATGGGGAGGGAACAGGTGGGGATCGGGTAGAGGCTAACTGGGCAATGTGTGCATGTATGTCTACAAAAGTATATTCTTTATACCATTATGATGTATGAATAAAGTGCACCAATAAAAAAAATATTGAGATAGATCTAGGTGTAGTGGTGCATGCCTGTAATTCCAGTTCTTGGGAGGCTAAGAGAAGATTATACCAGGTTGGAATCCAGTTTCAATAATTCAGCAAGGCCCTCAGCAAGACTCTGGGTTAGCTCAGAGGATAGCTCAGAGGTAGAATGCCTCTGGGTACAATCCCTAGCATCACTAAAAAAAAAAAAATAAAGCAAGTTTAAGAGTAACGTAAATAGTATGATTCCAGCTGGTCATGGGTGGGGTACATGTGTAATCCCAGTCCTTGGGAGGTTGAGACAGGAAGATCACAGATTTGCAGCCAGTCTCAACAATTTAGTGAGGCCCTCTACAACATAGTGAAACTATGTTTTAAAATAAAAAGGGCTGGGAATATAGATAGAGAGAGATTGTCCCTGGGTTCAGTTCCGCAGTATTATGGTACTACATATACACACACACAACACACAAAAGTAGCATGATTCCATTCACAAAAAGTAGACGAAGGGCTGATAAATGGTGGGAAATACACCAAATGTTGGGTATGTTTGTGTCACCTTGATATATGATTGCATTGCACCAATAAAAGTACAAGATAACTAAAGTTAAAATAATTATATTTCCATATTTTAAAAAAGTAAACAAAGAACTTCCTTCATATAAATGTTTAAGTTTGTATTTGTTTGAACACAAAGAATTTAGATTGCATTTCGCACCTTGGAGTGAGGATGAGATTGGGGAGAGGGTGAAGTTACCGGCATATTATTTCTACTTCACACTCTGTTTAATACAGGGAACATTATTGCTTTTTATTTTGAAAAAATGTGGCAGAGATTGTCAATTATCTATTTAATACCCATTCTTCTTAGTAACCGAATCCCGATTTTTAGCTGAGCCCTATTACCAGTTACATTAAAAGATTTCCAGCTTCTTTATTAGCCATATATGGGCATAAATCGAGTAAGATTCATGGGATGCATTGAATATATATATATATATATATATATATATATATATATATATATATATATATATATATATATGGGACTTCAAAGAAAGGTCCTTGAACCAGGAAGTGCAGCGAATATCTGCAGTCCCTGTTACTTGGGCAACTGAGCTGGAGGATCACAAGTTCAAACCCAGCCTTGGCAATTTAGCAAGATCCTGTCTCAAAAAAAAAAAAAAAGTAAAAGATCCGGGAGTATAGAAAAAAAAAAAGAATTTTCTCATGATTCCAAGTGTAAGGAATACAGGAGATTGTACTAATGTGACAAGACTTGCCCTCAACTGAATTGTAAAATTTCTGACATTTGTCCTCTGTCCTTTTATTATACTGTTCTTTGTGCCATTTTTCATTTCCTTTATGCTTAGCTTGCTGCCTACTTTCATAGGATATTCTCTGGTTGCCTGAGTTCTTTCTGTCAGTGAGAATGATTCTGATGATTTGATTTACCTGAAGGCTGGGGACCTTTAGAATGACCATGATTAGTGATGTATGTGAAGATCTAGCAACAGTAATTTCTCTAATAGAAATTCACATCTCATCAGGGAAAAAATTTGGGAGTAAGAGCACTTGCTGAAGCTTTTTGGGTCTTAGTTATCTATAGTTCCTAGGCTAAAGTCAAATCCATTTTAATAATTTTTCCCATCAGTGACTATGTAACAGTATTATTTTAGAAGTTTAGAGGCAGTGAGGCTTGGTGGTGTATGACTAGAATTCCAGTTCTTGGGTGGATGAAACAGGAGGATAGCAGGTTCACAGACAGCCTCAGCAACTTATCAAGACTTTCAGGACCTAATGAGACCCTGTTTTAAAACAACAACAACAACAATAACAACAACAACAAAAATAAATAAATAAATAAATAAAACATCTGGGCATGTAGTCTTTATAATGCCCCTGGTCCAATCCCCAGTACCAAAACAAAACAAAACAAAAAATAACAACAAAAAATGTATTTTTAAGTGGTGAGTCACATTTTATTTATTTTTTTTCAAGATAAAAATAAACATCACTTTGCCGGGCGTGGTGGCGCACGCTTGTAATCCCCGCGCTTGGGAGGCAGAGACAGGAGGATCGCGCAGGTTCGAAACCAGCCGCGCGCGCTGGCTTAGGAGACCCTGTTTCCAAATGTAAATGTAAAAAGAGGTCTGGGAGTGTAGCCCGGAGGTAGAAGGGCTTCCAGGAACCCCAGTACCACCAAAAAAATAAAAAATAAAAAATAAATAAATAAACATCACTTTACATTTTATTTACACTTTTAAATAAATTTTTATTGATGCATTGTAGTCAAACATCACAATGGAATACAAGACTTGGTAGGATATCAAAGTACACATCGTCCAATCAACCTCTATCCAATCCCCACCCCACTCTCTCCTCCTCCCTCAATCCCATGCTTGATTTAGTTTTTAACATTGATGTATTTATTTACATACATCATGTGCTTTAAAGAGATTCCATCTTTCCCTGTCCCATCTCCTCTGATTGGTCATCTTAATTGCTCCTCCAGAGGGCCCCTTCTTCCATTAGATTCCCTCCTATTACCCATTTCTTCCTAGAAATGGGAGAGCATTCCTAGAAATTCCTAGAAATTAGGGAGAGCATCCGATTTTTTTTCTGTGATATTTCTTTGTGTATGCCAATTTGCAAGTTCCAATCCCACTCTTGAAGGCCCCAGTACCAGCCAGGCCACCTGGTAGACTCTATTCCTGGCTTTGCTGGCTCCAGTACCAGCCTTGTCTTGTGGCAGGCTCTGATCCCAGCCTCAGGGGCCCCAGTACCAGCCTTGTCTTTAGACTAGCTCCTATCTCAGCCTCACTGACTCCAGCTACAGCCTCACCACATGGCAGGCACCAATCCCTGCCTTGCTGACCCCAGCACCGGCCTTCCCCCTCAGCCAGCTCTGATCCCAGCCTCTGAGGCCCCAGCACCGGCCTTGCCTTATGGCAGACTCTGATTGAGGCCCCACTGGCCCCGGCACCAGTCTTGCCTCATGGCAAGATGCTTCAAACCCAGCCTTGCTGATCCCGACACTGGACTCACCCCTCGGCAGGCTCCCATCCCGGGCTTGGAGGCCCCAGCACCGGCCTTGCCTCATGGCAGGCTCCGATCTTGGCCTCGCTGACCCTGGCACTGGCCTCACCCCTTAGCAGGCTCCGATCCCAGCCTTGCTGGTCCCGAAACCGGCCTCACCCCTCAGCAGGCTCCCATCCCGGCCTTGGAGGCCCCAGGACAGGCCTTGTCTCATGGTAGTCTCTGATCCCAGCTTCAGTGACCCTGACACTGGCCTCACCCCTTGGCTGGCTCCAGTCTCAGCCTCAGAGGCCCCAGCACTGGCCTTGCCTCACGGCAGGCCCAGATCCCAGCCTCGCTGGCCCGGGCACCGGCCTCACCCCTCAGCAAGCTCCACTCCCAGCCTCTGAGGCCCCAGCACTGGCCTTGCCTCACAGCAGGCTCCGATGTTGGCCTCGCTGGCCCCGGCACTGGCCTCACCCCTCAGCAGGCTCTGTTCCCAGCCTCTGAGGCCCCAACACAGGCCTTGTATCATAGCAGGCTCCAATCTCAGTCTCACTGGCCCTGGAACTGGCCTAGCTGCCTGGCAGGCTCCTATCCTTCGAGGCCCCACCTCCGGCCTTGCTGTCTTGCTGTGCATCGGCCTCTGTTCTCTGCCACTATGAGCAGGTCATCTACAGATGCCCCCCCCCTTTTTTGGTGGTACTGGGGTTCCTGGAAATCTTTCCACCTCCAGGCTTTACTCCTGGGGACCCACTTTGTTATATATATATATATATATATATATATATATATATATATATATATGTATATATGTATATATGTATATATATATATGTTTTTATTTGGAAACAGGTTCTCTCAAGCCAGCAAGGCTGGCCTTGAGCCTGCATGATCCTCCTGTCTCCACCTTCCAAGTGCAGGGATTACAAGTGTGTGCCACAACGCCCGACGTTCTTCGATTTTTTTAAAAATATGATGGAGTAGTACATGTCTTTTGTGGAAGCTGGGGCCACAGATACCCAGTGACAATAATATTTTGTCCTCCCTCCAAAGGCAGAGGTCCACAGCTTCACTCCAGAGAGCAGGTTCTGCTGTTCCATATATACTCTGGCCTCCCGCTCTGCGCAGAGGAGCGTGGTGGCCATGAGGACTGATGACTCCCAGAACCCACAGTGTGGCAGCCCATCCCGACCATGCGTGGCTCCCTCTGAAACCCCCCAAGCCCTTTTACCACTTAGCATGTTGTTCAGAAATCCCGATCATGTGTGGGAGGAGCAGTCTACTTTTGGGGAGATTTCCTCAGAAGTTCACGGTGGACTGGATTTGACTGCCCCTCCAAACTCTGGTCACCACCACTATAGCTTATGCTACTGCCATCTAGGTTCTTTCCCGAACACCCTTCCCACACAGTTTGTTTTCCAGAGTTTCCGAGCATGAGCGGCATTAGAGGTATACTTTTGAGGATATTTCTTTCAAATTATGATGTGGCTTGGATTGAATCTCTGCCTCTACCAAATGCTAACCACTGCTGCTGCTGTCACAGCCATCTCAGTTCTCTTCCAAGCACCCTCTTCACGCAGCATGTTTTTCCTGAGCATGTGCGGTGTTAACATTCTACCTCTGGGGCTATTTCTTCAAAAGACCCAGGTGTGTTGCATCAGAACTCTGCCTTTCCTGAATACTGGCCGCTGCCATTGCTGTTGCCTCCACCATCTCAATTCTTTCTCAATCTCTTTCCCCACACTACATGTTGTCCAGTATTCCTGAGCATGTGCAAAGGTAATATTCCACCTTTGGGACAATTTCTTCAGAAGATCAGGGTGGGTTGGATCAGATCTCTGCCTCTCCCAAATACAAGCCTCCACCACCATCACAGCCGCTGCTGCCACCACTGCCTTCCTCCAAGTTCTCTGCTGAGCTTCCTCCTTACAGATGATGTACAAAATTCTTAAGCATGTAAGGCAGAAGCAGTCCTCCTTCACATGGATTTTTCCAAAAGTTCCAGGTCAGTTGGATATTTTTTGTCTGCATCTCCAGAATCCTGGCTGCCGCCACAGCCATCTTGAACCCTCTCCAATATTTATTCTTCTTGCTTTTCTTTTCTTTTTTTAATAAGAGAAGATAGAATGTGTGGTTTGAAGAGGTTGTGAGATCCGGAACTTGGCAGCAATGAATTTTTTCTCCCTTCCAAGAGCAGAGTCCCACAGCTTCACCCCGCAGAGCAGAATCTGCTGTTCTAAGCACACCACAGCCGTGGTGCAGCACAGTGGCACTGAGTTCCTCGGTATGTGCAGCTCGGCCTCCTGTTTGGTACTGGGCCTTTCAGAGCATGGGCTGGGCCACCACCCAGCACCGGGCCTTCCAGGTGTGGCCTGGGCCACCTACCACCTGCCTTGACCAGGCCTCAAAAAAAAAAAAAAACTTTGAAAAGCAATGTCAGCTTATGCCATTTTTGCTATAACTTTCTTCATTGCTTCTTTCACATCCTTGTTCCTCAGGCTATATACCAGGAAAGTCAACATAGGTATTAAAGACCCATAAAATATTGAGATAAACTTGTCTTGGTCAGGGGTGGATTTGGACTGAGGTTTTATATACATGGAAATGATGGCACCTTAGAAAATTGTCACCACTGTCAAGTGAAAACCACAAGTGCAAAAGGCCTTGAGCCTTTCCTAGGCTAAGCAGATCCTCAGGACAGTGGCAACAATTCTCATGTAGGAGAGGACAAACCCAAAGGGTAAGAGCAAGGTGAAGAAGTTAGTGAAAAGGATCATAAACTCATTGAGGCTGGTATCTGAGCAGGTCAGCTTAAGGAGAGAAAGGATCTCACAAAGAAGTTGATGATGTTAGCCCCACAGAAGCAGAGAAGCAAGGTTAAACTGAGCATGACAGAGAATGAGTGAGATATTCCATGTGGTAGCAGACAGCCAGACACATAAGGGCTGCTCATGATTACAGCATAGTGCAGGGGTTTGCTGATAGCAACCACATGATCATAGGCCATGACATCCAGTAAGGAGACACTCTACAAAAACAATGACAACCACAAAAAAACAACAAAAATAGAATTTTGCAATCTCGTATAATTAAATACAGCTTCTCATTTCAACCTTATCAAACATCACTCTCCTTTCTATGATGTACAAGGCCCTATAGGTTTGCTCTCCATTCCTCTTTTTTTTATTGGTGCACTGTATTCATACATCATAGTGGGATACAAACTTTTGTAGACATACATGCACACAATGCCCAGTCAGTCCCCACCCGATCCCCACCCCATTCTCTCCCCATCCCTCCCTCCCATGCTTGGCTTAGTGGTTGACATCTAGTATTATAGCAATTTATCCAAAATTAAAAATGATAATCTCACATAACAGTTTCATTTGTCTGATACCAAGCTTTTGATGACTTAAAGATAACATTTCAATATTTCTTTTTACTTTCTTTCTTACCAGAGAATACTTTTTTTCCTATTTTTTAGGTGAAACTATCATATATTTATATATTTATTTTTCAGAAAAAAAATCTATCCTAATATGGAATATGGACTCTAGATACCCAAAATGATCTTGAAAAAGAACAAAGCTAGAAGATATATATTTTCTGATTTTAAACCATATAAAGCTACAATAATTGAAACAGTGTAGTACTGTTCTAAAGGCAGATATATAAACCATTGAAGTTAAATAAAAGCCTAGAGCTAAATTCTTCCCTATATTGTCAAGTTATTTTTGACAAGGTTTCCACGAACATTTGGTGGTGGAAATAATAATCTTTTAACTAAATATTGTTAAAACATAATAATTACATGGAAAAGAATAAAGTTGGACCCTTACCTAATCCCATATACAAATATGAACTCAAAATAGATAAAAGACCTAAATATAAATCTTAAGAATATAAACTTTTAGAAGAAAATCTGGGTCATAAAACCTCACAACATTGAAATTGGCAGTGATTTCTTGGATATGATTTTCATGGCACAGGCAACAGAAGAGTATACAAACTCCCTAAAAAATAAAAAAAATATTGTATATCCAAAGACAATGTAAACAGAGTTAACAGTTATTAATAGAATGGGATAAAATATTTCCAAATGCTATATCTGAAGGTATATTAATATTCCAACTAGAAATCCTAAAAATTAACAACAATAAAGGCAAACAATACCATTTAGAGATAGGTAAAAGACTAACATAAATAATGAATCTCCACAGATAACCAATCTTAGTTGTCTGTTGGATGGAAAATCTTGTTTCTCTGGTTCTGGTGTGTGTTACCTATTTCTTCTTTGTAGTTAATCTCTTTGGGTATTTTCTCTAGTGCTGGTTTTGAAGACATAAATTTCTTCAGTTTCTGTTTGTCGTAGAAGTTTCTTATTTCCCCATCTAATTTGATAGAAAATTTTGCTGGGTAGGAAATTTTTGGCTGGAAGTTGTTTTCTTTCAGAGTTTGGAATATGTTACTCCAAGCCCTTCTGGCTCTCATGACTTGGTTTGGGAAGTCTGGAGTGATTCTAATTGGTTTGCCTCTGAATGTCTCTTGGCCCTTTGTTTTTGTTGCCTTTAAGATTCTCTGCTTGGCTTCCACATTGGTCATTTTGACAATTATGTGTTGTGGGGATCCTCTTCTCTGATCCTGTCCAAAGGGAGTTCTATAAGTTTCCTGGACCTGTGTATCAACCTCTTGCTCAATGTTTGGAAAATTTTATGCTATTAATTCATTGAAGAGCTTGTTGATCCCTTTGGTTTCACTTTTTTTTCCCTCCTCTATTCCAATTATTCTTAGGTTAGCTCTCTTAAAATGGGCCCATATTTCTTCAATATCAGATTCCTGGTGTCGGATATTTTTTCCTAGATTAGAAACTATGCGTTCATTTTTGGAATGATCATCTTCTAAGAGCAAGATTCTGTTCTCCATGTGGTCTAATCGGTTGTTTGTGCTTGGAATTGAGGCCTTTACTTCATTAATTGCATCCTTTATCTCTTTTTGGCTCTCTCTGAGTTCTTTTCGAAGCACCTTTATTATTTCTACAGTTATTTTCCTGATTTGATCTTCTAGAAATCTCTGATTTTCTCTTTTATCGGGTTCTGATGTTGTGGGGTTGTGGACATTCATTGCTCCAGTATTATTCCTCTTTCCCATGATTTCGGAAGTTTGTGCCTTCTCTGGTTTCTTCCCTTGGGTCACTATGACTTCACTTAAGGTGTTCTGGATCTCGAGTCTGTAGTATCTCAGACCCCACTACTCCTTTACTGGGTTGTATCACAGAATCTCCAACCCAGAGAGTCGATAGAGGCTGCTTTAGACTGTGGGGGGTGCCAGGTTGCACGTTCTCCTATGGTGTGATATCTCTGCCACCGCCACTCCCCCACTGGGTCAAGTCCCAGGGAGTACAGTACTGGGATTTCTCCTCTGTGGCCCGCAATTTGACTCACTGTTCTTGAGTACGCAGATGTAGCTGTACTGGATTCGGTGAATTATCTGCTGCTGCCACCAGTGGCAATATGGCGCCGCTGCTCTCCATTTCTTTTTGACATCAGTTTTAATGTCCTTTCTATGACCAACTTCACACTGGCCACCTCAAAACACTCTTACAGTCACACTGGCCACCTCAAAACATTCAAACCAAGTGTATTTCTTTGATTATGCTGCTCCACATTTATGAATCAAGTGTTGCACTGTATCTTTGAAATATGCTGTTAACAAGACATTTTTTCATTGAGTTCATCCTGCCTCATCCCGCTGATGTTTTATATCTCCCCTTCTATATCCCTTTCTTCATAGTAATTCTCTAGCATGCTGTATATCTTATCTAGTAATTATTTATATTAATTATCTTTCACAATTGGAATGTAGGCACAATGAGCTCAGGGCATTTACTTATTTTTTGTTCTTTGCCATATATTCAAGACATATAGTAGTGCCAGCTACAAGACAGGTAACCAATAATTATTTGCTGAATAAATGTGTGAATGGGGATTTAAAAAGCTGTTACATATTGAAAATTAATCTTTTTTTCATCTACTTTTTTCTTTCACGTTGCTATTTTATGCCAAATGTGTATATACATATAGATATACACATTTTATTCACATATACATGCATATTTATAGTCTATATACATATACATATATACTCTCTCTCTCTCTCTCTATATATATATATATATATATATATATATATATATATATATACATATATACATATATACACATTTATCTCTCTATATATACACTCTTCCGGACACTAATTTTTCTTGAAACTTTTGATATTCACTGGCTATGTCTCCAAGCAGGTTTCACTCACTTGAGCTAAATTTTCATTTGCAATCTGGATCAAACAAATGATCTTTAGTGCTAACAATGTAGAATTCTCAGGTTTCTGGACAAATATGGTGGTGCATACCTGTAACTCTTGTACTTAGAAGGCTGAGATAGGAGAGTCACAGGTTCACAGCCAACTTGGCAAGGCCTTGCTTCAAAATAAAAATAAAATCTAGCGTGAAGTGCAACTTAAAGGTCAAATGCCCTTGGGTTTAATCCCCAGAAACACAAAAAATGTAAAGAAAAAAGGAAGACAAAGAATTATTTGGTTTTATTTAGATGAAATGTAAGCAATTCTTTACTTCTCAGAATAAGAGGAATGGATTACATTTTCCTCCTTTTTTGGAAAGTCATGTGGGCCAGAAAATGAGCTTACTCAGGAAAGAAGTTTTTCTTTTACTGAGATGGAAGGCTCACTTGCTCTGAAAAGTCTTTCGGACATAATAGTAGAGCATGAAATTCAGACAGAGTGTTAAAATTAATCTTTAGGAAAGAAGATTTCATAATTTCCCTCTTCTATATCCTAGCCTCCCAATAAACTTATTTCTGTGTCTCACCCTCTGTCCTGCTCAGCTTTTCAGACAAGCTAAATGCACAAGAAAGGTACAGTCATGAATAGGAAGGTGTTTGCCACTTGTGAAAAAGCAAACAAATATAGGAAATAGAGGAGGTGTTGATCTGCCTTCACAGGAGTGTCCTTACAGCTTGAGAGACTTGCTTTTGCCTTTATTTATCAAATGACTCTAAGAAAGAGGGTTTGCCTTGGACTGTCGCTGTCTTCCCAAAGAAAAACTGAGAAAATCATCTCTACAGAAAAAAAACACACAAAGAATTAAATGGCTTCACCAACAATGCTCTGATGTTGGTTATATTTTCAGTTGGTATAGTGATATCCTAATATTCTAGGAATAATTTGAAGTATGTTAAGCCTCTGATTATCTCTATATAGATCATTTACAGCTAAATATACAAAATTATGATAGACTTCAAATCTCACTATAATGTATAATTACAATGCATCAATAAAAGTATAAAAATGACAATAGGCAGATTGCATATGGGAAAGTGTACTGATTTTGCAAAGAAGGGGACAGTACAATATTGTGCTATCTAATGGTCTTATTTGCTCTTAGAACTCCATGAAATACACTGCTTCTGCTGCTAAATATTAAATATTAACAAATAGATGTTTTCCTCATCATATGAATTCATCATTCCTAATGAACTACAGGGTATGGTTTCTTTCTGTAATATTAGATGAGGGTTTATAAAGACTCCATTGCTCAGTCTCTCATGAGCTCAGTAGAATAAATTGATAAGCTATTTGGCTGAAAATTTGTGGTCAGTCTAAGGCTGTGGGATTGATTGTGTTTATATAGTCTTAAGCTTAATGATAGAGGCTGAGATTGAACTCATGACCTTGTCCCATCACTACTATGTTTGTAACCATGGAACTAAAATTATCATTTTTTTCATACTTAAAGGATACTCAGTGTCTAAATTAAAGAACCTATTTTTCATTAAGTCTAAGCTTGCCCTATGAAGATAGTGATGAGTAGATCCTATAATGGCCATTAAAAGTTTAATGGAAATTGGGCCCAGCATGTTTCCTATCTTAGTTCTCTTAACCTGCTATTGTTTAAACAGCTTAATTTTTTTAAACTAATGTCGGACACTTGCCTTACTGGAGATTGCTTATCCTAAACAGATGGTTAGAGATCCTCAGAAAAGAAAATAAGCAAACCAAAATAAATTAATCTTTTCCTGTTATCTACTCACCATTAAACGTCACTATCAAGTAATAGCTGAATGGAGCACCATGAAGAGTTTTTCAAGACTTGTCAGGTTTAGAACTGTTGTAATCTTCCTGCAAGTGTTTTGGCATAATATCAAAAGCTTACCAGATTCTCCAATTCACAAATTATTAGAAATCTCCAAAAACAAGAAAACTGTTTTAGATTGGGTTAAATTTCAATGGACACACCCTTTGATCTGCTGCCCTTGGTAATGATATCTAATTAAATTATTTAATTTCTCAGGCAAACATTTCTTTCACTGACATTTAACACCAATACATTGTTATTCAATCATCCCTTGAAAATTTATAAAATAAGAGGATAGAGGACACTTGAATGATCTGCATTAAGACCTTTAAGTTATTTCAATTTGTAACCTGTTACTTTAGACATCTTTTGCCACTTGTCAGTATTTATCTATCTACTATTTTATCTTGGTGACCTGAAACCCTACTAAACCAAAGTGTTCAGTTTTTCTTTACACCAAATTTACACCCAAGACTTTCAATTAAATTCTACCCAGGAGAAGTACTGGGCTATGTTAAAAGTGTATCCAGTTTCTTCCTCTTTCTCACTCACCTTTTCTCAATATTGGAGAGAGTGAATATACACAATCTGATATCCCCAAGGTCCTATGTATCCATAGGAAAGCAAAAAAAAAAAGGAAATAATGGCAATCTTCCTACTCACTAAGGCTGGAAAATTGGCTGAAGCATTTAAGAAATATTTTATTAGAAACAAAGCCAAGCTGGGCGTGGTGGTGCACGCTTGTATTCCCATGCTTGGGAGGTGGAGACAGGAGGATCGTGCAGGTTCAAAGCCAGCTGCATTGGCATAAGATACCCTGTTTCAAAAATATATAAAATAGGTCTGGGAGTGTAGCCCATAGGTAGAAGGGCTTCCAGGAACCCCAGTACCACAAAAAAAAAAGAAACAAACAAAAAAAGCCAAAACTATTTTGGTTGCTTCTCATTTATCCAGAAAACATAACTGTGCAGACCTTTTGTTTCATTGAGCAGTTTGGTTTATAGAAGCTGTGCCATATATTTGCTTATCTCCATCTAGTCCCACATCTATTGATCTATATGTTTATCTGAAAGTTGTCTCCAAGCTTCCATCCCTGAAAACATGTTTTTCTATGTACTAAATCTATAAATCTTACTTTTTGGCTTATACATGATGTGTGGGGTCCAATTCTTTTCCATATTCAACTCCAAATGCAGGGAATGAGTTTATGAGCTGCTCAGAAACTTAAATAAGTTGAAACTCCAAAGTGCTACCAGATCATTTATCTCACGAGTAGAGTTCAAAGTTTATGATCTTCACCAGAAAGAAATAATTAACTTCTAAGAGCTTTAGGGACCTCATCCCAAATAGGCAATTAAAATCTGCCAAATAAGACATGTTTGAAAAAAACACCCCAAAGTAGCATATTGTTGTAGGAAAAACAAATTAAGAATAGAAAAAGAGACTTTGAGTTCATGGGACTTTCATATACCATTGCTTGATTTTCCAGAGAACTGAGAAATAATTCTTTATTTTGGTTGATAGTTTCTTCATATCCTTCTGGATGAAATTGGTGAGATGACAGAGCCTGCATCTAGTAAAAAAATGTCTATCAGGGGACAGATGGGACAGAGAGTGCGCAACAGAGAGCTCAGGTATTATTGATCTCCATGTTGAAAATAGCTCTTATGTTTGCCTTTTCAGTCCCAATTTCACTAGCTCATACTGCTCTAACAACTCCCATGGGCTCTCTTTTCAACTCTATCAGGTATATTTTTTTCACCTGACATGTAAAGTCAACTATGACAATGTCTCATCTGTCATTTAACATTAATTCATTCATTCATGCACATATGGATGCGTTTGTTCTGCAAATACTTCATGAACAACCAGAATGTGTTCGGCAATGCTCTTAACACTGAGGATACAATAGTCTACAAATAATATACATGGGGAGTTTACTTTGGGGAATTTTACTATTTGGTGGAGCAAAATGGTTTGCTGGTGTAAACAATTAAGAGTATAAATATGCATCTCTGGTAAGTACTATGCAGGCAAATCACATGGTGATATAGGATGTGTCATTGATTCCTACTTCAACCTGTCTCCCATGGCTTCTTGACAGGATCTCGCTATTAAAATCAGGCTAATTCCTTTATTGCTCCATGAAAACCCCCATCCTCATTCCCAGTCCGACTGCACCAATGCTTCTGATGTTCCAAGAATTTAGAAAGTAAAAACCCACTCAGTTTACTTTCAAGACTTAGCCTAGTTCTCTAATTCTTTTGTGTTCTACCTTACTTGACTCTTGACCTATGCCATAGCTAATTTGAGCAGAGATAATTGTTTTTATATTTTTAGCAACATTGATAGTGGTAGTAGATACAATCTAGGGTACTGGAAGGCAATCAAGAGAAAGAATAAGAATCAGGGGCCTTCTTCTGTAAATTTACTCATGTAGCCCAAAGAATATAGGGCTATTGTTAATTAAATAAGTAAATGCATGTACAATGTTTGAACAGTCTGGCACATAATGAGTCTCAATAAATAATAGAGTGTTTGCTATTTTTACTTGCCAAATGCTTTCACCTAAATTGGTGCCTGCATAATTTTTGTTTTATTTAATTAACTAATTAATTATTTTTATTTGTTCATTGTAGTCATTCATCTTAATGGAGTACAAGATAACAGAAACATACATGTGCACATCACTCAATTAGCCCTTACCCAATTCCCACCCTATTACCTCCTCCCACCTTCTTTCTCTTGTTTGGATTACTGATTCACTCTGATATGTTTGTTAATGTAACTCATGTACATTAGGAAATTTTCCTCTTTTCCCTCCCATCCCTCTCAGTTAGGTTGCCTTATTTTTTAGTCTATGGTTTCTCCTTCTTCATCTAGAGTTCCTCCTGTGACTCCTTTTCTCCCTAGCTCCCACATATTAGGGAGAACATCTGATTTTTTAACTTTTTTTGGCTGACTAATGTCACTCATCATAGTGTTTGATAAGGAAACTGAGGCTTTAAATCAATCAACTATATTTTCCAGAAGTCACAGAATTACTTAAGAAGCTTTGGTCTTTATACTTCCAGGCTAGTGCCTTTTGAGAAAATGTCCATATGATCTTTTGCTTGATGCTTGTTTTGAGGACTGAGGTGGCAGATCTTCTACTCAGCAAGATCTAAGTCCTTGAGTCAGTGTGACAATATGTGGGTATCACATTAGGATGTTTGCCTTTGAGTTTTATTTCACTGCTAACCAAAGCACAGAGATATTTAAGATATTGGATCATTTTCTATGAGAATAATTTAGCTTCAGTTAGCATATTGGCTACTGGATGCATCCCTACTATGTCATTTCTCAAATTGGCCTAAAGAGAGGTCCTAATGCAAACTCTCTGGCTTTGGGCAAATCACTGCAACTTTCTGGGTATGTTCTTTTGCTGTACAGACTCTTTCTGAGGCCCATTCCAATTACTGCATTATTTGTTCTAAAGAAATTATTTTATTTAAAATACTCCTTTTGATAGGAGGTCATTGGTATTGTTCTTACATATAGAAAATAAGAAAGTTATCTCTAGACCTAGTAGAAAGGTGCCAAATTAAGGAACCAGTCTAGGTGTTGGTTAATAGATGACTGAGTTATAAAACCATGGTATATACACAAAGTGCAATTTTACTCAGCCAGAAAAAAGAAAAAAATTTTTGGGCATGGTGATACATGCTTGTAATACAAGAACTTGGGAGACTGAGACAGGAGGATTTCAGGTTTGAGGAGCACTTCAGTAACTTAGCAATATTCTCAGCAACACAGAGAAAGCCTGTTTCATAAAATAATAAAACGAACTGGGGTTGTAACTTGGAGGGAGAATGCCTCTGGGTTCAAATTTCCAGGTCCACTTCCCCACACCAAAGGACAAAATCATGTCATTTTCAGGAAAATGAATGGAACTAGAGAATATTATACTAGTCATAATTAGCCAGTCTCAGAGAGTGAAGGGTCATAATTTTCTCTTATGTGGAAGCTACAGAAAAATGGAAACAAAAGAAATTTCAGATAAATGAGAAGAGATACTAGTAGATATAGAAAAGTAATTTTGGAAGGGAGATATAGAGGGGGGAAAAGGCTTGATGAAGAAAACAGTTCAAATAATACTATAAGTATATATGAGTTATCAAAACCAGTTTCACAGGGGAATACACTAGTTGCTCTGCGCACAAACATATGTCTCCATAACTCTAAACTTAATTATGATGTATAATTGCAATGCACAAATTAAAGTACATTTTTAAAAAGGTGCCATGGAAGATATGGTTTACTGTAAAAAGAGAAACAGTAAACAGTTCTGTAGTCTAGTGTAGGAATACACCACAACAATCACATCAAGTTCTTAGGACACTTAATAGCAGGAGCTGTTGTGGGCAAAAGAAAGAGGCAGCAGTTAGGAATTAAGCTCATGGAAAGACAATGTCTAGTAGAAGATTCCATTCAATATTTCTTGTTTCTGGTGCAGTTAGGAAAATTCTTAGAGAACAAAGAAAAGAGAGATTCTGTATAATTCATTTCAATGGTCTACCTGTGGTCTGAGCAAATATATGTGGTAGTCTTTGGTGTCTGTGTAATGTTATACACAAATTCATAATTCTACTATAGTAAATGACAGCTCTGCCATCTTCTCTTCCTCTCCCTTTTATTGTGAAGTATGCCCTAGCTATGGATTAAGAGTCATAGATTAGCAGCAAAATAAGAAACAATGGTGTGCTGGAGAGGACTGACTAGAAAAACATCGCATAATATCCTTAAAGTAGATTTCAAAGGAAGTTTGTTTCAGCAATGAAAAATGATGTTCACACCTTAAGTTGAACAAATGTTTTTCTCCACTGTATTTCTTTGGGTTGGTCCCAGACATACAGAACACTTCTAACAGCTTTGTATCTCTTAGATTCCTTTGGGCTCTAGAGGCATGATTAGCCACAGTGCACTGGTCAAAGTTAAGCAATTAAGACCTATTTCTTGAAAACTCTCAAAGATGCCACACTGGGCATTGTTAAGAAGTTGGCTGACTTGGCAGTTAGCTTCACCTAAAACTTCTAGCCCCATAATGACATACTAATCTTAAACTGGGGAAATTTAGAATGCTCCATCAGAATGAGGTTGGAGAAACTTTGAAGGCTTACAAGCAATGAAAGAAAATTTTCTAAGCAAAAAGAACCCTTGCCATGTGAATTAAGTTAAAAACTTTTCATGATTTTGACACAAGAGAATTATAATAAATATGTTCATCTATTTTATACTTAGTTTGGTATATGAAACTCTCACAGATGACTTCAGGCATAAGGCCCATAGGGAGATCTAGGTTTTAGTCTTTTCTTTAGGAAAAATTTTCCTATGATCATAATTAATCCATTATATTTGATTTTATAAAATATTGAATAATCTTTGTTTTAGGTACTACTCATGAGTGATATAAAGACCAAATTATATGGCAAATGTAAAATACAATTAAAATACAAAGAAATTTACTAGCACATAAGATAATTATAGGAAACAATACTTTTAAAAATATTTTATTGGTGCATTGTAGTCATACATCTTAATAAAAAATGGTGAGACATACATGCACACATCACCCAATTAGCCCTTACCCAATCCCCACACCATTCCCATGCTTGGCTTAGTGATTGACTTTGATATGTTTGTTCAAGTATATCATATGCTTTTAGAGAAGAAACATTCTTAATAAAAGAAATAACTTATATGTGCCTAGAACATAATAAATGTATAAAATTGGCATTTAGCATTATGGGTATTATTTATCATTTTGTAATTTGAGGTATTTAAGTTGAAGGACAATGTAAGGTCCAGAGGAGAAGCACAACTTAAAAGTAAATTGACTCAGGACAGCTTACAGAAAGGTGGGACATTGAATAGTATGCAAAAGTAAGGTTTCTAAAAAAAGATTACTTTATTCATGTATTTGTTTATTGCATAAATATATTGAATATATACTGTAGTTTCAGACCATAAGCCATTTCAAAAGCCATTTAAATGTTCAAAAGTAAGCCAGAGGCTGGGTGTTGTGGCTTACGCTTGTAATACCAGCATTTGGGAGGCTGAGACAAGAGGATCACGGACAGCATCAGTTACTTATTGAGGCCCTTTGCAACTGAGTGAGACACTGTTTCAAAATAAAGAATAAAACTATAGAGCAGGGGTTGTAGCTTGGAGGTTGAATGCCCCTGGCTTCCATCCCCAGACCCGAAAAAAAAAAAAAAAAAAAGTAAGCCAGAGTGCCTAGCTTCAACGTTCTTATTTAGTAAGGAGCTACAGACATTTAAAAATAGTTCATACCACTATCTTGCCTCATGACAAGGGGACTGCCAGCACTGCAGCCTCCAGAAACCCCCAGCAAAAAAAGCCAATGACTTGAAATGAAGTAGTTTCAGCTCACTGGAATAGTAAGCGGTCAGATTCTCCTGTGTGGACCCCAACAATGACTTACAGCACTAGAGGCAAAGCTCACAATGTCCTCCAGAGATCCAGAGTGGTGCTCAAGAATGCAGTAAGTGAACCAGTCATCCCCATGGGAGACTGTCCAGTGTGACTACAGGAACTCAAGCAGCAAGCAATAGACTAGCAAGCTCTAATCCAATACTTTGCAATTGAAGGTGAAGCTAGAGTGGCTATTGGACACAGCAAAGGTGCAGATTAGCAGACAGCCTCTAGAGCTAATAAGGCAAAAAGTCAAACATTCCAGGGCTCAAAGCCCTAGCAGGACATCCGGAGATCACCACAGACCACCCAATTGTAGTGACTGGGGAGAAGTTAGACTAACCTAGCCCTAGCTGTGGAGAACATGGACTTCTGCCTATACTGGGTCTAGTTCCACAGGCATCTGCCCCCACAAAAGTTGGGAGAGGCACAGACTCAGCATTGGTATAAACTGTGGAAACCTGCACTTAACACTAGATCCAGCCCCAGTGATACTGACCACCTGCATAGACTGAGAGCATCTCAGAGACAGGTTTGTTTTGATAGTTCAGAGACCCAGGCTTGCACCTGGAAAAGTACCAGTGGCAGTTGGGATCTGAAAAGAGACAGACACGAAGCCAGGGTCCCAATCACTGAAGAAGACCAAAAAGTCATGGCTATAAACTGACATTATTACCATAGGTTACAGAGCAAATGAAAGTGCTTAGAACATGCTCAAGAACCTACTGTAGAATGTGAACCTTAAACAGCTATAAGAATCCATGTAGACCCAGGAGTACTGCAGGGGTGAATTCTGCTTAGTATTTATATATTTGTATGGTTTTATTATTTTGTTGAATTATTTTTCTGTTTGTGTGCTTGTCTTTTGCTCTCTTCCCCAACTCTTTCATAAGCTTATAGCCTTGTGCATTTCTACTCTCTTCTCTCCATTCCTTTTCAAAAATTGTTCTTCTCTTCTTGTTTCTTTTCTATTCTATGTATTGTTTTATTTTTAAATTTTTTGTTGGTTCATTGTAGTCATACATCTTAATGGGATAAAAGACTTGTGGAGACATACATGCACACATCACACAATTAACCCTTACCCAATCCCCACTCCATTCGCTCCCCATCCCTCCTTTCCATGCTTGGTTTAGTGATTGACTTTAATATGTTTGTTTAAGTACATCATGTGCTTTAGAGAGTTTCTTTTCCAATTAGGTCATCTTATTTTCTCCTCTATAGGCTCTTTCTTCATCTAGCATTCCTCCTGTTACCCATTTATCTCTATCTTTTGTATATTAGGGAAAGAATCTGATTGCCTATTTTTTTGTGACTGACTAATCTCACTTAGCAACTGTCTTGTTTTAAATCCACTTCATATCACTATACTAAACAAACTAAATTGGTTTCTAGAATCTTACTACATATTTACTATCTCTAATCTCTACTGTATATTACTTTAGCAAACTCAAATTTTCATTATATTCAATCTTATCTGCTACCTTACACTTACACTATTCTTTCTTATACTACTTGATCATGATCCTCCTCACTCAACCTTCAATATTGACTACAACAAAATTTATTCATATATATATATATATATATATATATATATATATATATATAATCTCAGTTGACACCTACAGAGTGAGAGAAAGCTGTCAAAAGCAACGAAAATACAATCTTAAACCTCAAATCATGAAAAAGAAGAATAACAAAGACTAAATGAGCTTCCACAACCCCACAATAACAGTACATGACAGAATTGCTGAGATTGCCAGAAGGACAAATCAGAAATTAAATGGAAGAAATGAAACAGGATTATCAAAAAAATATAGAGAAAACCTGAAGGAAATAAAGGAACAAATAAAGAATCTGACACCTTGAACAGGAATCAGAAAAAAAGCTCTGAAGAAAGTAAAGGATACAATCATTAAAGTGAAGGCATCAATACAAACTTTAAACAATAGATGGAAAGTTAAATTAACTCCAAAAATGAAGATATTGTATAATAAAAAAATTTTGACAGCATGAATTAAACATTGAAGAGATATGGGCCCATCTTAAAAGAGATAACTCAAGAATGATAGGCATAGAAAAGGGAATAGAAGGTGAAACCAAAGGGACCAACATTCTCTTTAAAGAAATAATAAATAATATGAGAAAAATTTCCGAACAAAGAATAAGTTTAATAAGAGGTACAGAAAACTTATAAAACCTCTTTTAGACAAGATCATAGAAAAGGTTCACCATGCCACATAATAGTCAAACTGACTAATGTAGAAACCAAGGAAATAATTTCAAATGCAACAGAAGCAAAAGGCCAAGTGACATTCAGAAACAAACCAGTTAGAATCAGCTCAGACTTTCCAAAGCAAGTCAAGAAAGCCAGGAGGGCCTAAAGCAACATATTTCAAACTCTGAAAGGAAACAACTCGCAACCAAAAGTTTTCAACTCAGCAAAACTATCTCTTCCATGACAAACAGAAGTTGAAAGAATATATGTCTTCTAAACCAGCACTAGATAAAATATTCACAGGTTAATTACAAAGAAAGAATAAATGAAGAAGAGAATTAAAAAATACAGAAAATAAACAAAACCAAAAGCTAATTTCTTGAAATAATTAACAAGATAAATAAACTACTAGCCAACTTAAAAAAGAAATAATCAATTCAAGTTACAAAGAAAAGAGATAAAAAATGAGATATCACCAATGAGAGTGTAGAAATCCAGAAGATTATCATAGAATACTTTGAAAATCTATGCTACACTTAAATGAAAAATCTAGAAGAAATGGACATGTTTACAGATACATAAAACCTTCCTAAAATAATTCAAGGAGATAAATAAACTTTAAACTGACAAATAAAAATTTAAAAAAAGATTGAGGCAGCCGGGCTTGGTGGCACACACTTGTAATCCCAGCATTTGGGAGGCTGAGACAGGAGGAGTATGGTTTGCGGAGAGCCTCAGCTACTTAGTGTGGCTCTTTGGAGCTCAGTGACACCCTGACTCAAAATAAAGAATAAAAAATAAGAGAAGGATTCAAAATGGCAACTGAGGGACACAGCACTTCTCAGTAGCTGAAACAAATAAAGTTCAACTACTTAGAAATCAGTGTCTTAACAAAATAAATACATCCCAGGAACCAAAACAGATCCAGGTACCTCGGCGGAAACCCTGAACTCGAAGAAGAAGAAGAAGAAGCACAAAGATTGGGCACCAGACTGGTGGCAGATACAATAGGGCCACCAGCCCCACCAGCGGGGTGCGTGGGCTGCCTGATGCCCAAACTGCACTCCCGAGCACTGACTGATACCACCGTGGCAATAATCCGAGACTGAAAACGGTCATAGAACCTCATCTTAAGCAGTGAGCAGCACCCATGCCAGAACCCTGTGTGCTCACGAGAGACTTAATCACAGCAGCACAGGGACTCCCACGGATGCCTGGACCAAGGAAGCCAGGTACCTGAGGTGTCCAGGGAAAGTGCAGGTCCTAGCCTATGCCTCAAAACCCAGCACTGGCCTTGTGCACCCTGTCTGAGCACCAGACCCCCGCTAGTACCCAATGCCGGCACCATCCCCACCCCTAAACTTAGAGCTTACCTTGTGCACCTATTCCCCACACCCTACTGGAGCCCAGACACCTACCTTGCCAGCTGCCTGCTTTCCAGTTGGTGAAAGCTCTGTGTGCCCGTGAGATCTCCTTGGGCCCCCAGCTTCTATGCCCCGCGGGAGGCAGAGATCATTGCTGAACACCACATAGTGCCTGTTTCCCGGGACCGTGTGCACCTATCCCGCACCCCTGGCCCATCGCTGGGAGTTCCCGCCCACTCAGCAGCCTGAGAATCAGTTCTAGTCTAGAGTACAGCCCAGTGCACCTTGGAGGAGCATAGCAACAGGCACTAGGCAGCTGCACCCACTCACCCCTGGGTCCAGTAATAGCAGTGCACCCAGCCTGCACTCTCAGAACTGGCAGTGCTCTGGCAGTAAGTGTGTCCATCCAGGATCCAGTAACCCTTTGTCCAGGGTACATCTTGGGACCACACTGGCTAGCCCAGTAAGAATTTCCAGAGACACAGGAAATTCCATCGAGACACAATATCTGCACAAGACCTCAGGGGGAGGTTCCAAGTCTATTTTGGACATCCTCCACTCCTGCTGTAGGGAAGCAAAGGCCAGAGTCTAGGCCGGTGAGTGCAGAGGTGCTGACTACAGGTTGGAATTACGCAGAACCTGGGAATTGTACAGAATCTAATAACAGTGACATCAGACATCCTGACATATAAACTCAAAGCAGTTAAAGGAAAGAAAGGTGTCCAAACACCCAGGGTGACCTAGGAAGATAAAAATAGAGTACAAAGAAAACTAAGAGACATTAGATTATATTCTGAAAGTTACCAAAGCAATCAGATTATTCAAATATTACATGGACCTGACCCCATATTCGTAAATAAGTAGTACTGTTATTTTACTTTTACTGTTGATGTTTTGTTTTGTTTTGCTTTTACAGTGCTTTTGTTTTGTTATGGTTATTGCTGTTTTATTTTCCCCCATACTTCTTTTACTTTAACTTGTTTTTTTTTTATATATATATTTGATAGTTTGCCTTGTTTTCTGGTTTCACACAGCTGCTAGTTCCTTTTATTTTATTCTTGTCCTTTTTTCCTCTTTCTTCCTCTTTCCTTCCTCTTTTCATTTTCCTCTTTTGATTGGTTTTTCTTTTCTTTTTCTTTGATTACATAATAGTCTTGGTATCTTGTGTGGATTTTTTTTTAAGTTTGTCTGCTTCTTCCATCACCCCTCTTACAAACTTTCCCACACTAACCTATATACTCTTTTCCCCCAAAACTTTTGCCCATAATATACCTCCTTGATGAATACTCAAAGTATTTCATATCTCCATACTTACTCTACTAACTACAAGAGTCCTACTAGTTAACTCTCTCTCATTCTCAGCAATATATTACCTTATCATACTTAAAGTCTTTCTCAACCTAAACATATCCTGTACCTAATCCGACTCTTTTACCCATCACCCCAGCTCCTCCCCCATCACCCACCCTCAACATTGGAAAAGCTCTGCTGATTTGCCAATACCTATAAACTCCTAATACTAAGACTGGACTAAGCATAATACTCACGAACGATGGGTAGAAATCAGAAAAACAGGACAGAGAATGCTATAAATATGAGAACCAGGAATAATGAAGAGACAACAGAAATCATGAATACTGACCTACAAGAAATGCAAGAAGGGGAGTTTAGAATCTTGATGTACAACATGATGAAAGGATTTTAAAAAGTCTACAAGAAAGGAAAGAGGAAATTGAAACACTAAGAAAGAATCAAAAAGAGGTCTGGAATAAAATGAAAGAGTCAATAAATGAAATGAAGACAGCAATAGAAAGAAATTCTGGAAGATTAGATGAAATGGAAAACTGAATATCCATGTTAGAAGACAGTATATCCAAAACCAAAAACACAGTCAGCGATATACAGAAATCTTTAGAGCAACAAACCCTAAACATCCAGCAAATATGGGATAATATGAAGCGTCTTAACTTATGGATAATAGGCATTGAAGAAGGGATAGAGATAAAGGCCAAGGGCATCTGTAATCTCTTCAAAGAAATAATCTCAGAGAATTTTCCAAACATGGAAAGAGACTTGGATCTTCATGTCCAGGAGACATACAGAACTCCACTGAGACAGGACCAAAGAAGGACCTCTCCACATGACATAATAAACAAAATTACCAAAATAGAGGCCAAGGAAGGAGTCTTAAAAGCAGTGAGAACAAAAGGATGGGTGACATATAGAGGCAAAACAATAAGAATCACCCCAGACTATAGAACGCAGGTCATGAATGCTAGGAGAGACTGGTACGATGTGATTCAGACCCTGGAAGAAAATAACTTCCAACCAAAGCTTATTTATCCAGCAAAACTACTATTCAAGATCAATGAAGAAACCAAAGTCTTTCAGTATAAACAGAATCGTAAAAAATTCATGAATTCAAAGCCAACACTAGAGAAAATTCTTAAAGAAAGAATCCATAAGGAAGAAAAAAGAAGCAGACTTCAGAACCAGAGAAGAGAGGAAATTAATAAATGGGACATATAAGTAAAGAAGAAAGTCCAAACCACCCAAGAGTAGACAGAACACAAAATGGCAGAAAATGAAAATCATATTTTAATAATATCTATTAACATCAAAGGACTTCACTCACCAATCAAAAGACATAGACTGGCAATGTGGATTAGGAAACATAATCCAAATATATGCTGCCTGCAAGAAACTCACCTCACAGCCAAAGACATTCACAGAATGAAAGTAAAAGTATGGAAAAAGATATACCATGCCATTGGTGACCAAAAAAGAGCAGGGGTAGCAACCCTGATATCCAACAAAACAGACTTTAAACCAAAACACATCAAAAGAGACAAATTAGGGCACTTCCTTTTATTAAAAGGAACAATACACCAAGAAGATATAATGTTAGTAAATAATTATGCCCCAAATGTGGGTGCAACCACATTTGTAAAACAAATCTTCTGGACATCAGATCCCAAATAGACCCAAATACAATAATTCTGGGAGACTTTAATATGCCTCTCACACCACTGGATCAATCTTCAAGACAAAAGATGAGTAAAGCCACTTTAGCAGTAAAGGAAACCATAAAGCAAATGGACCTAATAAACATTTTCAGAATATTTCAACCAGGAACTACAGAATACACATTCTTCTCAGCAGCCCATGGAACCTTCTCCAAAATAGACCACATCCTGGGACACAAAGAAAATACCATCAAATTCAAAAGATATAATATAATTCCTTGCATCTTTTCAGATCACAATGGAATAAAAGTAGAAATAAACAACAGGAACCTCGAAAGAAAGTATTCAAATGCATGGAGAATTAATGATACACTATTGAATGATGAATGGGTAAGAGCAGAAATTAGGGAAGAAATAAAGAAATTTATGGAAACAAATGAAAACAGATACACAACCTACCAAAATCTATGGGACACTATGAAGGCAGTATTAAGAGGAAAGTTTATTGCATTGAGTGCCCACATACGAAGGACAGAGAACCACCAAGTAAAGAACCTAATGACACAACCCAAAGACCTAGAAACTCTGCAACAGTCTATTTCCAAAGCCAGCAAAAGGCAAGAAATCATTAAAATTAGAGCAGAAACAAATGAAATAGAGAACAAAAAAAATTCAAAGAATCAATAAAACAAAAAGTTGGTTCTTTGAAAAGATTAATAGAATTGATAAACCCCTGGCCAACCTAAACAAAAGAAAAAGAGAATCAACTCGAATTATCAAAATTAGAAATGAAAAAGGAGATATCACCACAGATAGTGAAGAAATTAAAAAGATTATCAGAAACTAATTTAAAAATTTATACTCTGAAAGACTTGAGAACATGGAAGAAATTGACAGATTTCTAAGCACATTTAACCTTCCTACACTCAGCCAAGAGAACATAGAAAGCCTAAACCAAACAATAACAACCAAAGAAATAGAAATGGCAATAAAAATTCTTCCACCAAAGATAAGCCCAGGCCCAGATGGGTTTCCAGCTGAATTCTACAAAACCTTCAGAGAACAACTAATACCAATACTTCATAACTTGTTCCAGGAAATTGAAAGAGATGGAACTCTCCCAAAATCCTTCTATGAAGCCAGTATCACATTAATCCCCAACCAAATAGATACCTCAAGAAAGGAAAACTACAGACCAATATCCTTAATGAACATAGATGAAAAAATTCTAAACAAAATACTAGCTATATGCATTCAAAAGTATATCAAGAGAATAATACATCATGACCAAGTCAGTTTCATCCCAGAAAAACAAGGCTGGTTCAACATATGCAAATGAATACATGTTATTTACCAAATAAATAGAACAAAGAACAAAAACCACATCATCATAGCAATAGATGCTGAAAAAGCATTCGACAAAATCCAACATCCATTTATGTTAAAAACACTGCAAAAAAATTAAATTGGGATAGAAGGAAAGTACTTCAACATCATTAAGGCAATATACTGTAAACCCAAATCCAACATTATATTGAATGGGGAAAAACTGCAAGAATTTCTGCTAAAGTCAGGAACAAGACAAGGATGCCCACTATCACCACTCCTTTTCAGTATAGTTCTTGAGACTCTTGCTGCAGCAATTAGACAAAAGAAGGAAATCAAAGGAATTCAAATGGGAAGGGAGGAATTAAAACTATCCTTATTTGCAGATAACATGATTCTTTATCTAGAAGACCTAAAGAACTCAACCAAAAGACCATAAGAGCTTATTAACCAATTCAGCAAAGTTGCAGAATACAAAATCAACCTAAAATAATCAGTTGCTTTTCTTTATGCCAACAATGAATTCACAATGAAAGATATAAAGAAAATAATTCCATGTACTATTACTTCAACCAATAAAACACCTAGGAATAAATGTAACTAAAGATGCAAAAGACCTCTACAGAGAAAACTACACAATATTAAAAAAGAGATGTTGACAAAGACCTTGGAAAATTAAAAGATCTCCTTTGCTCATGGATAGGCAGAATAAATATCATCAAAGTGGCCATTCTGCCAAAAGTGATATGTAGATTCAATGCAATTCCTATTAAAATTCCAATGACATTCTTCATAGACCTAGAAAAATAAGTTATGAATTTTATATGAAAAAAAGACCCAGAATAGCCAAAGCAATTCTCAGTAACAAGAACCATGCAGGAGGCATCACAATCCCGGACTTCAAATTATACTATAGAGGAATAATATTAAAAACAGCATGGTATTGGCACAGCAACAGGCATACTGACCAGTGGAACAGAATAGAAGGTACAGAAGCAAACCTACACATCTATAGTCAATTAATCTTTGGCAAAGGAGCCAATCTCATACACTGGAGAAAAAACAACCTTTTCAACAAATGGTGCTGGGATAACTAGCTATCCATTTATAGAGAGATTAAACTAAATCCTTACCTCTCACCATGTGCAGGAATCAACTCGAGACACATCAAAGACTTAGAAATTAGACCAGAGACTGTGAAGTTATTAGAGGAGGGCAAATGATTAACACTCCAGTATATTGGAACAGGCAGTAACTTTCTCAACAAGCCCTCAAAACACAGGAAATTAAAGCAAGAATTAACAAGTGGGATAGCATCAAACTAAAAACTTTCTTCTCATCAAAGGAAACTATCAACAACCTAAACAGGAAGCCTACAGAATGGGAAAAGATCTTTACCAGCCACCATTCTGAGAGGGGGCTAATATCTTTAATATACAAAGAGCTCAAAAGACTCTACACTAGCAAAACAAACAACCCAATCAAGAAATGGGCAAATGAACTAAATAGACACTTCACAAAAGAAGAGATACAAAGGGCCAATGGATACATTAAAAGATGTTCTACATCATTGGCCATCAGGGAAATGCAAATCAAAACTACACTGAGATTCCATCTAACCCCAGTCAGAGTGGCAAGCATAAAGAAATCAAATAACAACAAATGCTGCAAGGATGTGGGGAAAGAGTAACTCTTTTACACTGTTAATGGGAGTGCAAACTAGTTCAGCCACTATGGAGATCTGTGTGGAGATTCCTAAAATAGGTGGGAATAGATCCACCATATGATCCAGCTATACCAGTCCTGGGTATCTTTACAAAGGGGTTGAAATCAGAGAACTACAGTAACATATGTATACCAATGTTCATAGCAGCACAATTTCTAATAGCCAAAATATGGAACCAAAATAGGTCTCCATCAACAGATGAATAGATTGCAAAACTTTTGGAAATACACACAATGGAATTATATTCAGCCAAAAAGAAGAACAAAATTATATCATTTGCAAGAAGATGGAAAGCCCTGGAGAACATTATGTTAAGTGAGATCAGCCAAGCACAGAAGGAGAAGGTAAATATGTTTCCTCTAATATGCCCAAACTAGGAAACACAGAGGATACCAGTAGGACTCCAGATAATGGAGGGGAAATACCAGCAAAGTTTGAATGGAAAGATAGGAGAGGAGAAAGTCTGATCTTGATTAATGAGGGTCTACATCTGAATATGTGTAAAATTATGAATATGACATGGTTAACCTGGACAACCATTGGTGGGAGGGGGAAGGGAAAACGGGGGCGTGGGGGAAAGAGGGCACCAAATATAGTTTAAATGTATACCATTTATGTTCAATATAAAATTGTTTAAAAAAATAAGACTTGGGGTCTACCTTGGAGGTAGAATGTTCCTCGGTTCTATCCCCAGTATCGCAAGGGGAAAATAAAGATTGAGGCAGCAATAAAGAGCCTACAATCAAACAGAAACCCAGAACCAGATGGTTTTGCAAGTAAATTTTATAAAACACCTATAGAAGAGCTAATCCCAACACTTCTCAGTCTATTCCATAAAATAGAAAGAAATGGGACTCTCCCAAATACATTTTGTGAAGCCAACATCACATTAATACCAGAATCAAATTAAGAAAGTTCAACAAAAGAAAACTATAGGCCTATATCATTGATAAACTTATACATGCTGGGGGTGGTGGTGCATGCTTGTAATCCCCGCGCTTGGGAGGCAGATACAGCAGGATCACGCAGGTTCGAAGCTAGCCTTGCTGGCTTAAGAGACCCTGTTTCCAAATAAAAATATAAAATAGGTCTGAGAGTGTAGCCCGTAGGTAGAAGGGTTTCTAGGAATGCCAGTACCACCAAAAAAAAAAAAACCCTTATACACAAAACTTCTAAACAACATACTAGCAATACACATTGAAAACCACATCAAGAAAATTATGCATCATGACCAAGTAGGGTTCATTACAGTGATGCAAGGCTGGATGAACATATGAAAATCAATTCATGTAATTCATAACCTATAAAGAACCATAAAAAAGTCACATGATCATTTCAACAGATGCTGAAAACTATTTGACAGAATCCAAAACCATTTATACAAAAAGCACTGCAGAAAATTGGAATAGAAGGAGAATAGCTCAACATCATAGACAATCTACAATAGGATAATGGCCACCATCATAATAAATGAGAAAAAACTGAAAAAATTTCCCTAAAAACATAAATAAGACAAGGATATCCCTTATCACCACTTCTTTTCAATATAGTACTTGAGACTCAAGCTGGAGTAGGAACAAAAAGAAATCAAAGTAGTACAAATAAGAAAAGAAAAACTGAAAGTATACATAATTGCAGATGATGTGATAATATATGTAGAAGACCCAAAAAACTCAATCAAAACTGATCAGCAAATTCAGCAAAGTGTGTGGATACAAAATCACTTTTAAAAATCTAGAAACTTTTTTGTATGCTAGCCAGAAGTCTACTGAAAACAAAATCCATAAAACATTTCCTCTCAGGATATCCCAGAAAAAATTTAAATACTTAGAAATAAACCTAATCAAGGATGTATAACACTTCTACAAAGAAAATTATAGAACACTGAATAAAGAAATCAAAAAAGACCTTAGAAAAGGAAAAGATATTCCATGTATTTGGATAGGCAGAATAAACTTCATCAAAATGTTCTTTCTTCCAAAAGTTTTCTATACATTCAAAGCAATGTTCATTAAATCAATAAGGTTAATCCTCACAAACATAGAAAAAACAGTCTTTAAATTAATTTGGAACAACAAAACCCCCAGATTAGACAAAGTAGTTCTCAGCAACAAGAACCTTGCAGGAGCAATCACAATACCTGGCTTTAAACTATACTACAAAGCCATAGTAATAAAAACAGCACGGTATTGGAACAAAACAGGCACAGACTAATGGTGCAGAATAGAAAACTCAGAAACAAATCTACACATGTACAGCCAATTTATTTTTTTATAAAATGGCCAAAAATGTACACTGCATAAAAGATAGCCTCTTCAACAAATGTTTAGGTAAAACTGGTTAATGATATGAATAAAAATAAAAATAAATCCCACTTTCTCAACCTGCACAAGAATCAATTCAAGATGGATCAAAGATTTTGAAATCAGACCAGATAACTTGCAGCTCCTCAAAGAGGGCATAGGTCTAATAATTCAACACATAGGTGCAGATGAAAACTTTTTCAAAAAGACCCCAAAGGCACAAGAAACTAAAAGGTGAATCAATATATGGGATTACATTAAACTTAAGAGCAAAGGAAATTATCAGGAACCTTAATAGAGAGCTGAAAGAATGGGGGAAAAATTTTGCCAACTAGTTTCCCATTATAGGAATAATATCTAGAATATCCAAAGAACTTAAGAAACTCAGCACTAAGAAAACAAAGAACCAATCTAAAAATGGGTAAGTAAAAAAATAAAAAAATAATAAAAATAATAAAAATGGCTAAGTGAACTAAGTAGACACTTCACAAAAGATTAAATTCAAATAACCAATAAATGCATGAGAAAATACTCAACATTATTAGCAGTCAGGAAGCTGCAAATCAAAACTACCCTGAGATTTCACCTAACTCCTACTAGAATGGCAATCATTCAAATCACAAACAACAACAAATGTGGGTAAGGATGTGGAGAAGTGGGAACTCTAATATGTTGTTGGGATTACAAATTAGTTCAGCCACTTTGGACAATAGTGTGGAGAATCATCAGAAGAATGGGGATGAGCTGGGCGTGGTGGGGCACGCTTGTAATCCCAGCATTCGGGAGCCTGAGACCCAGACGATCGCGGTTCGCAGACAGCCTCAGCTACTTAGTGAGGCCTCTGCAACTCAGTGATACCCGGTTTCAAAATAAAGAATAAAAAATAGGGCAGGGGGTGTAGCTCGGAGGTCAAATGCCCCTGGGTTCCATCCCCAGACCCACACACACACACACAAAAAGAAGAAAAATGGGGATGAACTTGCAATATGATATAGCAATACTACTTCTGGATATCTACCTAAAAGAATGGAAACCAAACTACCAAACTAATGCATGCATATCTATGTTCTTACCTGCACAATTCACAATTGCTAAAGTAGGGAACCAGCCAAGATGTCCATTAATAGATAAATGGATTACCAACTATGAGATATGTACTCAATGGAATTTTATTCAACCATAAAGAAGAACAAAATTATGTCACTTGCAGGGAAACAGATGGAACTATAGAACATCATGCTAAGTGATATTAGTCACAAAAAGTAAAAAAATCAGATACTCTCAATATGTGGATGATAGGGAGAAAAAAATGGTCATAGCAGGAACTCTAGATGAGAAAGAAGAAACCATACATGAGCAAATAAGGCAACCTAACTGAGGGGTGTGGAAAAGGGAAAAGAAGAATTCCCTAATGTACATAATGTTCATTCATAAATATATCAAATTTATTCAATTAGCCAAAAAGTAGGAGGATGTGGGAGGTAATGGGGTGTAAATTGGGAAAGGGCTACATGAGTGATGTGTGTATGTATTTCTCTACCATCCTCTATACCATTAACATGTAATAAAATTTTTAAAAGTAAAATAAAATTTGTATGCAAAAATGTTGATACTTTGATACAAATATTATCTATAATGGGAGATTAAAAAGAGACTGGCCAATCCACTGAGAATTACAGATCATCAGTCAAGTATAATAAGGAAGGAAATGGTTGATCTGAATTTTTAAGATAAGCAGTTTCTTGTCAGGAAGGATGCTGAAATGTAGTAAGAAAAATAATAGAAAAGTAGAAGCATGTGCTAGGAGATATAAAGCCAAAAGTAGCTCAGCATTGCTGAGTGCATCAAGTAAGGGGAAGTGGAGTGGGAAAGTAGGTTACAGTGTTAGTCACAAGTCAGTTGATAAAAAGCCTTTTTACCATACTTTGGACTTGAACTTTGGTAAAAAATGATGAAAAGACACAAGAAATTTAAGATGGAGAATGATAAGTTTAGTTCTGGATTGAGAAATGTTGCCAGGGCAGCATTATATAATGTGAAAGAGGGCCAAGTCTGGAGATGGTGAGACATATTGGAAAGCTGTTGAAGTAGTGCAGACAAGGTAGGAATCTAGGCATGTCAGTAGAGATGCACAGGATAACAGAACAAGAATGGTGAAAGACAAAGGTGTCATACTTTTTCACTCAGTGGTTTTTAGTGATAATAGTGGCAGATGAATATGAAAATGATGAAATATTTGTGTTTGTGTCTGTAGATGAAATAAAAGGAAAAGCAGGTCATCAGAAAAGCAGGCCAGAAGGAAAGCTAGCAAATCAATTCTGAGTGTGTTGAGTTTAAAAAAAATTCAGTGATGATGTCCAATAGAAATGTAGATATCTAGCCGGGCGTGGTGGTGCATGCTTGTAATCGCCACACTTGGGAGGCTGAGACAGGAGGATCACACAGGTTTGAAGCCAGCCTCAGCTACTTAATGAGGCTCTCAGTAACTTAGTGAGACCCTGTTTCCAGAAATAGGTCTGGGAGTATAGAAATCCTCTGGGTTCCACTCCCAGTACCACACACAAAAAAATTTAGATATCTAATTTTTGAGTGCAAAGGAGAGATATGGCCATATTATATGAATATCAGGTCCATTGATAACTAAAGGTATGATGTAGATGAAATCATTCAGAAATTACTAGCTTTCAAACCTTGGGCACATTACATAAATTCTTCATACTTCAGTTACATTATCATAGGCAAAATGGAGAAAATAATAGTTCATAGGGTTTTGTGAGGATTAAAGGAGTCAATATCATTCTTAAAACTATGCCATTACTTCACCTTCCCTATGATCAAAGGGTCTGGAGGATAGATTCACACATCCCTGCTTCCCTGGCAAAAGTACAGAGGCTCTCAGAAAAAGGGGTGCCGTTTGATATAATCTGGATCAGTGGACATGCTGCGTGTGTGTGTGTATGTGCTTGCGCACGCATGTACATGTAGCCCTGTCAGAGTTACAGTCTTATCCCTTCTCATAGTAACAAAGCTATTTTGAGGGTCATTTCTGCTCTGAAATAGCATTCCCCAGTTCTTGCTTGGAGGCAAACAGGGGCCAGAGTTCAGCATACTGACTCTCCAAACAAGTCTGGCAAGCTTGGGACAGAGTTGAACATAAATAGCACAATGTTTATGTCACATAAACATCCACATAACTGGGAGATTCTAAAATGAAAACCATAGAGAAAAGTATCTCTACAAACCCCATCAAATTTTTTGGAATCTTTTTCTGACGGCCCTTTCATTAGGTGTGTGAAATAAGATGATCCCTACTGTCTTCCCACATTTGTTGTATTTTCAGTTCTCTCTAATTTTATGCATTTCTTCAATTAATTAGCAATCAGAAAAATACAAGTGTACACTACACTGAAATTTCATCTCACTCTAGGTAGAATGGCAATCATCAAGAATACAAATGATAATAAGCACTAGTGAAGATGTGGGGAACAAAACACTTATAATTTGTTGGTGGAAATGCAAATTAGTAGAACCATTATGGAGATAATTAATGGAGATTATTATTATTTTAGAGATTCTTCAAAAATTAGGAATGGAATCAACATATGATTCAGCAGTACCACTCCTCAGTATCTGTCCAAAAGAACTAAAGTTGGAGTACTATAGGGCTAAATCATATCCATGTTCATGTTTCTCATATCTAAGATTCACAATAGCCAAATTATTAAAACCACATATGTGCCTGTTAACAGATAAAGAAAATGTGGTATATATATGTATAGTATTTTCAGCCATAATGAAAATGAAATTATGCCACTTGCAGGTAAACAGATGTTAACTGGAGAAGATTATATTAGTTGAAATGAATAGCACTAAGAATGTCAAGAGTCAAATGTGGAATCTAGAAAGAAAAAAAGGGGTCTCATGAAAACAGAAGAGAAACCAGTACAGTAGAGAAAGAGGTTTAAGAGAGGGAGTAGGGAAGAAAATTGGAGGTACTGGGGAATCAAATTGATCAAATTATGTTATGTGCATATACAAATATGTAACAATAAAGACCACTATTGTGTATAATTTTAATGCACCAATAAACTATTAAATTAATTTTTTTATTGTTGGGCAGCATTGCTTCACATACACAGCAGACCAAAAAAATCATTGAACAGTGGCTTTGTAGACAAAACACAACAACAACAACAACAACAACAACAACAACAACAACAAAAACATTTTATCTTTGGCCTTTTAAATCATGCCAGAGAGAACCAAGTACTCATAGTACCTCTAAGCAAATACACCAACATTTACTGGATGTCTCAGAATACAATTTCTGTCTTTTTTATTTTTTTACATATCTTTTTTCTTTTAGGATTTTAATGAATATGGTCCCTCCACAAACTGAAATACAAAAGAGAAGAGTCTCAAGCTGCTTTGGTATTTAGAGATCATTTAAAATAGCTGGCCCTTAAAATATGTTCAAATATATAAAATGGAAACCAAAATTTTAAAATTTTCTTTAAGACATACTCTTAGGAAGAAAGGCATAGACTCAAAAGTTTAAATTCATTTGGAACAACAACAACAACAACAAAAAAAAAAACAGAATAGCCAAAGTAGTTCTCAGCAACAAAAACCATGCAGGAGGAATCACAATACCTGACTTTAAAGTATATTACAAAGCCATTGTAATAAAACAGCAGGGTATTGGCACAACAACAGATACATAGACCAATGGAGCATAATAGAAGACTCAGAAACAAATCCACGCACATACAGCCAATTGATTTTTTACAAAGGGGCCAAAACATACACTGGAAAAAAGATCGCCTCTTCAACAAATGGTGTTGGCAAAACTGCTTAATCATATGCAAAAAAATAGAAATAAACTCCACTATCTCATCCTGCACAACAGTCAATTCATTCAAGATGGATCAAAGACTTGGAAATTAGACCTGAGACCTTGAGGCTCCTTGAAGAGGGCATAGGTCCAAGATTGCAACATATAGGCACAGTTAAAAACTTTCTCAACAAGACCCCAAAGACACAAGAAACTAAAAGGTGAATCAATATGTGGGATTGCATGAAACTGAGGAGCTTCTGTACAGCAAAGGAAACTGTGAAGAACCTCCACCAAGAGCCAACAGACTGGGAGAACATTTTTTCAACTACTCCTCTGATACAGGACTAATCTCTAGAATATATAGAGAACTCAAGAAACTCAGCACTAAGAAAACAAATAACTCAATTACATTAGGAAAGTGAATTAAATAGACACTTCTCGAAAGAAGAAATTCAAATGGCCAATAAATGCATGGAAGAATGCTCAATATCATTGGCAACCAGAAAGATGCAAATCAAAACTACTCTGAGATTTCACCTAACACCAACTAGAATGGCAATCATTCAAAACACAAACAACAATAAAATGCTGGCGAGGATCTGGAGAAGTGAGAACTCTAAAGCATTGTTGGTGGGATTGCAAATTAGTGCAACCACTCTGGAAAACAATATGGAGGATCCTCAGAAGAATGGGGATGAACTTACAATTTGGTACAACAGCACCACTTCTGGGTATCTACCGAAAAGAAAGGAAACCAAACTACCAAACTAATGAATGCATATCCTTTTTTAACCTTAAAATTCCATTGTTTATTACAAATGTAAGCCCCTTGTGATGGGCTTATCGGTAGGATTTCTGGTAGCGAGCACGAGCACCAGGACCGCCATAACTTTTTGGATTCTCAGCGACCGGAATCAGCTACCAGCAGCGTCCTGTCATACTGGATGAGGATGTCCTTGATTTCCTTCTTGGAAGCCTCATCCACATATTTCTGGTAATAGGCCACCAGGGCTTTGGAGATGGACTGACGGATGGTGTATATATGGACCACATGACCACCACCCTTCACACGGACCCTGATGTCCACACCAGCAAACCGCTCCTTGCCAAAAAGCAGAACAGGCTCTAATAACTTGTACTGCAGCATGCGCGGCTTGATCATCTCCAGCGGACGCCCATTCACTTTGATGAGCCCGTTGCCTCGCTTGCAGTGCGTCAGGGCCGTGGCTGTCTTCTTGCGTCTGAACACCTGCAGGGACTGAAGCGGGCCCTTAATGCATGCATATCTATGTTCATAGCTGCACAATTCATCATTGTCAAACTATGGAACCAGCTAAGATGTCCATCAACAGATGAATGGACTACAATACTCTGGGATATATATACACAATGGAATTTTACTCAGACATAAAGAAAAACACAATTACATCATTTACAGGGAAATATGAAAAGAACTGGAAGACATTATGCCAAGTGAGATTAGTCAGTCACAAAAAAAGAAGAAATTGTATGTTTTCCCTAATATGCAAAAGCTAGGGATAAATGAGTAAGAGGAGGAACTCTAGATGAAGAAGGAGATCCTACAGAGGAGCAAATAAGGTGAACTAACTGAATGTATGGGAGGGGGGAAGATGGAAACTCTCTAAAGCACGTGATGTACTTAAACAAACATATCAAAGTCAATCACCAAGCCAAGCATGAGAAGAAGGAATGAGGAGAGAATGGGATGGGGATCGGGTAAGGGGTAACTGAGTGATATGTGCATGCATGTCTCCAAAAGGTTTTTATCCCATTAAGATGCATGACTACAATGCACCAATAAAAAAATTAAAAAACATTTTGTTTCTTTTTACCTCTTATTTTGTAAATTGATGTTGGAGTTTTGGTCAATGGCAAAATTCTTGTCATCTGTGAGTAACACTGCCCTTGGTAGGCAGATCCCTGTCTTTTCTTTTTCCTCTTGGTACTGGGATTGAACTCAGGACTATTCTACCTCTAAACTACATTCCCAGCTTTTTAAATTTAAATTTAATTTTAATTTTGAGACAAGGTCTTGCTAAGTTGTCAAGGCTGACTTTGAACCTGCCATCTTCCTGTATTAGTTTCGCAAGTACTAGGATTATAGGCATGAGCCACCACACTTGGCTTCATGGCATCTTTAAAAAATATTTAACGTTTCCTTTTGTGTTGTCTAGCTATCCTCATCTGTCTTCTGCTTCTGCATGAACTTCTTTATCCTCACCACCTGCTGTCTCTTTGAACTAGCTGCCACAACCTCATCTTTGTCACCCTCATCGTCTTTCCTCTCTCCTTCCTTGTTACCTGTTTCCTACTCCCCCCTCTCCTTAGCATTCTCATTAGCAGGGACAACACTGGTTCTTTATTTAGTTTAGTTTTTTTTTTTTTTTTTTTTTTTTTGGTGGTACTCGGGATGGAAGCTTTCTAATTCCAGGCTACACTCCTAGACCTATTTTATATTTTATTTAGAAATAGGGTCTCTTAAGCCAGCGCTGTATGATCCTCCTGTCTCCGCCTCCCAAGCACGAGGATTACAAGCATGCACCACCACATCTGTCTTTGTTTAGTTTTTTGAAGAGGAGCCTCCATACTGTTTTTAACAATGGCTATACCAATTTCCATTCCCACTGATAGTGTATTTGTTCCTTTTTCTGTGTATCCTGGCCAGCATTTATTAATTTTTGTTTAGATAGTAGCCATTCCAGCTCTTCTTGAGGTATGCTGATTATGAAGACCTGATATTTAAAGAGTGTCTGAGAGATTTTTAATGCTCCTTTCCCTCTTATTTTTCTTTATTTCTGTTGGAAAGTAACATTTCAAAAGACCTTTCTTTAAGATCTGATATCCTTTCGTTCACTAGATGTGGCCTATTATTAAGGCTTTCTATTAAAATTTTTTATCTTTCTTACTAATCTTTTCATTTCTAAGATTTCCTGCTTGTTTCTATGTTAATATATCTATCTCCTTACTGAATTTCTCATTCAGCCTGCATTGACTTTTTATTTATTCAACTATTTGGCTGTACTCTCTTAAATTTCATTGAGCCTTTTAGAAATCAGGTTCATGATTGGAAATACTACCATAGACTATGTGTACATATGTAAATATACTAACATCAATCTCAGTAATCTATTGAAAAGGAGGGAAATGGGGAGGCAGGGGAGCACCAAGTGCTGTGCGCATTATGTCATTGTCAAAATGATTAATATTATGATGTGAGACTATAATACACCAATAAAAGGGCATTATTAAAAATAAATCATTCTTTTGAGTCTTTGTCAGGCATTTCATTCACTTTTATATCTTTGAAATCTGTTCCTAGAGAATCAGGAATGTCAATAATTTCCATATTATGCTATTTTTGTTTTTTTGTGTTTCTGTATTGATATTTGCATATCCATTGCAATGGATGTTACTTCTGCTTTTATGTATAGGCCTTCTTGGTACGTGGTTTTATCTTGATGATGTGTCCTGGGATACTGGTTTGTTACACAATGTTGGATTTGTTGGATTTATTTCCAACTTGACAGTGTGGTGTAATTTCAAGAAACTTCACCTGAGGTTAGTGGATTTGAGTACAGTATGTACTGTTTCTTCAGGTTTCATAAGAATGAGGACACTCTAGTAGTTAAAGCAGATGTGGTGTGGGCATCAAGAGTACATGGGGTATACCCTCTGTGGTTACTCCTACAGTGGGAAGAGTAGCCCTTATCAGATGATGGCAATTTCTATAGGCACTGCTGATACTGGTTTTGTTACTTAAAAGTAGTTGTGATAGTAATTTCTCTAATTGTGCTGAAGGGCCTGAAGCTCTTATCCTCTGCCTAAAATTTGTGTAGATCTTGGTGTTGCAGGGAAAGAAAGAAGTTGAAGTCACAGCTCCACTCACATGGCACACACATTTAAATTTGTCACAATATGCAATCGGATAGGGTGCAGATGCGACCAATATAGACCTGTATAGCTATAGTGTATACAAAAGCTGTGCTACTACTCTCTGTTGGTACGGGGAACTGTTTGCTCAGTAGTCAACCCAAGACTCTCCGTAGCTCTTAGCATGTGTGGATGGCTAGAACGATTTTTCTTCTTACTCTTTAAGTTAAATTTTTCACAAAAGTTTCAGCAAGACTGAGTCATGACTGGATCTGGGTACAATACTTTCAGCTGAGCTGGAAGTGTAAATCTGAGTATAAAGCCTTGGGGACCAAGCTTGTCTCCAGCAGTACAATAAAAAAGAAAACAATGAATAAAAACTAAAAAGAAAAGTAAATAAAAATTTAAGAAAAATAAAATTTTACTTTTCCATAAAGAAAAACAAAGCTATTCAGGTATGGTGCTCATCTGTAATTTCAGTATTTGGGAGTCTGAGACAGGAGAATCACAGATTTGAGGCCAGCCTCAGCAACTTAGACCCTATTTCAAAAAATAAAAAATGTCTGGGTAGAATGTCACCAGATTAAATCCCAGTACTGTAAAAAAAAAAAACAAAATAAAGTCATTTTCAGAAAAAATTAATGGAACTAGTGAGATCAGCCAGTTGTAGAAAGTCAAGGGTCATGTTTTCTTTCATGTGTGGAAGCTAGAGAAAAAAATAGGAAACCAAAGGGACTTTAGTAAACGAAAAGACGGATCAATAGAAGTGTGAAAGGGGTTTGGGAGACAGGTGGAAAGAGAAAAAAAGAAGACATGAGGAAGTAAACAGGTCAAATAATGCTATTTTCATATATGATGATATCACTACCAATCTCACTGGTATATATGGTGAAGGAGGGAGTGGGGTTGAATATGGAGGGAAACACACCAAGTTCTGTATGAATGTATGTTTGTATCAGTTTGAAGCTCACTATGATGTATAATTACAATGCACCAATAAAAGTATAAAAATAAAAGTAAGATTTTAAAACAAATATAAAAACAACAATGATTGCCCTTCCTATTGAAGTTCTCAAATGAGCTAGCACCTATGTGGTGCAAAGCTTCTCTCTAATAGGTACTCTTTGGAATTTCTTAGATAAAAGTCTGCCATGTAGGGGAAGGGTCCCCAGATGCCTGTGAACTTGTGGTAGGTGGGGTACAATAGGAAACATCTGATCTACATCATTCAAACTTAGTGTCCTTATGGATTGTCACACAGTCTCAAAGAGCAGGTACACAAATCTCATTCTAGAAGCAGTGCCCTCTGATCCACTCCCCATCCTCAGTTTTATAAAAAGTCACTACACTGATCTCGATAGCAACTAAATTTGTTTGCAATCCCACCAACAGTTTAGAAAAGTTCCTATTTTCTCACATTCTTGCTAACATTTATTGTTATTAGACATCATGATGATTACCATTCTAATTGGGGTTAGGTGGAATTTCAGTGTAGTCTTGATTTGCATCTCCCTGGTTGCTAAGGATGTTGGACATATTTTATGTATATATTGGCCATTTGTATCTCTTCTTTTGCGAACTATCTATTCAATTCAGTTGCCCACATCTTGATTGACTTATCTGTTTTTATAGTGTAAGGTCTGTTAAGATTTTTGTATATTTTTTATCATAGTCCTCTGTCAAAGGGGTATCTAGCAAAGATTTCCCATTCCATGTGCCTATCTCTTTAGCTTTTGATGATTTACTTTGACGTGCAGAAATTTTTAGTTTAATACCATCCTGTGTATTAATTCTTGTTTTAATTTTCTAAGCTTTTGGGGTCTTATTGAGGAAGTTTCTACCTGTGTATATATGTTGAAATGTTGAACCTATACCCTCCTGTAGTGGCTTCACAGTCTCTAGTCTAATCTTTTATTAATAATTAGTTGACTTCTGTGCAAGGTGAGAGGTAAGAATTTATTTGTTTGTTAAATATTTTTTATTGGTGCATTATAGTCATACATCTTAATGGGATAAAAAACTTGTGGAGAGGTAAAAATTTAGTTCAATTTTTCTACAACCAGTTTTCCCAAAACCATTTGTTGAAAGGCTCTCTTTTCTCCAATGTATATGTCTGGTACCTTTATCAAAAATCAATTGGCTATAAGTGTGTGGATGTTTCTGTACCTTCTATTATTTTTCACTCTTTCACTCATCTATGTGTCTGTTTTTGTGTCAATACTATGTTGGTTGGTTTGTTGTCATTTTTTTTTTTATTTTCTCTTGTTTTGTTTTAGTATAGCTCTGTGGCAAATTTGAAGTCAGAAATCATAATTCTGCTGAATGGTTCTTATTGCTGATAATTTATTTGCTTATTCTAGGTCTTTTTTTACCATATAAAATTTAGGACTGATTTTTCTAGGTCTATGAAGAATCACAGTGTTATTTTGATAGTGGTTTTATTGACTCTTTAGATCACTTTTGGTAAAATGGCCATTTTGAAAAGGTTTTTTGTGCCTATCCAAAAGTGTGAAATTTCTTTTCATTTTCCAACATATTTTTAATTTATCTCTTTAGTGTTTTATAATGTTTACTGCAGAGGTCTTTTATCTCCTTGGTTAGGTTTATTCTTGGTATTTTATTGGCTTTGGTGTTATTATGAATATGATTGGTTTCTGAAATTTTTTTCTCTGTGAATTAATGGTTGGCATATCAAAAATACTGATTTTAGGTTGATTTTATATCCTACTACTTGGCTAAATTTGTTAATCAGCTCTATTAGTTGTTTGGTTGAGTTCTTTGAGTCTTCTAGATAGAGGATCAAGTCATCTGCAAATAAAGAAAATTTTAGTTTTTTTATTCCTTTGATATTCTTCTCTTGTTTTAATGCTCTGATGAGACTTAAGAGTCTCATCAAGTAAGATTAAGTAAGACTTAATAATTAAGACTTAAGAGTCTTGAGTTTTAATCATTAAGACTTCATCATTAAGTAAGACAATCTTAATTATTAAGTTTTAATCATTAAGTAAAATTTAAAAGTCTTAAGACTTAAGAGTCTCAAAGATTATATGGAAAAGAAATGGTGATAGTGGGCATCCTTGACTTGTTCTTGATTTTAAACTGAATTTCTGCAGTTTTTTCCATCCAATATGATGTTGGCTTTGGGTTTATTGTATATTGCCTTAATGGTGTTGATATGTGTTCCTTCTATGCTTATTTTCTGCAGTTTTATTTAACATGAATGGGTGCTGTCTTTTGTCAAATGCTTTTTTAGAATCTATTGAGATGATCATATGATTTATGTTCTTAGTTCTATTTATTTGGTTAATAACATATATTGATTTGCATATGTTGAACCAGCCTTGCTTTCCTGAAATAAAACCAACTTGGTCATGGTGTACATTTTTTGGTATGGTTTTGAATGTTCATGGCTAGTTTAGATTTTTTGCATCTATGTTCATCAATGATGTTGGTCTGCAATTTTTCTCTTGATTTTTCATGGATGTTTATCTAGTATAAAAGTGATACTGGACTCATAAAAGGTGTTTGGAAGAATTACATATCTTTCTATGTTATGGAACCACTTGTAAAGTATTTGGTTTAGTTCTTCTGTAAAGCTTTTGTAGAATTCAGCTAAAAGTTTTTCTGAATCTAAATTTTCCTTTGATAGTATGGTTTTTTATTGCTTTTTCAATGTCTTTGCTTATATTAGTCAGTTTAGGTTTTCTATGTCCTCTTGGTTCAATATAGATAGGTATTATATGCCTAGAAATATGTCAATTTCTATTTCCCAAGTGAAATTTACAAAACCTTTATAAAACCCTAATCCCAATAATCCCTAATATATTACATAAAATAGGGGACTCTCCCAAAAACATCTATGAAGCCAACATTACATTAATTTCAAAACCAAATAAAGATAGTGCAAAAAACTATAGGCCTATATCATTAATGAACTTAGATGCAAAACTGCTAAACAAAATACGAGCAACAAACATTCAAAATCACATCAAGAAAATTATACACCATGGCCAAGTAGGGTTCATCCCAGGGATACAAAGCGGGTTTAACATTTAAAAAACAATCTATGTAATTCATCACATGAACAGAACCAAAGACAATAATAACATTATCATTTCAAGATATGGTGAAAAAGCATTAAACAAATACAACAGTCATTCATGCTAAAAACACCATGGCAAATTAAAATAGAAGGTACAGAGAGGAGAATAAAATGGTGACTGTGGGACACAGAACATCTCAGTACCTGGAAAAAAGTTCAACTACCAAGTAGGCAGTGTCTTGACAAACAAAATAAATAAAGCTAACAAACCGAAACAGAAGCAGGAAGCATGGCTCAGAGCACAGCTTGGGGAATAAAAAACCCTGAAATTATACAGAACTCATTAACAGAAACACCTGAAACCCTGAAATGTAAAAACAAAGCTGTCAGAGGCAATAGAGGGGTGCAAACACTCAGAGAGTGGGTTCAAAACCTGATAATAGGATACAGAGCAAATAAAAGACATTGGAATATACTTCAGAACCTACCACAGAGAATAGACATACAAATATTATATGGGCCTGACCCTATATTCATAAATTAGTAGGACTGGGTTTTTTCATTTTTATTTTATTTTATTTGATAGTTTGTTTTTCTCTCACACTGTTGCTAGTTCTTTTATTTTATTTTTGGCCTTTCTTTTTTTCTTTTTTTTTCTTTTGTTTTTGTCTTTCATTTCTAATTGTTAGGTTTTGTAACTTGTTTTGTTACTTTATTCATGTATGTTTGTTCCTTCTACCCATTCCTTTTACAAACTTTCTCATTCTAGTCAATCTATGGTCTTCTTTCAAAACTTTTCTTTTCTTCCCTTACTATATCCCCTTGTTTAATATTAAAGGTATTTCATATCTCCATACATAAATACTCTACTAACTATAAGATTCCTACTATCTAACCTTTTCTAATTCTTTACCAGATATTACCTTGTTATACCAAAATTCTTGCTCAACCTAATCAAATTCTCTATTTTACCCTACTCCTGTACCCATCACCCCAGTTCTTCCACTATTACCCAACCCCCACCATTAATAAAAGCACTAGTTATCTGCTAACACCTCTAAATTACTAGAATTAAGATTGGATAAGACATAATAACAAAAGACAAGATGCCAATATATAAGAAGAAAAAGTCCGAGAACATGAGAATATGATAACAAGGAACACTGATGAAATAATAGAAATCATGAATATTGATCTACAAGAAATGCAAGGAGAATTATGAATCCTGATCTTCAGTATGATGAAAGGCCTCAAAGCAAGTGTACAGAAAATGAAAGAGGAAATGCAAACACTAAGAAATAATTGAAAAGAGGCCTGAAATGAAATGAAAAAAATTAATAAATGAAATGAATAAAGGAATAAAAATAAATTCTGGAAGATTTAATGAAATGAAAAACAGAATATCATTATTAGAAGACAGTTCATTCAAAATCTAAAGCACTGTCAACAGCATATAAAAATTACTACAGCAACAAAACCTAAGCATCCAACAACTATGGGACAACATGAAGTGTCCTAACTTACAAATAAAAGCCATTGAAGAAGGGATAGAGGTACAAACCAAGGGTATTTGTAATCTCTTCAGAGAAATAATTTCAGAGAATTTTACAAACATGGAAAGAGACTTGTATTTACACTTTCAGGAGACATACAAAACACCATGAAGACAAGATCAAAGAAGTACTTTCCCATGCCATATAATAATAAAAATGATCAACATAGAGGCCAAAAAAATCTTAAAAGCAATGAGAACAAGAGAACAGGTAACATATAGGGGCCAAACAATAAAAATCACCCAAGACTATACAACCCAAGTCAGAAATGCCAGGAGAGACTGGTATGATGTGATCCAGACCCTGGAAGAAAAATAATTCCACCCCAAACTGCTAAACCCAGCAAAATTATTATTCAAAATTGATGGAGAATCAAGTGTTTAAAGATAAACAGAATCTCAAAAAATTCATGAATTCAAAGACAATACTAGAAAAAATACTTAAAAAAATAAACCAAAAAGAAGAAAAAGAAGCAATTTTCAAAACTAGAGAAGAGATGAAGTTGATCAATGGGACATCTAAGTAAAGAAGAATAGCATTATACCAAACAGAAGATAGACCAGAAAATAACAGAAAAAGATCATATTTTTTTTGGTGGTAATGGGATTCCTGGAAGCCCTTCTATATCCGGGCTACACTCCCAGATCTATTTTTTTTTTTTTTGGAAACAGGGTCTCTTAAGCCAGTGTGGCTGGCTTCAAACCTGCACAATCCTCCTGTCTCGGCCTCCCAAGTGCGGGGATTACAAGCATGCACCACCACGCCCAGTGAAAAAGATCATATTTCAATAATAATTCTGAATGTCAAAGAATTTAACTCACGAATCAAAAGGCGTATACTGGCAATGTGGATTAAAAAACATAATCCAGCCAGGCATGGTGGTGCACACTTATAATCCTTGTGCTTGGGAGTCCTAGACAGGAGGATCACACAGGTTAGAAGCCACACTTGCTGGCTTAAGAGACTCTGTTTCCAAATAAAAATATAAAAAATATGTGTCTGGGAGTGTAGCCTGGAGGTAGAAGGGTTTCAGGAACCCCAGTACCATCAAAAATAATCAAAATATATACTTTTTGCAAGAAACTTACCTTATAGCCAAAGATATTCATAGACTCAAAGTGAAATGATGAAAAACATATATCATGCTAGTGGAGAACAAAAGCAGGCAGGGGTAGTAATGCTGATATCCAACAAAACAGACTTTAAGCTAAAGCACATAAAAAGAGACAAAGCAGGACACTTTCTTCTATTAAAAGGAACAATCCACAAAAAAATATAATGATAGTAAATGTTTATGCCCCAAATATGGGTGCAGTCACATTTGTAAGACATACCCTCCAGTACATCAGATCTCAAATACACCCAAGTATAATAATATTGGGATACTTTAACACACTTCTTACACCACTAAGTCAATCTTCAAGGCAAAAGTTGAGTAAAGAAGTTTCAGAACTGAAGAATACTATAAACCAAATGGACCTAATTGACATATGCAGAATGTTACAACCAGAAACAGCAGAATAAACATTATTCTCAGAAGCCCATGGATAATTCTTCAAAATAAATGACATTCTGGACCATAAAACAAGCACCAGCAAATTCAAAATATGTAAGATAATTCCCTGAATCTTTAAAGACAACAATGAAATGAAAGTAGAAATGAACAATAGGAAGACCAAAAGAAACTACTTAAATACATAGAGATTGAATGACATACTATTGAACAACAAGTGGGTAAGATCAGAAATTAAAGAATAACTTGAAATTTCTGGAATTAAATGAAATTAGAGACACAACTTACCAAAATATGTGGTACACTCTGAAGGAAGTGTTAAAAGGAAAGTTTATAGCATTAAGTGCCCACGTAAAAAGAACAGAGAGTCATAACATATCTCAAGGACCTAGAAAGACTGCAACAGTCTAATGTCCAAGCCAGTAGAAGGCAGAAAATTATTAAAATCAGAGCAGAAATAAATGAAATGAAAACAAAAAATCAACTTAAAGAATCAACAAAACAAAAAGCTGTGTTCTTTAAAAATATTAATATGATTGAAAAACACCTGGCAATCCTAACCAAAACAGAGAAAGAATCAATTCAAATCATTAAAATCAGGAATGAAAAAGGAGACATCCAGACAATGGGGAAATTCAAAAGATGATAAGAAACTATTTTGAAAATTTATACTCCAACAGACTGTAAAAAATAGAAGAAATCGATAGATTTCTAAGGACATATAACCTACCTAAATTGAACTAAGAGGATATAGCAAGCCTATACCAACCAATAGCAAGCAGAGAATTATAAACAGCAATAAAAATTCTACCATCAAGCCAGGTGTGGTGGCACACGCTTGTAATTCCTGTGCTTGGGAGGCAGAGATGGGAGGATTGTACAAGCTCAAAGATAGCCTCTCTGGCTTAAGAGACTCTGTTTCCAAATAAAAAAAATGGGTCTGGGAGTGTAGCCTGGAAGTAGAAGGGTTTCCAGGAACCCCAATACCAACTAAAACAAAAGTTCTGCCATCAATGAAAATCCTAGGGCATTACAGGTCTCCAGCTGAATTCTACAAAACCTTCAATGAAGGACTAATCCCAATACTTCATAACTTGTTCTGGAAATTGAAAGACATAGAAATCTCCCAAACTCCATCTCTGAGGCCAGTGTCATATTAATCCCAAAACCAAATAAAAATACCTCATCAAAAGAAAATTATAGACCAATATCCTTGATAAACATATATGCAAAAATTCTAAAAAAATACTAGGTATACAGTTTAAAACCATATCAAGAAAATTGTACACCATGACCAAGTTGGTTTCACCCCAGAAAAGGAAGGCTGCTTCAACATATGAAAATCAATGCATGTTATTCACCACATTAATAGAACTGAGAATAAAAACCACATGATCTTATCAATAGATGCTGAAAAAGCATTTGATAAAACCAAAAACTTATTTATGTTAAAAACACTGAAGCAAGTTTGAATAGAAGAAACATATTTCAATATCATGAAGGCAATATACAATAAACCCAAAGCCAACATCATATTGAATGAGATAAACTGCACGAATTCCCTCTAAAATCAGGAGCAAGACCAGGATGTCTACTATCACCACTCCTTTTCAATATAGTCCTCGAGATTCTTTCCACAACAGTAAGACAAGAGAAGGATATCAAAGGAATTCAAATAGGAAGTGAAAAATTAAAACTATCCTTATTTGCAGGTAACATGGTCCTTTACCTAGAAAACCCAAAGAACTCAACCAAAAGACTACTGGAACTACTTAACCTATTCAGCAAAGTTACAGGATGCAAAATGAATCTAAGGAAACCAGTTGCTTTTCTATATGCCAACAATGTATCCAGAATGAAAGAAATAAAGAAAACAATTCTATTCACTATAACCTCAAAACCAATAAAATACTAGGTATAAACCTAAACAAAGATACAGAAGACTCTACAATGAAAATTATAAAACAGTAAAAAAATAATCTGAAGAAGACCATGGAAGTTAAAAATATCTCTTTTGCTCATGGATAGGCAGAATAAATATAATCAAAATGGCCATTCTGATAATCTACATATTTAATGATCTACATATTTAATGCAATTTCTACCAAAATATCAACGACATTCTTCATAGTCTTAGAAAAATCAGTCATGAATTTTATATGGAGAATGAAAACACCCAAAATAGCATAAGCAATACTCAGCAATAAGAACCAGGCAGGAAGCATCAAAATCCCTGACTTCAAATTATACTATGTGCATTAGTAACAAAAACACATGGTATTGGCACAACAATAGGCATACTGACCAGTGGAACAGAATACAATGTACAGAAACAAACCCAGACACCTATAGTCAATTGATCTTTGACAAAGGGGTCTAACTCATACGCTGGAGAAAAGACAGCCTTTTCAAAAAATGGTGCTGAGAAAATTGGCAATCTATCTGTAGAAAGATGAAACTAAGTCCTTACTTTTCACCATGCACAGTAATTAATTCTAGATGGATTAAAGAATTTAGAACAGAGGCTTTGAAGCTATTAGAGGAGGACATAGGATTAACACTCCAATATATAGGCACAGGCAGTAACTTTCTAAACAAGACAGCCAAAGCACAGGAAATTAAAGCAAGAATTAACAAGTGGGATAGCATCAAACTAAAAAGTTTCTTCTCATCAAAGGAAACCATCAAGAACCTAAATAGAAAGCCTACAGAATGGGAGAATATCCTTACCAGCCACCACTAGGATAGAAGGCTAATATCCAGAATATACATAGAGCACAAAAGGGTATACACTAGCAAAACAAATAACCCAATCAAGAAATGGGCAACTGAATTTACTAGACACTTCACAAAAGAAGAGATATGAATGACCAATAGATACATGAAAAGATGTTCAACATCATTAGCCATCAGGGAGATGCAAATCAAAACTACACTGAGATTCCATCTAACCCCAATCAGAGTGGCAAGCATAAAGAAATCAAATAACAAATGCTGGTAAGGATGTGGGGAAAGAGAAACTCTTTTACACTCTTGGTGGGCGTGCAAACTAGTTCAGCCATTATGGAGATCAGTGTGGAGATTCCTTAGAAAACTGGGAATGCACCCACCATACGATCAGACTATACCACTCCTGGATATCTTTCCAAAGGGTTGAAATCAGAGAACTATAGTAATATATGCATACCCATGTTCATAGCAGCACAATTTGAAATAGCCAAAATATGGAACCAACCTAGGTCTCCATCAAGAGATGAATGGATTGCAAAATTATGGGAAATACACCCAATGGAATTCTACTAAACTATAAAAAGGTCAAAATCATGCATTCACAAGAATATGGAAAGACCTGGAGAACATTATGCTAAGTGAGATCAGCCAAGCACAGAATGAGAAGAGACATGTTTTCACTAATATAATGGAGGGAAAACCTCAGCAAAGCTGAAATGGAAGGGTAGGAGAGAAACAAGGCTGAGGTTGATTAATAGAGGATCTACATTCGAATATGTGTCAAAGTATAAATGTAGCATAGTTAACCTGGACACCTATTATTGGGAGGGGAGAAAGGGAAGTGGGAGGGAAGAGGAAAACAAGCACAATCTGAATAAGAATAAAATATAAAGAATAAGAATAAAACATAAGAATAAAAAATAAATAAATAAAAGTATATAAAATAGAAGGTACTTACTTCAGCACCATAAAAGCAATAGGCAATATTAAGTGGAGAAACACTGAAAGAAATCCCCTTAAAACAGTAATGAGACAAGGATGTCAATTATCACCACTTCTTTTCAATATATTACTTGAGACTCTAGTCAGAGCAATGAGGCAAGATTAGAAAATCAAAGAAATAGCCGGTCGTGGTGGCGCACGCTTGTAATCCCCGTGCTTGGGAGGTGGAGACAGGAGGATCGCGCAGGTTCAAAGCCAGCCACGCTGGTGTAAGAGACCCTGTTTCAAAAATATAAAATTGGTCTGGGAGTGTAGCCCGGAGGTAGAAGGGCTTCCATGAACCCCAGTACCACCGAAAAAAAAAAAAAAGAAAAGAAAAAAATACAAATAGGTAAAGAAGAACCAAAATTATCACTATTTCCAAATGGCATTATACTATACTTAGAAGACCCAACAAGCTCGTCCAAAAAGCTAATAGAACTGATCAACAATTTCAACAAAGTGTCTGTATAAAAAAATCAATCTTAATAAATGAGAAGCTTTCCTGTATTCCAGCCATAAGTCCACTGAAAAAGAAATCCAGAAAACACTTCCACTGAAGATATTCCACAAAAAATAAAATACTTAGGAATAAACCTAACCAAGATGGTAGAAGAAACCTACAAAGAAAAATATAAAATATTAAAAAAAATTGAAGTAGACATTAGAAGATGGAAGATTTTCATGTCCATGGATAAGTGGAATAAACATCAATGCAATGGCCAATCTTACAAAAATGATATACAGATTCAATATAATACCCATCAAATTACCAAGGTCATACCTCACAGACATTGAAAAATAAATTCTTAATTTTTTGTAACAATATCAACAACAACAAAAAAAACAGAATAAATAAAGTAGTTGTCAACAACAAGAATCACGCAGGAGACATAATAGTACCTTACTTCAAACTATACCACAAAGCCATAGCATTGGCACAAAAACAGATACAGACAAATGGAGCAGATGATTCAGAAAATAACCCCATACACTTACAACCAATTGATTTTTGACAAAGTGGCCAAAAACATACAGTAGAAATAAGATAGACTCTTCAGGAAATGGAGTCAGCAAAACTGGTTACCTATATGCAGAAAAAAAACCATAAACGCCACTTTTTCAACATGCATAACAGTCAATTCAAGATCAACCAAAGACTTGGAAATTAGACCAGTGAACTTTCAGCCCCTTAAAGAGGGCCAACATTTAAATTCATAGACACAGGTAAAAAAATTCTTAACAAAACCCCAAAGGCACAAGAAATTAAAAGGAGTATCAATACATGGTGTTTCATTAAACTGAAGAGCTTCTCTACAGCAAAGGAAACTATCAAGGACCTCAACAGAGAGCCCACAGAACTGAAGAACATTTTTCCAACTATTATTGCAATAGAGGAATAATATCTGGAATATACAAATAACTTAAGCAAAGAAAGAAAAAGTGTCAGAGGAAGAATTCTAGAGGAGAAAGGAGAAACTGTAGATTAGCAAATAAGACCTAATTGAGAATGGGAAAAAGAAGAAAATTCAGAAATATACATGATGTACAGTCATAAACATATAAATCAATAACCCAAACATGAGAAGGAGGGAAAGGAGAAGGGAATGGTGTGGGAATTGGGGAAGGGCTAAATGTGTGATATGTGCATGTATGTCTCTACCATCTTATACCCCCTTAAAATGTATGACTACAATGCAACAATAAAAAGTTTTTAAAAAGAAAATTAAAAAAATGAAATATTTCAACTTCTTCCACATTTTTCTATTTTATGGGAATATAAAATTTTAAAATAGTTTCTGATGATACATTGAATTTCCCCACTATCTGTGGTGATGTCTCCTTTTTCATTTTCTTTTAAAATTTTTTTCTTGGTGCATTGTAGTCACACATCTTAATGGGATACAAGATGGTGGAGGCATACATGCACACATCACCCAGTTAGCACTTATCCAGTTCCATCCCAATTTATTTCCTCTCCCCCCTTCTCATGTTTGGCTAAGTGATTGACTTCAATATGTTTGTTAATGTACATCATGAACATTAGAAAATTTTCCTCTTCCCCTCTCCCATCCCCTCATTTAGGTCACCTTATTTGCTCATCTATAAATTCTCCTTCTTCATCTATAGTTTCCTCCTATGACCCATATTCTTCCTAGCTTCTGCATATTAGGAAGAGCATCTGATTTCTAATTTTTTGTGACTGACTAATCTCACTGAGCATACTGTTCTCCAGTTCCATCCATTTCCCTGAAAGTGATGTAATTGAGTTCTTTTTGATGGCTGAGTAAAATTCCATTGTGTACATATCCCACAGTTTTGTAATCTATTCATCTGTTGATGGACATCTTGGCTGGTTCCATAGTTTGACAATTGTGAATTGTGCAGCTATGAATATAGATACACATGCATCAGTTTGGTTGGTTATTTTTTTTTATTCTTTTGGGTACATACCCAGAAGCTCTATTGCTGGATCATATGGTAAGTTTGTTTCCATTCTTCTAAGGATTCTTCATAGTTTTTCAAAGAGGTTGCCCTAATTTTCAGTCCCACCAATAGTGCATTCTCTTTCTTTTAGTTAGGTTGGCTAGTGATTTGACTATCTTGTTAATTTTTTCAAAGAACTTGCTTTGTGTTTTGTTGATCCTTTGCATTTTTAAGTTTCCTATTTCATTAATTTCTTCTTTGATTATAATTATATCCATCTACTGGCTTTGGGATTAAACTGTTCCTGTTTTTTTAGGTCCTTGAGTTGTGTCATTAGGTTGCTTGTTTGGGGTCCTGGGAGCCCTTCTACCTCTGGGCTACACTATCAGACCTATTTTTTATATTTTTATTTGGAAACAGGGTCTCTTAAGCCAGTGTGGCTGGCTTCGAACCTGTGTGATCCTCCTGTCTCTGCCTCCCAAGAGCAGGAATTACAAGCATGTCCCACCATGCCTGGCTGTAGTTTTTTATTGTTAAATTTTTATACATTTAACTTTTAACGTTGCATTTTGTGTATTTCTTGAGGTGAAGTTTCAGCTGCATGATTTTGCATGTAGCTGCCCAGTTTTCCCAGAACTATTTCATTAAAGGACTTTTCTTCTATTCCATCAATAGTGTAGGCACCCAGGTAAAACATCAGTTGATCAGAGGTATAAGGTGTACACAATGTCTTTGTGACAGTAAGAAAGTGTCATGATGATTCCTGTTACTTTTTAGTGCCTTGAAGCCAGAGCATATTGATATTACCATTTTATTCATCTTTGTAGAATTATTTTAGCTATACTTGGTCCCTTGAAATTCCACATGAATTTTAGAATCTGCCTTTCAGTTTCTATTAAGAATTAAGTTGATATTTTTACAAGGGTTGTGTTGAACCTGTGCAGTAGTTTGGGGACTATTGTAATTTTAACAGTGTTAAGTCTTCCAATAATTAACATTATTTATATAGCGTGTCCCCTACTCATACATAATGGAATTATACTCTGCCATAAATAAAGACAATTATGTCACTTACAGGAAAATGTATGGAACCAGATGATATTATACTATGTGAGATTAGTCAGTCACAAAAAAGAAGAAATTGGATGTTTTACGTAATATGTGAAAGCTAAAGAGAAGTGAGTAACAGGAAAAACTCTAAATGAAGAAGGAGATCCTATAGAGGAGCAAATAAGGCAACCTGAGGGAATGGGAAGGGAGAAGAAGGAAATTCTCTAAAGCAAATGATGTACTTAAACAAACATATCAAAGGCAATGAGTAAGCCAAGCATGGGAAGGAGGGAAGGGGAGCAAATGGAGTAGATTGGGTAAGAGCTAATTGGGTGATGTGTGCATGTATGTCTACACAAGTCTTTTATCTCATTAAGATGTATGACTGCAATGCATCAATAAAAATTTTAAAAATCTTCTAAAATTTACTTCAGCAATATTTTGTACTGTTTAATTGTATAAATTTTGTATGTTTTTATTAAATTTATTTCAAAGCATCCTATTATTTGGTTGCTATGACCAATGGAATTGTTTTAACTACATTTTATATTGTGTATTACATATGAATTTGTAAAATGATCTTGTAATCCATCAATTTTAGAGTTCCTACATTTATTTTTGGTGAAGTCTTTAGTGTCTTTTCTCTTTAACTATCTATCTACACACATGCACACACACAGAGACACATACATATGTCATGTTACAAGGAAACAGAGATAATTTTACATATTTCTTTTCAATCTGAAACATGCTTATTTTAAAATACTCTTTTGGTGTGTTGGGACTATACATTACACAGCACTTTAGTCCTCCCCAAGTTCCTACTCTTTTCCCTCTTCTTTCCATCCTTCCCATACTCAGCTGAGTGATTGATTTGATAAGTTTGTGTAAGTAAATCTTGTACGTTGAGCTGTTTCCCCCTTTTCCTCCTCTCGTATCCATCAGTTAGTTTTTGGAGTTCCTCCTATGTCCCATTTTCTTCCTAGCTTCCCCATATTAAAGAGAACACTGATTTTTTAGTTTTTGTGACTGACTAATCTCACTTAGTGTAATGCTATACAATTCCATCCATTTTTATGAAAATGACATAATTTTGGTTTTTCACCAATATTTTTTGTTGGTGTACTGTAGTCATACACCTTAATGAGGTACATGATGGTAGAGGCATGCATACACACATAATTCATTTTGACCTTACCCAGTTCTCACTCTATTCTCTCCCCCTTCCTTCTTCTCATCTTTGGCTTATTGATTAACACTAATATGTTTTTGAATGTACATTTGGGGATTTCCCTTTTCCCCTTCAAATTGCCTTACTTACTCACTTATGATTTCTCCATTTTTGTCTAGAGTTCTTCTGATGATTTACTTTCTCCCTAGCTTCCACATATTAGGAAAAACATCCCATTTTTTACTTTTTGTGATTGACTAATCTCACTTAACATAATGTTCTCCAGTTCCATTTATATTACTAAAAATGATATAATTTTGTCTGTGGTGATCTCTGTAGGCTCTACTAGGGTGCTGTGCTCTCTGGATTGTAGGTCTTTTTGCCCCTGTGACACTTGGGGCTGTATGGTAATCCATGCTTGTCTTGTGTCTAACAGCAGACTTCATTCCCACCTTTATCAGAGTGAACCATGTAGTCTTAGACATTGAGAGTCTATGGCTTACTGTGTGAGTTTCTGCTGTTGCATTGGGCATTCTCCCATGGGGATGGCTAGTTCATTCATGGTGTTATTGAGCATGCTGTGGATCTCGGTAGGACAAGGTGGGCTTGGCACCTGCTGCCACAGGTTCTAGTCAGGCATCTGGGCTGTAGGCTTCTCTGTGGGGCATGGAGGTAGATGCTGATTACTTATAATACCAATGAGCTGCAGCTGCGCACTTTGTATCAAATTGTTGGCTTGTTTTCTGAAGGTATCTGGAGGCTACAGTGCCAACAGTGTTTGGGCAGTTAGGGAAGATGGTGCTGCTTTAGCCCCTGCAGAGGCCACAGCCATTCTCCAGGATAGTTATGCAGGCTACTTTAGTGTCTTCTGTCTTCTGGCTTTTCTTTTAAAGACTTTTAATTTTTCATTGCTTTGTTTAATTTTTTACTTTTTTTTTCTCGTGTCAAGACACTGCTTTGATGGCAATAGAAATTGAGTGTCAGCATGACTGAGATTTGCTGCTTCTCTTATCCTCCTGGAAGTCCTAATTTTGTATATTTATTGACTTTTTAAAATTTAAATTTTTATTCATGCATTGTTGTTATTCATCTTAATGGGGTACAAGATGGTGGAGGCATACATGCACATATCACCCAATTAGCCATTAAACAGTTTCCACCTCATTCCTTCCCTCTCCCTACTTCTCATGTTTGACTTAATGATTGACATTGATGTTTCTTAATGTACATCATGTGCATTAGAAATTTTTCTCTTCCCCTCTCCCGTCCCCTCAGTTATGTCACCTTATTTGCTCATCTATTATTTCTTCTTTGAGTAAGTAAAGTTTCATTTTGTACATATACCATAGTTTTGTAATCCATTTTATTAATTGGTTTTCTCTGTATAATGGATTTTAAGGACTTTTTCTTTCAGTGTACTTCCTAAGAGCCTCAAGAGTCAAAGAACATAGCTACTTCAGTCAGCATGTTATTTTTACACTGAGTTCACATCATTCCACTTTAAAGGAGAGGAAGCACTTATGGTAAAACATTCAGAAAACTATTGGGGATAAAGGTTTTTAAAAGACCTGTAATTAGTGATTAACATATTATTTTTTTCAAAAATTTTATATTTTAGCTAATTTATGAGAAGGACTGCAGTAAAGGGAGTTCAATTTTTGAAATAAATTTTATGATATAGTTTGAGCTTAAAATATATTATCAAAGTTTATGCATGGAAAGCACTTCCCCAATGAAGCAAGGTTAAGAGGTAGGGCCAGGCTGGAGTTGGTGAATCCTTGTGGATGTCATCTTGGGCACTGTGTATATCCACAGATGTCCTTTCTCTCCCTGTCTGCTTTCTGCCATCAAAATGTGAGAGACTCATCTTTCTGACACCTGACTTTTCATCATGGTTTATGTCTGGGAGCCAGCCCTATGGACTGAAACTGTGAACTCTAATAAACCTTCATCTAATTTTTCATTGAGTATTTTGGTCACAGTGACAAGAAAACTGACTCAATGTCTAAACATAAGAATAGCACTAATAAGGACAACTAATATTTGATTAACATTGTATAATTTACAGAAAATTTTTGTTTATCAAAATATCTTTGATAGCAACTCTATGAAGCATCCATTTTAGAATACAGCAAGAAAAGCAACTAGAAATTTGGTTCATTAAAAAATCATTATAATTCTCATTCTAGAGATTTGGATGAAATATTTTGATGTCATTTTACAATGTACATAGATTTTCATCATCTCCCTTAAATATCTTTGAAATAGTAATTATAAACAATTGCCATCATTAATGTTCTAATATCCATGTAAGATTTTTAAAGACCCATATTAAAACATCTAAACTTTATGAAATTTAGAGAATTCATGGATTTTCTTTTGGTCTGAAGATGTAGCTCTTCATTTTGACAGTAAATATTTACCTCTGTTTTGTGTCCCTACAAGTGCCCATGGGGTTTATGTGATTTAATAGTAAGAGATCAGTAAGATTAACTAAAACATCTTTAAATGCTCTAATACTGAGTAAAAACAAATTGGGTTTTAAATTCTCATTTGAACCACACTAATCAAGAACTTAGGAAGAAGGCATAAAAAGTTGTTTTATTATTTTCCAATAATATGTATTGCCTAAAAAAGATATTTTTAAAATTATAAGTTGACAAGCTGGCACAATGCATTGTATAGACTCTCTGAGGCTAGAAATTAGTATTTCCAAAATGAGATGAAATAGTTCCCTCAGGAAATGTATTTTTGGTCATTTACAGATTTAAACTCTAGTTTGTGGGGTTTTTTTTCTCTGTTGCATATTAATTTACTTCACTCACTCATTCACAGAAGTATTTATTGAGTGCCTGTTGTCTTCTCAGCCTGCATCCAATTGTTCTTTTGAAAGGAGACTCATTTGAAGGCCACTAAAATGACTGGTGAGCTGCTTGGTATTTGCAAGTGCAACCTGAATGCATAAAATCAGAGGGCTACTGGAGAGGGCTTTGGAAAGAGGCTCATCACCCCTGACATTTTATCTGCTGAGAATTTACAGGGAGGTTTCTGAAAAGCCAGGGCCAAGGGAAATGCCACCCACAAGGCTCTGTATTTCCTGTGTCAATTCACAATGAATGCCCAGGATGGGGCACATACTTCCCTTGCTCACTTAGCCACATGGAGCCTCTTCTTGCCCTTTGGTTTCAGCCTTTTTTCACACATGTCCTTGGCAGTTAACATCCCAGATTCCCAGGTAACCAAGTAGGGAATACTTGATGTGTCTTGTGAAAGTCAGCATAAAATAGAGATTTCAGAGCCCAATGAAGGAGACACTTCCACAGCAGGCACTTAAACTGTTTTGTTGTCCTTTCTTTTGGATAGCAGAGAATTTGGCTTATTGGTTAAAAGAAAATCTATATTTTCCCTGAGAGATTTTGAACTGTTAAATCCTCATGTTATATCAGTTTACCTTCCCTAGTACACTTCAATCATTGCCTTCTCTTCATTCTTTTATCTTCCTTCAAAGTTTCTTTCTTATTCTTGTTCAGGGTGTCAGATTCCTTATTTTTTATTTTCTTCAATTTCTCTCTAATTGTTTTTTAAAAAAAATCCTGTATCATTTCTACTATTAAATGTCTGTTTGTATTTATGGTGATCTCTGTAATTCTGTGTTGGTGGGTTCTGTTATTGTGAGGTTGTGGGAGCTCATTGATTCCTTGCTATTCCTTCTTATTATGATTTCAAGCTTCTTAATTTTATATCTTTGTTTACTTTAATAGCTCTATTTCTCACTTTTTAGGCATCAACTGATTTATACAAGGACAAGTTGTTTTCTATTTAATGGTGAAAGTTGATTTTGAAAGAAAAAGTTGAAGTAGTAGATATATGAATAGGGTAAATTAGCAGATAGGATCAATTAGGATGAGAGTTTGTGTGTAGTAAGGTAATATATATTAGAGATTACAGATAATGAATATATAGGAAGACTCTAATAACCAAAGTAGAATATTTAGGTTTAGTGATATGAAATGGATTTAATACAAGACAGAGAAAAGAAAAAAAAATAAATGGTAAGGAGAAAAGAGAGTATATATGAATGAAGGAAGAAGCTTGTAAAAGAGATGGGAAAGAGAATAAACTGACAAGAATGTCCACACACATACACACACACACACACACACACACACACACACAAGAGCAAAAACATCATAACAACATTAACGAAACAAAACAACCCTTCAAATATATGAGTGCAACCTGGGTGTGGTGGCACATGTTTGTAGTCTCAGCTTTGGGGAGTCTGATACAGGATTGTGGTTGGCAGCCAGCCTCAACTACTTACTGAGGCCCCCTGGAACTCAGTGAGACTCTGTTTTAAAATAAATAATAAAAAATAGGGCTGGGTTGGAATGTCCCTGAGTTCCATCCCCAGTACTGAAAAAAAGAGAAAAAAAACAAATACATAAATACAGAGCAGACTTGGCCTCTGGAGTCCTCTTGGTGGACTTGGATATTCATTTGTATGGATACTTTCAACTCTTTTAAGTTCAGTGTTTTAGATTCTCTAGCATGTTTTAAGCATTCTCATTTGCTCTGTAATTGATAGCAATGATGTCAGTATTTTAGCCCCCATTTTTTCTCCTCAGTAATTGGGGTCCTGGCCTGGTTTGTCTCTGTGCAGGTGGCAGGTATCACTGGGGCTGAATCCAGTGTAAGCATGGGTTTCCATGCTTTCCACAGACCTGAAGCCTGCATCTCTCCCCATTTACATAGGTGGTAAGTGTAGTTGGGACCCCTAGTTTATATGTAGGGGGTTCATGTTTTCTACAGATAAAGCTGGGTTAGTTGACTTCTCCCCAGTGAACACAAGTGTGAGGCCTTTGGCAATCTCTTGAGGCCTTACTAGACACTTGCAGCCTGTGGATTGTAGACTTCTTTGACATAATGTTCCTCAGGGGATGTTTATTAATCTATGTTTCTGCTGTTTCTGAAAGCAAACTCTACCCACAATTTTACCAGGTTGAAGCATAATTTCTTAGACCCTGGAATTATATTGTTTGCCACAGAATTTACTGTGACTGTGTAGTATCCCTCAGAGACAGCCAGTACACTTATGATCTTCTTGAGCACTGCACTGGATCTCTGAGGACAAGGTGGACTTGGCCACCACTGAAGCAGGTTCTAGCTGATGTCCAGTCAGTAGGATCTGTGTGCCGTGTGGAGGGAGATGCCAATTTGTTACAATTTTGAGTTCTGGCCACTTACTTTGCATCAAGTCATTGGCTTTTTTGCTGGAGGTTTCTAGAGGCTGCAATATCATCAGGTGGGGCACAATTAGACAAGATGGTATTGGTGCAGCCACAATAACCATCAAAATGGATAATTTTAAATAATCAATCATTTAAATAAATAGTTGCACACATTTATGGATTCAGTGTGATGTTTTGACACATGTATGTAATGTGCAATGGTCAGACAGAAGTAATTATATTCATCACATTACATATTAAAATTTTTGCATTGAAAACATTCAAAATTCTCTCTTCTAACGTCTTTGAAGTATCCAATAAATTACTGTTAACTACAGTCCCTCATTGTATTATTGAACACTAGAATTTAATTCTTTCACTTAACTAATTTGTACCAACTAACTATCACTCCTTATCCCTTTCCTTCATGCCAATTTCTCATCTTTGGTAAGTGCTACTCTCCTCTACTTCTGTGATATCAACTTTTCAACTTTAGAATATAAGTGAGAAGCAGTGATATATGTTATTATGTGTCTCACATTTACATAAAGACATTTCTATAAAATGTATAATAAACATAAAATACATTTTAATGGAATGTGAGAAATTGATAGATTTCTACTAACATATAACCTACCTAAACTGAACCAAGAGGACATAGCAAGCTTAAACCAACCAACAGCAAGCTAAGAAATAAAAACAGCAAAAAAATTCTGCCAGCAAAGAAAAGCCCAGGCCCTGATGGATTTCCAGCTGAATTCTACAAAACATTCAGTGAATAAATAATCCTAATACTTCACAACTTGTTCCAGGAAATTAAAAGAGATGGAATTCTCCCAAACTCCTTCTATGATTCTAGTATCACATTAATCCCTGAACCAAATAAAGATACCTCAAGAAAGGAAAATTACAGACCAATATCCTTAATGAACATAGATGCAAAAAATCTAAACAAAATACCAGCTATACACATTCAAAACCATATCAAGAGAATTGTACACCATGACCAAGTTGGTTTCATCCCAGAAAAACAAGGCTGGTTCAACATATACAAATAAATACACATTATTCTCCACATAAATAGAACTGAGAACAAAAACCACATGGTAATATCAATAGATGTTGAAAAAAACATTTGAAAATCCAACACCCATTTATGTTAAAAAAAACACTGCAGAAAATTGGAATAGAAGGAACATATTTCACCATCATTAAAGCAATATACAGTAAACCCAAAGCCAACATCATATTGAATGGGGAAAAACTGCAAGGATTTCCTTCAAAATCAGGAACAAGAGCAGGATGCCCACTATCACCACTCCTTTTCAAGATAGTCCTCGAGGCTCTTGCCACAGCAATAAGACAAAAGAAGGAAATCAAAGGAATTCAAATGGAAAGGTAGGAATTAAAACTATTCTTATTTGCAGATAACATGATTCTTTATCTAGAAGACCTAAAGAACTCAACCAAAAGACTATAAGAGCTTATTAACCAATTCAGCAAAGTTGCAGAATACAAAATCAATCTAAAGTAATCAGTTGCTTTTCTTTATGCCAACAATGAATCCACAATGAAAGATATAAAGTAATTCCATTTACTATAACCTCAACCAATAAAATACCTAGAAATAAATGTAACTAAAGATGCAAAAGACCTCTACAGAGAAAACTACACAATATTAAAAAAAAGATGTTGACAAACACCTTGGAAAATGAAAAGATCTCCTTTGCTCATGGATAGGCAGAATAAATATCATCAAAATGGCCATTCTGCCAAAAGTGATATGTAGATTCAATGCAATTCCTATTAAAATTCCAATGACATTCTTCATAGACCTAGAAAAATAAGTTATGAATTTTATATGAAAAAAAGACCCAGAATAGCCAAAGCAATTCTCAGTAACAAGAACCATGCAGGAGGCATCACAATCCCGGACTTCAAATTATACTATAGAGGAATAGTATTAAAAACAGCATGGTGTTGGCACAGCAACAGGCATACTGACCAGTGGAACAGAATAGAAGGTACAGAAGAAAACCTACACATCTATATTCAATTAATCCTTGGCAAAGGGGCCAATCTCATACACTGGAGAAAAAACAACCTTTTCAACAAATGGTGCTGGGAGAACTAGCTATCCATTTATAGAGAGATTAAACTAAATCCTTACCTCTCACCATGTGCAGGAATCAACTCAAGACACATCAAAGACTTAGAAATTAGACCAGAGACTGTGAAGTTATTAGAGGAGGGCAAATGATTAACAATCCAGTATATAGTCACAGGCAGTAACTTTCTCAACACGACCTCCAAAGCCCAGGAAATTAAAGCAAGAATTAACAAGTGGGATAGCATCAAACTAAAAACTTTCTTCTCATCAAAGGAAACCACCAAGAACCTAAAGAGAAAGCCTACAGAATGGGAGAAGATCCTTACCAGCCACCACTTGGATAGAGGGCTAATATCCAGAATATACATAGAGCTCAAAAGACTCTACACTAGAAAAACAAATAACCCAATCAAGAAATAAGCAACTGAACTGAATAGACACTTCACAAAAGAAGATATACAAATGGCCAATAGATACATGAAAAGATGTTCAACATCATTAGCCATCAGGGAGATGCAAATCAAAACTACACTGAGATTCCGTGTAACCCCAATCAGAGTGGCAAACATAAAGAAATCAAACAACAACAAATGCTGGCAAGGATGTGGGAAAAGAGGAATTCTTTTACACTGTTGGTGGGAATGCAGAGTAGTTCAGCCACTATGGAGATCAGTATGGAGATTCCTTAGAAAACTGGGAATAGATCCAGCATTTGATCCAGCTATACCACTCCTGGGTATCTTTACAAAGGGGTTGAAATCAGAGAACTACAGTAACATATGTATACCAATGTTCATAGCAGCACAATTTCTAATAGCCAAAATATGGAACCAAAATAGGTCTCCATCAACAGATGAATAGATTGCAAAATTATGGGAAATGCACACAATGGAATTCTATTGAGTTATAAAGAATAAAATCATGCCATTTGCAAGAAGATGGAAAGATTTGGAGAATATTATGTTAAGTGAGATCAGCCAAGCACAGAAAGAAAAGGGACATATGTTTTCTCTAATATGCCCAAACCAGGGAGTAGTGGGAATACCAAAGGGACTCCAGATAATGGTGGAGAAATCTCAGCAAAGCTAGAATGGAAGGATAGGAGAGGAAGAAGGATGAGGTTGATTTGAGAAGGAGCTACATCCAAATATGTGTAAAAGTATGAATATTGCATGGTTAACCTGGACACTCATTGTTGGGAGGGGAGTAAAGGAAACTGGGGAGAGAGGGCACCAAGCACAGTCTAAATGTACACCATTTTCAATACGTATCACAAATAAATAAAATATGAAAAAATTAAAAAAATAAATGGAATGTGGCATCTATGCTTATAAATAAGAATATAAAAGTGACTGTTTTGTTTATTTATTTTTGTTGTATTGGGAGTAAAACCCAAGGTACTTCTATCTCAAAGATATACCCCCAGCCCTATTTTATTTTTTATTTGGAATCAAGGTCTTGCTAAGTTGCTGAGTGCCTCACTAAGTTGCTGAGGCTTCCTTCAAACCTGAAATCTTCCTCTCATAGCCTCCCAAGTAGTGAAATTACAGTCATGGACCACCATATGTGCTATGACTGTGTGACTGAGTTGTTTACAAAATTATTGTTAGCCCTTAATCCTATGCAAGTTCAAAATATCAGACTCATTAAAAGATCATTTTATATTACCATGACTTATGACATGTTGTAAGATTAAGTGACTCTCCTTTGTGTCTTCATTTCATATAATTATTCAGTAATATAAGGCTATTTTCAGTATATGATTTCACTGTCATGCTTGAAATTTTTCACTTCCAAATAAATCATGGAGAGAGAGAGAGAGAGAGAGAGAGAGAGAGAGAGAGAGAGGAGAGAGAGAGAGAGAGAGAGAGAGAGAGAGAGAGATTGATTTAACTTTCATAGCACATTCTACCATTATAGAGATTGGACCTGAATGTTGTACACGCCATGTCTACTCAAATTTCTGTAGTAGGATTGATCACATGAAACAACTTAAGTGCAAGAGATGCTGAGAAATAGAATTCTCTGTTCCTGGGAAAAAGTCATGAGATTCTTGTACACTGAGTTTCTGCTTCAATAACATTTTTTTTGGTGGTGGTAGTGGTACTGGGGTTCCTGGAAACCCTTCTGCCTCTGGGCTACATTCCCAGACCTATTTTCATGTTTTTATTTGGAAACAGGGTCTCTTATGCCAGCGAGGCTGGCTTCAAACTTGCGCGACGCTCCTGTCTCACCTCCCAAGTGCGGAGATTACAAGCGTGTGCCACCACACCCGGCTCAATAACATTTAATGATAGATAAATAATGCTAACAGAATTCCCAAACTAAATCAGCAGGTATAAACTGGAAGAGAATTTAGTATAATATTTTAAAACATTATTCCAGCTGGGCGTGGTGGCGCACGCTTGTAATCCCCATGCTTGGGAGACGGAGACAGGAGGATTGTGCTGGCTTAAGAGACCTTGTTTCCAAATAAAATAAAAAATAGGTCCAGGAGTGTATCCCTGAGGTAGAATTGTTTCTAGGAACCCCAGTACCATCAATCAATCAGTCAATCAATCAATAAACTATATTATTCCTTTATCATTTGTAGTGGCTGTATAAAAATTGGACAAAGTAAGATTTTTAAGTACATAATTTGTATACATAAAAGTAAATATTAAAAGTCTAAAAGTATCAGTGTAAACAATTAAAATTAGAAGGTGCATGTAGGTTAATTAGAAAAAGGAAGAAGTATTATATAGTAATTTTAAAATGTGTCATGCTATGTAAGTCACTAATGAAATATCTATCATTGGTAAAGAAGCCATGATTAAAGTTTATTTTACAAAATTATAGTTATTAGGTTAGCATTTACAAGTAAAAACTATATAAACTTCAGAAGGCAAAATTTAATTAAAACATGGAAATGTAGATAACATAGGAAAAAATGAAATATGAAGGAAAAATTTATTTGTACTTCATTATAACTATTTTATTTAAATAATAAGCTTCTTTAGTATCTTGGATGAAAAGGAAAAGCCAAACTCTTACAATATCTGGAAACTAACAACAATAAAAATCATGCCAAATTAGGAAATAGAATACAGAAACACCTCCAGATATCAGTGAAATCCCAATAATAATGCTACTGCAACTCTTACAAAACACATCTGAAGACTTGAATGAAATATAATTTTTATTGGAAAAGATATTAACCACATTAAGCCCAGAAAACATAGGAAGTCTAAAGATAAAATCAACACAGAAAAAAGAGCTCACCTCTTGAAAGCCTGATTGCTTTTATAAATGAATTCTATGAAACCTTTAAGGAAAAGATAACTCCAATGATATTTACACTGACCCAAGGTATACATTACTTTTCAAAATTCCAGTTCCTAAATAATGTATTTCAAGGCATCTGGGGTGCTCAGAATTGTTTTCGTAACCCAGACTTGATGAATTATAGCCTCTGAATGTAAGGTATGAGAATATGAATCCTATAAAGTTCCCAAGTGATTGTTATGCATGTGAACCTTTGAGAACTACCAGCATAGATGAAAGAAAAATTTTCAATAACTTAGTATGCTGGAATATAACCAATAGCAAAACTCAACAGCTATATTACAAATGAAAAGAAAATCCAGTAGATCCATTTCACTCAAGAATATGGATAGGAATATTCTAAATAAAATGTTACCAAATAGAATAAAGTAGCACAGGATGAGCTCATTTCCAGAAAGTAATGATGTCTATGACATTTAGATAATCTCTTAATATGATTTATAATATTAGCAAAATGAAATATAAATTTCTCAATATTATACCCAGGCACTTTAGGTGGTGCTTCTGTTACTTCTTTTGATGAAAATATTTTTTCTTCACTGGTGCATTGCAGTAATACATCTTAGTGGAATACAAGATGGTATAGGCATACATGCACAAATAACTCAGTTAGCTCTTACCCAATTTCCGCCCCATTTTATCCCCTTTCCTCCTCGTGTTTGGCTTAGTGATTGACATTAGCATATTTGTTAATGTACATCATGTGCATTAGAGAATTTCCCTCTCCCCCTATCATCCCCTCAGATCACCTTATTTGCTCATTTATACTATATCTTTCTTCGTCTAGAGTTTCTCCTATGACCCATTTTTCCTTAGCTTCCACATAGTAGGGAGCACATTCAATTTCTTATTTTTTGCGGCTGACTAATTTCATATATCATTCCATTCTCCATCTCCATCTATTTCCCTATAAATGATTTGATTGTGTAATTTTCTTTATGGCTGTGTAGAATTCCATTGTGTACATATCTCATAGTTTTGTAATCAATTAATCTGTTGATGAACATTTTGGCTGGTTTCATAGTTTGGCAAATGTGAATCGTGCAGCTATGAACATAGATAAACGTGCTTAATTTGGAAGTTTCACCACTCAATGTGTAACCCTTTGAACTGCCATCATAATGAAAGGCTTTATCATATATACAATGTGGTTTATTACTCCAGTTAGCTTCCTCATGGTGTTCTACACACAAAAACAAACAACTAAATTGGAGTTTAGGTGCCAGCTACTCCAACATGGTTCCACTGAATCGTTGCATTTAATTCCATAAAAGGTGAGGCATCTTTCCACTCGATTTATTAGATGATTCTCTGAAGATCTGTAACACTGTGTAAGACATTGTGTTGTTGTGTTGCACTTATGTCAAGGTCTCCTTCAGAATCTGAGATTGTCATATTTCACCACTATATTTAATGAACAATCCTTGAAATATAATCTACATGCATTAAATATATTTCAATGTACAATGAACCAATGTCAACGGGAGCCAAATTTGTTCCAATTGGGTCTATATGCATTCTTGGGATGTTTTTTTTTCACCTGGTGGTTATAGTACATTGTACAGTTAACTTGTATTCCTGTTGGGAACTGACACATTTAAACACATAAGTAAATGTGGGAAGAAAATGACTTTTGCAATCTGGTTGACCAGAAATTTTAAAAACGAATATGAGGATTCAGGGACTTATTTTACATTATTATTTTTTAATTTACTTATCAGATCCTGGTTGTGGTGGCGCACATTTGTAATCCCTGTGCTTGGAAGGCTGAAACAGGAGGATCACACAGGTTCAAAGCCAGCCTCTCTGGCTTAAGAGACCCTCTTTTCAAATAAAATAAAAAATAAGTCTGGGAGTGTAGCCCGGATGTAGAAGGGTTTCCGGGAACCCCAGTACCACCAAAAAAATTACTTATCTTTATACATTTATTCATGCATTATAATTTCACATCATAATTAATGGACATCTGTCAAATCATAAATTGACATTAACGCATTTTCTTTAAATATCCAGTTAAACAGGAAGACTCTAGGCTACTTCATTAACATATTTTTTATTTCAAGAGTGATTGTAATGTGTTTGATTATATCTATCTGGAAAAAAGTGACCTCATCCATCTGAGTAAAGCAATGGAAAATTTTCAAAATGAAAGACTACATTATTTTTGTTTTATTTTTTATTTTATTTTAATTGGTGGATTGTAGTCTAACATCTTAATGGGCAACAAGATGGTAGAGGCATACATGTGAACATGACTCATTTAGCATTTTCTCAATTCCCAGCCCATTTCTTCCTCTCTCCCTCCTTCTCATATTTGGCTTAGTGATTAAATGTTATATTTGCAAATGTACATCACGTACATTATGAAATGTTTCTCTTTCTCCTTTTCATCTTCCTCATTTAGGTCACCTTATTTGCTCATTTATTGTTTCTCATTCTTTGTCTAGAGTTTCTCCTATGACCTTTTACTTACTAGCTTCTGCATATTAGGGATAGTATTAGATTCTTTATTTTTTGTGACTGAGTAATCTCACTTAGCATAATGTTCTCCAGTTCCATCCATTTCCCTGAAAATGATGTAATTGAGTTTTTTAAATGGCTGAGTAAAATTCCATTGTGTACATATCCCACAGTTTTGTAATCCATTCATGTGTTGATGGACATCTTGGCTGCTTCCACAGTTTGGCTATGGTGAATTGTGCAGCTATGAACATAGATACACATGCATTAGTTTGGTAGTTTGGTTTCCTATCTTTTGGGTAGATACCCAGAATTTGTATTGCTGGATCAAATGGTAGATTTGTTCTCATTCTTCTGAGGAGTCTCCATACTGTTTCCCAAAGTGATTGCACAAATTTGCAATCCCACTAACAATGTATTAGAGTTCCCACTTCACTTCCTCACTAGCATTTGCTTCTGTTTGTGTTTTTAATGATTACTATTCTAATTGGAGTTCGGTAAAATCTCAGGGTACTTTTGATTTGCATCTCTCTGACTGCTTATGATGTTGAACATTTTTTCATAGATTTATTAACCATTTGAATTTCTTTTTAAAGTGTCTATTTAGTTCACTTTCCCAATTTGTGATTGGGTTATTTGTTTTTAGTGCTAAGTTTCTTGCATTTTCTCTATATTCTAGATACTAGTCCTCTATTGGAGAAGTAGTTGGTAAAAATGTTCTCCCATTTGGTTGGCTCTCTGTTCAGGATCCTGATAGTCTTCTTTGCTTTATAGAAGCTCTTCAGTTTAGCGCAATCTCATGTATTGATCCTCCTTTTAGTTTCTTGTTCCTTTGGATTCTTGTTGAAAAAGTTTTTCCCTGTGCCTATGTGTTGAAATGTTGGAACTATTCCCTCTTCAAGGAGCTGTAAGGTTTCTGGTCTGATTTCCACATCTTTGATCCATCTCGGATTGACTCCTGTGCAGAATGAGAAAATGAGTTTACATACATTTTCCTGCATATGGCTAACCAGTTTTGCCTATACCATTTATTAAAGAGGCTATCTTTTTTCAGTGTATAATATTGGCCCCATTGTCAAAAATCACTTGGCCATAAGTGTGCAGATTTGTTTCTGAGTCTTCTATTCTGCTTTATTGGGATATGGGTCTTTTTGTGCCAATACCATACTGATTTTATTGCTATGGCTTTGTTGTATAGTTTGAAGTCAGGTATTGTGATGCATCCTGCATGGTTCTTGTTGCTGACAATTACATTGACCATTTTAGGGTTTTTGTTGTTCCAAAAGTATTTAAAGACCCATTTTTTGTCTGTGTTGAATGAACTTGGTAATTTAATGGAATTTGTATATAACTTTTGAAAAAAATGGCCGTTTTGAATATATTTATTCTGGCTATTCAAGCACATAAAACATCTTTCTGTCTCCTAAGTTATTCTTTCATTTCTTTTTTCATTGTTTTATAATTTTATTGTAGGGGCTATTTTTCACCTCTGTTTAGTTTTATTCCTAAGTATTTGATTTTTCTTAGAAGATACCCTGAGTGGAAGTGTTTTCTGGATTTCATTTTCAGTAGATTTATGATTGGCATATAGGAAAGCATTTTTTAGGATTGATTTTGTATCCAGATACTTTGCTGAATTTCTTGAGCAATTTTACAGGCATTTTGGTTGAGTGTGTTGGGTCTCCTAAGTATAATATCATGTCATCTGCAAATAGAGATAGTTTTAGTTCTGATTTTTTCTATTTGTTCTAATTCGATTCTCTTCCCTTGCCTTATCGCCCTGTCTAGAGTCTCAGGTATTAACCTGAATAAAAGTGTCAATAATGGACATCCTTGTTTTGTTCTTCTTTTTAGGGATTTTTTTTTGTATTGGTACCAGGGATGTAACCCTTTCTATCTCTGGGCTACACTCCCAGACCTATTTTATATTTTATATTTGGAAACAGGGTGTCCTAAGCCAGCAAGGCCGGCTTTGAACCTGTGTGATCCTCCTGTCTCTGCCTCCCAAGTGCAGGGATTACAAGGGTGCACCACCATGCCTGGCTAGGGGAAATTTTTGTAGTTCTTTTTTCATTTAATATAATGTTGGCTGTATACCTATTGCATAATGCCTATATAATGTTGTGGTATATTTTTTTCTCTTTCAATTCTCTGAAGTACTTTTATTATAAATGGTGATTGAATTTTATTGAATAATTTTCAGCATCTCTTGAAATTATTATGTCAATTTTATCTTTGGTTCTGTTTATGTGATGAATTACATAAACTGTTTTAAACCATCTTTCCATCTCTGGGATGAACCCTATATCATCATTGTGTATAATTTTCTTGATGTGTTTTTAATTGCATGTTGTCAGTATTTTGTTTTGCAATTTTGTGTCTAAGTTCATCAATGATATACGCCTAAAGTTTTCTTTTCTTGAGCGATTTGGTTTTGGTATAAATGTGATGTTGGCTTCATAGAATGTATTTGAGAGAGTCATATTTCTTTTATTTTATGATATAGATTGAGGAGAATTGGAATTAGCTCTTTTATAAAGGTTATATAAAATTTATTTGGGAAACCATTTGATCATGGGCTTTTGTTTGATGGTAGGCTTTTTGTTGTTGCTATTTTTGTTTAAAATACACATAATATTTTATATTTTATGAATATATTTTATAAATATGTATTTATATATTAATTTTTAATTTTTATGAATCAAGGCTATTCAAATGAATATTTTAAAATATTTATTTGTTCGATATATTCATACAAACTAAAGGGATATAAAACTTGTGTAGACATATATGCACACATCACCCAGTTAGACCCTACCCCATCCCTACCCCATTCCCTCCCCATCCCTTCTTCCCATGCTTGGTTTAGTGGTTGACATCGATATGTTTGCTTAAGTACATCATGTGCTTTACAGAGTTGCCTTCTTCCCCTCTCACATCCCCTCAGTTAGGTTGCCTTGTTTCCTCCTCTATAGGATCTCCTTTTTCACCTGGAGATCCTCCTATGACCCATTTCACCTTAGCTTTCACATATTAGGGAAAGGATCTGATTTCTTACATTTTGCGACTGACTAATCTCACTTAACATAATGTCCTCCAGTTCTATCAATTTCCCTGAAAACATGTAATTATGGTTTTTTTATGGTTGAGTAAAATTCCATTGTGTACATATCCCACAGTTTTTTAATCCATTCATCTGTTGATGGACTTCTTGGCTGTTTCCACAGTTTGGCAATGGTGAATTGTGCAGCTATGAACATAGATACACATGTATTGGTTTGGTATTTTGGTTTGCTTTCTTTTGGATAAATACCCAGAAGTGGTATTGCTGGGGAAAGCGGTAAATTAGTTCCCGTTCTTCTGAGGGTCCTCCATACTGTTTTCCAAACTGGTTGTACTAACTTGCAATACCACCAACAATGTTTTAGAGTTCCCACTTCTCCATTCCTCGCCAACATTTGTTGTTGTTTGTGTTTGGAATGATTGCAATTCTAGTTGTAGTTGAAATGTCAGGGTAGTTTTGATTTGCATACTTCTGATTCCCAATTATGTTGAACATTTTTTATATATTTATTGGCCATTTGAATTTCTTCTTTTGTGAAGCGTCTATTTAATTTACTCACCCATTTTTATTGGATTATTTGTTTTTTTGTGTGTTGAGTTTCTTAAGCTCTCTGTATATGCTAGATATTAGTCCTGTATCTGAGGAATAGGTGGCAAAAAACTTCTCCCATTCTGGTGACTCTCAGTTGAGAATCTTGAAAATTTCCTTTGCTGAACAGAAGCTTTTCAGTTTCATGCAGTCCCATGTATTGATTCATCTTTTAGTTTCTTGTACCTTTGGAGTCTTGTTGAGAAAGTTTTATCTGTGTCTATATGTTGCAATCTTGGACCTATGTCCTCTTCAAGGAGCCTGAAGATCGCTGGCCTAATTTCCAAGTCTGATTCATCTTGAATTGACTTTTGTTCAGGGTGAGAAAGTAGAATTTATTTCCGTTTTTCTGCATATGGTTAACCAATTTTGCCAACACAATTTGTTGAACAGACTATCTTTCTTCCAGTATATATTTTTGGACCATTTGTCAAATATTAATTGGCTGTAAGTGTGTGTATTTGTTTCTGAGTTCTCTATCCTGCTCCATTGCTCTATGTATCAGTTTTTGTGTCAGTTTTTATTACAATGGCATTGTAGCACATTTTAAAGTCAGGTATTGTGATTCCTTCTGCATGGTTTTTGTTTTTGAGAACTACTTTGGCTATTCTGGGGTTTTGTTGTTCTGAATGAATTAGGGATTGGTTTTTCTATGTCTGTAAGGAATGATCTTGGTAACTTAATTGGTATTGCATTGAATCTGTCAATCACTTTTGAGAGCATGGCCATTTTCAGAATATTTATTCTGCCTACACATGAACATGGAAGATCTTTCCATCTTCTAATATCTTCTTTGATTTATTTTTCAATGTTTTATGATTGTCTTTACAGAGGTCTTTTACCTCCTTGGTTAGGTTTATTCCTAAGTATTTTATTTTTTCGTGGGAAATCCTGAGTGGAAGTGTTTTCTGAATTTCTTTTTCAGTGGATTTATTATTGGTGTACAGAAAAGCTTCTGATTTTTTAAGATTGATTTTGTATCCAGATACTTTGCTGAATTTGTTGATCAGTTCATAAGTCTTTTGGTTGAGTTTGTTGGGTCTTCTAGGTATCGTATCATGTTGTCTACAAATAGTGAATGTTTGAGTTCTTCCTTTCCTATTTGTACTCCTTTTCTTATCTTATTGCTCTGGCTAGAGTCTCAAGTACTATATTGAAGAGAAGTGGTGATAATGGTCATCCTTGTCTTGTTTCTGTTTTTAGGGGGAATTCTCAAAGTTTTTCCCCATTTAATATGATGTTGGCTGTGACCTTATTGTAGATTGCCTTTATAATGTTGAGGTATGTTCCTTCTGTTCCTATTCTCTGCAGTGCTTTTATCATAAATGGATGTTGGATTATATCAAAGGCTTTTTCAGCATCTTTTGAACTGCTCATGTGATTTTTGTCTTTGGATCTGTTTATATGATGAATTACATGGATTGATTTTTGTATGTTGAACCAGCCTTGCATTCCTGGGATGAAGCCTACCTGATCATGTTGTATGATTTTTGTGATGTTATTTTGAATGTGTGTTGCTAATATTTTGTTTATCACTTTTGCATCCAAGTTCCTCAAAGATATAGACCTGTAAATTTCCTTCTTTGAACAGTCTTTATTTGGTTTTAGTATTAATGTGATATTGCCTTCATAGAATGTATTTGGGAGAGTCCCCTTTCTATTTCATGAAATAGATTGAGGAGTATCAGGATCAGCTCTTCTATAAAGGTTTTATAAAATTCACCTGGGAAGCCATCTGGTCCCAGGCTTTTCTTTGATGTTAAGGTCTTTATTGGTGTTTCAATCTCTTTGATTGCTCATGGTTGGTTTATGTTTTCTATGTCTTCTTGACTTAGTTTAGGAAGGTTGTATTTATCTAGAAAGTTGTGAATTTCCTCCAGATTTTCCATTTTGTATAGTTTTTCAAAGTAATATCTGATAATCCTCTGGATTTCTGTACTGTCAGTTGTAATATCTCTTTTTTTCATCTCTTATATTCAAAATTTGGGTTGATTCTCTATTTTTAGTTAAATTGGTGAGTGGTTTATCTATATTATTAATTTTTTTGAGGAATCAGCTTTTGGTTTTGTTGATTTTCTGTATTTTTTATTCTCTACTTTGTTTATTACATTGAAGGAAGTATTAAAAGGAAAATTTATAGCACTACTTGCCCACATAAGAAAAACAGAAAATCATAAAAAACAACTTAATGACACACCTCAAAACCCTTGAAAAACAGAAACAATCTAAACCCAAAGCCAGTATATATATATATATATATATATATATATATATATATATATATATATATATAATTTTTTTTTCTCTTTGATTGCTATAGGTTGGTTTAAATTTTCTATATCTTTTTGGTTCAATTTAAAAGAGTTAGATGTGTCTAGAAAATTGACAAATTTTTTCAAGTTTTCCATTTTGTTGAAGTATAGTTTTTCAAAGTAGTTTCTGGCAATTCTCTGGATTTCCATGCTGTCTGTGGTATTATCTCATTTTTTATCTTTTATCTTTGGAATTTAGATTGCTTTTCTAGTTCTTTTGTTTGGGTTGGCTAGAGATTTATCTATACTGTTTTTTTTCAGGAAAACATCTTTTTTTTATTTTCTACTTCATTTATCTCTGCTTTGATTTTAATAATTTACTGCCTTCTACTGACTTTGGGGTTAGAAGGACTTTGAGGTATGTCATTTGGTTATTTATTTGGTGAATTTTTGTTTTTCTTATGTCTGCACTCAGTGTTATAAATTTTCCTCTTTATACTGCCTGCAAGTGTCCCGGAGGCTTGATATGTTTGTCTCTATTTTCACTTGTTTCTAGTGACTAAAATTAATTTAGTTAGCATTTTTTCATCCAAGTTTATCAACAATATAGGCTTTTAGTTTTTCTTCCTTGAGCTGTTTTTATTTGATTTTGGTATTAATGTGATATTGTCTTCATAAAATGTATTTGGGAGAGTCCTGTTTCTATTTTATGGAATAGAATGAGGAGTATCAGTATTAGCTCTTCTATAAAAGTTATATAAAATTCTTCAGAAACCATCTGGTCCTGGGCTTTTCTTTGAGGGTACACTTTTTAATTGCTGCTTCAATTTCTTGGATTGGCACTGGTTAATTTAAATTTCCATATCTTCTTGACTCAGTTTATGAAGGTTATATTTATCTAGACAGTTGTCAATTCCTTTCATATTTTTTATTTTGTTGGAGTACAGTTTTTCAAAGTAGTTTCTGAAATTCTCTGAATTTCTACACTGTGGGTGGTAATATCTCATTTTTCATTTCTTATCATTGTAATTTGGGTTGATTCTCTCTTTTATGTTTAAGTTGGCTAGTGGTTTAACTATCTTGTTAACATTTTTTGAGAAACCAGCTTTTGGTTCTGTTGATTTGCTGTATTTATTTTATTCTCTACTTTGTTGATTTCTGCTCTGATTTGAATAATTTTGTCTTCTACTAGTTTTTAGGTTATACTGTTCCTGTTTTTCAAGGGCTTAAGGTGTGTCATTAGGTTATCATGGAAAAAAATGCTCAGCATCATTAACTATAAGAGAGATACAAATTAGAAGTACCCTGAGATTTCACTAACTCCAGATAGAATGCCAGTCATTTAAAACACAAACAGAAACAAATGATAATGAGAATTTGAGAAGTGGGAACTTTAATACATTGTTGATGGGATTACAAATTAGTGCATCGACTTTAAAAAACAATGTGGAGGATCCTCAGAAGAATGAGAATGAACTTACCATATGATCCAGCAGTACTACTTCTGGGCATCTACCCAAAATAATGGAAACAAAACTACAAAACTAATGCATGTGTGTCTATGTTCATAGCTGCACAATTCACCATTGCTAAACTATGGAACCAGCCAAGATATCCATCAACAGATGAATGAATTACAAAACTATGGGATATGTATACAATGGAATTTTACTCAGCCATAAAGAAGAACAAAATTATGTCATTTACAGGGAAATGGATGGAACTGTAATACAATAAGCTAAGTGAGATTAATCAATCACAAAAAGTAAAAAATCAGATCCTATTCCTAATATGCAGAAGCAAGAAAGAAAATGGATCATAGGAAGAAATCTAGAGAAGGAAGGAGATACTATAGATGAGCAAGTAAGGTGACCTAACTGAGGGGAATGGGAGATGGAAGAGGAAAATTACCTAATTTATATGATGTGCATTACCAAACATATCAAAGTCAATCACTAAGCTAAGCATGAGGAGACAGAAGGGAGAAATTGGAGCAAAATTGGTTGATGTGTGCATGTATGCTTATACCATCTTGTGCTCCACTAAGATGTATGACTACAATGCACCAATAAAAATTTAGAAAAAAGGGCTTGGAATTTAGTTCAGAGGTAGAATACCCCTGTGTTTCATCCCCAGTACCAAAAAAAAGAAAAAAAATGGAAAAGATAGATTAATCCATATTACTACATATTCATTACCATTTACCTATTCTCTCCTAATAGATATTTAAGGTGAAAAGTATTAATATTATGAACAGTGATTATACTTTTATCCTGGTGGATATTGCAATAGTTTAATTAATACTGTACAGAAATACAATTACCAACTTTAAGGAAAAATGTTTAATTTTAGATGGTAATGTCAAATCATTTTCCAAATTCTTCTTATCAATTATATTTGAATTTTTCCAACACTTGCTACTCTCAGACATATAAAGTTTGGTATTTAATATAACATGCCATTGAACTTATAATTTTGATTCCATAATCTTTTTTGTATTCAAAATTTATGTTTAGATATATTTAGTTGAGGAAATTTTGTTTTTCTATTAAAAGTTTGTTTAAACGTTTTTTATTTTGTTGCTTTTATTTTTCTTATTGATTTATGGTAATGATTTGTGTATTTTCAATACTTATTAGTTGGTTAGACATGTTTAAAATATCTCCTCTCCAAATTGTGCTTTTTCTTTATAGCGTATTTATTTATTCATTCATTTATTTATATTTGTGGTACTTGGGATGGAACCCAGAGCCATTCTTCCTCTGAGCTACAACCCCCAGTGCTATTTTTTATTTTGAAACAGGGTCTCACTAAATTGCTGAGGCTAGCTTTGAACATGCCATCATCCTATCTCAGCTTCCCAAGTGCTAGCATTATAAGCATGTCTGTCATGGTGTCTTTAGATAAAAATAATTTATCACTTTAATATAGCTACTACCTATGTAATATATTATTGTATGACTAATGTTTTGTGCTACTTTAAATAGTTTTTACCTATCAGAAACACAGTCTCTTAAATTTTATCAAAACTTTTATAATTTTTTATTTATTCCAAGGTCATACTCTGCCTGAAATTCAATATTAAGAATCATGAAAGATCCAACTTCATTTTCTTTATTAAAACAGCTGATTAACAGAAAAAGGCATAAAAATTGTAATAACTTTTAAATGTGTTTGCAGAATCTTTGTAGTAGATCGAAAACTAAAGAAATTACCAAATCATCCTGCATTTATTCATTTTATGAAAAAACAATATATTTGAAAAAGAATGACTGAACAAATGGATATATGACCTAGGATAGTAAATTCTAGGGATGTCACAAAGAGATGTATGATACGGTATATAGAATCTTATTGAAAATAAATGTTATATCAAAGAGTCTGTTGATTCAGTTCCACTGTTGCCCAAATGACTAATCTCTGGTTATCAAAGCTACTTTTTAGCCTTGTATGTAAAAACATCCTTTTCTAAAAACTCTATTTGTACCTCTGGGGATTGAACCTAATGCCTCAAGTGTACCAGGCAGGTGTTCTACCACTGGGCTACACCCACAGACCAGACCCCAAAGAATCTTTATAGGAAAAGGGGAAGACAGACAACCCTTTCTAAAGTTATAATTCCTCAAGTAATATCAGGTTGATTTAATCAATAGACCAATTTGGCATATTTTCCCCTAATTTCTTTAGATCCATGGGTCAGTTTAAGAATTTTGAATTTTGAAATTCTCTCTATATAAACATGGGACGCCCACTACAACCATTTATTTTGATATATTATCAAAATTTATTTTGTTTTTCTACTTACACATCTTGATCATATTTTACAACATTTGTTCTTAAGTATCATATCATTTTCTTCTATATTATTTTATTTTACTTTTTTCCTGAATTGCTGAGGATCAAACCCAGGCACTTGTGTATGCTAGACAAGTGTACTTCCACAAGTGCACTTCCACAAGTGCACTGAACAACATCACTGGTCCTCATTTTGACTCTATATGCTTTAAGTTTCCTTTTATGTCTTATTAAAAATACCAAGACTTTAAGAAAATGTTGAACAGAGGCAGTGGTAGTATCATTTTATTATTTCTGGTCACAAAAGGAATAATTTTAATCTTTCCTATTATGTATGTTTTCTCCAAGATATTAGTAAATTCATTTTATTAGATTAGAAAATTTCTATTTCATTCCTAATTTGCTAAAAGTTTTTTTTATCATTAATTGGGGTTGAATTATACCAAATAATTTTGTACTCACTGAGGTTATTATTTTTCTTTAATGTTAATACAATATTCTTTATTCCTTTTCTAAAGTCAACCACTATTGACTTTTTGTTGGATTCTATTAACTTTATTTTCAGATTTTTTTCATCTAATTTTTAAGTGTGGATATTTTATAACTTATTCTTCTCATATTATCTTTTTCTGGTTTGAACAGTAATGTTATAAAAGTTAAGAGAATAAGGGAGTAGTCCCCATTTTATTTTCTGGAAAGTGTTATTTAATATGACAGTAATCTACCTATTCATATTTCAGAAGAATATATCAGAAAAATCTATTTTGTATGATATTTACTTTGTTTAAAGACTTTTAATAGCTGCTTCAATTTTATTCATAGTTATCAGGTATTTAAGCCTGTATTTATTATACACTGTGAATAGAATTTTGTCTATTGTTCTAAATTTTCTTTATTAACAAAGTTCATAATATTTTCTTATGCTTTTACTTCATGCTGTACTTGTAATGATGACTCTATTTCTAGATTACAAATTTTGCCTTTTATATATATTTTAAATAAACTTTATTAAAAGTTTGCCAACTTCATTAGTCTTTTCAAAGATGCAAACTTTGGTTTTGTATATTCTTTTCTTTTGTTTCTTTGTTTTCTGCTTCAATGTTGTCTCCTTTTTTTAAAAGATAATTTGAGGTGTGACTGACATACAAAAGAATATATCTCCTTTCTTTTATTGTATTTTTTGCTTTTCTTTCATCAAAATTTCTTATATTGTATGCTTAATGTATTAATATTGCATTTAATTAATTATTATTCTTTTAATAAAAATTTTAAGGTGTAACTAGGTGTGGTAGTGCATGCCTGTAATTCTGGGATTTGGCATGCTAATGTAGGAGGATTTCAGGTTTGAGGCTAGCACGTGGCAACTTAGCAAGATCCTGTTTCAAAAACAAACAAACAAAAAAATGAAATAGGGATGGAACTGAAACTCAGATATAGAACACCCTGAGTTAAATTTCCAGTAACAACAATTTTTTTGAGATTATAATTCTCCTAAATAGCAGTTTATCAATATTTAACAGTTCTTATACAAAGCATTTTTATTATTTGTTATTTTTTGCAGTACTAGGAATTGAACCCAGGGGCATTCTACCTCCAAGTTATATCTCCAGTGCTATTTTTATTCTTTATTTTAAAATAGGATCTCAGCCTGGAGTGGTGGCACACGCTTGTAATCCCGAAGCTTGGGAGGTGGAGACAGGAGGATCTCGGAGGTTCGCAGCCAGCCTCTCTGGCTTAAGAGACTCTGTTTCCAAATAAAAATATAAAATAGTTCTGGGACTGTAGCCTGGAGGTAGAAGGGTTCCAGGAACCCCAGTAACACCAAAAAATAATAAAATAAAATAAAAAATAAAACAGGATCTCACTAACTTGTGGAGAGTATCACTAAGTAGCTGAGGCTGGTTGAGAACCTGTGATCCTCCTCTCTCAGCCTCTAAATGTGAGCTACCAATCCCAGGTACATTTTATCATTTAGTTCTGAGCATTTTAAAAGTTCCATTGTTATTTATTTATTTCAGACTTTAGAGTTTTGCTTTTGCATTTTCAAATAAAAAGAATTTAAATTTGGCTTTTTACCATTGGCAGTTAACTCCATTATGTTTTAGATACCAATTCTCTGCAAATTTGACTCTTTTTACCCTTTAGTATAATCAGTATTTGTAAGTGTTCAGAATATTTATAGGAAAAACGACGGTGTCCTCTAATGGTTGGATGTAGAATTCAATTTATATCCATTAAACTTATTAATTGCATTTTATAAATCACTAATGATTATTTTTTTTCTGAGTAGCCTGTCAATAATCAAGAAAAGTTGAGTTGAAATCTCATCATTAAAATGTCAGGCTTCGAGGGAGACTTCCGGGAAGATGGTGACCGATAAAAGCGGGGCTTAAGAGCCCCGCTAACAACCAATCTCCAGTACCACAAAATCAGTGCCATTCATAGCCAGAAAACACCATCACCAGAGAAACAAAAAAATCACCAGGCTCCAGAGAGAAAGCGGACTGAGAACAGAGCTCAGAGCCACAGAGGAGATACACCAGCCTCACGCCTGAGGACGCGGCAGCAGCGCCATATTGCCGGCGGCAGCAGCGAATTCACTGGACGGCTACAGCAAGCCGAGGTGAGCCGCTGCCAGGCGGGATTTTTCAGCGCAGGGAACATCTAAAGCTCCCAGTGGCTGAGCTCAGCACACGCAGCAAGGACTCAGAGTGGAATTCAAAACCAAAAAGAAATAAGCCAGCCTCACGGCCAAGGGCGTAACAGCGGCGCCATATTGCCACCGGCGGCAGCAGCAGCGAATTCAGTGAGGCCAGTACAGCTACATCTGCGAACTCAAGAACAGTGAGTCAAATTGCGGGCCACAGAGGAGAAATCCCAGTACTGTTCTCCCTGGGACTTGACCCAGTGGGGGAGGGGCGGTGGCAGAGATATCACACCATAGGAGAATGTGCAACCTGGCACCCCACATAGTTTAAAGGAGCCTCTATCTACTCCCTGGGTCGGAGACTCTGTGATACAACCCAGTAAAGGAGTAGTGGGGTCAGAGATACTACAGACTCGAGATCCAGAGCACCTTAAGCAAAGTCATAGTGATCCAAGGGAAGAACCCAGAGAAGGCACAAACTTCCGAAATCATGGGAAAGAGGAATAACACTGGAGCAATGAATGCCCACAACCCCACAACATCAGAACCCGATAAAAGAGAAAATCAGAGATTTCTAGAAGATCAAATCAGGAAAATAACTGTAGAAATAATAGAGGTGCTTCGAAAAGAACTCAGAGAGAGCCAAAAAGAGATAAAGGATGCAATTAATGAAGTAAAGGCCTCAATTCAAAGCACAAACAACCGATTAAACCACATGGAGAACAGAATCTCTCTCTTAGAAGATGATTATTCCAAAAATGAACGCATAGTTTCTAATCTAGGAAAAAATATCCGACAGCAGGAATCTGACATTGAAGAAATATGGGCCCATTTTAAGAGAGCTAACATAAGAATCATTGGAATAGAGGAGGGAAAAGAAAGTGAAACCAAAGGGATCAACAATCTCTTCAAGGAAGTAATAGCAGAAAATTTTCCAGACATATAGCAAGAGGTTGATACACAGGTCCAGGAAACTTATAGAACTCCCTTCAGACAGGATCGGAGAAGAGGATCCCCACGCCACATAATTGTCAAAATGACCAATGTGGAAGCCAAGCAGAGAATCTTAAAGGCAACAAAAACAAAGGGCCAAGTGACATTCAGAGGCAAACCAATTAGAATCACTCCAGACTTCCTAAACCAAGTCATGAGAGCCAGAAGGGCTTGGAGTAACATATTCCAAACTCTGAAAGAAAACAACTTCCAGCCAAAAATTTCCTACCCAGCAAAACTTTCTATCAAATTAGATGGAGAAATAAGAAGCTTCCATGACAAACAGAAACTGAAGGAATTTATGTCTTCAAAACCAGCGCTAGAGAAAATACTCAAGGAGATTAACTACAAAGAAGAAATAGGTAACACTCACCAGAACCAGAGAAACAAGATTTTCCATCCAACAGACAACTAAGATTAGTTATCTGTGGAGATTCATTATTTATGTTAGTCTTTTAACTATCTCTAAATTGTATTGTTTGCCTTTATTGTTAATTTTTAGGATTTCTAGTTGGAATATTAATATACCTTCATATATAGCATTTGGAAATATTTTATCCAATTCTATCAGTAACTTTTAACTCTGTTTACATTGTCTTTGGATATACAATATTTTTTTTATTTTTTAGGGAGTTTGTATACTCTTCTGTTGCCTGTGCCATTGAAATCATATCCAAGAAATCACTGCCAATTTCAATGTTGTGAGGTTTTATGACCCAGATTTTCTTCTAAAAGTTTATAGTCTTAAGATTTATATTTAGGTATTTTATCTATTTTGAGTTAATACTTGTATATGGGATTAGGTAAGGGTCCAATTTTATTCTTTTCCATGTAATTATTATTTTTCAACAATATTTATTTATAAGATTATTATTTCTACCACCAAATATTTGTGGAAACCTTGTCAAAAATAACTTGATAATATAGGGAAGAATTTAGCTCTAAGCTTGTATTTAACTCCAATGGTTTATATATCTGCCTTAGAACAGTACTACACTTTTTCAATTATTGTAGCCTTATATGGTTTGAAATCAGAAAATATATATCTTCTAGCTTTGTTCTTTTTCAAGATCGTTTTGGGTATCTAGAATCCATATTCCATATTAGGATAGATTTTTTTCTGAAAAATAAATATATAAATATATGATAGTTTCACCTAAAAAAATAGAAAAAAATATTCTCTGGTAAGAAAGAAAGCAAAAAGAAATATTGAAATGTTATCATTAAGTCATCAAAAGCTTGGTATCAGACAAATGAAACTGTTATGTGAGATTATCATTTTTAATTTTGGATAAATTGCTATAATACCAGATGTCAACCACTAAGTCAAGCATGGGAAGGAGGGATGGGGAGGGAATGGGGTGGGGATCGGGTGGGGGCTGACTGGGCGATGTGTGCATGTATGTCTACAAAAGTATTTTCTTTGTACCATTATGATGTATGAATACAGTGCACCAATAAAATAAATAAATTAATTAAAAAAAATAAAATTAAATGTCAGGCTTCTTAATTTCTCCTTTATATTTATACACTTTGGCTTTATGTATTTTGTGGTTAATTTCTTAGTTTAATAAAATAGTGGCATTGTTTATTGTGTTATTAGACTAAAATTTTAACTACATAGCAAAATTTTATTTTTTCATCATGATTTTATTTGTGAAAGATTATATTTCTAATAGCAATATAAATACAGAAAATAGAGAAGTTCTTGTTAGAGTTTGTTTTGGATATCTTATCTTATTATTTTGCTTTCAATTTTTCCAATGTTTCTATTTTTGTAATTTGTACCATCATATACTTAAACTTTATTGTTTTCTTTATAGCTAATGTGAAAAAATCTCTTTTAGATTAAGATTTTGTTCTACTCAAAGTCTTTTTTGGTTTTAAATGTTGTATTTGAACTTGTTTATATCCTATATGTTTTAAATTTCAATTGTTTCATATTTCATATGTTTTAACCACTTTGTTGTATGTGTTTATTGATTTCTTCTGTTTTTTTTTAATTCTTTTTTATTTTCTCAATTCTACTGGAAGACTAGTCTCATCCTCTAACTGGATACTTGAAATTGGATCATGCATATTTACTTTAATAAAATCTGATATTAAAATTGGGATTCTACTAAATGATATACTTTAACTGTTTATCTATTCTCCAACTTACTATTCTTAATGGGTGTTTAATTTTTATCTTTCTGTACTTTGACAAACTCCTAATACTTATTTATAAAGATATGGATTGCTGCTATTTCAACATACTTAACATTGTATTTGCTCACCATTACTTCTTATATTCTAAATATTTCTTTTAGAATAATTCTTCCTGTAATATACTCCCCTTAAATTTGTGAGGCTGGCCATTCTTCAAGTGATCTTTAGAGTATAATGTTTATGAAAAAGTGTTTCAGAACAGCTACTCAGACGTAATAAGGCACTCATACATCATTGTTCTGGTGTTTTAGAAGTTTCATTTGGTCATAACTGGTAAATCTTCCAGTATTTTTTATCTGTAAATAACCTTTTTTTACTCTTTAAAAATTTTTTTTTGCTGACTAGTTAAGTGGAGGTTTACAACCAAATGTATTCTCCCAACATGTGACATCAACTGCCTTTTATTTTATCTATTGTAAATCTGTTGGTATAATTGTTCTTGTCAGAAAAAGAAATTTGATTTGAGAAGATACTAATTGTGTTATATTCAATCATTAGCTATTAAAACTTAATTATTTGTGTTTTTTTTGTGGAAGTGGGGATTGAACCCAGATACATTCTACCTTTGAGGTATGCCCCTAGCCCAAGCCCGATTATTTTTATTCTTTCTTTTTTTGTGTGTGGAAATGGGGATGAAATCCAGGGGCTTTCTACCTCTGGACTACACTCCCAGATCTATTTTTTATATAATTTTTGGAAACAGGATCTCACTGAGTTGCTGAAAGCCACACTAAGTAGCTGAGGCTGGCTTTGAACCTGTGTGATCCGATCCTCCTGTCTCAGCCTGCCAAGTACTGGGATTATAATTGTATCTCATCATGCCTGGTGTATGATATCTGCTTTTGCTTATTCTTACACGTAAGGTTATCTCTCATACTGGCTGTATGACTATGAACTCATTTTCCATCTTATTTTATGCAAATTATATGCTCCAAACATTTATGATTTTTTTGCTAATGTTGACAGCTAAGTGATATGATCCATATTATCCCCCTATTCAGTGCTCAGCTCACATTTCTCATTAAGCAATTAGCTAATAGCTGAAGATTCTAATAGCAATAGTATTAAAGGAATTTATTCACAAAGCTTTCTTCCCTTTTAAGCATCCCCCTGCTCAGATCACAATACAGTATTTCTTCAGAAAAGGACTGATCCTTGGAAATCTACCCTAAATTTGTAAGGATGGTCATCGCCTTGAATGTTCTTTAGAGCACATTTTTATGCATCTAGAAAGTAAATAGTTTACAGTTAGTAGTAAGATATTTATGGATTCAGAAGTCATTCCTTTAGTGTTAATTTCTGCTTTGCTTTTTTGTGCTTTGTTGAGATATGATAAGGTCAATACAATGATACACAAAAGAGTAAAACTGCATAACAATATATGAAGTAAAACAACATTTATAAAAAGTGATATGTAAAGTATAAATCATGATATATCACTACTATGCTTATAAAGCTGAATCTCTAATGTACTGTGGAAAGATGTATTAAAGTTAGTGTTTGTGAGGAGTACATTCGAAGACTCTCTTTACTCATCTATTCTGGACAAGTATCTTGGATGGTGATATGATTGCTCACGATGCCAGCTGGTATTAGTGAGTCATCTTTAGAATGATGATCTTGAATTGATGACAGTGAGATGGGAGTGAGATAAAAACACTATATTACTGGGTTGTTATTTGGAACTGAAGAAGAAAATCTGGGTGAGGAGCTGAATGAGCCGATGATCAGCACAGTGGTCAGAAGAAAAGTCTTGTATACCATGCAGGGTGGAAAACTGCCACACTGCCTAATTTTGCTTCCCAGCCAAGGTGGCCGAGAAATTTGCCCAAGGCCAGTGGACTAGGTACCAATGCAGTGGAGCTGCAAGTTTCTTTCTTTCCCTGTGGTGGCACACAGGTGCAGAAAGACTCGTGCCTAAGCATATCCTAACCAAGAGGTCTCAGGGGGTCAGAGGGCAACAGACCTGTGTCCAGAGCAGAGCAGCAAGAGAAATATAGCAACCTGGCCCGAGTGGGCTCCGACTGCTGGCAAAGTGGGTGGCCTTGCCTGAACCACTTCCTTTCTTCTCTGCAAAGTTCCTTGTTCTGAGAAGAGCATGCAAGTGGCAATGACTCAGAGCTGTCTGATTATCTCTGGCCCTCGGTGATCATGAGTACAGAGGGCCAAGGACTCAGGGACCAGCCTCTCATCCTTAGGTCAGAGAAGGTCACTTCTTGGCATCATTCAGGAAAAGAAGTGTCCTTTTTAATAGGGTGCTTTCATCTCTAGGTAAGTGTGTAAACACTGTGACAGGAAAGAAAATAATTGCATTTTCTCCCAAAGCCACGAGAAATAATTTCTTCTTTAATGGTGAAAACAAGGCTCCTTGCATTTCTGGATGTTTTACACTGCAGGCTGTAATGAGTGAGAACATGTCCTTCTTTTTAATAGCTAATCCTCTGATGCTTTGCATCTTGGAGGTAAGTTGATGTGGCAAATTATTGTCGCAAAAGGAAGAAATCAAGCTGGGAATAACACCCTGGTTTTGTTCACTGTGTTACTTAGCTCTTTTTATCACAGCTGGAAAATAGGTGCTCGTTTGCCACGGGCTAGTTCTTTGAAAGATCAGAGATATGATTTCACCCAGAGGTAGGGCACTGGGATTCATCCTGCTCCCAGTCCTCCAGTAGCAGCAGAGTTCCTTAACTGAATTAATGGTGTGATCTTCATTAAGTGGCACACTCTCTTCCTCCCACCTCTTCAGCACCCCTCCTCTCCACACTTCCAGAATGTCCAGAGGTCTCATCTTGCTGAGACGGGCAGTTTCTTCATTAGTACATGTGACCTAGAGGTTTCCTCCAAGCTCAATATTCTCCAGGAACAGAGCCAGAGACCAGTAGGCAGGAAGAGAGGCAGGGGTTCCCTCATGTCACCTGCCCAGAGCCCATATTCTATACTCCAGGGTGTGCTGAGTACTTGTGTCCTCTTGCCATAGCCCCTTCGTCTTCCAGCTCTTTGTAAGTTAGGGATCTTGATTTTCCTTTTGGGATGATTTTACCAACTGTGTCATGGCAATTTTGGGAAAATTTATTTTTATACTTTTATTTGCACATTGTAGTTATACATGCTATGCAGAGTGTTTTTAAGGATATAATAAATATAGATTGTACAATGGTGTTTACCAGGATCTAATAAGGGAAGTAAATAGAAAGATAAAGAAAAAAGTGTTCAATTTACAATTAGGAAGGAGAGATGATTCTAGAAGTCTAATTTATGACATGAGGACTATATTTTTCAACATTTTATTGCATACTGAACCTTTGCTAAAGGAATAGATTGTAGGTGCTCATAATACACACACACACACACACACACACACACACACACACACAGACACAAACCAAGAAAATTAGCTATGGAAGTTAGGGTTATATAAATTTGAGTATAGTTTTCAATTTACTGTGCATATGCATATCAAAAATTACTTTATTCACCTTAAATATATGCAATACAATAGTTTCCCTTTAAAATTAGAAGAAATTGACTTTATTTTTTAAATATGCTATTATTTCTGCATTGTAATCTCACAACATAATGAAATTTGTAGTAATAGGGACATACATGCACACAGCAATGTGCTTTATTTAAAATCCTACTGACTCTGGGAAATGTATTGGAGAACAGTACAAGAGGACTCAGCCTTTTTATTTGGACCTCCCTCTGTTCCGCTGAGGGTTTATGGTTTTATTAGCCTGGTACTAAGTCTAATGCAGCTAAAACTTCTTGAAGTGCTACAACAATGGACCAAAGCCAACAGGGTCAGGTCTCTAATTTGAAATGAATAAATTCAAAGGCTCAATCAAAAGAGAGAAAAAAGTATTTTTTTCTTTTTTCCTATAAGGGATTTTGTCTTAAAAGAAAAACTACTCTTAAAAATGCCAATCAACTGGTTAAGAAAATACACTGTATATACTAATGCCAGAAATTAGTATTTCCAAATTGAGATAAAACAATTCCATCAGGAAATGTATTTTTGTGGTCATTTACAGATTTAGATTCTAGTTTGTGGGCTTTTTATTCTCTCTTCCGCACATTCATTCATTTTACTCATTCACAGAAGCATTTATCGAGTGCCTGCTGTCTTCTCAGCCTGCCTCCAATTATTTATTTGAAAAGTGACTCATTTGGAAGGCCACTAAAATGACCAGTGAGTTGCTTAGTGTTTGTGAGTGCAACCTGAATGCATAAAATCATAAGGCTGTTGGAGAGAGCTTTGGAAAGAGGTTCATCACCACTGCCATTTTCTCTGCTGAGAATTCACAGGGAGCTTTCTGAAAAGTCAGGGCCAAGGGAAATGCCACCTGCCAGGCTCTGTATTTCCTGTGTCAATTCACAGTGCATGCTCAGGATGGGGTGCATATTGCCCTTGCTCACTTAGCCACATGGAGCCTCTTCTTGCCCTTTGGTTTCAGCCTTTTTGTCACGCAGGTCCTTGGCAGACAACATCCCAGCTTCCCAGGTGGCCGAGTAGGGAAGACTTGATGTGTCTTGTGAAATTCAGCATAAAATAGAGATTTCAGAGCCCAGTGAAGGAGACACTTCCGCAGTAGGTGCTTGGACTGTTTTGCTGTCCTTTCTTTTGGAGAGCAGAGAAACTGGCTTCTTGGTTAAAAGAAAATCCATATTTTCCCTTAAAGATTGTGCAGTGTTAAATCCTCATTTTATATCAGTGTTCCTTCCCTAATAAGATCTGTCTATGTCTTCACATACGGGTCAGGCTAACCAAATTTTTTAGAGAAGATGTAATATTAGTAAAATATTTAATTTGTTTTACATCATGGTAAATAATACTTCTGACAAAAATATTTACTTACTGACTAATGATGGCATGCTATATATAGAGATGATTTACAATCTTGTTTGAGAATTACAAAGTGAAAGTGAAATTTTTCTTATTATTAAATTTATTGCCAAGTTTAGGAGAGAACAGCAAAAAAGCAAGTTGGAGTCAATTCTATATATAAATTTTATGTGAAAAATAATATTTTGAAAGGAGCATTAATTTCTTAGTTCTCCAAATTTATTTGCTAATGTGAATATTGGCCTACAATGGGAGAGTTAGGTGTTAATTAGGGGTTCTTATTTGGAATAAATGAGTAATGAATAAAAATTTGTGTGTTTATGTGTAACTCTGAGAAATGAATATACTACATGTATATGAATACTCTAATTTAGTAATAAAGAATTTTGAAAATACTTGAAAAATAAATGTGCTGCTGGTGATATAATTCCATGGTATAGCATTTGCCCAGCATGTGTGATGCCCTAGGTTATGTCCACAGTTTCACAAAAAATAAAATACACACAAATAAAAAATAATAAAAATGAATGTGCTAATTAAAGAATGGATTTCCTTGGTGCTTGCCTGTAATCCCAGTACTTGGGAGGCTGAGAAAGGAGGATCACAGGTTCATGACCAGCCTCAGCAACTTAATGAGATTCTCTGAAACTTAGTGGGATGCTGTTTCAAGATAAATTAGAGTTGGGGTGTGGTTTTCATATAGAATGCCCCTGGATTCAATCCCCAGTATGACCAATAAATGGATTTGACCTAAATTATGTTATGTTTCTTTTTATATAGATTTTTAATTTAATATTATCTTCCCACTTATTTCTTGAAACATCTTCTAGGCAGGCCTGCTTTACTTTATTAAAATTCTCCCTGACTACTGAGTTTGCCATCGTCTACATCCTTACTGATTCAAAGTGTGGTTCTAGGACCAGTATTATTGACTTTTCTTAGGAGCTTTTTATAAATGCAGAATCTCAGGCACTCTCTTCACATATTGAATCAATCTTCATTCTTACAACATCCTTAGTGATTCAAATATAGCATTGAATTTGAGAAATGTTTTATAAAAGATCAAATACATCATCAAGACCTTCCATACTTTTTCTCCTGTTTTGCTCTTTGCCTTTGCTAATAACATTGTGATCTCTTTAGTCAGCCAGGCCCAAAGTATCAATACTATTAATTACCTTCATCTCTCATGTCTCTCACATACCATCCCTCATCAAAGCCCCACAATTATACATCTTGGATATCTCCTGACTTTGTCATCTTCTTTTTCTTCTCACTTCGAATCTTCTTTTTCAGAGTCTAGTGAGCTTTCATCAGATTATGTAAGTATTCTAGGAATTTGTGTTTCATTTTACTGGTTATTTCTTTTGTTGTTCTTATTTATTTGTTTTGAGTCCAGACTGTCTTGCTTCTAGTCCATCTGGTTTGATGAGCTATTTTTATTAGTTCTACAATCAAGTATTCTCTCATTGTCTCTTAATATAGGTGTGCATTTGTCTAAGTACTCCACTGCCGTTTCTTACAATTCTTCTCCCTCCCCTACCTTCTTCTTCTCTAATTGAACTTAAGTCCTTGTGCATGTTAATCAAGTACTCATCCACTGATTTACATCTCCAGCCCTGACGGTGATTTCTGAAGTCAGACTCTAAAAGATTCTGTGCTTCGATGAAAGAGCATTATAATATGGATTATCCTTGAATTTAAGACAGATTGCAGTCTTTTTGACAGGGTTCTTCCTTGCTCAGTGAGTCCTTATGTGATGTTGTTGTTGTTGTTGTTGTTGTTGTTGTTGTTGTTGTTGTTATGGTTCATATGCTAACGAAGTGATGCTGATATTATCTTCTTCATAGCAACATTTTACTGGGAGCCTATTATGTAGTAGATAATATCTAAAGACCATTGTAGATATTGTCTTATATTTGTACCACAACCTATTAATCTCATTCTGCAAATGAGACAAGTATGGACTAGAGAAATTTCTTTACTTACCCACGGACCCACTTAGGAAGTTAAAGAATTAGGAATTAAAACTTCAATTAGCTGATTTAATGGCTTACATTCTTGTCTCATTATTATTGAAGAACATACTGATCCAATTTTTTCTATTTTGACAGAGTAACTTAATCTATTAGAAGACAGTAACAAAAAGTTAGAGCCGGGCCTGGTGGTGCACACTTGCAATCCCCAAGCTTGGGAGACAGAGACAGGAGGATCGTGCAGGTTTAAAGCCAGCCTGGCTGGCTTAAGAGACCCTGTTTCCAAATTTTAAAAAAGTATAAAATAGGTCTTGGATTGTAGACCTCAGGTACAAGGGCCTCCAGGAACCCCAGTACCACCAAAAAAATAAAAGTTGGTGATTTGATACTCCAAGGAATTTCTGGTAGCCTTGGCATAAACTCTGTATCCCCAAGTACATTTTTTCTTGCCCTGCCTTTTCTTGCTAGACTTTTATGTTTCCTCATTAATTTTCCTAAGAGTAGACAGTTTTCTTCTGCTTAAAAATAACTTATTGTTTCAGTACGTGTCAAAGCTCAGATTATTCATTTTCTTGCTTAGTGCAGAATTCATCTATTTGCCACTAAGACCCATTTATGTTGTCACTTGTTACACATTCTCTATCCAAGACTCTCATTGACTGTGGTGTTTTATTTGTTTGTTTTTGTTTTTTGTTGGCTGGTTTTTTTTTCAGTGCTGGGAATCAAACCCAGTGCCCCACACATGTTTGGTATGATATCTACCACTGAGCTCTATCCTCAGCCCTAACTAAGGTTTCTATTTCCCTAGTGACTCTGTTACAATGAGAGAATGTGTTTTTCAATAACATCAAGTGTCATATCATAGCTCTTCTATGGGGCCAATGTAGTGAACAGCTTCTTTGATATCCTCTTACTTTTAGCTTCCTCCGGTATATTTCTAAATTCCTGCTCTCCAGCTCAGCTTTCAGAGCCAATGATTTTCATCTTTGTGGTAAACCTAAAGATTTACTCATGTGAAGGGAAATACAAAAACTTCTCTTCTTGTCCATTATTATTTGCAACTGCCTGTGATATTTAAACAAAGAATTTATATATTTAAAACCCAGTTCCTGAGCTGAGATGTAGCTCAGTTGCAAAGTGCTTGCCTAGCAAGCACTGGGTTCGATCTCCAGTCCAAAAAGACAAAAACTTCCCTCTTATAGCTGATATATAACTAGCTAGAATGTGTCATTTACAAAAGATCATCCTTATGGTGATTCTTATTATCTAAAGTTTAAAAAAAACTAGGAAATGCAATAGTTAATGGGAAAGGTCTTGTGTAATGCTCTCATCACCTTAAGAATGACTAAATATATCTGATTATTTATTTTCTAATTTTAGCTGTGTTGCTTGAAAAAATGAGGACATGGTCTCTACACAGCCATTCAATTTGCTCTGCTATCTGGCCACGGTCTTTTCCCTTGATTTTAGATTTTTCATTCCTCTTAATATTTATACTGGATCACTAATATTCTTTTATGATCTATAAAGGGTTTATAGTTCCAATTAAATAAAGTACCTAATGAAAAATTTTAATTTCAAACTATTTTAATATTACTCTGTATAATGGATTCAAATACTTGCGATTTGTTTATCTTTATAATTGTACCACAAGAGTCTCATTTTTGAACTCAGAATATAGACTATTTAATTATTTTTAAATGGCATCTTCATTACTCCTCCCAACTGATAGACCTTATTAACAATCCATCAATAATGTATGCCAGGCTCCTTCTTAACAAAATGTCAATCTGGGATCCTCAAGAAAATATAGAAAATGAGTAGATAGTGTCTCTGAATAACAATACATTAATGACTAATTATATATTCTTATCATTTTAGGAGATTATACAGTGGGGAAAGTACAAAATCAGTTGAATTTCTTATTGATCATTAGTTGGCATTTGATGCATTAAAAGAATTTGTATGAGTCAAAGTATATGAACTCAGAATGTCACCCTAGATATGAATTTTTATATAAAACCTCCACTATATTTATAAAAAATAGTAAAACAAGTTTTTGGATGCATACATAACTATAATTTTAAATAGAGTAAAATGGAATGTATTTTTGCTATCCTTTCTTTTTAAAATTGTATCTTAATAACTGGATACAACTTTGAATTATTGAGATCCATGAGCCCTATCATCAAAAAAGGAAGAATAAACATCTTTCTATATAAAAATGATTTAATTTTTATTGCAGACATCTATGTGATTTCAATAGACACTGGTCTTGCTATCCTAATTGCTGTCAGTAATAATGGCCTTCAATCAGTTATCCCCAAAACCATGATTTTTAGTAGAAGTCCTCCCAAAATTAAAAGGCTTATGAATAGCAGCCTTTTATAGCACAACCATTTATTTAGTTACATTGTAAAAATAGAAGGTGTGGGTAAAGAGAGAGTCATTTACAGGAAAGTGCATTGTTTTTGCTTTTGCTTTAAACCTAATATTCTTTATTTCCTTTTTGAGGTTTTTAAGATTGTGGTGAGTAGTTAGTAACATTTGCTTTATAAATTCTCTACAATAAATTCCCTACAGATATGCTCTGTGACTGTAGTTTTAAAATTGTGTTGGTTTGAGTATTTACAAAAAAGTTTAGGTTACAGAAAATTAGAGCAGAAATAAGCAATTTCCATATACTTCCTCATACATATTCCCCAGTTTTCTTTATTATCAACATCTTGCACTCATATGATCCATGTGTTACAATAGATTGATTAATATTAATATATTATTAACTGAAGTCCATAGTTTACATTAGAGTTCATTGTGTGTGTATGTGTGTGTATGTGTGTGTGTGTGTGTGTGTGTGTGTGTGTGTGTGTGTGTGCCTGTGTGTACACATGCACATGCGAGCTGGGAATTGAACCCAGTGCATTCTACTGCTGAATTACACTCCCAGCTCTATTATACTTTTTATTTTTTAACAGAGTCTTGCAAACTTTCTGAGGCTAGTCTTGCACCCGCAATCTTTCTGTTTCAGCCTTCGAAATAATGGGATTATTGATGTGCACCATCATGCATTACTAAAGTTCACTCTTAATGTCATGCAATCCATGGATCTTACCAAATACATGATTATATGTATCCATTATTACAGTATAATAGAGAAAAATTTCATTGGCATATAAATGTTCTGTCATCCATGTATTTAACCCTCCCTCACTCCCCTGGTGGTCAGTGGTCTTTGTACTTTTTTCATTGTTTTTTTTTTCTTTTTGAGAATATTTCATAGTTGGAATCACCCAGCCAGTAGCCTTTTCTAACTGACTTCTCTTACTTGACAATATGAACTTAAGATTTCTTTATGTCCATTATTGACTTGATTATTTCTTCTTATTGATGTATTATATTTCATTTTGTGGATATTTCTGTTTGTTTATTCATCTCTTTTACTGTCCATAAATAAAATGGAGTCAGTAAAACACATGTTCCTGAATGCAATCTTTCTTTCTTTGTCCAAAATAACTAGTCACATTAAGGAAACAATGATAGCAAATACAGATACATATTAACTTGAAGGACACTGGTTTTCTCTTATGAATGCTGGGGACTAGGGAAAGGTAGTGTTATCTATAGGTAGCTATTTTCTTGCATGTAGACCAGGAGAGTTGGTCCTTAAAATGCTGGTCGTACATGTAAACTAGTGCTGATAATGTCACAGAATCTGTAGCTTAACATATAAAACCTCTCTCTGTTCGGGGACCAGGGTGGAACTGAAAACACTGTGAAGAGGATACATGTCACCCATCCAGCAAGCTGCCACTGAACACAACACATCAAAGCACTGCTTAGTAAAGTACATTGAATGATAGAGGTGGTGTCAGTCCTATGTCACTGAATTCTTCTTAGAGCAGTAACTGATCTCTTGTGAGCTTCCCCTTAAAACTCATATATCTCCCATGTTCTTTACAAATGCTTTCTTTGACCCTTCTTCCTTCTTCTTTTCCTCATCCTTCTATATTTGTGATTGTACCCAGGGCCATTCAAACAGTAAAGTGTCTGAGGCTTTGCAATTTATCCTGGTGATGGTGGGAGTAGAATCTGCTGCTGGAAACAGTAGAGGCACAGATTGGCAGACAATACCCAGGGCCAATAAGGCAAACAGGACTAAAGTCCATAGGGCACAGAGTCCTAGTAGGGCCTGTGGAGATCACCATAGACCTCCCAATTGTGGTGATTGGGGAGAAGTCAGACAAGCAGGAGTAGCAGGTATGATATCAGACAAATTAGACCTCAAGCCTATGCTTAACAGAAGACATAAAGTCCACGTCACTTTTATGGATACAAGGAATTATCCAGCAGGAATAAATAATGATAGTCAGCATTTATGCCTCAAGCATAGGTGTTTTCATAAAAAATATCTTTGTGACATTAAGTCACACAAAGATCACAATACAATAATACTGTGAAACTTCAAAATTACTCTCACACTGCTGAAACAATCTTCTTGATAAAAAGTCTGTAAGATGCCTCAAACCTAAAGAACACCATAAACCAAAAGACCTATTAGACACACACAGAATATTCCATCCAACTACAACAGAGTTCACATTTTTCTAAGGGGCTCATAGAACCTTCTCCAAAATAGGCCACATCCTGAGCCACAAAGTGAGCACTAGTACATTTAAAAAATGTGACATACTCCCATGTGTCTTTTTAGACTAAAATGGAATGAAACTAGAAATCAACTCTAAAAGACCCAGAATAACCACATGAGAGCATGTGGAGACTGAACACTACACTGCTGAATGAGGAATGAGTCATAGAAGAAGTAAGGGGCAATACATTTTTAAAAACAAATAAAAATAGAATTTAAACATGCCAAAACCTGGGGGCACATTTAAGGCAGTGTAAAGAGGAAACTTCATAGCACTTAGTGCCCACATAAGAACAGAAAATCACAAAATAAGTAACTTAATTATATACCTCAAAAGCTCTTGAGAAACAGGAACAGTCTAACCCCAAATCCAGTAGAAGACAGGAAATTATTAAAATCAGAGCAGAAATCAACAAAGTAGAGAATAAAAAATATAGAAAATTAAGAAAAACAAAAGCTGGCTTCTTGAAAAAATTAACATGATAGATAAACAACTAGTCAACTTAACAAAAAAGACAAAATTAATTCAAATCACAAAGAGATAAAAAAAAGATATTACCACTGAGAATGTAGAAATTCAGAGGAAAATCAGAGACTATTTTGAAAATGTAATCTCCACTAAAATGGAAAATCTAGAAGAAATTGACAAATTATTCCATGAAATAGAAAGAAATGGGACTTTCCCAAATATATTCTGTGAAGCCAACATCACATTAATACCAAAATCAAATAGAGTTCAATGAAAGAAAATGATAGGCCTATATCATTGATAAACTTGTACACAAAACTGCTAAACAAAATGCTAGCAACACACATTCAAAACTATATCAAGAAAATCATACACCATGACTAAGTAGGTTTCATCTCAGGGATTCAAGGCTGGTTCAACATATGAAAATTAATTCATGGAATTCATCACATAAAAAAACCAAAGACTTTAAAAGTCACATAATCATTTCAACAGATGCTATAAAAGCATTTGACAGAATACAACAGCCATTTATGCTAAATGCACTACAGATAATTGGAATATTAAGAACATAGCTCAACATCATAAAGGCAATCTACCATAGGCCCATTGCCACCATCATATTAAATAGGAAAAACTGCAAAAAATTTTCTTAAAAACAGGAACAAGACAAGGATATCCATTATGACCACTTCTTTTCAATATATAACTTGAGACTCAAGCTGGATCAATAAGGCAAAAAAGAAAGAAAATCAAAGTAGTACAAATAAAAGAAAAACCAAGCTATAAATACTTGCAGATGACATGATAATATATTTTGAAGACCCAACAAAGTCAACCCAAACTGAATAACAAATTTAACAAAGTGCCTGGATACAAAATCAATCTTAAAATAACAGATACTTTCTCTTAATGCTAGTCATAAATCTACTGAAAACAAAATCCAGAAATCACTTCCATTCATAATATCCCACAAAAAATTAAAATACTTAGAAATAAATATAACCAAGGACAAAGAAAATCATAAAACACTGAATAAAGAAATCAAAGAAGACCTTAGAAAATGAAAAGATATTCTATGTTTTTGAATAGGCAAAATAAATATTATCAAAATGGCTATTCTTCCAAAAGTGATCTACATATTCAATGCAATTCCCATTAAATTACCAAGGTCATTCCTCACAGACATAGAAAAATCAGTCCTTAAATTCTTCTGCAACAATAACAACAACAACAACAACAACAACAAATAAAACCCAGAATGTTCAAAGTAGTTGTCAGCAACAAAAATTATGCAGAAGGTATCACAATACCTGACTGCAAACCATACTACAAAGCTATAATAACAAAAACAGCATGATAGTGGCACAAAAACAGACCCATAAACCAATGGAGCAGAATAGCAGACTCAGAAAAAAATCTTTACACTTATAGCCAATTGATTTCTGACAAAGGGGCTAAAACATACACTAAAAAAGATAGCCTCTTTAATAAATTGTGTTGGCAAAACTGATTAGCCATGTACAGAAAAGTGGAAATAAACTCCACTTTCTCCCCATTCCCAAGAGTCAATTCAAGATGGATCAAAGACTTGGAAATCTGACCAGAGACCTTGCAGGTCCTTGAAGAGAGCATTGATCGAAAACTTTAACACATAGTCACAGGTTAAAAAAAAAAGCTTTCTCAACAGACCCCAAAGACACAAGTAACTAAAATAAAGATCAATATGTGATACTGCATGAAACTGAAGAACATCTGTATGGCAAAGGAAACTATATAGAACCTCAATAGAAAGTTGACAGAATGGGAATCAAATTTTGTCAACTACCCCTCCAATACAGTACCAATATCTAGACTATACTGAGAACTCGGAAACTCACCGCTAAAAAATCAAATAAGCCAATCAAAAAATGGGCAGGTGAAGTAAATAGACACTTCGCAAAAGAAGAAATTCAAATGACCAATAAATGTATTATAAATGTTCAAAGTAGTTAGTGGTCAGAGACATGCAAATCAAAACTACCCTGAGATTTCACCTAACTCCAACTAGAATGGCAATCATTCAAAACACAAACAACAACAAATGTTGGCAAGGATGTGAAGTGTGAACTCTAGTACATTGTTAGTGAGATCTCAAATTAGTGCAACTGCTTTGTAAAATAGTATGGAGGATGCTCAGAAGAATGAGAATGAACCTAAGCTGGGCATGGTGGCACATGCTTGTAATCCCTGTGCTTGGGAGGCTGAGACAGGAGGATTGCAGGTTTGAAGCCACACTCAGCTGGCTGAAGAGACCCTATTTCCAAACAAAATATAAAATAGGTCTGGGAGTGTAGCCTGGAGGTAGAAGGCCCCTGGGTCCCATCCCCAGTACCACCAAAAAAAAAAAAAAAGAATGTGAATGAACCTATCATATGATCCAACAATACCAATTCTGATTAACTACCCTAAATAATGAAAACCAAACTACCAAACTAATGCATTCATTTGTATTTTTATAGTCACACAATTCACAGTTGTGAAACTGTGGAACCATTCAAGATATCCATCTACAAATGAATGAATTACAAAACTCTAAGATATGTAGGCAATGAAATTTTACTCAGCCATAAAGAAAAATACAATTGTCATTTACAGAAACATGGATGGAACTGGAGAACCTTAGGCTAAGTTAGATTAGCCAGTCACAAAATGTAAAATATTGAATGTTCTCTCTAATATGTTGAACCTAGGGAGAAAAAGGATCATAGGAATATCTCTAGATAAATATGGAGAAACTGTAGATGAGCACATAAGGCGATCTAATGAAGGGTGATGGAAGGAAAGGAGAAAAATCCTTGAATGTACCTGAAATACATTCACAAACATATCAAAGTCAATCACTTAAGTTAATCATGAGAAGAAATGAGAGAGGACAGAATGAGGTGGAAATTGGGTAAAGGCGAAATTACTGAAGTGTATGTGTATGTCTGTACCATTTTTACCCGATTAAGATGTATGACTACAATGCACCATTAAAAATAGTGTATAAGAGTTCCTATTTAATGATACCTTTACCAGAATTTTAGTTTTTGTATTCTTGATTATTACAATTCTAACTGGAGTGTTTATTTCATTACCATTCTCTCCCCTTCATTGCCATTCTCTGTTTACCCCCTCCATCTCTCCACTGGAATTTGTCCTTTGTCTAATCTCCCTTTAATATTCTGATTACTCTATAGATTGCGCATATGAGAGTAAACATATGACCCTTCACTTTATGTGACTGGCTAATTTCACTTAACATGATGTTCACTAGGTCTACCCATTTTCTTGCACATAACGTTATTTTGTTCCTCTTTATTGCTGTGTGTATATTTACATTGTGTGTATATCTCATACTTTTATAATCCATTCATCTGTTTATGGACACTTGGGTTGGTTCCATAAATTGGCTATTGTGAGTGGTGCTGCTATAAACATGGTTATGCATGTATTACTATAATAGTGTGATTTCACTCCTTTTGGAAAGTTACCAAGGAGTAGTATAGCAGTTTTGTATGGTGAAAGCTGTTTTCTATGGTGGAACCAGTGCCAGTGTTCTGAAGAATTTCTACACTGATCTCCATAGCAACTGCACTTATTTGCAGTTCCACAGAAAGTATTTAAGAGTTCCTATATACTCACATCACTGGCAGAATTAATTGTTGTTTGACTTCTTCATGATTGCCATTCTAGTTGGGGTTATATGATATCTCATTGTAGTTTTGATTTGAATCTTCTTGATTGCTAATGAAGTTGAACATTTTTTATAAATGCAATTTTGATAAAATACTTTCATAATTAATTTATCAAGATGTGGTTTTATTTCATGTCAAGAATCATATATATATATATGTATATATATATACATATATATAACATTTATCATCCATTTATATATTAATAAACATTTAGGTTTTTTTTCTATTGTCTTAGCTATTTCAAATGCTTCTGTAGTGAATATGGGAGTGCTAATGTCTCCCTGATATACTGATTTTATTTCTTTTGAATATATATTCAGGAGTGGGACTGCTGAATCATATGACATTTCTGGGTTTTTTTTTCTAGAATCAGTGTACTATTTTACATAATTGCTTTGTCAGTTTATATCACCCAGAATATTTCACAAGTGTTCCCTCTTCTTCATATTCTGCCCCCCAAACTTCTCTTTTGTTTCATATAAAATTCATTCTAAGAAGTGTGAGTCAACATATTATTTGGTTTTCATTTTTATTACCTTGATAATTAGTGATGATGAATATTTTTATGTGCCTGCTAGCCTTTTCTGTATCATTTTTGAGAAATGTCTATTTAGGGATTTTGCCCATTTTTATGTTTAAAACCATTAAGCCTATTTTATTATTTTGTATGTTTCCTTTATAGTGAAACATTTAGAATGCTTTCTTCTGGCTTTTTTAAATCCACCATTCTTAATTGTTATTTATAATTATACTACTGTGCAAATAACCCACCAGTACTTACTGCTGGTTCCATAGTTTGGCAATTGTGAATTGTGCAGCTATGAACAAAGACATGCATTTGTGCAATTTCACCAATAATATACTAGAGTTTCCAATTCTCTACATCTTTGCTAGCATTTTTTATTTCTGTTTTTAATGATTGCAATTTTAGTTGGAGTTAGGTGAAATCTCAGATTTTCCCTTTTTTAAGTATAATTTTTCAGAGTAGTTTCTGATAATCTGTATTTCTGTTGGTGGTATTATCTTTTATATCTCTTATTTTGTAATTTGGATTGATTCTTTCTTTTGGTTAGGTTGGCTAGTGGTTTATCTATTTTTTTATTTTTCAAGTAACCAGATTTTGTCTTTTTATTTTATTTAATGATTTTTATTCTCTACTTTATTGATTTATGCTCTAATTTTAATAATTTTCTGTCTTCTACTAGCTTTGGGGTTAGAGTGTCCCTGTTCTTTAATGTCTTTGAGACGTATCATTAGGTTACTTGGTTATTTTTTGATATTTTTATGTGGGAAATTAGTGCTATAAATTTTCCTTTTAATACTGCCTTCAAGGTGTTTCAAAGATTTTGATATATTGTATCACTATTTTTTGTTTCTTTTTATAAATTTCTTAATTTCATTCCTTACTTTTTCTATTACCCATTCATCATTCAGCAGTGTGAGTTCAGTCTTCACATTTTATGTGTATACTCTGGCCCTTCTTATACTTAGTTTCTGGTTTCATTCCATTGTGATCTGAAAAGACACAGGGAAGTTTGACACATTTTTTAAATATGCTAGTGCTCACTTTGTGGTCCAAAATGTGGTCTATTTTAAAGAAGCTGAGAAAAATGTAAACTCTACTGTCCTTTGGTGGAATACTCTTTATGTTTTTAGTATGTTCATTTGGTTTAGGGTATTCTTTTTTTAGAGAGGAATTATTAAATTTTATTACCTATGTATTAATTTAAGTCTGGTGTATACAACAATAAGAAAAACTAGGTCCCAACCTCACAGACGGCATCATTTCATATGCAATAGAATCAGAAATGTAAGATAACTCAGAAACACACAACTATGTATCAAGAAACACAGCAGAGCTGGACATGGTGGCGCATGCCTATAATCTCAGTACTTGAAAGGCTAAGACGAAGATTGCTGGATCAAGGACAGCCTCAGCAAGTAGTGAGACTTTTTTTGGTAATGGGGATAAAACCCAAGACACCCAACTCTATTTTATTTTTATTTGGTAACAGGGTTTTACTAAGTTGATGAGAGCCTCACTATTTACTAAGGCTGTCCTCGAACCTGGTCCTCCTGTCTCAGCCTCAAACATATCCCACCACACCCAGAGAGTAGTGAGACTTTCATCAACCTTGTGAGACCTTGTTTCCAAATAAGAAATACAATTGAGCTGGGGGTATAGCTTGAAGTTAGAATGCCTCTGGATTCAGTGTCCAATTCATGCTGTTGCGTTGTTTTTTTTCTAATTCCCAGAACCACAAAAGAAAAGAAGAGAAAAGCAAACCAAAGCAAAGCAGAAGGTCATGGTGTGCTCTCCTGCAATCCCACCCAGTACTTGGGAGGCTGGAACAGGAGGATTGCAGGTTCTTGAACAACCTCAACAACTTAGCGAGGCCCTCAGGAACTTAGTGAGACCATTTCAAGACATTTCAAGATAAAAAAGAAATGATGCCAAAGAGTTAAAGCCTTTGGGTATTCTTTAGGTCTGAGACAGCTTTACTCATCTTCTGTCTAGAAGATCTGTCTAGCAGCATGAGAGAAGTGTTGATGTCTCCATGTATTATTGTATTGGAATCTATGTGTTACTTAATGTCAAAAAGAGGTTTTTTTTAATTAAAGTAGCTACACCTATGTCGGCGCATAAATGTTGACTATCTTTATTTTCTCTTGCTGGATTGTTCCTTTTTCAGTAAAAATAAACTCTTTTGTCTCTTCTGATAAGCTTGGGCTTCAATTTTAATTTGTATGATATCATAGTTGCTATTCCTGCTTGTCTTTGATTTGCATTGACATGGATTATCTTGCTCCAGATATTTACCTATAGTTTGTTAGTATTTTACTCAAAGGCGTGTTTCTTGCAGGCATCAGATAAATGGATTATGGCTTTTAATACATTTTGTCACCTTATGTTTTTTATTGAAAAGATGAGTTCATTTATTTTCAGCATGATTATTGAGAGATGATTTTTAATTCTTAATATTTTGAGTTTTGACTTCTGTTTAAGGTAGTGTTTGTTCTTCTTTGCTTAGTTGTTTACTTGATGGAAATTATTGTTTCTCTGGTTCTAGTGTATATTACTTATTTCTTCTTTGCAGTTAATCTCTTTGAGTATTTTTCTAGTGCTGATTTGGAAGAAATAAGTTTTTTTTTAACTTCTGTTTGTCATGGAAGATTTTTTCCTCATCAAATTTGAGAAATAGTTTTGCACATAGAAAAATTTAGGCTACATTTTTTTTCTTTCCAAGTTTGAAATATGTTACTCCAGGCCCTCCTGCCTTTTGTGACTTGGTTTGAGAAGTGTGAAGTAATTCTAATTGGATTGCTTTGGTTTTAGGCTTTTGTTATCCTTAAGATTCTCTCCTTGCCAGGTGTGGTGGTGCACGCTTGATTCCCATGCTTGGGAGGAGGAGACGGGAGGATCGCGCAGGTTCGAAGCCAGCCTCACTGGCTTAAGAGAGCCTGTTTCCAAATAAAAATATAAAATAGGTCTGGGAGTATAGCCCAGAAGTAGAAGGACTTCCAGGAATCCCAGTACCACCAAAAAAAGAGAAAAAAAAAAGATTCTCTCCTTGGCTTCTACATTAGTCAGTTTGACTATTATGAGTCATGGTGAACTTTATGATTTTATCTAAAAGGGACTCTATAAATTTTCTGTACCTGTTCAGCGATCATTTGTTCTATGTTTGGAATTTTTTTTAATATTACTTCTTTGAGAAGATTGTTCATCCCTTTGGCTTCACCTTCTATTCTCTCTTCTGTGCCATTATTCTTAGGTTTAATATGGGCCCTTATATCTTCAGTGTCCAATTCATGCTATTACATTGTTTTTTTCTAAAGTATATACTATGTGTTAGTTTTTGGTGATCATCTTCTAAGAGTAAGATTCTATTCTCAACATGGTCTAATTTATTGTTTATAGTTTGTATTGATGCCTTCACTTTAATGATTACATCTTTTATATTTTTATGCTCTCTCTAAATTCTTTTTGAAAATCCTGTATTTTATCTACTGTTAAATTTCAGATTTGTTGTTCTGGCAATCTCTGAAATTCTGTATTATCAGGTTCTGTTATTGTGGGCTTGTGGGAGTTCACTGATTTCTTGTTATTTCTCCTTCTCATTATTTCAGAAGGTTGGTATCATTTTTGCTGTTGATATATTTCTCTTACTCTGTAGGTGTCAGCTAGTATATACAAGAGCAAGTTGTGTTGTATTAAGTGCTGAAGTTTGAATGAGGAGGAAAGTGATGACATTTTAAATACAAGAATAGGGTATAGTCACAGATAACATTGTATAGAATGAGAGTATGAATGTGGTAGGGTAGTATATACAGATTAGAGATAGTAAATATGTAATAGGATTCTGGTAACCAGTGTGGAGTATTTAGTATAGTGATATGAAATAGATTTAATGCAAGACAAAGAAGAGAAAAGAAAAAAAAAAGATGGAGAGAAGAAATTAGATATGTATGAAAGATGAGGCTTGTGAAAAAGATGGGGAAGAGAGAAACCATGAAAGCATACAGACACAAAAAATAACAAAAAACAAACTGAAAAATAACAAAATAATACAACCCTACAAATATGAATACTGAGCAGATGTGGCCTCTGCAGGCTCTGTGCAGGTGCTGAGTGCCACCAGCACCGTTTCTACAGCAAGCCTGTATCTCTGAGATTCTCTCAGTCTATGCTGGTGTCCGGTATCATTAGGACTGAATCCAGGGTTAAACATGGGTTTCCCTCCAAGTTTTTCACTGATGCTGAGCTCCAGTCTCTCCCTGCCACGTAGGCGGCAGGTGACACTGGAGGCAAACCCAATGTATACATAGGATTCACTGTTCTCCACAGATAGGGCTGGATTTGTCTGACTTCGCCCAGGTCACCATGATTGGGTGGTCTGTGGGGATATCTGGAGGTCCTACTAGGGCTTTGATCCCTGAGTACTGTAGGCTTTTTTGGCTGATTGGCAATAGGGGTTGTGTGCTAACCCAATCCTTTGCTATGTCCAACAGCAGACTCTATCCCCCCATTCGCCAGGTTGAACAGCAAAGTCTCAGACCCTGGGAGTCATTTGCTTGCTGCAGAATTCTCTGTGACTGCATTGGGTAACTGGACTCACTGGGCAATCTCTTGCAGGGAAGGCAAGTTAAATTATAGTACTGCTGAGTGCTTCTCTGTATCTCTGGAGGGAGGGACCTTGGCCACCACATCTGCAAGTCATATCTGGTGTCTGTGCAGGAGGAGCTGAGGGCTTCCAATTCCAAAGTTTCAAGTTGTTGGCATTTTTCTGGGGGTCTCTGGAAGTTGTAATGCTGGAAGTTTAGGCATGTTAAGGCAAGATGTTTTTGTCATGGCATTTGCAGTCACAGCAATTGGAGGCGGGTGGTGTCCTTTTCTTCTTTCTTTTTTTTATTTTATTCTCTCTTTTTTTGGTGGTACTGGGGTTCCTGGAAACCCTTCTACCTCTGTGCTACACTTCCAGACCTATTTTATATTTTTTATTTGGAAACGGGGTCTCTTAAACCAGCGAAGCTGGCTTAGAACCAGCGCGATCCTCCTGTCTCCACCTCCCAAGCACGGGGATTACATGAGTGCCACCACGCCCGGCTCTTTTCTTCTTTCTGAACTGCCTTCTAGCTTTTTTCTGCTACCTTTTATTTGTAATTTTGATCAAGTTTATGCTGTTTCCTATTTTTTTTCAGAATGCTGTTTTTCATGGCGATAGAGATTGTCAGCAGAACTGATATGTGCTGTTTCCTTTGGTCGCCATCTTCCCAGAAGTTATTTTTTTCAATTCATTTATCTTTATTGAAGAGAATTTCTAGAAAATCTACCAACTACATTTTCTTTATTGTCATGCAACACATTTTTAATGCGCTTTTATTGGTGGATTATAACCTCATATCATAATATAAATCATGTTTATAATGACATACATAACAACTGGTCTCCACCTCTTCATTTTTCTCCTTCTCAAAGAGAGTACTAAGATTGACATCGATATATTCACATATATACACATAGTTGATGATAGTATTTTCATTAATAAACCTCAGTCTTTCTCCTACCCTTTACTTAGACCTCCCTGGATCCACTGAGGTTTCTTCTCCATTTCTGAAAGTCCCTCTTATATCCCAATTATACCATTGCTTGACCATATTAGAGAAAATAAATGACTGTTCACTTTTTGTGACTGGCTAATTTCACTTATATAACATTCTCTGGGTGCTTCCATTTTCTTGAAAATGATATAATATTGTTCTTCTTTATTTCTGAGAAGAATTCTATTGTATTTTTTATAATTCTGTAATCCATTCATCTGTTGTTTCCATAATTTTGCTATTGTGAATTGTGCTGCTATGAATGATATGCAGATATTACTATAGTTCTCTGGTTTCAACCCCTTTGGAGATGCACTAAGAATTGTATAGCCAAATTATATTGTGAATCTATTCCCAGTTTTCTGAGGAATCTCTACAATGTTCTCCATAGCATCTAAACTAGTTTGCAATCCTACCAATATTATTGAAGGGTTTCTATTTCCACATATCCTCACCAATATTTATTATTATTTGACTTTTTGATGATTACCATCTGATTGGGGTTAGATGAAATCGTAGTGTAGTTTTAATTCGCATCTCATTTATTACCAATGATGTTGAACACTTTTATGTATGTATTGACCATTTGTATCTCTTCTTTTGTGAGGTTTTTATTCAATTCAGTTGCCCACTTCTGGATGAGATAACTAGTTTTCCTAGTGTAAGTCTTTTAAGTTCTTTGGATATTCTTGATATTCCTTTAGTTTTTGCCATCTCACTTATTAGTTCATGATTTAATTTTATGAGATTTGAGGGCTTTGTTAAAGAAGTTTCTACCTGTGCCTATATTTTGAGGTATTGAACCTATAATTTTCTCTAGTAGCTTCATATTCTTTAGTCAAAATTCCAGGACTTTGACCCATCTAATATTAACTCCTATACAGGGTGGAAAGAAAGGATTTAGTTATATTTTTCTACAAATAGATAAGCAGTTTACCCAACAACATTGGTTGAAAAGGCTGTCTTTTCTCTAGATTATGTTTGGCCTCTTTGTCAAAGATCAATTGGCTATAAGTGCATGGATTTGTCTCTTCCACTCTGTTTTATTCATCTATGTGTCTGCTTTTGTACCAATATCATGCTGTTTTGTGTTTTATTGTTTTGGTTTTATTATGTCTCTGTAGCAAAATTTGAAGTTAGGAATGTGATGCCTTCTGCATAGTGCTTATTCTGAACATTGATTTGTCTATTCTTGGTCTTTTGTGTCTTCATATGAAATTGAGAACCGATTTCTATAGGTCTATGAAGAATGGCATTGGTGTTTTGCTAGAGATTGCATTGACTCTCTAGATCACTTTTGGTAGGATGGCCATTTGATAATATTTATCTTGTCTATTCAAGAGCAAGGGAAATCTTTCCATCTTTCAATATCTTCTCTTTTTTTCTTTAGTGTTTTATAATTTTCATTGTAGAGGTCTTTTACCTCTTTGGACAAGTTAATTATCACATATTATGCTGGCTTTGAGGTCATTATGGATACAATTGTTTGCTGAAATTTTTTTCTCTGTGGATTCGTGGTTGATATATAGAAAAGTTATTGATTTTTTAGGTTGACTTTGTATCCTGCTACTTTGCTGAATTTTATAAATCAGCTCTAGTAGGCTTTTGGTTAAGTTTTATTGCTCTTCTATATAAAGGATCATGTATCTGCAAATAAATATAATTTTAGTTGTTCTTTTTCTATTTGGATTTCTTTGGTACCCTTCTCTTGTCTTGTGGACTATATTGAAAAGGAATGGTGATAGTGGGTATCCTTGCTTGTTCCTAATTTTGAAGAAAATCCCTGCAGATTTTCGCCATTCAATATGATTTTGGCTATGGGTTTATTTTATATTGTCTCGATGTTGAGATATGTTTCTTTTATTCCAATTTTCTGCAGTGTTTTTAACATGAGTGTATATTGGCCTTTGTCAAAAGCATTTTCAGTATATTGAGATGATTATGTGATTTTTTTGTTCTTAGTTATTTTTGTGTGGTGAATAACATATTGATTTGTGTATGTTGAACCAGCCTTGATGAAACCAGCTTGGTCATTGTATAAAATTTTTGATGTGGTTTTAAATGTGCATAGCCAGTTTTTTGTTTAAAATATTTCTATCTATATTCATCAATAATGATGTGTAATATTCTTCTTCAAGGTATATTTATTTGATTTTTGTATTAATGTGATACTGGCCTAATAAAAGAAGTTTGGAAGAATTCTCTCTTTCAATTTTATATAATAACTTGTAAAGTATTTGGTTCATTTCACCTGTAAAGGATTTGTATAATTCAGCTGGAAATCTGTCTGGATCTGTGCTTTTCTCTGATGGCAGGTTTTCTGTTGCTGTTTCAATCTCTTTGCTTGCTACTGGTTAGTTTAGGTTTTCTGTGTCCTCTTGATTCAGTTTAGGTAATTTTTGTGTGTCTAGAAATATTCAAAGTTTTTTGTATATTAGAATATAACTTTTTGCCGGGCGTGGTGGTGCACTCTTGTAATCCCCGTGCTTTGGAGGCAGAGACAGGAGGATTGCGCAGGTTTGAAGCCAGCCACGCGTGCTGGCTTAGGAGACCCTGTTTCCAAATAAAAATGTAAAAATAAATGTGAAACTAAATTGAAAATTTCTCAAAAAGTTGAAAATAATGTTATTATATGACTCAGAAGTACAACTTATAGGTATATGTCTCAAATAATTTAATATATACATTCACACAAACACATGTAAATTAATCTTCAGAGTAGTAGTATATTATCATTGTAATCCAGAAGTAGTAAACATCAAAATGTCCAACCACTGATAAATAGATCCACAAAATTTTATATATCTCTACAATCTAATATGATTTAGCCATAAAAATTAATTACTGATAATATTCTACTAGATGGATGAAACTTGAAAATATTATGCTATGTGAAAAGTGAGAAAAGGAGGCCACATATTTTATGATTTTATTTTTAAGAAGTATAGGGTATGAAAATCTATAGAAGCAGAAGTATTAATGCTAGTGGGGATAAGGAAGAGGAGGATGCCTGCTAATGTGCCTAGAGTGGATATGGGTGGATTGCAAATATTCTAACATTAAATATTTGTGATTTTTGCAAAACTTTTTGAACAGTCTTAAAGCCACCAAATTTTACAGGAGAAAATACAAAATTGAAACAAATACAGTGAGACATATCATTGAGCTTTGGGGCCTTATTAGCTTCTTTGTTCATATTTGGAGAACATATGATATATAGCTCCCCATTTAAGTAAGCTAATTATCATTATATGACAGCTGCCTCAAAGCTAGTTAGAAAATTATTGAAACTTAAGAGTTGTTACCTAGTTTTCAATTTGGAAAATATTTTACCCCTTTGATCATCCAAGAATATAATCTTATTTTTTCTGCTTGTATAAGCTGAGTTGTGGGGGGAAAATAAGCATGTATAATAACCTAAATGAAACATATTGTATTCCCATTTTTAGATTTGTATTTTAGTAATAAAACTAAATCATCAGATATATACATTTAGACCGTACTATTTTTGTCTTTTTGTAGAATTACTTTAATAAAATTACCCTTTGCTATAATGCTATCAGCCTGCATTGAAGAGTATTATCAAAAAGAGTCCTATAAAACTATCTACTTATTGTACTTTACTGCCAAAATGCATTTGAAGACAATGTTTTCTATAACTCTTTCCCAATTTTATAAAAAAAAGAGTTTCATATGAAAATTTTCTTTCATGATACTCTTGAGAACATTGACTCATTGCTGATTGTATTTGCCCCTTGCTCTTGGCTCTTCTTACTCTATATGTCCAAGATAATTTGAGGATAATTTCTTACCACAGTACAGAGATTGTTTTATATATATATCACATTAACCTTACTCATGGCGTTGTGTGTATTTTGTGTATGTGAGTGGGAAAGGAGTACTGGAGAGTAACTCAGTGGCATTCTACCTCTGACATATATCCATAGTTCTTTTTATTTTTATTTTTTAATTTAAAACAGGGTCTCACAAATTTGCTGAAGGTCTTGATAAGTTGCCAAGGTTGTTCTCTAACTTGTGATTCTCCTATGTCAGCCTCCCAAGTACTGGGATTGCAGGCATGTGCCACCACACCTAACTTGCTTTGTGTGTATCTTTTATTATGTTTAACTCTATAATACCTCAAATCATTTTTTCTAATGATAAAATAATGGATAGACAGACTGATTTATATAGAGAAATAGGTAAGACAACAGGCTCTTGCCCTGACATCAAAGAAATTTATCATGGTAGCTACACTCTTACTCTGGGTCAAAAAAAAAACATTTAATAAAATCATTTTGTTGCCTAAAAGGGGTGAGAATAAGTATGAGTGGTTCAGTGCAGCAGAACTATTTAACAAGGGTTTTTAACTCCTATTCATGGCCTACAGTCATACTTCTCTTATTAAACCCTGTTAATCAGTGATAGAAAATTGGGATTTTGTGTGTTGAAAGCTAATCTTTATTCTCACAGCCATGATTTACATTAGTAGCATCAGCTTGAAATAGAAAAACAATTGCAATTATCGAGAGGTATCAATTAATATGATGATTTCAGAATTTATCAACCCATTTCAGCAATATAAACTTATTTGTTTTGTCACTGGATTGAACTTGGTTATACACACTTGTAATTCTTTCACTTGTGAGGCTGAGAGGAGGATTGCAGGTTCAAAAATAGCTTCAGCAACCTAGCAAAACACTGTTTCAAAAAAAATAAAATAGAGCTGGGGGTCTGGCTTGGAGATAGAATCTCCCTGTGTTCAATCCCCTAGTACCAAAACAAAACAACAATAATAGCCAATGAAATAGGAAACTTGAAGGAGAATTACTTGCTTCAAGTGTTTATTTCATCACACTGAAACTTGTTGAAAAAGATCTGGCTGTCCTTTGAAGACATTAAAAGAATAGGTCATCTTATGCCTTGTAAGTTGTTTGATCTTTTCAGAAATGGAAGGACTTATTGATTGATTGATTGATTGAATTTTCCACTTTTTATTAAATTGTTTGGTGTCATGGAAACCTAGAATTTGTCTCTCATTTAAGAAGAAAGCAGATCATGACATTTTTATTACTTTAAAAAAAATGACAGACACAACAAATCCTCCCTTGACATAGAAAACTTTAATACTGTGTTCACATGTCTGAAGTTGTAGCATTTGCGTCACTGGTGAAGCAGGTGGTCCAATAACTCTAATCTTTCCTTTTATGAGTGTTCAAGGAAGAAAACATTTTTCCTTGAGTGGTCTTTAGAATGACCAGGCAGATTCTTAATTTTATGTGGCATGTTTTATATATAGTCCACAAGACATGAAATATCTGGAGCAAAAGAGAAAAATCTCTAAATTCTGAATATATAGTATACACATCCTTGTTTTGTTAATTAGAAACTTCTGGGTGGTGGGCCATATTTTGCATTAAGATATTTGTTATTGTGTAATAGATTCCAATTTGGTGATTTTCCATCCTATGTTGGATGCATATACAAATGAAAATACGGTATCAAATTTTCTGAACCTTAGATCGCGCTTGCAGGGCCTAAAAAAGATTGAGTTCTCTAGTAGATTCAGTTTCAAAGAGTAGAGAGGGAAGGTCATAAAATTAGCTGCTTGTGGGAATTCTCAGTTGTTAGCTTAAATCTGTCCCAAGCCTAGTCTTTCCTATCTCAGTTAAAGATATTCTCTTAAAATAAGATATATAAGGTAGAAAAACTGAGACTCACCCTTAACTTTCTTTCCTCTTTACTCCTTTTTTTGAAATTAACAAATATTATACTTTCATTATAAAATTTGTTTTTAATACAGACATATGTCCTCATGTCCTAGTATTACTTCTCTTAGATTCACATCTGTACCTGAAACATAACAACACCACTATCCTTCCTTTCCTTAGAAATTATTTTCAACTCCATAATAAAAAAATATTTAAAAATAACTCAGAACACTTCACTGCTATGCTTATATTATGATAGTGGATATTCAATGCACTATGGAAAGATGTATTAAAGTAAAAGTGTTTGTGAGGGGTACATATGGGGACTCTCCTTACTCATCTATCGTGGGCATGCATCTTGGATGGTGTTATGATTGCTCATGATGCCAGATGGCATTAGTGAGTCATCTTTAGGATACTGATCTTGAATTGATGACAGTGAGATGGGAGTGAGATAAAAACACTATCTTACTGGGTTGTTCTTCAGAATAGAAGAAAAGAAATTGGGTGAGAGGCCGAGTGAGTCTGTGATCAGCACAGTGGTCAGAAAAAAAAATAGTGGCATACATGCAGGGTGGAAAACTGACACATTGGATAATTTTGCTTCCCAGACAAGCTGGCTGAGAGATCTGTCCAAGGCCAGTGGGATAGGTACCAGTGTGATAGCTACAAGTGTCTTTCTTTCTCTGTGGTGGCAGTCAGGTGCAGAAAGATCCTGACCCACAGGTCTCATGGGGTCAGAGGGCAACAGACCTATTCCAGAGCAGAGCAGCGAGAGATTGTATAGTGACCTGGCCTGAGTGGGCTCCAGCCGCTGGCAAAGTGGGTGGCCTTGCCTGAACCCCACTTCCTTTCTTCTCTGCAAAGTTCCTTGTTCTGAGAGGAGCATGCAAGCGACAATGACTCAGAGCTATCTGATTATCTCTGGCCCTCGGTGATCATGAGTACAGAGGGCCGAGGACTCAGGGACCAGCCTCTCATCCTTAGGTCAGAGGAGGTCACTCATTGGCATCATTCAGTAAAAGAAGTGTCCATTTTAATAGGGTGCTTTTGTCTCTAGGTAAATGTGTAAACACTGTGACAGGAAAGAAAATAATTGCATTTTCTCCCAAAGCCGCCAGAAATAATTTCTACTTTAATGGTGAAAACAGGGATCCTTGCATTTCTGGACATTTTACATTGCAGGCTGTAATGAGTGAGAAAATGCCCTTCTTTTAATAGCTAATCCTCTGATGCTTCGTGTCTCAGAGGTAAGTTGGTGTGGCAAATTATCATCATGGAAAGGAGAAATTGAGCTTGGAACAGCACCCTGGTTTTGTCCACTGTGTTTCTCAGCTCTCCTTAGCACATCTGGAAAATTGGTGCTTTTTGCCACTGCCTGGTTCTTTGAAAGAGCAGAGGCACCTGGACATGATTCCATCCAGAAGCAGGGGACTGGGAGTCATCCTGCCACTAGTCCTCCAGTGGCAGCAAAGTCCCTTAAAATAATTAATGGTGTGATCTTCATTAAGGGGCACACTCCTCCTCCCTCCTCTTCAACATCCCTTTTCTCCACACTCCCAGAATTTCCAGGGGTCTCATCGAGCTGAGATTGCCAGATGGTCCTTTAGTGAGTGTGACCTATAGGTTTCCTCCAAGCACAGTATTCTCCAGGAACATATCTGATACCAGTGGGCAGGTAGAGAGGCAGGAGTTTCTTCATGTCACCCATATTCTGAATGTTCTCCAGCATGGTGCTGAGCACTTGTATCCTCTTGCCATAGCCCCTTCTTCCAACTCTTTGTATGTTAGGGATCTTGATTTTCCTTTTGGGATAATTTTTTCAACTGTGTCAAAGCAATTTGGGGGGAATATTTCAGTTAATGTACCTTCCTCTTTCTTATTTCTTGTATGGTTGAAAACTGATCTTAACCTTCTCTTTGGTTTATATTCTATATACATAAGGAGCTGTCTAAGTTTACAATTAGCTTTCTATCACTCTTAAAAAATTTTAACTAAGTCGGGCGTGGTGGCGCACACTTGTAATCCCCGTGCTTGGGAGGTGGAAACAGGAGGATCATGCAGGTTCGAAGCCAGCCTCACTGGCTTAAGAGATCCTGTTTCGAAATAAAAAAGTATAAAAATTGGTCTGGGAGTGTAGCCTGGCGGTAGAAGGGTTTCCAGGAACCCCAGTACCACCAAAAAAAAATTAATAAGAATATCTTAGCTTATAATTGTATCTTTGCCTTGCATTTCACGTGTTTGACATTTAGCAAGTTTAGATTTATACATGTGTTATCATATTTTCAATAGATTTTCATTTATTGTTCTTCCACAGGGCATTCTTTTGGTTTGAATAGAGTTATGAGACATTCTCATCAGTATGAATGTGGTTAAGTGTTGTAATGACACTATTGCTAGGATGTATTATTACATTGTGATTAAGCATTCACACCTCATTTTTCAACCTAAGCTACCCAGAGTCTCTAGATCAGCCCTTTCTTTTACTGTGAACTTACATCTCTAAATGATTACCTAAATAAAGGTGCAATATTTTGCATTTCATAGACGTTTTTGTGCATGTGAAATTCGTGATCCAGTGAATTGGATATTCTAAGAATATCTGTATTATGTTAACCAGGATTTAGATTCCAATTGTTATTCTTTATGTTGTTCATAAAGTTCTGCTTTACTGAGGAGAAGAGAGTAATATGTGTTTACCTATAAACATGTCAAACATTGTACTAAAGTTATTTCTGTAGACCTTTTCTTTCTTGCAATGTAACAAGGAAAATATAGAATGCCAAGGCAACTCTCAGATGTTATAATTTCTTCAAATAAAGGTTTACATCTTTTTCAGCTTTCTGCATTACTCTTAAGTAAATAATAGAAATAATATACAGCAGCATGTAATATTCAAATAACACATTTAACTGCAAGGAAAAGGAAAATTACATTGAGGTCTTATTCCTGACACACATGCTTTGGCCCCCTAGGAACTGGGGTAATTTGAAATCACAAACTATCCTAAATAAATATTGATTTTTAAAAATTTCTCTTAGAAACTTTACAAACTAATACTACATATTGGTGTTAAGCAATATATTTCAGTAAAAATTATGAAATTAAAAGGCTCTGTGCAGGAAAGGAAACCCTTGAGTCTGAAGAGTGTGTCTACAGAATGGGAGATGTTCTTTGCTACTGCTTTGTTAGAGGACTAATCTTTAGAATATATAAAGAACAAAAAAATCACTTAACACTAAAAAAAATTACCCAATCAAAAACTGGGTATTTGGACTGCAAAGACACTTATTAGAAGAAACGCAAATGGCCAAAAATTATATTTAACATGTTCAACATCATTAGCAAATGGGGAAATTCAAATAAAGATGGCACCGAGATTCCATCTGACTTCAGGTAGAATGACAATCATCAGGAATTCACAGAAGAATAAATGCTAGTGAGGATGTGGTAAAATAGGAACTCTCATACATTTTGGTGGTACTGAAACTAATATAGCCACTCTGGAGACTAATGTGGAGGTTCTTCAGAAGACTGAAAAAGAGAATACCATATGACCCAGCTATACCACTCTTGGGTATCTTTCCAAAGAAATTTAAGCCATAAACTTATAGTGATACATGCATATTTATGCTTATAGCAGCAAAGTTCACCATAGTCAAATTATAGAGCCATGCTAGATATCTGTGAACAGATGAATAAATTGTTAAAACAATGAAATTTTACTCAGTCATAAAGAAGAGCAAATGATGTAATTTCAGGAAAATGGATGCAACTACTGAATATGATACCAAACAAGATTAGCCAGTCTCAGATACTGAAGGGTCCTATTTCTCTCTCATGTGTAGAAGCTAGAGAGAAATTGGGAAACAAAAGTGACTTTAGGTAAACAAAGACAGATACCAGTAGAATAGATAACGAGGATTTGGGAAGGGAGGTGGAGAGAGATAAAGGGAAATGTAGAGAAGGAAGCAATTCAAATAGTGCTATGTGCATATGTAAAGGTATCACTACCAATCTCACCAGCATGTACCAGGAGTAGTGTCAGGGAAGCAGTACAGGATCCAGAGGGTATCATACCAAGTGCTGTATTCATGTATGTTTATAATGATTTGAACTTTACTATGATGTATATTTACAATGCATCAATAAATGTATATAAATAAATCAATGATAAATAAATGAAGTGACTTTTCCAGGGCCATCCAACTAAGAATTGGAGACACTAGGACAATGAGCCAGACCTATCTGACTCTGTGTTCACCAATTTACTCTTAAAAATCTCTCCTTCACCATAATATCTAATAAACATTCCATTCTTTGCTGGTTCATAGTGTAAAAGCATCATTCATTTTTCAGTACATCTAATTTATGTGACTTTTTTCTTCTGATTATTGACACTGTCATAAACTATAATCTTGCAGAGATAAGATCTATCTTTCCTATCTGGTTCTGAGAATATTGTGAATATATATATATATATATATATATATATATATATATATACTGAAGGTATTGGGTTTCCTCATTTCTTCATATGCAATATGAAGTACTCTATTTATGCCTCTTTTTTGAGGCATCACACATAAAACTCCATGGACCACTATTGACTGTATCTATAAATGTATCGTATATTCTGGCAATGGAATATACAATAAGTTCTGCTGAAGCTCCACATACTTTGGGATCAGGTGGTTGATTTCTCTGAAGTCCCAGACTCTGGCATAATGTTGCCCAAGATCATGGACTGATAGGCATCATTTTCTTTATTAATTTCACAAATAGTTTTAGTTCCTACTTTTTGAAATACACCAGGGTTGAGTACAGGACCTCAGAGAAGGTAAAGAGATAGCCATTGACTTTTTGAAGCCACATTTCCGAAATGTCCCCTTTTTCTTCAAAATGGCAAAATAAGCAGCATAGAAGCAAGGTCTTGTTTTTGGTTGTTCCATTTGCAGCTTAAGTCCTATGGGAGAGGATTTTCTGTCACCTCAATATTTTAGGCCAAACACAATACACTCTTGCCCCTTCCAGACTTATTGTATGACCTGAACTGCAATCTTATTTTGTTGGTGTGGCCATGTTCCTATTCTCTTACTTCCTTTTCTTGTATACATTGAGTTTTGCTTCGCCCTCATCAGTTTGGTGGATGTGTTTGTAGGGTGATAAGAATCTTCTGTAATGAGAATCTTGGGTGGCTTAGAAGGAGTTAGGCACAAGAGGAGATATTTATTCCTCAGGACATTGTTCAGGCACTAATAAAAATTTTTGCTTTCCATTAGAGACCAAATTTTTACATTTGAGCAATGATAAAGGAAAAAGCAGATAGAGTGGGCATTCAAGGCTCCTTCCTCAGCTCTAACCAGAGTGACTCTGCTTCTATTTTAATGTACACAAATCAGTGAGTTTTTCCCCAAACCTATTTGTTTTTTGCACTTGTTTATGTAAGCTAAGTTGAATTTAAAATATATGAGCCAATGCGATACCAAAGCAAAAGAAAGTGTTTCTATATAAACTTTACATGCATTGATAAAGCTACCCAGCCCTAGAGGGTCGCACAAAACAAAGAACCACATGAATTCAATATGGACAGTATAACTCAACAAGATACATTTGGTAACACCAGATGCATGAACAGCCTGAAATTTAGTTCATGATAAAACATTAAATATGTCATATAATGGGAAATATACAGATATCTCCAAAAAGGGTCTATACACCTTGTCTGAAATTCCACACCCTCACAAAAGTCTTCTCAAGCCCTCAAATTTCTGTGTATATTTAATTCCTGATTTTGTTTCTCTGTTGATTTATTTTGGACTCCTGACAATCTCTCTAGTATTCCACTTTTCACAGACTTCTTTCTTAGAACATTTTAATCCCAAAAATGTTTTTCTATGAGGTCAATGGGGTCTCTAGGAGGCAGATGTCAGTATAATTGATTCATAAACTACCAGAGCTACAATGAAGCTCAAAGAGATTAATTGGTTCATCTAGGATTATTCAAAAAGTCAGCAGAAGATAAGCTAAAGTTAAGTTTCCTGTTTTAAAAAATGACAACCTTAGCTGAGTGTGGTGGCACATGCTTGCAATTACAGCATTCGTGAGGCAGAGACCAGAGGATTGAGGTTCAGCCTCAGCTACTTAGCGAGGACCTTCGCAACTCACTGCGACCTTGTTTCAAAAAAATAAAAGGATTAAAAAATATGACTGGGGATGTAGTTTGGAGGTAGAATGCCCCTTGGTTTCATCTCCAGTACTGTAAAAAAAATAAAAATAACAACCTTACTTTATTCTAGGCATTTTATTTAGTCTAGAGCTACTAAGCTCAGTAAAATAAATGCACCTTCCAAAACAGCTCAGGGCATCTCAGATAGCACAAATAAATATCCTGTTAACTATAATTTATTGTGTTAGTGATGGAACATGCTATTTGTAGTATTTATCAATGTGCTAACGACTAAAATATAGCACAGTAGTAGTACATGCCAGTAGCATGATGCACTGGATTCGATTCTCAGCACCAAAATTAATTTTAACTTAAAAACAAGTGTTATAGAAGCCTAGAGGAAGAAATTGAGTAATTGTACTTAGAAATATGTGAGAAATGGGGATGTACTCACAGAGGATGTAACACTTGAGATTGAGCCTTAAAGGAAGCTTTGAATATCCTTAAGAAGAGAACAGAACTGACATGCCAAAGAGAGAATATAAAATGTTCAATGTCCAAAGAAAAGAGTAACTCAAATTCATAGGCTGCTCAAGAAATGACAAAATGTTAGCCTGGCACAGTGGTAGATGCCTATAATCCTAGTATTTGGCAGATTGAAACAGGAGGATCACAGGTTTGAGGAAAGTCTCAGCAACTGAGTAAGACTCTTAGAAACCTAGGGAGACCCTGTTTCAAAACAAGAAATAAAAAAGGTCTGGAGCTGTAGCTCAAAGATAGAATGCCCTTGTGTTCAATCTCCAGTAACACACACACACACACACCCACACACACACACACACACACACACACACACACACACACTCTCTCCAAAATTTTAGTGTAGAAAAATGTAGAGTATACCAGAATGCACCAAGAATGATGTGGTAGGGTACTGAGCAATGTTTCATATTCCAGGAAATGTAGATGGATTCAGAGGGTAGAGGATATTAAATGCTAAAGAATTTTAACTGGTTTGTAGCCTCTGAGAAACTCAGCTGCACAAAAGACATGATTGGGTTCACATTCATGTTTTTCTTCTCTTATTACATAAGTTTTCTCGCTCAGCACATGATAATACTATCATCTTTGCATCAAATGGTTATAGTGAGAATCAAGTTCATGTTTGGAAGTTAGAACTCTAACAGGATATTTATAAGAAATTTTAGGCTGTTATGATCACTTTATCTTCTCCCTTTCTTTCCTCTAGGCCTTTTCCATTCTTTCTTTTTTACCCTCTTCATTTTTACAATCTAGCATGTAAAATTTGGCAGAGGGAAAAAGAAATAGACCAAAAATTAGCACACAATTATTAAATACTGATTCATGAGTTTATGTGGGGAAAACTGTATTAAATGATGAAGACTGTGGAGACTGTGGAGTAAAGGAGCACTTGAATTTTGTTTTGGTGTGTGTGTGTGTGTGTGTGTGTGTGTGTGTGTGTGTGTGTGTGTGACTAGAGATTGAACCCAGGGGCATTCTACAACCTCAGCCCATTTGTTATTTTTTATTTGAACTAGAATATTGCTAGATTGCTGAGAATCTCACTAAACTGCTGAGGCTTTCCTCTTACATAAGATCCTCCTGCCTCAGCCTCCCAGATACTGAGATTATAGGCAAGCATTACCATGAATAGCTTTGTTATTGTATTTTTAATGGTAATATGAGTCTGATCTAGAGTTTGGGATTGGATTGGGGCAGGAAATGGTTGAGAAGAAAATTGCTAAGGGAGCATAGTAATTCCAGGTACTCGATCATCTATGAGCTCCTGTAAGACTAAGGATTTGATACAGATGTCTCTTCTTGTACCGCTTTCCAATTCCAGGGAAAGCTTTTTCTGCTGAGGAGTCTCCTCAGTGCTTCTTTCCTGTCTCTGTTTCTCATATTATAGATGAAGTTATTCATCATGGGAGTTACAACTGTATGCATGATAGCAGCTACCTTAGCTCTTTCTGCTGAGTAGGTAGAAGAAGGGAGAAAGCAGATCCCAGCAATGTACTCATAGAGGAGGAACACAGCTGAGAGATGGTACCTACATGTAAAAAATGATGGAATCCCATGTAAGTGCTTCAAGTAAGGGGGTAGGATATAAGAATGAAAACAAATAAAATGAAGATAATTGTTTCCCCAATGACAGTGATGATCAAATTGTTGATCTGGATATCTGAGCAAGCACTCTTTACAAAAGAATTCCATGTCCCAAAAGAAGTGTGGGATTGCACTCTGATCACATAAAGTCAAATGGCTAAGCAGATCTAGATGCAGCCTTAAGACAAGGTTGTAAATAACCTATTGAAATTCAGTATGGTAGCATCATGTTCTGGGTGACAGATGGCAATATACAAGTCATATGCCATAACTGCCAAAAGTAAATTATACAGGTCCACCAGGAGCATAAAAAAATACATCTGTGTAAGGCATCCAACAAAGGAGATGGTTGTACTCAAACTTTGAATATCTGCCACCATTTTGGGAACTGTAGTGGCTGTGAAGCAGATGTAGGTGAAAGATAGACTGGCAAGGAAAAATACATGGGGGTGTGGAGGTGAGTGCCACTGATAATAGCCAAGATGATAAGTTTCTTACCATGGTGATCAGATACATGCATAGAAACAACTTGAAGATGATCTGCTGTTCAGATCCTGATTTAAGTCTTAGGAAGAAGAATTTGAAGATAGTTCTGTTCCCTTGCTGCCTGGTTCTGCTGTGTCTAACATGGGAACAGTTCAACCACAGTGTAAAATGATAACATGAATTGAAAGCTCATCAGTACACTCTGAGATTAGAGAATAGAATCAGGCCATGGAACTACAGAGAGTCTTAGGTTATATGCTCCCTTTATTAAAAATGTGCTTCATAAGGGCATGTTTAGTGCTTTACATCAGTGCTAAAGATAGTGCCTGGCACATAGGAGATCAATTAATATTGGTTGGATTTTCATAAGAATGAATCAGTTAAAATGAATATTCTAGATTTATAAATCACTTTGTGTCCTTGCTGTCTGTGCTTTTCTGAGTTTGTTTAACAAAATTGGAGAGTGTGTACTTTACAGGAGTATAAAGTAAATATTCTAGGTTTGGGGGTCACAGTGACACCTGTAACATATTCAGGCCTGTTTTGTGGCTATAGCCACAAAAATAGTTGCCACTATCATTCACTAATTGGGAAAAACCACATACTCTAAAGGCAAAAAGAAACTTTCAGAGAAGGTCTGAACTCTGCCTTTGGGAGCATGTGATGATTTAGCTGATTATTTCTAGTGCTCCAGAGATGGAGATTCCACAGTCCCCTTCCAACATTTGACCTACACGTTTATCCTCTAAGTAATTCACTCTTTTCCTCCCATTTTTCCACTTTTCACACTTCAACAAGGAGAAAGAAGTCATTCCCATTAAATGCTGCAGAGAAGTCCACTGAATTAAGCAGCACAGATGTAGGGTTTAGTGTCTTTATAGTAAAATCGATTGGAGATAAACTGAAGAAAGTTTAGGGGTAATGCTCTCAGAGCTAATATTTATTTAGAGCTTACTATATTGTCGACACTCTGCTAAGTGTTTTATGTGGATTATCTTATCAAATATTTACTGTAACTTTCTTAGATAAATAGGACTATGCAATGCTCAAATTTCTGATGAGGAAAGGAACAAGAAAAGAGTTTAAGTTGATCACATTGGCACAAAGTCAGAGTAGTGGAACCAGGATTCCTAGCTCACTCAGTATGCCTTCAGAATCCTGCTTGACCACTATGTTACAATGCCCCTATACTGTTATAGTTTCGTGTATATGGGGAAGGGGTGGTTAATTACTATTTGTTTAGCCTCACCTATATTCTAGGCACATGAGAGTTTTCTTAGACAAAATCATTCAGATAGTAAGTTCTGGAGACAGGTTTTGAATTTTGATTCCTGAAATTTTTTGCTATATCTCTTTTTGTGTGTGTAGCATTGGGAAATGAACCCAGGGGCATTCTACCTCTGAGCTACATTTCCAGCTCTGTTTTATTTTTTGTTTTGAAACAGGTCTCACTACATTGACGAAAGTCTCACTACTTTCTGAGGCTGTCCTTGAACCATTTATCCTCCTGTCTCAGCCTCCCAAATACTAGGATTACAGGCATGCGCCACTACATCCGGATCACAAGTAAGCTTATGAATGGAAACTTTTCTTTGCTTATTCCAATTTAAAACATATAGTAGAGTGTTTATCTTCTTACCCTCTTCCCAGTCTAACAAAACATGGACTATCACTGTGCAAATTCACATATTTTGCTGGTTTTCTGTTCAGTTTTGTTCCCACTATAAAAAGAGGTTGTGGCTATAATGAATAGCTGGAGCAAGATTACAGAAAGAATGTTGCATTATATAATAACATATTTTTCCTAAGTATCAGAGCAGTATTCATTTGCATACTAACAAATAAATGTGTTAATTATAAATCAAGCAAGATCAGATCTGGTGGGACCTCTGCTAGGCAACACTTAGCCATTTTGTATGTACAGAATGTACTGAATAATAGAGTAGAATGTTTTATGTGTGTAATCTAGGCTTTTCATTAATACAGATTATATTATAAACTTTTACAGACCACCTTCCTGATTTGACCTTCAAGGCATCATATCAGCCAGTTCTATTTAATTGATTGTTCTCATTGATGCTCACCAAGCTAGCACCATCTTGTATAACCAACCCTATAACTAGTTTCAATCTTTCAACTTTTATGTTGTGAGTCACTAAGTTGGTATAAGATTTTTGTAGTGAACCCAAGGAGCAAATGTTTGTATTTGGGAATGGGGGTGCCCTTGCTACTGAACTTCCTCTGATGCTCTGTGTCTATTTCCAAACCAGTTCATAAAAGAAATACTTCTACTTCATCCGTTTTTGAAAAAGTTAGTGATGTTTTTATACCCACATTTCCTGCCCTTAATATAAAAAGACACAAAAGAACGTAGAAACAGCACTAAAAACCTCAAGTGGTTGTATCATCTCTGCTTCTGGAAATAGAGAAAAAATCAGCCCAGAACTCAGGACACAATTCTCAAGGCTTCCTGTTAGAAACCACTCTCAATTCTATCCTTGATAAACCAAGCCCTCTCTACTGGGATATAATGGTATTCAGTGATTACCTGGGTTATAACAAAAGAATAGCACATTTAAAAGATTAAGAGTTATATGTAACTAAGAATAGAGATGAATTATATATTCTTATTGAATTTTTTACTTTAATTATAAAACTAAAATATCAACACTAAAGAAAAATTTACTTTCCTTTATATACACTAGTTTTTTTCTTTAATCATCTTGTAATCCAGTGACAAATTGATCTGTGATACTGGAAAAACTTTAATAATGAAAGTAACACTGGGGTACTTATTAATTGCCAAGCACTGTCCTGAATTACTCATTTATATTAAACCATTTGATTTTTATAATAAAATTACGAGGTAGATAAATTATGATCCATTTTTCACAGATGAGAGAACCAAGGACAGAGCAGTTGAGTCATTTAATCAAAACCACACAAACAAATTGTAGCACAGTCAAATTCATACTAAAACAGTGTAGATCACAATGTGTGTGTGTGTGTGTGTGTGTGTGTGTGTGTGTGTGTGTTTACTGTGGCTTGAACCCATGGGAGTTCTACTACTGAGCTACACCCAGTCCCTTTTTATCCTTTAATTTTGAAACTGGGTCTTGCTAAGTCACTTAGAGTGTAAGTTACTGAGGCTGGTCTTTAACACGATTCTCTTGTCTCAGCCTTCCTAGAACTTGGATTATAGATGCACACTTCCATGCCTGTCTTAGACCCCATATTCTTAACTGCTGCATTATATTCTTTCTTAATAATCATAGGGAACCTATGGAAAAAATGACATACAGAGAACTTGATCAATATGTATCTTCTCCAGTTTTCTTCCTTTCACTCTTCCTCTCTGCAAGATTAGTAAATATCCTCACCAATTATTCAACTTTACCCTCTAACCTCTACCATTAGACCCAGGGATGTTTGTACTTCCAAACCTAGGGACTAGAGACATTTCAAATACTACCTTTTACTGTCATGGAAGATTAGCCTTCCTCCCACTAAAGGCCAATCTCTCCACCTATATTTTGCATCCAGGATTCCTATGCCATCTTGCTTGACTATATCTTTATCCAGTATTTTTTTCTGCTAGACTCTGCCTTTAGCTTTTAAATATGTAATTTCTGTGTCCAAACAAAACAAAAACGAACAAACAAAACAACCTCTGGTTCTTGCAGCCTCATTAGTAACTGATTAACCACCTAAGTTATTGATTAACCTCCCTCCTACCATTAAACACAATTTTCTCGAATTATCTACATTTTCTGTCTCCATTTCTTCACCTCAACCCACTCCAATCTGTCTTCTGCCACACACAATTGTACTGAAATAACTCTTGATAAGTTCACAATGACACTTGTGTCACTGAATCCACTCTTGGCAAATAAACAGCCTTCACCTCAGATTATAACCCTTCTTAATGTGCTCTGTTGCCTTGGGTTTGGAGAACCCTTGCTGTCCTGGATTTTCTTTTGTCTCTCTGGCCATTTCTTTCTGTATCCCTTTGTATGGTTGTTTCATATGACATTTAGGTGTTTGTTGTGATGTTACAAAGATTTCCTTGCTCACTCAACTCTCCCCTAGAATAAAATGATCTAATTTTGTGATTCTAGTTACCATATAATACTGAAGTTTTTCAATTTTTGATCTCTAGCTATGTTCTCTATTCTGAGCTCCAAAACCTCACACCTAAAATTACTATTTGATATACCCAATTGCATTTCTTTTAAGCACCTCAAATTTAGTATTTCAAGGACTAAATTCATTGTCTACAACCAAAACAAGTTAAATAAACCTTGACCCTCCTTCATTTTTTTACCTCAGTAAATTATAACACTAGCAATTTTGTCATTTTGACACCTCTGATATTTCTTAATATCATATTATTTAAGTCCTATAGATTATCTATATTTAATACCTCTCAAACAGATCCACCTCTATCACCTTATTCCAGTCATTTATTACACTTCTGTGTCTACTTTTATTTCCTCCAATCTATCTTCATGCTAGTACTTTCAGTGTCTTTCTCTTACTCTTAGTTTAAGTATCAGAATTACAAATATGTTCTACAATACCTGGCTTTCTTCTGAGTCTTTAGGTTCTATTTAAAGTACCAACTTCTCTTCTGCCTCATTGTTTTTTCTTATGCCGGTATTCTCTGTCTAGAAGACAATAACCTTGTCTAGAAGACAATAACCTCCTCATCTGGCTAGCTCATGTTATGAACTCAGATCTCAATTTAAATTCTCCTTCCTTAGGTAAACCTTCTATCACCTCTAAAGTTGAAGTTAGCCAGACATGGTGCTGTACTCCTATAATCCAAGCACTTGGGAGGCTGAGACATATGGATCAGACATTTGAGGTCAATCATAGCAACTTAGTGAAACCGTGCTTCAAAAAACTAAAAATGGCTGAGGGTATAGCTGTGAGGCAGAACACCCCTGGGTTCAATCTCTAACACTAAAAAAACAACAACAATGAATATGTTGATCCTTAAAAGGACATCTCATAGCCACATACAAACCTCCTATAAAATATTTATGCAACTGCTTATCTTTACTATTTTTCTAGAAATTCTATGAGGACAAGGCCCATGTCTCTCTTCTTCTGTGTCCCCAATGCTTATAATAGTACTTGAAGAGTAGTTGGTATTCAGTAACTTGTGGGTGATTGAAAAAATAGAAGAATAGAAATTATACAGAGAATTAGTTTAAGGTAGCATTAGGGATTATGGAAGACTTTTTGCATAAAGTGACACTTTGTTTATAGTGCTAGATTTTGAACTTGGGGCCTCACACATGCTAGGGAAGTGTTTGACCATTGAGCTACATCCCCATCTTAAATAGAAAGTGGCTTCTGAGTTGAATTTTGAAGATCTAACAGGTGAGAAGAAACCTGAAGCAATTTGTAAAGATATAAATGCAGTAAAGTTGATGATGTCTTAAAGTACAAGTTATGTACAGGAACTCAGAACAGTCTACCATGGCTGTTGGACAGAAGAGAGCAGTTGCAGGTGACCCTGGGAATGTAGGATGGGGAAGATGTGAAGGTCTTTGTGTGGACCATCTGATGTCTGTCAATATTCGTAGCAAAACTAAACATAACAAAACAAAAAACAGAGCCGGGCGTGGTGGCGCACGCTTGTAATCCCCGCGCTTGGGAGGCAGAGACAGGAGGATCACGCAGGTTCGAAGCCAACTGCGCGAGCTGGCTTAGGAGACCCTGTTCCTAAATAAAAATATAAAATAGGTCTGGGAGTGTAGCCCAGAGGTAGAAGGGCTTCCAGGAACCCCAGTACCACCAAAAAAAAAAATTAAAGAATTAAAAAAATTGGGCCAAAATAAATAAAAACTATTTATAAAAAAAAAAAAACAGAATGTGCTTTTCCCTGATGCAAAATTCAGAGTTTGGATCATACTAATAGGTACCAGGGAAGGACTAATATCTGAAATAAAATAACAAAATGGCAACAAACAATTGCTTCTTCCTTGCAGTTCCAATTCTCTGTTTTGAGCTCCCTGGGGACTAATTTTTGTGACAGGAAAGCATACTTTGGATCTGCATCACTTTCTAAGGTACAAGAGAAATGGATGAGCACAAAGTTAGAAGAATAAGTCATGTCTGGCTCTTACAGACCTGTCAGCACAATTCTCCAGGCCAATAGAAAAATTCTCTTTTCTCTTTTCAGGCCCTTTTGGTGTTCCTTTTTCAGTTTAGTAAATTACATTACAACTTTCATTGGATTTGTCATTTCTTCAGGAGCCTTGGTCCTTCCTAGAGGAGATTTGTAAGTCTTGAGGTAATTGGTATTCGGTATCATAATGTCTGATGTTTTTGAAAGAGGCATTTTGAAAACAGGACACTGACACTGACCTTTTCTCTGAGTGGCTAACTTTGCACACATCACAGAAAATGCATTTAGGGATTGCTCATTCCTGAGGGCTGTTCAGAGCCTGGGTAAGGGAAGTGTCCTGGGAATTGACAAGCAGCAAAGCAGTGCAGAAAAGAACAGGATCATTCAGATATAGGGTTATTTTGGCTTTGAAATGATTGTTGTTCCCTCATTTTGGGAATGGATCAATATATGCCAAGTTCCTAATTGAAGATGTATTTGTTTGTTTTGACACTGAAGATAATAAAATCTACATGGTTTGGTTTTAGTCTCATTTTTGTCCTCTGCTACCTGAGTGACCTTTGGAGAGTCCTCTCTCTGGATCTTTCTTCTCTTCCTACTCTGACATTTGACAATTCTATGATTTCTACTTGGGTACATTTAGGCAGAGACACAAATGTCCACATGTGACTAAGGGTTGGGTAGTAGAAATATTACAATTCCTTTGCAATAAATGCAGTGGGTTTTGTGTATGTGTTTTGATGCATAATTCATGAAGTTTCCAGTTTTTCATCTTAGACTTTGTGACAGTAAAATTACATTCTGACTAATGGGTTCACTTATGTTGTACTTGTGTGGGTAGGGGGCTTATTATGGAAGAGAGTGCTTGCTAAGAGGGGTCAGCCAAAGGTGATGGTGGAGATAAATTCCTTTTCCAGAGTATGAAATGGGAGAGTGGGGAGAAAAGTGAGAAAATGGCTTTAAGTCATCTGTTCAATGGTAGTTTGTGAAAAACACTGGAAGCTATTATGAGTTTGTCGATTTCATCAAGGTCATTCTCTACTCATTGAACCTCTCTAAGCTCAGCTGCCAGTCTATTCACTGCTTCATTTATGGGGGAAGGAGATAGTGCTGAAGCTCTTCTAAAAAAGTGAGATAGAGCAAATAATGGGAGGACAACATCCCATAGGTCTTCTTTCTTCTTCCTGAATCCCACCCAATTGTCAAACAAGGCCCAAAGATCCGGTGACAATTCTTCCCTTTTTCTTTTTATCTCCAATTGCCATTCTTACTAGTGAAAAAGAAGCACCAGGAAGAGTAGAAGAGCCAGGGCCAGGTTCTTTATGGAATATCTGCTCCAGGCTATCCCAGACATCAAGTCTTTTGCTTACTATGCTCTCTATAAGGGTTCAAATATGAATCTGTTCTTGAGAAGGCTCCTGTTTTCTTTCCTTCTCAGGTCACACCTTAGTGATCAACTTTACGAAGGTTTTATTAGCAGCTACACAAGGAAGACACTAGTACATAGTGTACCAATTGAAGGGTGGCATCAGAAGGTGATATGTGGTCATCAAATTTAAACTACTCACCTCTCAATGTTTCAGGAAATCATGGGAGATGTTTTCCCATTTTCCTTTTCAGCATGCACTATTTTATGCATGAGCCCTGTTTTTCAACCCTTAGTTCTATGCTTCTCCACAACTTCAGGTTACTGTGTTTGTGAAAAAGTGAAATTTGGTATCCATAAGGCAAGGTACTCAAGACTGTAATCAGAAGAAGCTATATGGAACACACAAGTTAGTTAGGGAGAGCAAATACAAACACATGGAAAACTCCACATGCTTCCCCAAATCACATTTCAAAACAACACTGGCAAAGAGCAAACAAATGCAAAGTAGAGCAGCCACCTTGCCAGAGCAGTGAAGGGTTTTGTCCTAATAAAGCATCCTGGAGGACTTAAGATATGGTTAGGTGCTGTTTCCCACACTTGTAATTGCTTCATAATCAGGAGATCACCAGGGTTCTTTTATATTCAGTGTTTCAATCTCAATAGTAATCTTGATATTTTCAATTTTAATATGGAAGTATTAGCCCATGTTGAGTACCATTTATTGTCCTACAAGTATTAGGAAGCAAATTGTCTTTAAGGATAGCAGGCAGGGGAGCAAGTTGCTTGAAAGCTTCCAATTGGCCTGGGAAAAGATGAAATTTTGCCACCTGAAGTGCTAGAAGAACAAGAACAGAGAGTACTTGCTTCCTAATGAAATTTGGGGGTTTGTTTGCAGGGGGTCTTCCTGATTTTCTGTTTCTTAAGTAGAGCATCCAGAAAAATAGAATTGAACAATAAAGTACAGAATGAAGGGCAGGGTGACCCAGCATTTCAGTAGCCCTTAAGTCTGTACTGATTTCCTTCACAACCAGCCTGGGGCCCGAGTCTATTGGGAAAATAAAAATATTCTTGGAGGGAGAAACCTTCTGGAAGACAAGAGCTATATGTGCCAAATTTGGCTTAATTTTTTTTTAATTGTGACTTTGCATGTGTTACTTCCCTAATATGGGCATTCTGTTTTTATCTATTAAACACAGAGAAATTCCTTGCCTGGCTATGGAACTTGATCCCATCAAATGTCTTTATTTATTATTATTTTTACTGGGTCTGAGGATGGAACCCAGGGGCATTCTACCTCCAAGCTACATCCCCTGCCCTATCTTTTTTTATTATTTATTTTGAAACAGTGTTTCACTGAGTTGCAGAGCCTCACTAAGAAGCTAAGGCTGTCCTTGAACCACAATCCTCCGTGCTCAGCTTTCCAAATGCTGGGATTACAAGTATGCACCACCATGCCCAGCTCAAATATCTGTAGAATATGACAATTTTGTGTTTCTTTTGGTGCTAGAAATTGAACACAGGGACATTCTAGCTCTGAGCTATATCCCCATCCCTTTTTATTTTATTTATTTTTATTTTTATACAGGATTGCCCTAGATTGTTGAGACTCTAACTAAATTGCTGAGGTTGGCTTCAATCCTGTCTCAGCCGCTCAAGGACTGGGATTACAGGCATGCACAGTCATGCCCCCTGCTGAAGATGAAAATATTCATATTGAACAAATAAGCTATAGAAAGAGAATAAAATGGAGATGGCAGTGCCAGAAGTTAGAAAATAGTAAATGTAGTATTGCTTTAGTGAGTTTCACAGAGAAATCTAGAAGCAAATGCAACTATAGACTCTATCCTGTTAGTCTTCTGCCACTTTCCCTCTTTATTCATTACTGCTATTGAAGGAAAGGTGTTCCCACCTCTTCTGTTGAAGCCTTATTCGCTAGATGATACTGTTTGGAGACCAAAACCTTGGGAAGGAATTTCATTTAGATGCAACAGTGAGGTTTGATGTATCATGATGGGATTAGTGCCCTTAGAAGGAAAGATACCAGAAAGCTAGTTGTGCCTCTCTCTCCATATCTCTCTCTCTCCTCTCTCTCTCTCTCTCTCTCTCTCTCTCTCTCTCTCTCTCTCTCTCTCTCTCTCTCTCTCTCTCTCTCTCCCTCTCTCTCTCCCCCATCTCTCCCATCAAGCATGAACACAATAAAAAAATAATCATCTGCAAGCCAAATAAGAGAGTCTTCACTTAATACTAGCCATGTTAGGAACCTGATCTGGTACTTTCAGCCTCCATAACCATAAGAAAATTTATTTTACCTAAGCCATAAATATCTAGCAATTTTGTTATTGCAGCTTAAGTAGATTAAGACACTTTTGTTTTTGTTTTTGTTTGTTTGTTTGTTTGGTGGTACTGGGGTTCCTGGAAGCCCTTCTAACTCCGGGCTACACTCCCAGACCTATTTTATATTTTTGAAACAGGGTCTCTTATGCCAGCGCGGCTGGCTTCGAACCTGCATGATCCTCCTGTCTCCATCTCCCAAGTGTGCGGATTACAAGCATGGGCCACCACGCCCGGCTTAGATTAAGACACTTTTGATTTTCTAAACAGGGTCTGTCATATGATCTGTAAAGAAAGCTGGTCCAATATTACCAATCAAAATTTATATCCTTGGAAATTGAGAAAAGAGTATATTTAAGAGTTTTTTGTAGGAAAATCCATGTTTTTTCCATATACTAAGAGACTGGGCTTATTTATCCAACTCTTCCTACTCCCCTATCATTACAACTTTTATATATTTTTCACTAATTTTTCTTTTCTCTACATTTACTACTCTGCAGTCATGGAAGCAAAGGTTCTGGAGGAACATTATAACAGAGTAAAAAAGATTAAAAAAATGTTCCTTCTTTTGGGTTATGAGTAAAGTTATTTATCCTGTTCTTCTCAGCCATAGGCCACCTTTTGCATTTTTTATCAGTACTCTGTAGTTTCACATAATAATGTGAATGATATTGACAATGGCATACATTCACACAGTACTTGGTTCCTTCCCGCCTGCTTCCCCTTTTACCCTTCCTAACAATGAGTGTCCAGGTTGACCATGCTATATTCACACTTATACATATATTCTAATGTAGCTTCTCCATTAATCAACCTCAGTCTTCTTCCGTGCCTAACCTGGTTTCTAGCTTTGCTTAGGTATCTCTTGCATTATCTGGAGTTCCTCTGATATCCCTATTACTCCCTAGTTTAGACATATTAGAGAAAACATATGTCCCTTCTCTTTCTATGCCTGGCTGATCTCACTTAACTTAATGTTCTACAGGGATTTTTATCTTCTTGAGAATGACATAATGTTGTTTATCTTTATAGCTGAGAAGAATTCCATTGTGTGTATTTCCCATAATTTTGCAATCCATTCATCTGTTGATGGAGACCTAGGTTGGTTCCATATTTTAGCCATTATGAATTGTGCTGCTATGAACATGGGTATGCATATGTTACTGTAGTTCTCTGCTTTCAACCCTTTTGGAAAGATACCCAGGAGTGGTATAGCCAGATCATATGATGGATCCATTCCCAGTTTTCTAAAGAAACTCCACAATGATATCCATAGTATCTGAACTTGTTTGCACTCCCACCAACAGTGTAAAAGAGTTCCTTGTTCCCCATATCCTCACTAGCATTTGTTGTTATTTGATTTTATTATGCTTGCCACTCTGATTGAGGTTAGATGGAATCTCAGTGTAGTTTTGATTTGCATCTCCCTGATGGCTAATAATGTTAAACATTTTATATATCTATTGGCCATTTGTATTTCTTCTTTTGTGAAGTGTCTATCAAATTCTGTTGCCAATTTATTGACTGAGTTATTATTTTACTAGTGTAAAGTCTTTTGAGCTCTTTGTATATTCTGGATATTAGCCCTCTATCAGAGTGGTGGCTGGTAAAGAGCTTCTCCCATTCTCTAGGCTTTCTCTGTAGGTTCTGGATGGTTTCCTTTGATGACAACTTTTTAGTTTGATGCCATCCACTTGTTAATTCTTGCTTTAATTTTCTGCACTTTGGAGGTCTTGTTGAGAAAGATACTACCTGTGCATAAATGTTGAAGTGTTGAGTCTATGCTCTCTTCTAATAACTTCACAGTGTCTAGTCTAATTTCCAAGTTTTTGATCCATCTTAAGTTGATTCCTGTGCATGGTGAGAGGTAAGGATTTAGTTACATCTTTCTACAAATTGATAGCAACTTCTCCCAGCAGCATTTGTTTAAAAGGCTGTCTTCTCCAGCATATGACTTTGGCCTATTTGTCAAAGATCAATTGACTATAAGTGTGTGTGTTTCTTTCTGTATCTTCTATTCTGTTCTGTTCCATTGGTCTGTATACCTGTTATCGTACCAATACCATGCTGTTTTTACTTCTATTTCTCTGTAGTATAATTTGAAATCAAGAATTGCAATGCCTCCTGCATGGTTTTTATTGCTTAGAATTGCTTTGGCTATTCTGGATCTTCTCTTTCTCCATATAAAATTTATGACTGATTTTACTGGGGCTATCAAGAATATGGTTGATATTTTGATAGAAATTGCCTTAAATCTGTAGATCACTTTTGGCAGAATGGACATTTTGATGATATTTATTATGCCTATCCATGAGCAAGGGAGATCTTTTTATCTTCCAAGGTCTCCTTCAATTTCTTTCTTTAATGTTTTATAGTTTTCATTGTAGAAATCTTTGATTAGGTTTATTTCTAGGTATTTTATTGGTTTTGAGATTATTGTGAATAGAGTTATTTTATTTCTTTCATTATGGATTCATTGTTGGCATATAGAAAAGCAACTGATTTCTTTATGTTGATTTTGTAACCTGCGACTTTGCTGAGTTGGTTAATCAGCTCCAGTAGTCTTTTGGTTGAGTTCTTTGGGTCTTCTAGGTAAATGATCATGTAATCTGCATACAAGGATAATTTTAATTATTCTTTCCCTATTTGAATTCCTTTGATATCCTTCTCTTGTCTTATTACTGTGGCAAGAATCTTGAGGAATATATTTTAAAAAGTGGTGATTTTAAAAAGTGGTGATCCTATCCTTGTTTATGATTTTAGCAGAAATTCTTTCAGTTTTTCCCCATTCAATATGATGTTGACTTTGGCTTTATTGTATATTGCCTGAATGATGTTGAAATACACTTCTTCAATACCAATTTTCTGCAGTGTTTTTAACATAAAAGGGTGTTGGATTTTGTCAGATGCTTTTTCAGCATCTATTGATATGATCATATGAATTTTATTCTGTTGCAGTTTTCCTAGGTACTTGAGATGTGTCATCAGGTTGTTTTCTTGTTCACTCTCTGTTCTTATATGGGCACTCAATGCTGTAAACTTTCCTCTCAACATTGCTTTCAAAGTGTGCCATAGATTTTGGTTTCTCTATTTTCATTTAATACCAGGAATTTATTTCTTCCCTTATTTTTTATCTTACCCATTTTTATTCAATAGTGTATCATTCAATCTACATGTATTTAAATAGTTTATTTTGGTCTCCTTGTTGTTGATTTATACTTTCATTCAATTTTAGTCTGAAAAGATGCAGAGAATTATATCTTTTAAATATCTTGGTGCTTGATTTGTGGCCCAGGATGTGATCTATATTGGATAAGGTTCCATAGGCTGCTGAGAAGAATATGTATTCTGCTGTTCCTGGTTGAAATATTTTATATATGTCAATTAGGTCAATTTGTTTTATAGTTTCTTCAGTTCTGAAGAATCTTTACTCATCTTTTGCCTTGAAGATATATCTAGTGGTGTGAATGGTGTGTTGAAGTCTGCCCATATTATTGTATTTTGGTCTATTTGAAATCTGATATCCTGAAGGGTTTGTTTTACAAATGTGGGTACACCCACATTTGAGGCATAAACATTTAGTATTATTATATCTGCTTTATGAATGTTTTTTTTTTTTGTTGTTGTTGTTGTTCCGTACTGGGGATGGAACCCTTCTACCTCCAGGCTACACTCCCAGACCTATATTATATTGTTATTTGGAAACAGGGTCTTTTAAGCCAGCGAGGCTGGCTTCGAACCTGCATGATCCTCCTGTCTCCACCTCCTAAGTGTGGGAATTACAAGCATGTGCTACCACACCTGGCCAATTGTTTCTTTTAATAAAAGAAATTGTTCTGTTTTGTCTCTTCTGATGTGTTTTAGCTTAAAGTTGGTTTTGTTGAATATCAGCATTGCTACCCCTGCCAGTTTTTACTCTCCATTAGCATGATATATCTTTTTCTATCCTTTTACTTTCAGCCTATGGTTGTAAGGTGAGTTTCTTTCAAGCAGAATATATTTGGATTAGGTTATTTTTTTAATTCACATTGCCAGTCTATGTCATTTAATTGGTGAGTTGAGTCCTTTGATGTGCATGATTTTTATAAAATATGATTTTTTTTATTCCTGCCATTTTGTGTTCTATATTCTGTTTGACATAATGTTATTTCTCTTTGACTTAGTTGCCCCACTGATCAACTTCATCTCTTTTCTGGTTCCGAAATTCGCTTTTTATTTTCTTCTTTCGTGTTTATTTATTTAAGTATTTTCTCTAGTGTTGGCTTTGTATTCATGAATTATTTTTTAGATTCTTCTCATCTTAAAACACTTTTGTTTCTATTAAGTTCAAATAATAATCTTGCTGGATATAGCAGTTTGGTTGGTAGTTGTTGTTTTTCAGGGTCTGGATTACATCATATCAATCTCTCCTGACTTTCATGATTTGGCCTGTAAAGTCTCGAGTGGTTTTTATTGTTTTGCTCCTGTATGTCACCTATTCTTTTGTTCTCACAGCTTTTAGGATTCTTTTCTTAGGCTCTACGGTGGTCATTTTGATTAATACATGGCATAGGGCAGTTCTCCTTCGATCTTGTCCTAACAGTCCCCTGTATGTCTCCTGTATGTGTATGTCCAAGTCTCTTTCCATGTTCAAAAAATTCTCTGAAGAGATTACAAATACTCTTGGTCTGCACTTCTATCCCTTCTTACATGCCTTTTATTTATAAATTAGAAAGTTTCATGTTGTCCCATACTTGTTGGATGTTTAAGTTTTGTTGCTATAATATCTTCTGTATGCTGTTGAACTGAGCTTTTAGTTTTGAATTAACTGTTTTCTAACAGTAATATTCTCTTTTTCATTTGATCAAATATTCTAGAATTTCTTTCTATTGCTGTATTCATTTCATTCTTGACATCTTCATTTCATTCCAGGCCGCTTTCTTATTATTTTTTAACATCTCAATTCCTTTTTAAGTTCATGTACACTTATTTTGAGGTCTTTCATCATACTGAAGATCAGGATTCAGATTTTTCCTTCTTGCATTTTGTGTAAGTCTGTATTCATGATTTGCCTTATTTCCATTGTTTCTAGTCCTCATATTTTCAGGGTTCTCGGGCATGTTTTATGTTGTTTTGGTATTTTCTTTTTTGTATGTGACTCTTTGTGTAATTTGTCTGATCCAATCTTAGCATTAGGAATTTAGAGGTGTCAGTAGGTTCATGCACAAGTAAGCATTGCTTTTTGCAATGGTGTGGGTTGGGTAAGGGAAAAAGGAGCTGGGGTGATGGATACAAGTGTTGGATAAAGTAGAGGTTTTTATTAAATATAATAAGGTAGTATCTGATTGGGAATGAGATAAGGTTACATAGTAGGATTCTTGTAGTTATTACAAAGTATTTAGGTATGCAGAAATGAAATAGCTTGACTATAAAACAAGGAGATACAGCAAGGGGAAAATGTTATAAGAGAAGAGAATAGATAATCTAGAGGGAGGAAGTTTGTCAAAGGAATGTGGGAAGGAGCAAACAAACAAGCATAAAGTAACAAAATAAACTGAAAAAACTAACAATTATAAAACAAAGACAAAAAACAACCAACAGAAAAAGAGAAAAATGCAAGATCAAAAACCAAAAAAGAAAAAGAACAAAAAGAACTAGAGACTATGTGAAAGAAAATAAAATAAAAAACAAACCAACAAACAAGAAAATATCAGTCCCAGTAATTTACATATATAGAACTCAGGCTCATATAATATCTGCATGTCTGTTTACTGTGATAGATTCTGGAGTATATTCCAATATCTCTCATTTGCTCCCTAAACTATTGTCAGGTTTTGGACACACTCTGTGAGTGTTTGTGCCCCTCTCTCTCCTCTGACAGCTTTGTGCTTAGGTTTCAAGGCATCAGGTGTCACTCTAAATGAGTTCAGCGTAAGCTCATGGTTCTGCTCTTCCAGCCCTGTGCTCCACACCTTCTGGCCCTGTGCTCCATGACATCTGGCCCTGGGCTCCGCACTCTCTGGCTCTACCCTCTTCATCCAGGGTTCTACAATATCAGGTCCTGTTCTCTGCACCTTTCTGCCATGGACCTGTGCCTCCCTACCCACAGTGGTGGAGGTAATCCAATGTACTTTTGGTGTGACCCCCCCATGACCCTGTTCAGGTGGCATGCTTTGAGAACAATGGGCCTTTCCTTTGTCTCTGGAGGTTCTAATTGGACTACCTCCAGGATGGGCTGCCAGGTCTTAGACCCCCAGGTCCCGCGGCTGTTCTGCACAGTTTTCTGTCAAGTAAGGAATAATGCAATGATGTTACCTTGCTGTGCTGTAGGCCAGGATTTTGGAGGGCACTGTACACCCCTGTGGGTGTTGCTCCTGGTAAGTGCATTGGGCTTTTGAATCTTTTTCTGCATCCCTGAGGCCTAGTGCTGGTTGCATAAGATGTTGGAGCTCTGCAACCCTTTCTGTACTTCAAGTTCTTTGATTACTTGTTAGGATTTCTTGGGGCTGCTGTTTTGAAGCCAGTAATCGTGGTTTGGGTCAGCAGCTCGAGATGGAGACAGCTGGCACACCAGGTCAGTTGTGTGCTCAGTGTCTTTGCAGGGCATTCCATGTTCAGAGTATTTGAAATCCTTTTGCTGTGGTTTCTATATGTATATATGTATATTTGTTCATGAATATACTCTGCTGCTTTGTTCATTTTTTTGTTACGACACTATCCTCTTGGTAGTTGAAATTTTGTTTCAGCTACTGAGATTTGCTGTGTCCCATAGTCACCATTTTGAATCTCCTCTGCATTTCTTAATATTGGTCACAATGTCACCACATAGATCTTGCAACTTTATTATGTTACTTTGTTCCTTGAGAACTCTGAACTCTTGACAGAAATACATAAATTAATTAAGCCAGTATTTATTCAGCACTTATGATATACCTGCAGGCTCTGTTCTAGAAACTGGGATACAATGATGAATAAGAAAGATGAATTAATTTTTTCAAATCCCTATGATATTTGCATTCTAGTGGAGGGAAGACTGTATATATATATATATATATATATATATATATATATATATATATATGCACAGTTTCAGGTGGAAATAACTTTTATGAATTAAATACACCAGAGAATTGCTGGATCATTGACTCCTTTAGATAAGCTGTTAATCTAAATGTGCTGAGAGTATGCATAGTAAGTAAGAAAGATAAGTGTGATTAAAGATAGTAAGAAAGACAAGTGACATCACAGACCACGTGAGGAGAAATGCAGAAGGCTATAGTGAAGAGTTTAGATGTAATTCTGGTTGTAATTTCAAGTCTTTGATGAGATTACATCTTCTTGTCCTACACAAAATTGGAAACTTGAGACTTAACACAATAAGAAGGGAAGAAAAAGGGTTCAATTTACACTTCACGAAGATGCTTCTGGCTGCTGTGCAGAGAATGGAATATAGGGGGCCATGGTGAAATCAAAAATCCAAATTGCAGTTGAAGACTATTGTGCACTCTGAGAAAAATAATTGTAGTTTGGGTTATGGTGTTCCAGTAATGTTAGAAATAAGCCTTTGACTACAAGATGTTAAATTTAGTACAACAGAGAAAATTTGATGGGCCAGATAGAGTAATGTTATACATTACTATGGGATTATGGTCATCTTTGTGGCCCTTGTTCAACTTTGTTATTAAAAAATATCATCTCTCTTTAGAACTAATAAAAACTATGAACCAAATGGACTTAATAGATATATAAAGAATATTTCAACCAGGAATAACAGAATATACAATCTTCTCAGCAGTCCATGTCACATTCTGGGACACAAAGAAAGCACCAACAAATTCAAAAGATGTAATATAATTCCCTGCATCTTTTCAGACCATAATGGAATGAAAGTAGAAATCAAAAAAAGGAAACCAAAAATAAACTATTTAAATACATGGAGATTGAATGATATACTCCTGAACGATGAGTGTGTAAAATCAGAAATTAGGGGAGAAATAAAGAAATTTACAGAATTAAATGAAAATAGAGAAACAACTTACCAAAATCTATGGGACACTTTGAAGGCAGTGTTGAAAGGAACGTTCATAGCATTGAATGCCCACATAAGAAGAATAGAAAGCCACCAAGGAAACAACCTAATGATACAACTCAAGGACCTAGAAAGACTGCAACAGTCTAATCCCAATGCCAGCAGAAGGCAAGAAATTATTAAAATCAGAGCAGAAATAAATGAAATAGAGAACAAAGAAAAACAATTCAAAGAATCAACAAAAAAAAAATCTGGTTTTTTGAGAAGATTAATAGGATTGACAAAACCCTGGCCAACCTAATTAAAAGAAAGAGAGAATCAACTCAAATTATTAAAATCAGAAATAAAAAGGGAGACATCACCACAGACAGAGGGGAAAGTCAAAGGATTATCAGAAATTATTTTGAGAATTTATACTCCAACATACTGGAAAACATGGAAGAAATCGATAGATTTATAAGCACATATAAACTGAACCAAGAGGACATAGCATGCCTAAACCAAGCAATAGAAAACAAAGAAATGGAAACAGAAATCAAAATTCTGCCAACAAAAAAAGCCCAGACACCGATGGATTTCCAGCTGAATTCTACAAAACTTTCAGTGAAGAACTAATTCCAATATTTCACAACTTGTTCTGGGAAATTGAAAGAGATTCTCCCTAATTCCTTCTATGAGGCCAGTATTACATTAATCCCCAAACCAAATAAAGATACTTCAAAAAAGAAAAATTACAGACCAAGAACTTTAATGAACATAGACACAAAAATTCTAAACAAAATACTAGCTATATATATTCAAAAACATATCAAGAGAATTGTACACCATGACCAAGTTGGTTTCATCCCAGAAAAGCAAGGCTGGTTCAACATATGTAAATCAATACATGTTATTTACCACATAAATAGAACTGAGAACAAAAACCACATGATAATATCAATAGATGCTGAAAAAACATTCGACAAAATCCAGCACCCATTTATGTTAAAAACACTACAGAAAATTGGAATAGAAGGAACATATTTCAACATCATTAAGGCTATATACAATAAACCCAAAGCCAACATCATATTGAATGGAGATAAACTGCAAGAATTCCCTTTAAAATCAAGCACAAGACAAGGATGCCCATTTTCACCTCGCCTTTTCAATATAGTCATTGAGACTCTTGCCACAGCAATAAGACAAGAGAAGGAAATCAAAGGAATTCAAATAGGAAGAGAGGAACTAAAACTATCCTTATTTGCAGATGATATGATTCTTTATGTAGAAAATCCAATGAACTCAACCAAAAGACTTCTGGAGCTGATTAACCAATTCAGCAAAGTTGCAGGATACAAAATCAACCTAAAGAAATCAGTTGGTTTTATTTATGCCAACAATGAATCCACAACAAAAGAAATGAAGAAAACTATTCCATTTACTATAACCTCTAAACCAATAAAATACATAGGATTAACCTAACCAAAGATGTAAAAGTCCTCTAAAGAGAAAACTACAAAATATTAAAGAAAGAAAATGAAGAAGACCTTGGAAGATGGAAAGATCTCTCTTGCTCATGGATAGGCAGAATTAATATCATCGAAATGGCCATTCTGCCAAAAGTGATATATAGATTCAATGCAATCCCCATTAAAATACCAACAACATTTCTCATAGACCTGGAAAAATCAGTTATGAATTTTTTATGGAGAAAGAAAAGACCCAGAATAGCCAAAGTAATTCTCAGCAACAAGAACCAGGCAAGGGGCATCACAATCCCGGACTTCACATTATACTATAGAGCAATAGCAGTAAAAACAGCATGGTATTTGTACAATAGGGAGACTAACCAGTGAAACAGAATAGAAGATACAGAAACAAACCCACATATTTATAGTCAATTGATCTTTGACAAAGGGGCCAAACTCATACACTGGAAAAAGACAGCCTTTTCAACAAATGGTGCTGGGATAATTGACTATCCATTTGTAAAAAGTTGGTTCTGAATCCTTACTTCTCACCATGTACAGGAATCAACTAGAGATGGATCAAAGACTTAGAAATTAGACCAGAGACTGTGAAGTTATTAGAGAAATGCATAAGATCTACACTCCAACATATAGATACAGGGAGTAACTTTTTCAATAAGACTTCCAAAGCACAGTAAATTAAAGCAAGAATTAATAAGTGGGATGTCTTCAAACTAAAAAGTTTCTTCTCACCAAAGGAAACCATCAAGAACCTAAAGAGGAAGCCTATAGAATGAGAGAAGATCTTTGCCATCCACCACTCTGATAGGGGGCTAATATCCAGAATATACAAAGAGCTCAAAAGACTCTACACTAGCAAAACAAACAACCCAATCAAGAAATGAGCAACTAAAATGAATAGACATTTCACTAAAGAAGAGATACAAATGGCCAATAGATATGTGAAAATATGTTCAACATCACTAGCCATCAGGGAGATGCAAATCCAAACTACTCTGAGATTCCATCTAACCCCAATCAGAGTGGCAAACATAAAGAAATCAAACAACAATTGCTGGCGAGGATGTGGGGAAAGAGGACCTCTTTTACACTGTTGGTGGGAGTGCAGAGTAGTTCAGCCGCTATGGAGATCAGTATGGACATTCCTTAGAAAACTGGGAATAGATCCACCATTTGATCCAGCTAAACCACTCCCAGGTATCTTTCCAAAGGGGTTGAAATCAGAGAACTACATTAACATATGAATACCCATGGTCATAGCAGCACAGTTTGTAATAGCCAAAATAAGGAACCAACCTAGATCTCCATCAACAGATGAATGGATTGCAAAATTATGGGAAATACACACAATAAAATTCTATTCAGCTATAAAGAAGAATAAAATAATAGCATTTGCAAGAACATTGAAGAAACTGGAGAACATTATGTAAAGTGAGATTAGTTAAGCACAGAAAGAGAAGGGGCATATGTTTTCTCTAATATGCCCAAGCTAGGGAGTAGTGGTAATACCAGAGGGACTCCAGAGGATGAATGGGAAATCTCAGCAAAACTTAAATAGAAATTTAGGAGATGAAGAAAGCTGAGGTTGTTCAGTGGAGGAGCTGCATACAAATATGTGTAGTAGTATAAATATAACATGGTTAACCTGGACAGTCTCTATTAGGAGGGGGAAGGGAAATGGAGGGGGAAGGGCATGAAGCACAATCTAAATGTACACACCTTTCAATATGTTCCACTTATAAAAACAATAAATAAATTAATTAATTAAAATATATCATCTCCTGGTTTTGAGTGTTTGTAATTTTCACTGAAGCATGCCTTCGAGTGTAGTCTACTTTCAGGAATTCTGATAGAAAATCATTTCTACTTCTTCATCTAGAAGTAATTCTGTAGGACCTTGAAATATTTCTTGCCTGATATTTTTAGTGAATTTCTCACCTCTATTCTTTGTTCTTTTTTTAAATTTTACTGGTAACCTAGCCAAAATAAAAAAAATTACTGGTACATTGTAGTCATGCATCTTAATGTAGTACAAAATGATACAGGCATACATGCACATATCACTCATATAGTCATTCCTAATTTCCACCCATTTTCCTTTCCCTCCCTCCTTCTCATGTTTGGCTTAGTGATTGACTTTGATATATTTGGAAATGTACATCATGTACATTAAATAACTTCCCTCTATACCTCTCCAACTCCCTCAGTTAAGTCCCATTAATAGCTCCTCTTTTGTTTCTCCTACCTTATCTAGAGTTCATCCTATCACCTTTTCCCCCCAACTTCTGCATATTAGAGAGAACATCCGGTGTCTTATTTTTTGTGACTGACTAATCTCACTTAGCATAATGTTCTTTAGTTCCATCCTTTTCCTCCCAAAAGACATAATTTTGTTCTTAATATTTCATTGTGTACATATCTCATAGTCTTTTAATCATTTTTATCTGTTGATGGATATCTTGGCTGGTTCCATAGTTTGGAAATAGTGAATTGTGCATGTATGAACATAAATATTCATGTATTCGTTTGGTAGTTTGTTTTCCATTCTTTTGGGTAGATATCCAGAAGTGGTATTGCTGAATCATATAGTAAGTTCATTGCCAATCTTTTGAGGATCCTCCATACTCTTTTCCAAAGTAGTTGCACTAATTTGCAATCCCACCAACAATGTATTATAGTTCCGACCTCTCCACATCTTCAAGAGCATTTGTTGTTGTTTGTGCTCTGAATGATTGCCATTCTAGTTGGAGTTAGGTGAAATCTCATGGTAGCTTTGATTTGCATCTCTCTGATTACTAATGATGTTGAGCATTTTTCATACATTTATTTATAGTAGATTTCTATTTTTATTCCATTATGGTCTGAAAAGACACAGGGAAATTTGCCATATATTTTTTTAATTTGCTAGTACTCACTTTGTAGTCTAATATGTGATCTATTTTGGAGATGGTTCCATGAGTAGCTGCAAAAAATGTGAATGAATTATTTTGTCCTTGAGTGAAATATTCTGTATGTGTCTGAGTTTCATTTGGTTTATTGTGTTCTTTAGGTCTGAGGCATCATTACTGATATTTTTTTTATTTAAACAATTTTTTTATTGAACATAAATAGTATAGATTTACACTATATTTGATGCCCTCCCCCCCCGCCCCTGTTTTCCTTTCCTCCCTCCCACCAATGGCTGTCTAGGTTAACCATGACCTATTCATAATTTTACACATGTTCAGGTGTAGACCCTCGTTAATCAAGACCGACCTTCCTCCTCTCCTATCTTACCATCCAAACTTAGCTAGTATTTCCCCTTCAATAACTGGAGTCCCACTGGTATTCTTTGTGTATCCTAGTTTGGGCATATTAGAGGAAACATATGTATCTTCTTCTTTTGTGCTTGGCTGATCTCACTTAACATAATGTTCTCCAGGGTTTTCCATCTCCTTGAAAATGACATAATTTTGTTCTTCTTTATGGCTGAATAGAATTCCATTGTGTGTATTTCCCACAGTTTTGCTATCCATTCATCTGTTGATGGTGATCTGGGTTGGTTCCATATTTTGCCTATTACATATTGTGCTGCTATGAACATAGGTATGCATATGTTGCTATATTTCTCTGAATTCAACCCCTTTGTAAAGATACCCAGGAGTGGTATAGCTGGATCATATGGTGGATCTATTCCCACCTTTCTTAGGAATCTCCACACAGATCTCCATAGTGGTTGAACTAGTTTGCATTCCCACCAACAGTGTAAAAGAGTTCCTCTTTCCCCACATCCTCGCCAGCATTTGTTGTTGTTTGATTTCTTTATGCTTGCTACTCTGACTGGGGTTAGATGGAATCTCAGTGTAGTTTTGATTTGCATCTCCCTGATGGCCAGTGATGAAGAACATCTTTTCATGTATCTATTAGCTCTTTGTATCTCTTCTTTTGTGAAGTGTCTATTTAGTTCATTTGCCCATTTCTTGATTGGGTTATTTGTTTTGCCAGTGTAGAGTCTTTTGAGCTCTTTGTATACTCTGGATATTAGCCCCCTATCAGAATGGTGGCTGGTAAAGATCCTTTCCCATTCTGTGGGCTTCCTCTTAAGGTTATTGATAGTTTCCTTTGATGAGAAGAAACTTTTTAGTTTGATGTTATCCCACTTGTTTATTCTTGCTTTAATTTCCTGAGCTTTGGGGGTTTTGTTGAGAAAGTTACTGCCTGTGCCAATATGTTGTAGTGTTGAACCTATGCTCTCCTCTATTAACTTCACAGTCTCAGGTCTAATTTCTAAGTCTTTGATCCATCTTGAGTTGATTCCTGTGTTTGGTGAGATATAGGGGTTTAGATTCATCTTTTTACAAATGGTTAGCCAGTTCTCCCAGCACCACTTGTTGAAACGGCTGTATTTTCTCCAGCGTATGTGTTTCCCACGGGAGGCAGGGACCATTGCTGGACACCACGCACTGGATCCTTGAGCACCTATCCTGCACTCTTGGCCCACCACTGGGTGTTCCCACCCTCCTGGAAGCCAAATGCTTAGTTCTAAGCGAGAACACAGCTCAATACACCTTGGAAGAGCATACCAGCAGCAATAGACAGCTGTATCCACTCACACCAGGGTCCAGTACTAGCAGCACACCCAGCCTGCACTCTCGGAATAAGCAGAGCTCTGGCAGTAACTGTGGGCATACAGGAACCAGCATCTATTTGACCAGGGTACATCTTGGGAACACACCGGCTAACCCAGCTGGAATTTCCAGAGACACAGGAAAATCCATCAGGCCACAATATCTGCACAGGACCTCAGGGGGAGGTTCTAATTATACCTTGGTCATTCTCCACCACTGTTGTAGGGTAGCACAGGCTGGAGACTAGGGTGATGAGTGCAGAGGTGCTGACCACAGGTTCGAATTTTGCAGAACCTGTGAATTGTACAGAATCAAATAAAAGTGAAACCAGACATGCGGACACATAAACCTAAAGCAGCTACAGGAGAGAAAGGTGTCCAAACAACCGGAGTGATCTAAGAAGATAAAAATAGAGTATAAAGAAAACTAAGAGACATTGGATGGTATTCTAAAAGTTACCAAACCAATCAGATACGCACATATTATATGGACCTGACCCCATATGTGTAAATAAGGAGGACTGTTTGCTTTACTTTTAATGTGGATGTTTTGTTTTATTTTGCTTTTACAGTACTTTTGTTTTGGTATGGTTATTGCTGTTTTATTTTTTTTCTTTTAACCCACACTTCTCTTACTTTAACTTGTTTTATATATATATATATATATATATATATATATATATATATATATATATATATATTGGATAGTTTGCCTTATCTTTTTATTTCACACAGTTGCTAGTTCCTTTTATTTTATTCTTGTTCTTTTTTCCTCTTTCTTCCTCTTTCATTCCCTTATTTTCATCCTCTTCCTTTGATTGGTTTTCCTCCCTTTTTCTTGGATTACATAATAGTCTTGGTATCTTGTGTGGATTTTTTTCTTTTTTTCTTTTTTTTTATGTCTGTCTGCTCCTTCTATCACCCCTATTTACAAACCTTCACACACTAACCCTACATACTTTTCTCCCCCCAAACTTTTCCCCATAATATACCTCCTGCTTTAATACTCAGAGTATTTCTTATATCCATAATTACTCTACTAACGACAAGAGTCCTAGTAGTTAACTCTCTCTCATTCCTAGCAAGATATTACCATATCATACTTAAAGTCTTTCTCAACCTAAACATATCTTCTACCTAATCCGGCTCCTTTACCAATCACCCCAGCTCCTCCCACATCACCTACCCTCAACACTGGAAAGGCTCTGCTGACTAGCCGATACTCCTAAACTCCAAATATTAAGATTTGACTAAGCATAATACTCACGAACGATGGGTAGAAACCAGAAAAACAGGACAGAGAACGCTATTAATATGAGAACCAGGAATTATGAAGAGACAGCAGAAATCACGAATACTGACCTACTAGAAATGCAAGAAGGGGAGTTCAGAATCTTGATGTTCAATATTACTGATATTTTTTATAGAAGATATGTCTAGAAGTGTGAGAGGGATATTGAAGTCCCCCAGTATTATTGTATTGAGATGTATGTGTGACTTAATGTCACAGTTTGCTTTATGAAAGTAGCTACATCTTTGTTTGGAGCATTAATGTTGACTATCATTATTTCCTCTTGCTGGATTTCTTTTAACAGTAAAAATAACCTTCTTTGTCTCTTTCATTAAGCTTGAGCTTGAAGTCTATATTTTCTGAAATCATAATTGCTACTCCTGCTTGTCTTTGATTTCTGTTGGCCTTGATTATTTTGCTGCATCCCTTTGCCTTTCGTTTGTTACTATATTTACTTGCACGTATGTTTTTTCAGGCACCATATAGATGAATTCTGCTTTTTAATACATTTTTCCACCTTATGTCTGTTGATTGGGGAGATGAGGCCATTTATCTACAGTGTGATGTGTTAGAGACTATTTTTAATTCTTAACATATTAAGATTTAACTTCTGTTTGAGGTAGTGTTTGTTTTTATTTGCTTAGTTGTTTGCTGGGTGAAAATTTTTATTTTCTGGTTCTGACATGTATTTCTTATTTCTTTTTTTAAGTTAATCTCTTTAAGTATTTTCTTAAGTGCTGGTTTGGAAGACATAAATTCCTTCAGTTTTTCCTTTGGTGGAAATTTTTTATTTCCCTGTCTATTTTGAGAAATAGTTTTGCTGGGCAGAAAATTTTTGTCTGCAGGTTGTTTTCTTTCAGAGTTTGGAATATGCTACTCCAGACCTTTCTGGGTTTCATGACTTACTTTGGGATTGATTCTAATTGGAATCTGGAGTGATTCTAATTGGTTTGCCTCTGAATGTCATTTGGTCTTTTATTTTTGTTGCCTTTAGTATTCTCTTCTTGCCAGGAGTGGTGGCGCACGCTTGTAATCCCCGCGCTTGGGAGGCAGAGACAGGAGGATTGCACAGGTTCAAAGCCAGCCACGTGCCAGCCCTGTTTCCAAATAAAAATGTAAAAATAGGTCTGGGTATATAACCCGGAGGTAGAGGGGCTTCCAGGAACCCCAGTACCACCAAAAGAAAAAAATATTTTCTTCTTGGATTTTATGTTGCTCAGTTTGACTATTATTTGGTATGGTGATTTTGTTTAATGGGGGTTCTATAAGTTTCCTATACCTGTGTATTGACCTCTTTTTTCTATATTTGAAGAATTTTTGATATTACATATTTGAAAAGATTGTTGATGCCTTTAGTTTCACCATCTATTTTGCCTTCTATGCATAATGTTCTTAGGAGAGTTTTATAAAGATGGGCCAATATCTCTTCAGTCTCCAATTCATGGTGTCAATTTGTTTGTTTCTAAATTATATACTATGCTTTCATTTTGGTTATTATCTTCTAAGTGCGATATTCTATTCTCCGTTTGATCTAATCTATTGTTTATAGCTTGTATTGATGCCTTCACTTCGATGATTGCATTATTTATTTTTTCAGACTCTAAATATTTTTCAAAAATCCTGTATCATTTCTACTTTTAAATTTCTTATTTGTTCTTCCAGTGATCTCTGCAATTCTGTGTTGTCAGGTTCTGTTATTGTGGTGTTGTAGGAGCTCATTGCTTTCTTGTTATTTCTCCTCATGATTTCAGAAGTGTGTATCTGTTGATTTTTATATATTTATATTAGTCTGTAGGTGTCAGCAGGTATATCCATGGGCAAATTATGTTGGATTGCCAGGCGTGGTGAAGCACGCTTGTAATCCCCGCTCTTGGGAGATTGAGACAGGAGAATCGCACTGGTTCGAAGCCAGCCTCAGCTACTTAGTGAGGCTTTCAGCAACTTAGTGAGACCCTTTTTCCAAATAAAATATTTTTTAAAATGGTCTGGGAGTATATACTGGAGGTAGAAAGCTTCTGGGTTCCACCCCCAATACCACCAAAAAAATTTGTGTTGGATTAAATGGTGAAATTTGAGTGAGGAGGAAAGTGAAGTTGTCAATGCAAGAATAGGGTAAAATCACAGATAGGATCAAATAGAATGATAGTATGAGTTTAGTAATGTAGTATATATAGAGACTAGAGATAGTGAATATGTACTAGTATTCTAATAACCAATGTAAAGTATTTAGTATAGTGATATGAAATGGATTTAATAAAAGACAAAGAAGAGAAAAAAGAGATTTAAAAAAACAGGAATGGAGAAAAGATAGTAGATATGTACAAGGGATAAATCTTGGGGAGGGTGAGGGAAGAGAGCAAACAAGCACACACACACACACACACACACACACACAAACATACACACACACAAGAGAAAAACAAAACAATAACAAAATAATGCAACCCTACAAGTATATGAATACCTTGCAAACTTGACCTCTGCAATCTCTCTTTTTGCAGATGACAAATTTCACTGGCACCTTTCCTGCTGCAAACCTGGTTCCCTAAATCTCTCTCATTCTATGAAGAATGTCCATATCAATGTGGCTGGATGTAGTGTTAAGCTTAGGTATCACTCCATGCTTTCCACCAATGTGGTCTCTCCCTTCCAGTGTAGGCAAACCCAGTGTCTACATAAGAGCTTCTGCTCTCCTAGGTCTGGGTTAGTGTGACTTCTCACCTTTCAACATAATTGCATGGCCTCTGGTGATCTTGAAGTTTCTACTAGTTGGATCTAGTGTTAACCATAGGTCTCCCTCCACACCTTTCACTGATGTGGAGCCTGAGTCTCTCAAACCCTCTGCTATGTCCAACAGTAGACTCCATTACCACTTTTGCTGGGTTGAACTGCAATGACTCAGACCCAGAGAGTTTATCATGGCTGTGTGAGTTTCTGCTGGCTCCCTGCTGGGCTTTCTCACATAGGAACAGTTGGTTCACTTATAGTGTGTTAAGCACTACTCTGGATCACTGGAGAAAGTGGAAAGCTCAGCTGTCACTGCTGCAAGTTGTAGCCAGTGTTTTCACAAGAGAAACTGAGGTTTACAATTTCAATGAGTCACAACTGCTAACTTCCAGTCATTGATTTTGTTCTTGTGGCAGCTGGGTGGGGTGAGGCAAGATGGCGCTACTGCCAAGGTGCCCATGGTCAAAACCATTGGAGGTTGGTGGGGTCCTTTTCTGTCTGTAATCTACCTTCTAGCTTTTTTACCTGTCACCTTTCACTAATCATACTCTTTTTAAAGTTATGGTGCTTTCTTTTTCATTTGTCAGAATGCTTTTTTTACGGCAATGGAGACTGTCAGTAGGAATGATATGTGCTTCTTTTCTCAGTCACCATTTTTCTGGAAGTCCTGAGTATAGTTTTTCAAAGTAGTTTCTGATAATTTTCTGGATTTCCATACTGTTTGTATTAATATCTTCTTTTTAATACCTTGTTTAGTAATTTGGATTGATTCTCTGTTTTGGTGAGGTTGGCTAGTGGTTTATCTATCTTGTTTCTTTTTTTTTTGAGAAACCAGCTTTTGATTTTGTTGATTTTTTTGTATTATTCTCTACTTTGTTCATTTCTGCTCTGGTTTTAATAATTTTGTTTCTACTGCCTTTTGGTCTTGTTTTTGTTTTTCAAGGGCTTTGAGGTATGTCGTTAGGTTATTTGGTGATTTTATGTTCTTATGTCAGCACTCAGTGCTATGAATTTTCTTTTTCAAGGTGTCATAGAGATTTTGATATGTTATATCTCTAATTTTGATTGTTTCAAGGAATTTCTTAATTTTATACATTCCTTTTTCTGTGAACCATTCCTCATTCAGCAGTGTGGTGTTTAGTCTCCATGTGTAAGTGGTTTCTCTGGGTCTTCTTATAGTTGATTTCCAGTTTCAATTCCATTTTTGTCTGAAAAGATGCAGGGAAGTGTCACATTTTATTTTAAATTTGCTAGTGGCTTGCAGGGTGTAGTCTATTTTGGAGAAGGTTTCATAAACAGCTGAGAAAAGTGTAAACTCTTTTGTAATTGGCTGGAATATTCTGTATGTATCTAACAGGTCCATTTGGTTTATGGCGTTCTTTATGTCTAAGGCATCTTTACTGACCTTTTGTCTAGAAGATCAGTCTAATGGTGTGAGAGGGATGTTGAATTCTCCCAGTATTATTGTACTGGAAACTATTTTTTACTTAATGTGCCTCTCCCCACCTGTGTAGACAGTGGGTGCTACTGGAACCAGACCCAGTGATGCAGGAGTCCAAATTCTGCTGTGGAGGGATTGGTCTGACTTTTCTCTGGTCACCATGATTGAGTGGTCTGTGGTGATCTCCAGAGGCTCTACTAGGGCTCTGAGCTTTGGAGACTGTAAGCCTTTTTTCCTGGTTGCCCCTAGAGGCTGTCTGCTAATCTGTGTCTTTGCTATGTCAAACAGCAGACTCCACCCTCACCTTCAGCAGAGTGAACCACAAAATCTCAGACCCTGTTAGTCTAACACTTGCTGTAAGAGTTTCTGCAGCTGTGCTGGCATTCTCCAGCAGGAATGGCTGATTCACTTACAGTGTTGTTGAGCATCACTCTTGATCTCTGAAGGATGTGGTGATGTAGGCTGCCAGTGCTGTAAGTAATTGCTGGAGATCACACAGGTGGGACAACTGCTTACAATTCCTATTAGCTATAGCCACTTACTTTGTTTCAAGTCGTTAGATTTTTTACTAGAGCATCTCTGGAGGCATAGTGCCAGCAGTCCTGGTGAGGTGAGGCAAGATAGTGCCACCATCCCCTCCAACCTCACCACAGCCAGAGTTGAGTGGGGTACTTTTCTGCTCTCTCTTCTGCCTTTTAGCTTTGTTACAAACATCTTTCAATTCTCAATGCTTTGTTCAAATTTATATTGGATACTTTCTTTTATGAAAATTCTTTTATTATGGTGATAGAGATTGAGTGTCAGCAGGACTGATATGTGCTGCTTCTCTCAGTCATCATCTTCCCAGAAGTCTTTCTATGTTCCCTTTTAAGAAACTCTATAATTTCTACATTGGACCTTCTGGTTTGATCTTCTACTTAAAGAAATATTTTGCCACTACTTCTCTTGAAATTTTATTTCTCCTATCACCCAAAATATCTATGGGCTTTTTAATTTAATGCTCATTTTAATAGTATATTGTTCTGTTTTAAATGACCAAAACATTTTCTTTTAGTTTATTGAAAATCTTAGTGATTCCTGTAACCTCTTTTTCTATGTTGTTTCTATTTTTTTTTTTTTTTTTTTTTTTTTGCTCTCACCCTTTCCTGATAGAATTTCTTCAATCACATGTTTTGGGATCCTTGAATTTTTGGTTATATTCAAATGAGACACGGAAAAGCCAATTAAATATTTTGTCAAGGTAACTCTATAGGATGAGCAGGCTGGATTCCTCCTGTGATAAATTTCTACTTATCTGTACACAGTTTTCTATAAGTCTGGTGAGATTCTCTCCAAAAGTAATTTTTGGTTCTTCAAATGGGGCATATGAAATTCTGCTTTAGGTTTCTGGAAGCTAAAAAGAAAAGCAGGGATGGAAATTTAAACATGTACAGCTAGATTTTCATGTGACATTACACTCAGTCTTATAAAAGATTGTCCTGCCCAAACATCTTCTATTTTGATTATTAGATAATAAATTCCTAATCATTTGTGAGAAACAATTGTATGGGGGAATTATCTATTTGTGAAGAATGAAAGAGGTGATTTGGAGATATATTGGTCCATAAACCAACTTACAACAGATCTCTCTGTTTTGGGATCCATGTTTACCCTCACAAATAAATTATGTGATGCTGAACTGAGCTTGCTGGAAATTCATTGGTCAGATTGTGTTATTTATTAATGCTGATTTAAAATTTTGATATCTCACTTACTAAATGCTGTGCTCATGTATGTTTCAATCACTCTGACCCTTACTATGATGAATAATTACAATGTAACAATAAAAAAGAGAAAAACTTATACATATTTTATCTAATTACTAAATATTTTCCAAAGCAATATAGAAATTGATTTATTTGTATATTAAATAAAGAATATATATTCCATTGTGCTGATTTTATGCCAGTTCTCTATTAAAATCCTCTAAAGAAGTGTGTGTGTGTGTGTGTGTGTGTGTGTGTATGTGTGTGTGTGTGTGTTTTAAAGGGTAGCTCATGAATATGTAAAAGAAGTACATGGGGCTATGAATGTGTTGTAGGGAAGTGGTATGTTTAGGGAAATTATAAAGCGTTTTTTAAAAAAAGTTTTGGTTTCTTAAATCTGCTAATAAACTAATATTTGCTCTTTTGTTTTCTTATTACTAAATGTTGCTCATCCGTTTTTGTTTTACTTTTTCCTCTTGGGTTTATGCTTTTAAAATATTATATGTCATCCATAGATGAATATGAGTTTCTAAACTACTCCCTATGACTGAAAACCATTATTTCTCACCATGACATTTAACATGTTTATTATAGTATTTCCTGTATATTTATGTATTTATATATCTCTGATTCATTTTTAAATAAAATTTATTTTATAATTGCATATAAAACATAAAATTGTATATATTTATGGGATAGCATGTGATGTTTTTCAAACATGTATATATTGTACAATCACTAAGAAATGATTATTTATTTATTTATTTATTTATTTATTTATTTTTGTGGTAGTGGGGATGGAACCCAGGGACGTTCTATCTCCAAACTACATACACAGCTCTATTTTTAATTCTTTATTTTAAAATAGGGTTTCACTGAGTTGTAAAGGGCCTCACTAAGTATCTGCGGCTGTTTGTGAACCCCAATTCTCCTGTTTCAACCTCCTGCTAGGATTACAAGCGAGCACCACCACACCCAGCTGTTAAAGTATTTTAAATATATCTATCTACTCAACTATTTACCATTTTTCAAAGGTAAAACTATTTAAATTCATTTATCCTAGCTTTTGTAATATATGAGTCATTATTTTATGTATACCCTCCATACTGTGCCACAAACAACACATCAGAACTTGTTGCTTATATCTAACTTTAACTTTTTACCTACTTACCAGACTTTCTCAGTACCTCTCTCCCTGTACTCTCCCCAACTACAGCTTTACTCTCAACCTCTTTGAGATCAATGTTTTTAGGTTCTACGAGAGTGAGATAATTCAATGTCTGTCTTTCTGTGCCTATCTTATTTTATATGACATAATGACCTCCATTTCCATTCATATTTTTGTAAATTATTGTAGTTCATTATTTTTACAACTGAATAGTACTCCATTTTGTATATGTGCCCCATTTTCCTTATTCATTAATGGATAACTAGGATACGCTCCTATCTTAACTATTGTTAATAATGGTACAATGGCCTGGTGTGTTGCTACACATGTATAATCCCAGTACTTGGAAGTCTGACACAAGAGGAATGAAGTTTCAAGGCCAACCCCAACAACTTAAAAAGAACTAGTTTTAAAATAAAAAGGGTTGGGGGTATAATTTGGAGGTAGAATGCCTCTGGTTCAAATCACAGTACCAATACTACTACTGCTATTAATACTACTGATAAGAATGACAATAATAATAATAATAAAATGTTAAAGTAAAGCTTTCAGATATTTATTTTACATACTGATTTTATTTCCTTTGGATATGTACCCAGTCTTGAAATTGCTGGTTCATATTGCAGCTCTACTTTTTAATTTTTGAGAAACTTCTATTCTGTTTTCCATAATGACTGTACTAATTTGCACTCTCTCAAATAATGTATAAGGATTCCTTTTTCTCTATATCTTTACCAGAACTTGTTATTTTTAGGCTATTTTATAATAGCCATTCTTAATGAAATGTGATGTTATCTCATCATAGTTTTGATTTCCATCTCCTTAATGAGTAATTATGTTAAATAATTTTACATACCCATTATTAATTTTTATTTTATTTTATTTTGATAAATGTCTATTTAGGCATATAGTCCTTTTAAAAATTGGGGTAAAAATTCTTTATGTCTTAGTGTGTTTTCTGCTGGGATAAGAAAATACTACAGTTTGGGTGAACTTTAAGTAATAGTTTATTTGGCTCATAATTCTTCAGGCTGGAAAGTTCAAGCTTGTGGGATAATATCTGGAAGCACCTTTTATTTTGCATTATAGCATGGCAGAAAAATGAGTGAGCATGCGCAAAGACATCACCTTATCTTTTTTTTTTTAATTTGTATTAGAGATCTAAACCTAGGGGCATTTCCCTCTAAGCCACACCTCCCTCTCCATTTTCACATATTTTTTTTTTAATTTTGAAACAGGATCTCATTAAGTTGCTGAGATTGGCCAAGAACCTGAAATTCTCCTTTCTTAGTTTCCAAAGTACTGAAATTAGAGGCATGTGACATTGTGCCCTGCTAAATTCATCCTTTTCATATGCATCCTATTCCATTCATAAGGGCAAAGCCCTCTTAACCTAATGACCATTTAAAAGTCCCACTTCTTAATACTGTTACCATGGAAATGAAATTCAACATGAATTCTGAAGGAAACATTCTAATTATAGATGGACTTGATTATATTTGGATAAAGGATAAAGTAAGAAAAAAGGAATTATTATGAATGATTCATGGGTTTCTGGCTAAGTGAATGGTAGTACTATTTACTCAGATGGTCAGACTAACTTGGAGAAAGCCAAGAATAGATATAGGAAAACAAATAAAAGCATCAATTTTTCTCCTGCTTTCAGAATTGCCCAAAAATTTTAATTTGGCTATTTTGACTCAAAATATATAAAAATATTTTGCTCAAGTTGCTAAAAGTTCAAGTATTTTATTTTCCCATTCTAGATAAACTTAGCTAAATAATAGTGTTTTAAAACTACACTTTTTCAGTATTAACAAACTATTATGTACAGATTAATCTAAAGAGAATCAGGTGGGTGTGTTAAATGTGCTGACTGAAGAGATATGTGTTCTATACTTGGCTGTGTCAGTAACAAACTGCATAATCCAGGACTACTCACATAACTTCAGTGCCCATATATGTAAATTCAGGCTGTTTATACAGTAATTATACTCTTGCCAATATATTTTGCAACAGAGGATGTAGAGAAGATTCATGTTTACCTTGGGATTTTAAAAGAGTATTTATAAGGAAATAATCTACAAATACATTCTGGATAGAAACTTACAATATGTTGGCCTATAAAGCAGTTTATCAAAGCTACTATTTAATAAAAGTTCATTATGTGCTATTTTTATCTATGTTTTCTTGTTTAATCATCCCAATAACCATAGAAGCTATTACTATCTATATTTTATTGAGGAAAGATAAAACTCAAAGAGGACAACTTGGCCAAAGAAACACTGGTAGTTAATGAGAAATTCAAGAATTGGATCCAATTTTATTTTACTGCAAACCCAATACATTTTCTACTTGAAAATATTGCCTTTGATGCATAAGAGATTGCCTCTGAAACATGTCACTGGACTGCAATGCATTGAATCTTAGAAGTGAAAAAAAATTGCAAATGATCTGTTCGATCACTTGTTTTATGGTAGAGAAACTGAAGACCAAAAAAAAGGATGTTATTAACCAAAAGTCAGATATCTTTAGTGTCAGATTTGAGGCCAGGAGCCAACTCTTGGATAATATGTCAATTGTTTTTTCTGATTATGGAACCTAAAGATAGGGCCTAATCCTAATCAATACACAAATGTGTAACTATAGATCCCACAGTGGTCTTAAGACAATAAACAAATTGTAATATAATTGATTGGTGTTTGGAGTGAAAAATAGGTAGCAAGGAGCTTTTTAAATATTTGCATAAACATAAGATATGATTAAGGAAAGACAACCTATTTACACAGTAGCCTTTCAGTTAATTTCAGATTCCCCCGGGGGAAAATGATTTTGTATTATAAGATGTGCATCTCTTTTGTTAAACACTTCATAGTCAGCCCATGATTAGCTATTTTTATGGAGAGAAGTACAAGAAGATAAATGGCTTGATCCTTACAGAAGAAACAATTGAGGGAAATGAGATAACTGTAGAAGGTATCCTTGGAAGAAGTAACAAGGAATTATAGGTGAGTGGAGCAACCTTGTGAAATTTGTTGAAATCATACAGAGAGTGGGGTGGGGGAGAGTGCATCACAGGGTGGGATTTTTTACCAATAGCCACTGATTTGGGCCATACAGTAATAACTGATCTATTTTGATGTGTCTGCCTGGGGTCTATAGCTTGGAAATGTCCAAACAGAGAGACAAGTTTTTCTTTTAGTGACTCTAAATTGTTTTTTACATTTCTGTTTTATGTCCACAGAGGGAACACATAATAAATTTGGGTAAGAATATAACAGTCAGAATCAGAATTGATGAATTCCAAGCTTAGATAAACTAAAGTTCCCAATCTTGGCACTTTTCTTTTTCCTTGTCAGTAGACTTAGTAAAACAAGACAGATATCCTGAGTCCTCCTAACTCCTGTTCTATTACTCAGGGATTTTGGAGACTAGGCATTATGAATACTATGTTGAAATAGAAGAGGATTTAGAGGGATCGGATGTGAGGAGGAGAGGTGATGAGGAGTGTCAGCATATCAAGGGGATGTCCTGTGTTTCTAAGTGACAATGGGGGCAGGAGCACAGGATCCAGCCCCCTGGAGTAAGCAACAAGTAGTTACCACTTTCACTTTCCTCGAGACCCTGCAGAAAGCCAGCCCTCACAGTCATCCTGAACCTAAGAGTTGAATTCCAGGGAAGGAGCTAAGTATATGCTTGCTAGTTTGACTTAGCTCTCACCTTTCTTTCGTTGTTGACTTTTAAAAATTGTAGAACTTGAACAACTTTACTGAATCAAAAGTCATGAATATCAAACATTCTGAGTACCTGTCTGACCTTTTTAAGGTGCAGTCATAGTTTTATATGGCTTGAGGTTATTTTACAAATACATTTCCTTTGATTGTTTCTAGTGATTGTGTGGCCATCTAGCCCACTGATAACTAATAGTGTGTTTATCCACCCTCTGGTTACTAGGTATTTTTTTTATGAAATGTCATTTTATTTTTTAGCTACTCACATCCTTCACCAAACTCTATTTTTTTTTTTTTTGGTGGTACTGGGGTTCCTGGAAACCCTTCTACCTCCGGGCTACCCTCCCAGACCTATTTTTATACTTTTTTATTTGGAAACAGGGTATCTTAAGCCAGTGTGCCTGCGGCTGGCTTTGAACCTGTGCAATCCTCCTGTCTCCGCCTCCCAAGCGGGGATTACAAGCATGTGCCACCATGCCCGGCTCTCTATTCACCTTTTAAGGTCCATATTAAGCCCTGCCTCCCCCATGGAAGCCTTCTCCCCACATCCATTTTGCTCCACACCCCAAAATGAAATAATTTCTCCTTTGCTTCTGTACTTCTTGGTCTTTACTTTTATGATAGAAGAAATTATAGTTAAATTTGCCTTCCTTACTACATTATGGATTCCTTAAGGGCAGGGATTATGCATAAATAAGTATGCATATTTCTTATACATAAATGAATCACCTAAACATACAACATCATGATTTTCAAATAAGCACATACTGTAGATGAATATTTAATAAGTAACATAATGAAAATTTTGCATAATTTATTCTCATTATTTTGGATTACATCTTGTGGGTATATTTCTGAAATTGGAGCTAACTGGACAAAGGGCAGCTATACACCATCTTAATGTAGCCCTCATTGCCACCAGCAATTTACATGATGACCTGTTTCCTAACAATTATGTTTATTACATACATACCTACCATGTTGGGTAAAATTTTATGTTTTAATATGCATTTTGCTAATATCATGTTTGTTATGAGATTACAAATTGGTCCCTACTGTAGGTGATGTTTATGCTCTGTGACCAAAAGAAATGCATCAACTGATCTTCATACAATGATCTCCTGTATTTTATTATTTTCTTATGTATTTTGAGTAGTGTGGCTTAAAAATTCTACCCACTATGTGTGTGTGTGCATGTGTGTATATTCCTTTCAGTTATTCTTTCTTTGAGCTTTCGATTTTATAATATACTATGAAAAATATATTTATTTATTTATTTATTTATTTGGTACTGGGGTTCTTGGAAGCCCTTCTACCTCCGGGCTACACTCCCAGACCTATATTATTTTTGGAAACAGGGTCTATTAAGCCAGCGGGGCTGGCTTTGAACCTGTGCGATCCTCCTGTATCCACCTCCCAAGCGCGGGGATTACAAGCGTGCACCACCACACTCGGCCTATGAAAAAAATTTTGATCATGTATTTGAACACATCATTCTGATTCTGGAAACCATTCTGTCTTTGAAAATACTTCATTTGTTTGGTGGCTACAAAAACTGGATAAACAATATTGTAACAGATGTTTAAGTTTTTGATCAATCTGGAACTTACTGAAGCATTTAATGTAAGTTACATATCCCAATTTTCTTCTCTTTTTACTAATACAGTTTTCCTTTTACAGTACTTGAATGCTTCCTTTATGCCTCTTTCTCTGTGTATGTGTGTGTTGTAAAAGGTTTTATAGGACTTTGGCTTTCCTTAAAATGTACTATTTTCTTGATCAATTTATTCTAAGCCCAATGCCAAACATTCTTTTAATAAATATGACTCTAAAAAAATTTAAAATCTGAGAATCTTTCTATCATAATTACTTAAATTAATCTTTTGACATTTTGTGTCTTTTTGTCCTTTCAGGTGAATATAATCAATTATTATGTTTTGTTTAATAGTCTGTAGAATTTCAAATTACTATGGCATTAAATCTATATATTAAGCTTAAATATATCATTTTATTTTTTATACTTTAGCTTTGCCTGTCATTATTAGTATATCTTTTTCCATTTATCTAAGTTTTTATTTATCCAACCATGATTTATCATTTCCTTGATTATATTTTTCTTATCATTGTCAATTTTTTAATTACTTCTAAATTGGTGATGTCATCCAATGTTTAGAATGTTCTGCTGTATGTCAGGAAATTTAGAAACAGCCAAGAATGACTTATCTATACTGGTCTGTTCTTTTTTCCTTCAGGTTTTACCATAAATTTCTTTATAAAAGTTTCATTGAGTTTAAAGTCATATATTATGCAATTCTCACATCCAAAATATTCAATCCACTAGTTTTAGTAAACATAGAATTTTGCAACCAACAATGTTATCAATTTTAGAACACTTTCACAACCAAAAAAATCCCATAAATCTTAAATCTGCATCCTCTTCAAGAACATGTCAACACATAGTATACTTGCTACTTGTATAGTGTAGTCTATTTCTAGATATTTAATATAAGTTGAATCTTACAATAAAATAAACTTTTTGGAAGAGCAAATGTAGCATTTATTGAATACCTAAATACTTAAAATATCTATTAAGCACTTTATAAGTTTTGTCTTATTTAATGTTCAAAGCAGTCATTTAAGTTTGAGATAGTGATTTCTACTTTATATAACACAATAGATGGCAGAGATACTGAGTGATCTGGCCATCAGATTTTTAGGATGTGCCTGAATATTTTGCTCAGTTCTTTAACCATATACTTTCTCTCTTAATAAAGACAAAAAATAGTGATAAAATTTGGTAAACATCTCTCCCATGTTTTTGCTTCAGTGGTCCCCTGTGTCTTGCACGTAAAACAAATACCAATATGACATTTCTGATCCTGTAAAGGCTGATATAGCAGAGAATGATAGAGTGGTATATAGCATAGACGTCAGAATCATGGGAATTTGCTCTTCTAACTTCTCTCCATCACATACGGTGAATAAATCTTTGTACAGTTTCACTCCCAGAGTTATGGGAAAATTAAAGTTCAGAGCTGGAAAGAGCCTCAGAGACCACTTAACTTTTTCATTTTATTAATGAAGAGACCACTTAACTGTTTCATTTTATTAATGAAGAACCAAGACAATCAAGCTATTTGTTCAAAATCATATAGCTCAATTTAGTGGCACAGAATTATCTGTGATTAGGGGAATTCATGTACTATAGAGAAAAGTTACCTTCAGAATAACTTTAGAAAACAAGATAAAATGAAATAGTGTTATGAAAATGTCACTTAATTAGATCAAAAAATATGGGTTCCAACATCAGTATGCCCCTTTATACAATACAACCTTAGACCAGTCATTTTGCCTCACTGCATTTATCTTTCTTTGCTTAGAAAAAAGCTAGTTGGAAGAGGTGATTTTTTTTCATATTCTATTTTATCGTTTTAATTTTTTATTGGAGCATTGTAGCTATACATCTTAATGGGATAAAATACTTGTGGAGACATACATGCACACATCACCCAATTATCTCTTACCTGATCCCCACCCCATTTTCTCCCCATCCCTCCTTCCCATGCTTGGCTTAGTGATTGACCTTGACATTTTTTTAAGTACATCATGTGCTTTAGAGAGTTTTCCTCTTACTTCCTCCTATCTCCTCAGTTAGGTCACCTTATTTGCTACTCTGTAGGATTTCCTTTTACATCTAGAGTTCTTTCTGTTACCTATTTCTCCCTAACTTATGCATATTAAGGAAAACATCCAATGTCTTCATTTTAATGACTGATTAATCTCACTTAGCATAATGTCCTCTAGTTCCATTCATTTCCATGTAAATAAATAATGTGATTGTGTTTTTCTTTATGGATGAGTAAAATTTTATTGTGTACATATCCTTACAGTTTTGTAATCCATTCATCTGTTGATGGATATCTTGGCTGGTTCCATAGTTTGGAAATGGTGAATTGTGCATCTATGAATATAGATATGCATGCATTAGTTTGGTAGTTTTGTTTCCTTTCTTTTGGGTAGATATCCAGGAGTGGTATTGCTGGATCAAATGATAAGTTCATTCCCATTCTTTGGAGGATCCTTCATACTGTTTTCCAAAGTGTTTGCACAAATTTTCAATCCCACCGACAGTGTAGTAGTGTTCCCACTTCTCTACATACTAGCCAGCATTTGTTGTTTTTGTCTTGAATGATTGTCATTCTAGTTGGAATTAGGTGAAATCTCAGGGTAGTTTTGATTTGCATCTCTCTGATTGTCAATAATATTGGGCATTTTTTCATGCATTTATCGACCATTTGAATTTCCTTTTTCATGAAGTGTCTAATTCACTTTCCCATTTTTGATTGGGTTATTTGTTTTCTTAGTGCTGAGTTTCTTTATTTCTCTGAATATTCTAGATATTAGCCCTCTCTCGGAGTAGGTGGCAAAAAATCTTCCATTCTGTTGGCTCTCGACTGAGGTTCTTGGTAGTTTGCTGAACAGAAGCTCTTCAGTTTCATGAAATCCTCTGTATTGATTCGCCTTTTAGTTTCTTGTGTATTTGGGGTCTTGTTGAGAAAGTTTTCATTTGTGCCTGTGTGTTGCAGTGTTGGACCTATGCCCTCTTCTAAGAGACTCAAGGTCTCTGGTCTAACTTCCAAGTCTTTGATCCAATTTTTTAATTTTTTGTTTTGTTTTTGGTTTTGTTGTTTTTAGGAACCAGGCATTTACCAAATACTGACAAAAGTTTAATGATTTAGTAAGCATAATCTTTACTTAAATTTTAAATATTAGACTATTTTGGGAAGATTCTCAGTGATCTACATAACTGAAAAAAATAAAAAGAGGTAGTAAACTTTACAGAGAGCAAGTACTGTAAATATAAATGTCTATAGAAATAAGTACATGACAGCATTTTTTAAAAATTATAAAAGATCACTTCAACAAATGTGAGTGCCTGATTATCTCCAACAAGTAAATATTCAAGTCATATTAGCTCAGATAATAATGTTGCCATCATGACAATATTTAATGTATCTACATGTGTGGATTAGGATGTCAAATCATTTCCTTTTTAAAGTTTTAATTTTGCATGCTTATATCCTTTGAGAAGAAAAAGCTTTTTAATATTCTTTTAAGTAAAAACAATTTCATCATGTTTTAAGGACAAATAGTCACTTATTTAGATAATATTTATTGCATACTTAAACTGCATGTAGATGCCATAGGGTTATCCTAAAATGGCAAATGTAAAAGATGACATGAGAATATGGTATCTACCAAAAAGAAAGGAAACCAAACTACCAAACTAATGCATGTGTATCTATGTTCATAGTTGCACAATTCACCATAGCCAAACTGTGGAACCAGCCAATATGTCCATCAACAGATGAATGGATTACAAAACTGTGGGATATGTACACAATGGAATTTTACTCGGCCATTAAAAAAATACAATTGTGGTATTTTCAGGGAAATGGACAAAACTGGAGGATATTGTGCTAAGTGAGATTAGTCAGTCACAAAAATGTAAGGAATCTGATGCTTTCCCTAATATGTGAAAGCTAGGGTGAACTGGGTCATAGGAAGAACTCCAGGTGAAAAAAGAGATCCTATAGAGGAACAAATAAAACAACCTAACTGTGGGGATAGGAGGTGGGGAGAGGGAAACGCCTTAAAGTGCATGATGTACTTATTCATATCAAAGTCAAACACTAAACCAAGCATGGGAGGGAGGGATGGGGAGGGAGTGAGGTAGGGACTGGGTGGGGGCTGGATAGGTGATGTGTGCATTTATGTCTACACTGTTTTCTTTACCCCATTGTGATGTAAAAATACAATGCACCAATAAAAAAAGAAAAAAAATAATATGAAACTAACATTTAAAATGCCTGTCTTTCTTATAAGAGATGTGAAGAGCATAGATCTGTTTGCTTACGCCTTTAGTTTGAACATTTCTTGGTGCAGAGGAAGAAAGGATTATGTGGGGGGTGAGCGGGAGAGCAGAGTGTAGCTCTGTAAGCAGAAGCTACAGCAGGCTACAGAAAATGTTCATATTGACGTATTCCTCCTCCTTCTTCCACCTTCCATGTTGGAATAATAATAGAGATACATTCCATGTGTATTGTATCACCCTTCAGAATTTACAGAGCACTTTTACACTCATTAACTTACTGAATCTTCATGTAAACCCTAACAGTAGTGGATATGGTATTATTTATTCCAGTCTTCTGAATGATAAAATATGGTGCTTAAAAAGCTTAAGTGGAAGCATTCGGGAAGCTGAGACCGGAGGATCACGGTTCGTGGACAGCCTCAGCGACTTAGTGAGGCCTCTGCAACTCAGTGAGACTTGGTTTCAAAATAAAGAATAAAAACTAGGGTAGGGGATGTAGCTCAGAGGTCAAATGCCCCTGGTTCCATCCCCAGACCTGCAAAAAAAAAAAAAAAAAAAAAGCTTAAGTGGTCTTTCAGCCACTGAAAGACAATACAAATTATTGTCTGGATTCAAGGCCATGTCTTTGTTTTGGAAAGTGATTCACTTTCCTTTAACCTCTTCCCAGTCCAGTCTTTTCCAGCATAAGTTTTGGAATGTTCCACTGGGTAAAATGCCTTTCTAATCAGTAGCAAAAACAGGAATTAACCCCGACAATTTGGGTAGAACCAAAAAAATGACCTAGCAGAAGTCACTTGTTTTACTTTATACTTTTGTTCTGAAAACTTCTATTCTTTCAGAAACAAGTCACTTGTTTTAAACAAGCCTTTTGCTTTACTTTCTCTGACCATGATTTGTATGGTGTGTGTGTGTGTGTGTGTGTGTGTGTGTGTGTGTATGTGTGTTTGAGTGTATGTGTGTTTGTGTGTGTGTGTAGCTGATCAAAAGGAAGTGAAGTATATAAACTATATTTCTGCTAGCCTCTCCTGGATTAAGTTCTGTGCATCTAAAAGTGATACTAATGGACACACAGAATACCTCTTCTTCCATTTGGTACAATATAAAGAAAAAAGGTGCTAAAATATAAATGAGAATGGTTAAGAAAGAATGGAGAAAATAATTCAGTGACCATCTAATATGTACTAAGTGCTTCACTTACAATGTTTTATTTAATTTTCCCAATTGTCCTATAACATAGTCTTCTTTTAAAGAACAAACTAAAGTATACGTATATAGTTTGAGTACTAGCTCACAGAACTAGCGATCTCCTGAGCCAGAATTTAAATAGGTCAATATGGTTTCACAACAGAGATCATCTCTACTAAATTATGTAATTTACCTGTATTTTCTGGTGAATTGAAACATATAATGCCTTTTTTATGTATTCCTTTTCTTATTGGAGATGGAACTCAGGGCTTCACACATATTAGACAAGTGCTCTGTATCACTGAACTACATGCCCAAGCTCCTAGCATTTTTTTATTCAAGATTGGAATTATTCTTCAGAGGTTCCCTCTTCCAGTCTATATCCAAATCCAGAAACCCCTTCTTCTCTAATGGCCACCCAGTAATCCACAAGAGCTATGAATTGGTTTAGATCCTATAGAATAAAATGGGACCATGTGGACTTATCCCTTCTCTTGTTTGTGTTTCACCAAAGGCAGGCCCCTGATATTTTGAGGCAGCAAGTATAGCCTATAACCTAGAAAAGCAGGAAAGAGCCCATGCAGTTATTATCAACTGGTTCCAAGCATTTTGTAACTTGGTCTTTGTCCAGACGTATCTGCTTAGTTTTCTATCTACCTCTCCTTCACCAAGGTGTGGTCAGAGGATTAGGCCAAGTGCTGATCAGCCAAAAGCTGCATAAATCCCAAAGGAATTGATGCTTATTTGGTTGCTCTTTCTCAGGATCTAAGTGATAACCTTTAAATTTGAGTTCAGTTTCTTATGACCATTTAGAGACATTCTGATTTCTGCACTGATCATTCAGTAAAGAGATGATCATGGTCCTGTCAAACTCTCTGCTGATCACCACAAATAGTTAGGTACTGGTGACTTCTATTCTTTCAGAAATAATGTTACAAATACTGGAGGCAGGGAAGGGTTGTCTGTGAAGATGAAGTTGGTTGACATATTTACCCTATTACCTCATTTCCCATAACTGCTTGGCATGGTTTAGAAGTGGGGGAGAGAGTGAAATGAGAAGTCTATAGCACTATTTTTCCAAGAGTGTATAGTCTAGTTTAAAGTCAGGTATTGTGATTCCTCCTGCATGGATTTTGTTGCTGAGAACTACTTTGGCTATTCTGGGGCTTTTGTTGTTCCAAATGAATTTAAGGACTGATATTTTTTATGTCCATGAGGAATGACTTTGGTAATTTAATGAGTGTTGCTTTGAATCTGTAAATCACTTTTAGAAATATGGCCATTTTGATAATATTTATTCTGCCTATCTATGAACATGGAAGATCTTTCCATCTTCAAAGGCCTCCATTGATTTATTTTTCAGTGTTTTATAATTTTCTTTGTAGAGGTCTTTTACCTCCTTGGTTAAGTTTATTCCTAAGTATTTTGTTCTTTGTTGGATATCCTGAGTGGAAGTGTTTTCTGGATTTCTTTCTCAGTGGATTTATGATAGGTATAGAGAAAAGCTTCCAAATTTTATGATTGCTTTTGTATCAAGACACTTTGCTGATTTTCTTTATCAGTTTTATAAGACTTTTGGTTGAGTTACTTGGGTCTTCTGAGTATAGTATCATATCATCTACAAATAGTGAAAGTTTGAATTCTTCTTTTCCTATTTGTAGTCCTTTGATTTCCTTTTCTTGCTCTGTTGCTCTGGCTAGAGTCTCAAGTACTATATCAAAAAGAAGTGGTTATAATGAACATTCTTGTCTTGTTCCTGTTTTTAGGGGAAATTCTTGAAGTTTTTTCACATTTAATATGATGTTGGATATGGGTCTATTGTAGATTGCCATTATGATGTTGAGTTATGTCCCTTCTATTTTGATTCTCTGCAATGGTTTTAGCCTAAACGAATGTTGGATTTTGTCAAATGCTTTTTTGGTGCCAGGAAAGAGCATAAACTCTCTCCTACTCATTCCTTCGACAAATATAATCAAATGCCTTTGTTTTATTGGCTTTTACTTTCTTGTCTGTGTTCATTTTACTTTCTACATTTTCTTTTCTTTTTTTCTTTGCAGGACTGTGGATAAAACCCACTGTCATTTGACCTCCGAGCTACACCCCCTGCCCAATTTTTATTCTTTATTTTGAAACAAGGTCTCAATAAGTTGTGGAGGGCCTAAGTTGCTGAGGCTGTCTGCTAACCACAATTCTCCAGGCTCAGCCTTCCAAATTCTGGGATTACAAGTGTGCACCACCATGCCCAGCTTTTTACTTTCTGAACTTTCTTTGCTTTTTTGTTTCCATCTTTCTTTTCCTTTAATTTTCATATCTTCTATGATATGCCTGGGAAATGGTTCTACTATTTGGGAAGAGTTTAAAGTGAGACTATAGAAGGGTTAGCTAGTGCCACAGATTTATGTCTTTTGAGTACAACTGTTTGAGCCACATCATCCAGTTTTTTTGTATTTTCTTACCTGAAGCATTTTAAAAGAGTTTTTCACTAGAAAAGAATAATTCTAAGCTGGTGTCAATGACGTAATTTTGTTCTTTATTGCTTATTGCTGAGTAGAATTTAATTGTGTATATTTCCTATAATTTTGTAATCCATTCATCTGTTGATGGACTTTCCACCACCCAGGCCAATTTCTTGCCCAAAGATTTGGGCTCTTTTTTAGTCTCTGTTTCAAGGAAATGACAATTTATTTTCTGGAATAAAAGACCATCTGTTTTCACAGTTTAAATTCAGATTCTCTCCAAATCAGAAGTCAGAAGAAGAATAACTCATAGATAGATAATGATAGATATTAATTTTTTAAACTTTGTAAAAAATTTTTCTAATGATTATCAATATAGAAAAATATAGAGGATATAAAAGTGCAAAAGATTTGAATGAAGAAAGTATGATTCACCCATAGCCTAGCACTCACCTGTCCTTCCAAGAGACATATGTTTCAGATCCTCAGTGACTATCATAAGACATTAATCAACCCTGTTCTTTTCACTGTATCCCCAAGGGAAAGCAACATTCTTGAGATCACTCAACTAGTCAGTGGCAGGGGACAAATTACAATTCAAGTTTCTTGATTCATAACCCAATAATCCTGTCTATTATTATATTGTCTTATGTGATATGATGCTGAACATGGCTGAAAGGTTGAGATGAAATGGGCCTCATCAGAGTGAACAGCAAATGTTGTTATTTATTTTTTTGGCATGTTAATATACTCCCCACCTTAAACAGTCCAGAATATGGAGACAAATACAACTTAATTAGCTTTCATCATTTCTATATGGGAAGTGATGGACCTCAGGGGATATAAAAATATTTTAGTAATGGATAATTTGGACTGGTTTACATAATTTATATACCCAGAGCAAAATGTTACTTCAAGGCCTTTTTAAAAAAATATCTCTATTAAAGCTACTCAAATATAAAATGTTCCCCTTTTTTGTTTATAATCTCTCAATTTGTTGTGGTGTTTTTAATTTGCTATTAATTCCATACCTTCTCAGGTACAGGGATACTTATAAGGCTGGTAAAGACCCTAATAGATAACTACTGATCCTGCCTACCATATTACTTATACCTGTGGACATTCTTCATTGAATAACATGTTCTTTCTCCCACCAGTGTCTGGACAGATGCCCTCTGTTTTAATCAGAGGAAGTCAAATCAGGCACATCCCATTCCCATGAACAGGCTGTACCAATTCAAATTAGATAGGTAACCACCAAGAATATTTCAACTTCTCCATAAGATGTACTAGGTATTTAGAATATTGTGGGCAGTAGGCTCCATTATTTAACCCTCTCAGTGAATATGCAGTTGTTCCATTATGTTTCAGAATTCATTTACACAATCATCTAAATTATTAACAGTTTTATGACATTGATGTTAAAACCCAACTGTAGGACTCTTCTGAGTTCATATATTTGTGCAGTAACCCTAATCAAGTGTCCATGATGCTAACTTTGATTACAGATAGGGATTTTTTTAAATCTATATCAGGTAGTATAGCTCAGTGGTTAAGAGTAAAATGTCTGTAGCCCAGGGGTTAGCTCATTGTTAGAGCATCTGCCTTCCATGTGCAAGGTACTGAGTCAAAATCTCAGAAGACAGGGAAAGGGAAAGAGAGAGGGAGAGGGAGGGGAAAAGGAGAGGGGGAGAGAGAGAAAGGCCTGTAATTAGATTGCCAGACTTTGAATTCGACCTCCCTCACTTTCTAATTCTGTGACCTTAAGTAAGTTACTTAGCCTTTCTCTGTCAGATTTCTTATTTGTAAAAATACTAATGATATTTCCTATTTCCTAAGGCTGCCATGAGGTTTAAATGAGGTGCTACATTCACATTGGCTAGAGTAGTGTCCAGACATTGTACATAATCATTGTTTCTCATTTTATTATTGTTATCATTTATTATTATCTGGAAACCTACTTTTTTCTGATCTCCAATACAAGCTTCAATTTTTTTTTACACTGGCTCTGCTGCAGACATGTATCCCAATGATATTTACCCAGCATACACAACACATAACAAAACTGAGTCTTCAGGGATATCTCAGGTTTATAGGAAACTCTGCTAGATCTGTTCAAATGGATTGAGCCCAGTCAGATGTCACTTAGTAGATGTTTTAGTTCACAACTCTCAGGACCTGACCTGCTCAGCCTCAAAACTTCCTGAGCCAGCCTAGGGAAGCACACACACAGTTCTTATGCTTCTTCACCAGAATCTTGTGCAGAGGATATCCCCATTGTCTCTTAAATGGTACTTTCTGGTGCTTGAATCAATGATAATGACTATTCATGGGAATCTTAGTGGTGTTCATCTTAGTCCTGCTGTCCCAATGACAGCCCTGAAGGACATGGGCATTCTAAGTGTCTTGGAGTCAAATCAAGATGTTAGACTAGTGTAGCTCAAACCAGCCCTTTGAGAAGCTATAAGAGTCCTGTCAGTGAGAAAATGAGGGCTGGTGAGCAGTGAGTAACAAGGGTGAGGGTTCTATGAGATAAAGCAGCAATTATGCTCACTCAGGTGTTAATGAGAAACACATGCTAGCCATTGTCTGCATCTTCTGGCTAAAGCTAAAGAGAGCCAGGTGTGGTGGCACATGCTAGTAATCCTAGTACTTGGGAGAATGAGACAGAAGGATTGCAGGTTTGTGGCTAGCCTCAGCTACTTAGGGAAGCCCTCCACAATATAGTGAGACCTTGTTTCAAATTAAAAATAAAAAATTGGGCTAGGGGTATAACTCAGAGGAATAATGCCCCTGGGTTAAATTCCCAGTGCTGAAAAAAAAAAGAGAGAGAGAGAGCTGCAGAGAAACTGAGCTTTGCTTTCTAGGGGGCTCTCAGCACATGTCCCTAATTTCCCCCATGTCCAACGCACGCTCATGTGGGATGCAGTCCCTTTGCTGAGAGGTGCACTGCTCCAGCTATTCTGGATGCAGATCCCTCCAGCCCTGTCCTGAGCAGTAGCACTCAGAGCAGCATCAAGATTCATACTCTCAGGTTGAGAGACAGTGCAGAAATGGTCTTCACCTTCGCTGAGTTTGACCAGAACAAATCTTCAGGCTGAAACCAGAAGCCTGAGCAAATAAGCAGGGGTCTGGGGCCAAGACAGCTGTGCAAGGCTCAGTGTCAAGATCCCAGAGCCCTAAAGGCTAAGTAGTAGCCCAGCTACCTGAGTGCTTTGCAGGTGTTGTCCAATGCAAAGGCATTTTAAGGAACTCCTTCAGCCCAGAGTTGACACTTCTTTCAGCAGATTGGGATTCTTGGAGGTATCAGGTGAGGAGCATCTTGTTTATGATGGAATGTTACAGACTGGCTTCCTGGATTTTGAATGCCTGTTAAGTCAAGTCCCCATTCAAAGCTTATTGGAGCCAACCTGGATTCTTTTCTTGGAGACTTCCTGGAGCTTGGAGTTAGCTGAAGTCCATCCATACAAGCAAAGGTATGAGAGTGGGATTTGGAAACCCAGAGCACTGAGCAATAGGGAGAGGCAGGTTTCTGCAGGGGCACCTCGTATAATTGAGAACATGACTACAGTGGGGTTAATGAAAAATCAAAATATGCTAATATATCAGCAAACAATTCTGAGTGCACATTGTGTATACAAACTTATTCTTGGCTGTAAGGCAGTATAGGGAATTGAGCAGAGAGATGGGAAATACCAAAGGAAGTCAGAAGCAGGGTCCTTTCTCTTGGGGAGAATAAAATATGGGCCCCAGAAGAGAAAATGGCTAAGCACTTGAAGAAAAAGTTAGCTAGAGGTTGGCTTTATTTTTTTTCTGGAAAAGTTGTTTGTAAAATTACTTTCAAACTCAGTAAGTTCCTACTTATTCCCTTTTTAATTTTGGTAATATGTTCATCTTTTTTAAAAAATCCTCAATTTATAACAACAATAAATGTGTTAAGTTCTTTTCAGTAAGAATTGTCACCTTTTCCACACATGCAGATTGACCCAGACAACTAATTGAATTACGTAAAATTACCTTTCCCTGATTATAAAAGAATCACATGCTCACTACTGAAAAATTAGAAAATGTGGATAAGAGGAACAACATGAATTGGCCAATCTCAGCTCCTGTAAACCAACAGATATTTGGCGTATATTCTTTTAGTCTTCTTTTTAAAAATACATGCATAGGTATGTGTATGTTTGTGTGTATAAATGCATTTGTAATAGAATAATAATGTAATACTATTTTGTACCTTGCTGTTTTTACTTGAAATATATTGGGAAAACATTCATATCAAATAATATTCTTCCTCTTGAGTTCAATACTTGCATACTACAACAGTGTATGGATGAACCCTCATGAATAATTATTAACAATTATTAACTTTGAAAAGGCTGATAGAAGAAACATATAGCTAATAGTTTCTATTAATGTGTGCAAAGCAAAAGTGAAATACACAATTTGGGATGTGACTATTTTATTAAATGCATAAATAGGAGCATAGGTTAAATGGAGTCTTCTGGGAAGATGAATTACCTCCTATAATCAAATCTTGTGCAAACATAGAATAAAAACATTTTAACTGAAACTTTAATTTGAATGGTGGAAAATAGAAGAGGCTGGAATTCCAAAAGCTTTCACCAGATATTTGTCCTCAGATTATAGAGTGTAACATGCAAATTACCTCCAAGTAGAGCACCGAAACCAGCCTATGAGAGACAGATGAGTATCCATCCAAAGGATGAGTTGAAGGGCGTCAGGAAACACCGTGGGTCTTTATCATAGGCCACGAGCAGTCAGCTGAGAGTTAAAATATTTTTGTATTTGCACTAGAATTGTCTATTGAGGGTGTTGAAGATGGAATCAGTTTATGGATACAGTGCAGAGGAAGCAAACAGTTTCTGAGTCACAGAGAAGGAGGAATGTGAAACAGCTTGGTCAAAAGATGCATGTAATAGAGGAAGTGGTCAGTGGTGGAAGTTGAAGAACAGAAGGTGAAATGTGAAGGCTGATGAGGCCACTGAGCTGATTATGGCCCTCTTAGTTCTGGAAGAACAGGTAATACATTACCTTGGTCATAGGGACTGTGCATGGAAGAAATCTATGCAGAAAAGAGAGGTAAAGGGGAACTGCCTTTGATAAGGGTAACCATTCAGTTTTACTATAGTAATAGCATAAAAGTGGAGGTAAATCCTTCAAAAGGAGTTAAAGTAAAGATAAATCAGAAGATAAGTGATCTCTAGGAGAACAAACATTGCCACCACAATGGAATTCCCTCTCATCGTCACCAAGAGGCTCCTGGGACAGAAATGCTAAGACAAACATAGGGATCTGACAGATATTCAAGAAAAGTCTCCTGCTCCATGCTAGTGAAGAATTTAGTTCCTAGTGCTTGGAGTTGCCACAAAACCAGAATTGGCAATTTGTAGCTATCCCAAAGAGTAAAACCAATTCATATAATTTAAAATTCATTTAAAATCATGTTTAATTAACATATTTAATTCTACTTTAATTAATTTTTAAGATTCATGCATTGCTTTGGGGAATTAGTAAAATTAGACAAAATTAGTGTGACATAGCTTTGGAACATGTTGGGAATCATTAATCTAAACCATTTGGATAGATGGCTGTCTCCTTTCCACTTGATAATTGCCATCAGTGAATACCCTATATCTACCCTCCTCTTTCACTCACCTCCAGTAGGTATTCTCTTGAGAACTGGAAGCTATTTGTGTCTCAACACTATACTTGTCTTTAAATTTACTGTCGTATCAGTTCAAAATCAACATAGCCTGTTTCCTGACAGTAATCAATGTCTGGATAACAGTGCAGACTCAAAAAGATTCTGTACCTAATGTAGGTACCCATAAAAAGTTAACATTGCTAATAAAACTTACACTTAGATAAGAGGCAAAGAAGTTTTCTCTTATACAATGGAGCAAACACAAAGCAATGTTGTTAATGGCCTCCAGTAGGACACAACTTTGAGTGGCCTTGCAATTCAATTCTATGAGAAAGATCTATTGGCTAGTGATTTTTAAATTTTTTATTGGTACACTATAGTTTCACATCATAATGTGGATCATATTGACAATGGCATACATTCACACAGTACTTGATGTTCTTCCTCCCTGTTTCCCTTTTCCTCCCTCCCAACAATAAGTGTCCAGGTTGACCATAAGATATTTATGCCTATACACATATTCTTTTTTTTATATACTTTATTTGGAAACAGGGTCTCACTAGGTTGCTGAGAGCCTCACTAAGTAGCTGAGGCTGGCTTCAAACCTGTGTGATCCTCCTGTCTCAGCCTCCCAAGCACGGGGATTACAAGCATGTGCCACCACGCCCGGCTACCTATACACATATTCTAATGAAGCTCATCCATTAATCAATCTCAGCCTTCTTACTCTCGTACCCTTCCTTTCTAGCTTTGCTGAGGTTTTTTCTCCTTTATCTGGAGTCCCTCTGGTATCCCTAATACTCCTTAGTTTGGGCATATTAGAAAAAAACATATGTCCTTTCTCTTTCTGTACTTGGCTGATATCACTTAACATAATGTTCTCCAGGTCTTTCCATCTTCTTGTGAATGACATGATTTTGTTCTTTAATGTTGAGTAGAATTCCATTTTGTTTATTTCCCATAATTTTGCAATCCATTCATCTGTTGATGGAGACCTAGGTTGGTTCCATGATTTAGCCATTATGAATTGTGCTGCTATGAACATGGGCATGCATATGTTACTGTAGTTCTCTGATTTCAACCCCTTGTCTCTGATTTCCCAAAATCCTCATCAGCATTTGCTGTTATTTGACTTCTTTATGCTTGCCACTCTGACTGGGGTTAGATGGAATCTCAGTGTAGTTTTGATGTGCAACTCCCTAATGGCTAATGATATTGAATATTCTTTTTGTATCTATTGGCCATTTTTATCTCTTTTTTGTAAAGTGTCTATCCAATTCAGTTGCCCATTTCTTGATGGGGTTATTTGTTTTACTAGTGTAGAGTCTTTTGAGCTCTTTGTATATTCTGAATATTAGCCCTCTATCAGAATGGTGGCTGGTAAAGATCTCCCATTCTCTAGGCTTTCTCTTTAGGTTCCGGATGGTTTCCTTTGATGAATAGAAACTTTTTAGTTTGATGCCATCCAACTTATTAATTCTTGCTTTAATTTCCTGTGTTTTGAAGGTCTTGTTGAGAAAGATACTACCTGTGCTTATATGTTGAAGTGTGTGCCTAGCCCCTCCTCTAATAGCTTCATAGTCGCTGGTCTGTTTTTTTTTCTTTTAACAATTTTTTTATTGAACATAAATAGTATACATTTAAATTATATTTGGTGCCCTCTCTGCCCCGCCCCCATTTTCCCTTCCCCCCTCCCACCAATGGATGTCCAGGTTAACCATGTCTTATTCATAATTTTAGACATGTTCAGATGTAGACCCTCATTAAACAAGATCAACCTTCCTCCTCTCCTATCTGTCCATTCAAACTTTGCTGGTATTTCCCCTCCATTATCTGGAGTCCCACTGGTATCCTTTGTGTTTCCTAGTTTGGGAATATTAGAGGAAACATATGTACCTTCTCCTTCAGTGCTTGGCTGATCTCACATAACATAATGCTCTCTAGGGCTTTCCATCTTCTTGCAAATGATATAATTTTGTTCTTCTTTATGGCTGAATAGAATTCCATTGTGTGTATTTCCCACAGTTTTGCTATCCATTCATCTGTTGATGGTGGTCTGGTTTGGTTCCATATTTTGGCTATTACAAATTGTGCTGCTATGAACATAGGTATTCATATGTTGCTGTATTTCTCTGAATTCAACCCCTTTGGAAAGATACCCAGGAGTGGTATAGCTGGATCATATGGTGGATCTATTCCCACCTTTCTTAGGAATCTCCCCACAGATCTCCATAGTGGTTGAACTAGTTTGCATTCCCACCAACAGTGTAAAAGAGTTCCTCTTTCCCCACATCCTTGCTAGCATTTGTTGTTGTTTGATTTCTTTATGTTTGCCACTCTGACTGGGGTTAGATGGAATCTCAGTGTAGTTTTGATTTGCATCTCCCTGATGGCCAGTGATAAAAAACATCTTTTTTATGTATCTATTGGCCCTTTGTATCTCTTTTGTGAAATGTCTATTTAGTTCATTTGCCCATTTCTTGATAGGGTTGTTTGTTTTGCTAGTGTAGAGTTTTTTGAGCACTTTGTATATTCTGGATATTAGCCCCCTATCAGAATGGTGACTGGTAAAGATCCTTTCCCATTCTGTAGGCTTCCTCTTTAGGTTATTGATAGTTTCCTTTGATGAGAAGAAACTTTTTAGTTTGATGCTATCCCACTTGTTAATTCTTGCGTTAATTTCCTGAGCTTTGGAGGGTTTGTTGAGAAAGTTACTGACTGTGCAAATGTGTTGTAGTGTTGAACCTATGCTCTCCTCTACTAACTTCACAGTCTCAGGTCTAATTTCTAAGTCTTTGATCCATCTTGAGTTGATTCCTGTGTTTGGTGAGATACAGGGGTTTAGATTCATTTTTTTACAAATGGTTAGCCAGTTCTCCCAGCACAACTTGTTGAAAAGGCTGTCTTTTCTCCAGCATATGTGTTTGGCCCCTTTGTCAAATATTGACTAAAGATGTGTGGGTTTGTTTCTGTATTTTCTATTCTAATCCACTGGTCAGTATATCTGTTATTGTGCCAGTACCATGATGTTTTTACTACTATTGCTCTGTAGTATAATTTGAAGTCTGGGATTGTAATGCCTCCTGCATGTTTCTTATTGTTGAGAATTGCTTTGGCTATTGTAGGTCTTTTCTTTCTCCATATGAAGTTCATGATTGATTTTTCTAGGTCTCTGAAGAATGTCGCTGGTATTTTAATGGGAATTGCATAGAATCTATAGATCAGTTTTGGCAGGATGGCCATTTTGATGGTATTTATTCTGCCTATCCATGAGCATGGGAGATCTTGCCATCTTTCAAGGTCTTCTTCAATTTCTTTAATGTTTTATAGATTTTTGTTGTAGAGGTCTTTTACATCTTGGGTTAGGTTTATTCCTAGGTGTTTTATTGGTTTTGAGGTTATAGGGAATGGGATTGTTTTTTTTGTTTCTTTCATTGTGGATTCGTTGTTGGCATAAAGAAAAGCCACTGATTTCTTTAGGTTGATTTTGTAACCTGCGACTTTGCTGAATTTGTCAATCAGCTCCAGAAGTCTTTTGGTTGAGTTCTTTGGGTCTTCCAGATAAAGGATCATGTCATCTGCAAATAAGGATAATTTTAATTCCTCTCTTCCTATGTGAATTCCTTTGATTTCCTTCTCTTGTTTTATTGCTGAGACAAGACTCTCAAGGACTATATTGAAAAGGAGTGGTGATAGTGGGCATTCTTGTCTTGTTCCTGACTTTAGCGAAATTTCTGGCAGTTTTTCCCCATTCAATATAATGTTGGCTTTGAGTTTACATCATATTGCCTTAATGATGTTGAAGTACTTTCCTTCTATCCCAGTTTTTTGCAGTGTTTTTAACATAAATGGGTGTTGGATTTTGTCGAATGCTATATTGCCAGACCTATTTTATATTTTGTTTGGAAACAGGGTCTCACTAAGTTGCTGAGAGCCTCACTAAATAGCTGAGACTGGCTTCGAACCTGTGTGATCCTCCTGTCTCAGCCTCCCAAGTTGGGGATTACAAGCCTGCACCACCACGCCCAGCTTGTAAATTTATTTATTTATTTATTTATTTATTACAAAATTTATTTGTTAAGATTAAATAATACATGCTTCCAATGTGTCGTTTAACAACTTGTCAGTTGACACTACAATAAATCAGTAACTTGTTCTTGATATAAAAATTGTTCAGTTTTCATTCTTTTTTTAAATTTTTTATTGGTGCACTGTACTCATACGTCATAGTGGGATACAAAAAACTTTTGTAGACATACATGCACACATCACCCAGTCAGCCCCCACCCAATATCCCCCCATTCCCTCCCCATCCCTCCTTCCCATGCTTGGCTTAGTGGTTGACATCTAGTATTATAGCAATTTATCCAGAATTAAAAATGATAATCTCACATAACAGTTTCATTTGTCTGATACTAAGATTTTGATAACTTAAAGATAACATTTCAATATTTCTTTTTGCTTTCTTTCTTACCAGAGAATATTTTTTCTTTTTTTTTTTAGGTGAAACTATCTTATATTTATATATTTTCAGAAAAAAAATCTATCCTAATATGGAATATGGACTCTAGAGACCCAAAACGATCTCGAAAAAGAACAAAGCGAGAAGATATATATTTTCTAATTTCAAACCATATAAAGCTACAATAATTGAAACCGTGTAGTACTGTTCTAAAGGCAGATAAAAAAAACCATTGGAGTTAAATGAAAGCCTAGAGATACATTCTTCCATATATTGTCAAGTTATTTTTGACAAGGTTTCCATGAACATTTGGTGGAGGAAATACTAATCTTTTAACTAAATATTGTTGAAAAATAATAATTACATGAAAAAGAATAAAATTGGACCCTTACCTAATACCATATACAAATATTAACTCAAAATAGATAAAAGACCTAAATATAAATCTTAAGACTATAAACTTTTAGAAGAAAATCTGGGTCATAAAACCTCACAACATTGAAATTGGCAGTGATTTCTTGGATATGATTTCAATGGCACAGGCAACAAAAGGGTATACAAACTTCCTAAAAAATAAAATATTGTATATCCAAAGACAATGTAAACAGTGTTAAAAGTTACTGATAGATTGGGATAGAATATTTCCAAATGCTCTATCTGAAGGTATATTAATATTCCAACTAGAAATCCTAAAAATTAACAATAAAAGAAAACAATACAATTTGAAGATAAGTATAAGACTAACATAAATAATGAATCTCCACAGATAACTAATCTTAGTTGTCTGTTGGATGGAAAACCTTGTTTCTCTGGTTCTGGTGTGTGTTACCTATTTCTTCTTTGTAGTTAATCTCTTTGAGTATTTTCTCTAGCGCTGGTTTTGAAGACATAAATTCCTTCAGTTTCTGTTTGTCATGGAAGCTTCTTATTTCTCCATCTAATTTGATAGAAAGTTTTGCTGGGTAGGAAATTTTTGGCTGGAAGTTGTTTCCTTTCAGAGTTTGGAATATGTTACTCCAAGCCCTTCTGGCTCTCCTGACTTGTTTTGGGAAGTCCGGAGTTATTCTAATTGGTTTGCCTCTGAATGTCACTTGGCACTTTGTTTTTGTTGCCTTTAAGATTCTTTGCTTGGCTTCCACATTGGTCTTTTTGACAATTATGTGTCGTGGGGATCCTCTTCTCTGATCCTGTCTAACGGGAGTTCTATAAGTTTCCTGGACCTGTGTATCGACCTCTTGCTCTATGTTTGGAAAATTTTCTGCTATTACTTCCTTGAAAAGATTGTTGATTCCTTTGGTTTCACCTTCTTTTCTCTCCTCTATTCCAATTATTCTTAGGTTAGCTCTCTTAAAATGGGCCCATATTTCTTCAATGTCAGATTCCTACTGTCGGGTATTTTTTTCTATATTAGAAACTATGCGTTAATTTATGGATTGCTCATCTTCTAAGAGTGAGATTCTATTCTCCACGTGTTTTTTTTTTCCATGAAGAAAATACTTTTATTAATAAATCTAGTAAAATTATTAAAATTCATAATGTCTCAACTACTAATCATCTATAGTTCTCACATATATGTAAGGATACATATTAATATATTATATATATACTCACATTCTCACATATATATCTATATATTTATATATGTGTATACATGCATAATTTTATTATTTTTTATATTTGAAAGGCAACCTTCTTTATCAGAACAACAAAACTATTGCACATCTCCTATTAAAATTATAGTTGAGAACACAAATTTATAAATGTTCTAAATACACTGTGCTGTTGGGTAATGTTACAAAGTCTTTTTGTGTGCCTTTGGTTATGATTTCCCCAAGTTTTTAATTTTATGTTTTGCTTTAGAAGCTGCATGGAGAAAGAGGTGGGTTGTTAACCTACCCTATGTCGCAGAGTCTATTAGTAGCAGAAATAGGAATTTATACTCATTTAATCTGATTACAGAGCTCTACATCTTTAGCATGCCATCTTTGTTTTCTTTTTTTTATTATAACAATTTTTTATTGAACATAAATAGTATACATTTACACTATATTTGGTGCCCTCTCCCCCCCGCCCCCATTTTCCCTCCCCCCCCCACCAATGGTTGTCCAGGTTAACCATGTCTTATTCATAATTTTACACATGTTCAAGTGTAGACCCTTATTAATCAAGACCGGCCTTCCTCCTCTCCTATCTTACCATCCAAACTTAGCTAGTATTTCCCCTTCAATATCTGGAGTCCCTCTGGTATTCTTTGTGTTTCCTAGTTTGGGCATATTAGAGGAAACATATGTATCTTCTTCTTCTGTGCTTGGCTGATCTCACTTAACATAATGTTCTCCAGGGCTTTCCATCTTCTTTCAAATGATATAATTTTGTTCTTCTTTATGGCTGAATAGAATTCCATTGTGTGTATTTCCCATAGTTTTGCTATCCATTCATCTGTTGATGGTGATCTGGGTTGGTTCCATATTTTGGCTATTACAAATTGTGCTGCTATGAACATAGGTATGCATATGTTGCTGTATTTCTCTGAATTCAACTCCTTTGGAAAGATACCCAGGAGTGGTATAGCTGGATCATATGGTGGATCTATTCCCACCTTTCTTAGGAATCTCCACACAGATCTCCATAGTGGTTGAACTAGTTTGCATTCCCACCAACAGTGTAAAAGAGTTCCTCTCTCCCCACATCCTCGCCAGCATTTGTTGTTATTTGATTTCTTTATGCTTGCTACTCTGACTGGGGTTAGATGGAATCTCAGTGTAGTTTTGATTTGCATCTCCCTGATGGCCAGTGATGAAGAACATCTTTTCATGTATCTATTAGCCCTTTGTATCTCTTCTTTTGTGAAGTGTCTATTTAGTTCATTTGCCCATTTCTGGATTGGGTTGTTTGTTTTGCTAGTGTAGAGTCTTTTGAGCTCTTTGTATACTCTGGATATTAGCCCCCTATCAGAATGGTGGCTGGTAAAGATCCTTTTCTAGAAATCTCTGAATATCTGTTTTATTGGGTTCTGATGTTGTGGGGTTGTGGGCATTCATTGCTCCATTGTTATTCCTCTTTCCCATGATTTCGGGAGTTTCTGCCTTCTCTGGGTTCTTCCCTTGGGTCACTATGACTTCACTTAAGGTGCTCTGGATCTCGAGTCTGTGGTAACTCAGTCACCACTACTCCTTTACTGAGTTGTTTTGCAAAGTCTCAGACCCAGGGAGTCAATAGAGACTGCTTTAGACTATGGAGGGTGCCAGGTTGCGCATTCTCCTATGGTGTGATATCTTTGCCACCGCCACTCCCCCACTGGGTCAAGTCCCTGGGAGTCAGTACTGGGATTTCTCCTCTGGGGCTCGCAATTTGACTCACTGTTGTTGAATATGCAGATGGAGCTGTAGTGGACTTGGTGAATTTACTGCTGCTGCCGCTGGTGGCAATATGGCGCCGCTGCCATGCCCTCGGCCGTGAGGCTGGCGTATTTCTTCTCTGGTCTTGAGCTCCGCTCTGAGTTCTCACAGGGTGTGCTGAGCCCAGCCACTGGGAGCTTTAGATGCTCCCTGTGCCAAAAAATCTGCGAATCCTGCTGGGATGTTCTGCAGTGGCTCACCTCGGCTCGCTGTAGCTGTCCGGTGAACTCGCCACTGCCGCCAGCAGTAAGGCGCTGCTGCTGCGTCCTCGGCCGTGAGGCTGGCGTATCTCCTCTGTGGCTCTGAGCTCTGTTATGAGATCCCCTCCTCTCTAGGGCTGGTGATTTTTTTGTTTCTCTGGTGATGGTGTTTTCTGGCTATGAAAGGCGCTGATTTTGTGGTAATGGAGATTGGTTTTTAGTGGGGCTCTTAATCCCCGCTTTTCTCGGTCGCCATCTTCCCGGAAGTCCCCCAGTTTTCATTCTTAAAAAACAATTTTTCTACCAGAAATTCTTTCTTTCATTTTTTTTTACAAATTTTTTATTGAACACATTTAGTTTACATTTAAGCTATGCTTGGTGCCCTCTCCCCCTACCCCCATTTTCCCTTCACCCTTCCCACCAATGATTTTCCAAGGTAATCATGCCACATTCATAATTTTACACATATTCAGATGTAGACCCTCATTAAATAATTTCACCATTCCTACTCTCTTATACTTCCATTAAAACGTTGCTGGTATTTCCCCTCCATTATCAGGAGTCCCACTAGTATCCTTTATGTTCCCCAGTTTGGGCATATTAAAGGAAACATATGTATCTTCTTCTGTGCTTGGCTGATCTCACTTAACATAATGCTCTCTAGGACTTTCCAGCTTCTTGCAAATGATATGATTTTGTTCTTCTTTATGGCTTAATAGAATTCCATCGTGTGTATTTCCCAAAGTTTTGCAATCCATTCATCAGTTGATGGAGGCCTGGGTTGGTTCCATATTTTGGCTATTACAAAATGTGCTGCTATGAACATAGGCATGCATAAGTTGCTGTAGTTCTCTATATTCAACCCCTTTGGAAAAATACCCAAGAGTGGTAGAGCTGGGTCATATGGTGGATCTATTCCCAGTTTTCTTATGAATCTCCACACAGATATCCATAGTGGCTGAACTAGTTTGCCCTCCCACCAAAAGTGTAAAAGAGTTCCTCTTTCCCCACATCCTTGCCAGCATTTGTTGTTATTTGATTTCATTATGCTTGCCACTCTGGGGTTAGATGGAATCTCAGTGTTGGCCAATGATGTAGAACATCTTTTCATGTATCTATTGGCCCTTTGTATCTCTTCTTTTGTAAAGTGTCTATTAAGCTAATTTGCCTATTTCTTGATTGGGTTGTTTGTTGTGCTAGTGTAGAATCTTTTGAGTTCTTTGTATATTCTGGATATTAGCACCCTATCAGATTGGTGGCTGGTAAAAATCTTCTCCCATTCTGTGAACTTCCTCTTTAGGTTTTGATGGTTTCCTTTGATGAAAGGAAACTTTTTAGTTTGATGCTATCCCACTTGTTAATTCTTGCTTTAATTTCCTGAGCTTTGGAGGTTTTGTTGAGAAAGTTACTGCCTGTGCCAATATGTTGTAGTGTTGAACCTATGCCCTTCTCTAATAACTTCACAGTCTCTGGTCTAATTTCTAAGTCTTTGATCCATCTGGAGTTTATTCCTGTGCATGGTGAGATGTAGGGGTTTAGTTCCATCTTTCTACAAATGGATAGCCAGTTCTCCCAGCACCATTTGTTGAAAAGGCTGTCTTTTCTCCAGCGTATGAGTTTGTCCATTTTGTCAAAGATTAATTGACTAAAGATGTGTGGGTTTGTTTCTGTATCTTCTATTCTAATCCACTGGTCAGTATATCTGTTATTGTGCCAGTACCATGATGTTTTTACCACTATTGCTCTATAGTATAATTTGAAGTCTGGGATTGTGCTGCCTCCTGCATGTTTCTTATTGCTGAGTATTGCTTTGGCTATTCTGGGTTTTTTCTTTCTCCATATAAAGTTCATGATTGATTTTTCTAGGTCTATGAAGAATGTCGCTGGTATTTTAATGGGAATTGTATTGAATCTATAGATCAGTTTTGGCAGGATGGCCATTTTGAAGATATTTATTTTGCCTATCCATGAGCACGGGAGATCTTTCCATCTTCCAAGGTCTTCCTTAATTTCTTTCTTTAAAGTTTTATAGTTTTGTTGGATAGGTCTTTTACATCTTTGGTTAGGTTTATTCCTAGGTATTTTATTGGTTTTGAGGTTATAGTGAATGGAATTGTTTTCTTTCTTTCTTTCACTCTGGATTCATTGTTGGTGAATAGAAAAGCCACTGATTTCTTTAGAATGATTTTGTATCCTGCGACTTTGCTGAATTTGTCAATCAGCTCCAGAAGTCTTTTAGTTGAATTCTTTGGGTCTTCCAGATAAAGGATCATGACATCTGCGAAAAAGGATAATTTTAATTCCTCTCTTCCTATGTGAATTCCTTTGATTTCCTTCTCTTGTTTTATTGCTGAGGCAAGACTCTCAAGGACTATATTGAAAAGGAGTGGTGATAGTGGGCATCCTTGTCTTGTTCCTGACTGTAGCGAAACTTCTGGCAGTTTTTCCCCATTCAATATAATGTTGGATTTGTGTTTACAATATATTTTCTCAATGATTTTCAAGTATGTTCCTTCTATCCCAATTTTCTGCAGTGCTTTTAACATAAATGGGTGTTGGATTTTGTCAAATGCTTTTTCAGCATCTATTGCTATGACAATGTGGTTTTCATTCTTGGTTCTATTTATGTGGTGAATAACATGTATTGATTTGCATATGTTGAACCAGCCTTGTTTTTCTGGGATGAAACCAACTTGGTCATGATGTATTATTCTCTTGATATAGGTTTGAATGTGTATAGCTAGTATTTTGTTTAGAATTTTTGCATCTGTGTTCATTAAGGATATTGGTCTGTAGTTTTTCTTTCTTGAGGTGTCTTTATTTGGTTTGGGGATTAATGTGATACTGGACTCATAGAAGGAATTTTGGAGAGTTCCATCTGTTTCAATTTCCCAGAACATGTTATGAAATATTGGTATTAATTGTTCACTGAAGGTTTGGTAGAATTCAGCTGGAAACCCATCTGGGCCTGGGCTTTTCTTTGGTGGAAGAATTTTTATTGCCGTTTCTATTTCTTTGGTTGTTATTGGTTGATTTAGGCTTGCTATGTCCTGTTGGCTGAGTGTAGGAAGGTTAACTGTGCTTAGAAATCTATCACTTTCTTCCAGGTTTTCAAGTCTATTGGAGTATAAATTTTTAAAGTAGTTTCTGATAATCTTTTGAATTTCTTCACTGTGGTGATATCTCCTTTTTCATTTCTAATTTTGATAATTTGAGTCGATTCTCTTTTTCTTTTGGTTAGGTTGGCCAGGCGATTATCAATTCTATTAATCTTTTCAAAGAACCAACTTTTTGTTTTATTGATTCTTTGAATTGTTTTTTGTTTTCTATTTCATTTATTTCTGCTATAATTTTAATGATTTCTTGTCTTCTGCTGGATTTTGGAATAGACTGTTGCAGAATTTCTAGGTCCTTGTGTTGTGTCATTAGGTTCTTTACTTGGTGGTTCTCTGCAATAAGCTTTCCTCTTAATACTGCTTTCATGGTGTCCCATAGATTTTGGTAGGTTGTATCTCTGTTTTTGTTTGTTTTCATAAATTTCTTTATTTATTCCCTAATTTCTGCTCTTACCCATTCATCATTCAATAGTGTATCATTAATTCTCCATGAATTTGAATACTTTCTTTCGAGTTTCCTGTTGTTGATTTCTACATTTATTCTGTTGTGGTCTGAAAAGATGCAAGGAATTATATTACATTTTTTAAATTTGCTTGTATTTTCTTTGTGTCCCAGGATGTGGTCTATTTTGGAGAAGCTTCCATGGGCTGCTGAGAAGAATGTGTATTCTGTAGTTCCTGGTTGAAATAATCTGAAAATGTCTATAGGTCCATTTGGTTTATGGTTTCCTTTAGTTCTAAAGCATCTTTACTCATGTTTTGCCTTGAAGATCGATCCAGTGGTGTGAGAGGCATATTAAAGTATCCCAGAATTATTGTATTTTTGTCTACTTGGGATCTTATGTCCAGAAGGGTTTGTTTAACAAATGTGGTTGTACCCACATTTGGGGCATAATTATTTACTATCATTATATCTTCTTAATGTATTGTTCCTTTTAATAAAAGGAAGTGCCCTGATTTGTCTCTTTTGATGTGTTTTAGTTTAAAGTCTGTTTTGTTGGACATCAGGGTTGCTTCCCCTGCTCTATTTTGGTCACCAATGGCATGGTATATCTTTTTCCATCCTTTCACTTTCAGTCTATGAATGTCTTTGGCTGGCATGGTATATCTTTTTCCATCCTTTCACTTTCAGTCTGTGAATGTCTTTGGCTGTAATGTGAGTTTCTTGCAGGCAGCATATATTTGGATTATGTTTCCTAATCCACATTGTCAGTCTATGTCTTTTGATTGGTTAGTTAAGTCCTTTGCTGTTAAGAGATGTTATTAAAATATAATTTTTGGTTTTTGCCAGTTTGTGTTCTGTCTACTCTTAGGTGGTTTGGACTTTCTTCTTTACTTGTATGGCCCACTTAATAACTTCCTCTCTTCTCTGGTTCTGAAGTCTGCTTCTCTTTTCTTCCTTATGGTTTCTTTCTTTAAGAATTTTCTCTAGTGTTGGCTTTGAATTCATGAATTTTTTAGGATTCTGTTTATCCTGAAAGACTTTGGTTTCTCCATTGATCTTGAATAGTAGTTTTTCTGGATAAATAAGCTTTGGTTGGAAGTTATTTTCTTCCAGGGTCTGAATCACATCGTACCAGTCTCTCCTAGCATTCATGACCTGGGTTGTATAGTGTGGGGTGATTCATATTGTTTTTCCTCTATATGTCACCCATCTTTTTGTTCTCACTGCTTTTAAGATTCCTTCCTTGGCCTCTATGTTGGTCATTTTGGTTATTTATGTGGCATGGAGTGGTCTTTCTTTGGTCCTGTCTCAGTGGAGTTCTGTATGCCTCCTGGACATGAAGGCCCAAGTCTCTTTCCATATTTGGCAATTCTCGGAGATTATTTCTTTAAAGAGATTACAGATACCCTTGGTCTATACCTCTATCCCTTCTTCATGCCTATTATCCTTAATTGAGGACATTTCATATTATCCCATATTTGCTGGATGTTTAGGTTTTGTTGCTGTAAAGATTTCTGTATATCGCTAATTGTGTTTTTGGTTTGGGATGTACTGTGTTCTAATATTGATATACTGTTTTCCATTTCATCTAATCTTCCAGAATTTCTTTCTATTGCTGTCTTCATTTCACTTATTGCCTCTTTCAATTCATTCCAGACCTCTTTTTGATTCTTTTTTAGTGTTTCTAACTCACCTTTCACCTCCTTTATACTTGTTTTAAATCCTTTCATCATATTGTACATCAAGATTCTGAACTCTCCTTCTTGCATTTCTAGTGGGTCAGTATTCATGATTTCTGCTGTATCTTCATAATTCCTGGTTCTCATATTTATAGCATCCTCTGTCCTGTTTTTCTGCTTTCTACCCATTGTTCGTGAGTATTATGCTTAGTCCAATCTTAATATTAGGAGTTCAGGGGTATTGGCAAGTCAGCAGAGCTTTTCCAGTGTTGAGGGTGGGTGATGTGGGAGGAGCTGGGGTGATGGGTAAAGGAGTCTGATTAGGTAGAGGATATGTTTAGGTTGAGAAAGAATTTAAGTATGATAAGGCAATATATTGCTGAGAATGAGAGAGAGAGTTAACTAGTAGGACTCCTGTTGTTAGTAGAGTAAGTATGGAGATATGAAATACTTTGAGTATTAAACAAGGAGGTATATTATGGGGAAATGTTTTGGGGGAAAAGAGTATATAGGTTAGTGTGGAGAAGTTTGTAAGATGGGTGATGGAAGGAGCAGACAAACATAAAAAAAAATCCACACAAGATACCAATACTATTATGTAATCAAAGAAAAAGAAAAGAAAAACCAATCAAAGGAGGAAATAGAAAAAAGGAAGGAAAGAAGAAGAAAGAGGAAAAAAGGACAAGAATAAAATAAAAGGAACTAGCAGCTGTGTGAAACCATAAAACAAGACAAACTATCAATATATATATATATATATATATATATATATATATATATATATATATATATATATATATAACAAGTTAAATTAAAAGAAGGATGGGTTAATAAAAAATATAAAACAGCAATAACCATACCAAAACAAAAGCACTGTAAAAGCAAAACAAATCAAAACATCCACAATAAAAGTAAAACAAACAGTCCTACTTATTTACGAATATGGGGTCAGGTCCATGTAATATTTGTGTATCTGATTGCTTTGGTAGCTTTCAGAATATAATCCAATGTCTCTTAGTTTTGTTTGTACTCTATTTTTATCTTCCTAGGTCACTCTGGGTGTTTGGACACCTTTCTTTCCTTTAACTGCTTTGGGTTTATGTGTCAGGATATCTGGTGTCACTGTTATTAGATTCTGTACAATTCCTAGGTTCTGCATAATTCCAACCTGTAGTCAGCACCTCTGCACTCACCGGCCTAGACTCTGGCCTGTGCTTCCCTACAGCAGGAGTGGAGGATTTCCAAAATAGATTTGGAACCTCCCCCTGAGGTCTTGTGCAGATATTATGTCTCGATGGATTTTCCTGTGTCTCTGGAAATTCTTACTGGGCTAGCCAGTGTGGTCCCAAGATGTACCCTGGACAAAGGGTTACTGGATCCTGGATGGACACACTTACTGCCAGAGCACTGCCAGTTCTGAGAGTGCAGGCTGGGTGCACTGCTATTACTGGACCCAGGGGTGAGTGGGTGCAGATGCCTAGTGCCTGCTGCTATGCTCCTCCAAGGTGCACTGGGCTGTGCTCTAGACTAGAACTGAGTCTCAGGCTGCTGGGCAGGCAGGAACTCCCAGCGGTGGGCCAGAGGTGCGGGATAGGTGCACACGGGTCTCCGGGCACAGGCGCTGAGCGGTGTCCAGCAATGATCTCTGCCTCCCGCGGGGCATGGAAGCTGGAGGCCCAAGGAGATCTCACGGGCACACAGAACTTTCACCGCCTGGAAAGCAGGCTGCCAGCAAGGTAGGTGCCTGGGCTCCAGTAGGGAGCAGGGAATAGGCACACAAGGTAAGCTCCGAGCTTAGGGGTGGGGATGGCGCCGACATTGGCTACTAGCGGGGGTCCGGGGCGCAGACAGGTTGCACGAGGCCAGTGCTGGGTTCTGAGACATGGGACAGATGCCCCAGGCTAGTGCTGGGCCTGGGGCGTACACTAGGACCCGCACTTTCCCTGGACACACTCAGTTACCTGGCTTCCTGGGTGCTGCTCGCTGCTTAAGATGAGGCTCTATGACTGTTTTCAGTCTTGGATTATCTTGCCAAGGTGGTATCAGTCAGTGCTCGGGAGTGCAGTTTGGGCAGGCAGGCAGCCCGTGCACCCCACTGGTGGGGCGGGCGGCCCTATTGTATCTGCCGCCAGTCTGGTGCCCAATCTTTGTGCTTCTTCTTCTTCTTCTTCTTCTTCTTCTTCTTCTTCTTCTTCTTCTTCTTCTTCTTCTTCTTCTTCTTCTTCCTCTTCTTCTTCTTCTTCTTCGAGTTCAGGGTTTCCGCCGAAGTACCTGGATCTGTTTTGGTTCCTGGGATGTATTTATTTTGTTGATTAAGACACTGCTTTCTAAGTAGTTAAACCTTATTTGTTTCAGCTACTGAGAAGTGCTGTGTCCCTCAGTCGCCATTTTGAATCCTTCTCTTATTTTTTATTCTTTATTTTGAGTCAGGGTGTCACTGAGCTCCAAAGAGCCACACTAAGTAGCTTAGGCTGTCCGCAAACCGTAATCCTCCTGTCTCAACCTCCCAAATGCTGGGATTACAAGTGTGTGCCACCAAACCCGGCTGCCTTAATCTTTTTTAAAATTTTTATTTGTCAGTTTAAAGTTTATTTATCTCCTTGAATTATTTTAGGAAGGTTTTATGTATCTGTAAACATGTCCATTTCTTTCTTCTAGATTTTTCATTTTAGTGTAGCATAGATTTTCAAAGTATTCTATGATAATCTGGATTTCTACACTCTCAGTGGTGATATCTCATTTTTCATCTCTTATCTTTGTAATTTGAATTGATTATTTCTTTTATAAGTTGGCTAATAGTTTATTTATCTTGTTAATTATTTCAAGAAATTAGCTTTTGGTTTTGTTTATTTTCTGTATTTTTAAAATCTCTTCATTTATTTTTGCTCTGATGTTAATAATTTCCTGTCTTTTACTGGATTTGTGGTTAGGAGGTTTCTGTTTCTCAAGGGCTTTGAGGTGTGTCATTAGGTTATTTATTTGCTGATTATCTGTTCTTATGTGAGCACTTAGTACTATGAATATTTCTCTGAATACTTCTTTCAAGGTGTCCCCTAAATTTTGATATATTCTGTCTCTATTTTCATTTGTTTCAAGCAATTTCTTAATTTCACTCCTTCCTTCTTCAATGAATCATTCAATATTCAGCCATATGGTGTTCAGTCTTTACATGTAAATGTGGCTATTTTGGGTCTTTTTATACTTCATTTCTAGTTTTATTCCATTGTGGTCTGAAAAGACACATGGAAGTATGTTACATTTTTGAATTTATTAGTGCTCAGTTTGTGGCCCAGAATTTTGTGGTCTGTTTTGGAGAAGATTCCATAAGCATCCTAGATAAATATAAACACTGCTGTAGGTGGGTGGGATATTCTGTATCTTTCTATTTGGTCCATTCGGTTAATGGTATCTTCAAGTACAAAGAATCTTACTGACCTTTTGTTTATAAGATCATTCCAGCAGTGTGAGTGGATTGCTGATATCTCCCAGTATTACTGTATTGGGTTCTATGTGTGACTTAATATAAAAAAGATTTTATTTTATGAAATTGGCTCCACCTATTTTAGGGGGATAAATGTTGACCATAGTTATTTTATCTTGCTGGATCGTTCTTTTTACCAGTAAAAAATTACCTGCTTTGTCTCTTCTGACAATCTTGGGCTTAAAGCCTAATTTGTCTGATATCATAGTTGCTATTCCTGCTTGTTTTCAAGTTCTGCTGGCAAGGATTACCTTGTTCTAGCCATTCACCTCTAGTTTGTGACTATCTTTACTAGTAAGATGTTTCTTGAAGTCAAAATATAGAAGGATTATGGTTTTTAACCTATTTTGCCACCTTATGTCTTTTTATTGGGGAATTGAGGCCAATTACATTCAACGTGATTATTGAGAGATTTTTAATTCCTAAAATTTTGAGTTTAAAATTTTGTTCTGTTTGTTTTTTTCTTATTTGCTTAGTTGTTTGCTTGATGTAAACTATTGTTTCTCTGGCTCTGTAATTTATTAATTCTTTCTTTGTAATTAACCTGTGAATATTTTATCTAGTACTGGTTTAGAAGACATATTCTTTCAACTTCTGTTTGTCATCGAAGAGATAGTTTTGCTGAGTTGAAAACTTTTGGTTGTGAGTTGTTTCCTTTCAGAGTTTTGAATATGTTGCTTTAGGCCCTCCTGGCTTTCTTGACTTGCTTTGGAAAGTCTGAGCTGATTCTAATTGGTTTGTTTCTGGATGTCACTTGGCCTTTTGCTTCTGTTGCCTTTAAAATTCTTTCCTTGGCTTCTACATTAGTCAGTTTGACTATTATGTGGCATGGTGAACCTTTTCTCTGATCTTATCTAAAGGAGGTTTTATAAGTTTTCTGTACCTCTTATCAACCTTATTCTCTGTTTGGACATTTTTCAAACACTCACAGCCCTAGACTCCCACCTGTGCTTCCCTACAACAGGGGTGGAGGATGTCCAAAGTATACTTGGAACCTTCCCCTGAGGTCCTGTGCAGATATTGTATCTCGATGGATTTTCCTTTGTCTCTGAAAATTCCAACTGGGCTAGCTGGTGTGGTCCCAAGATGTACACTGGGCAAAGGGATGCCAGTTCCTGGATGCCCACACTTACTGTCAGAGCTCTGCTATTCCGAGAGTGCAGGCTGGGTGCGCTGCTATTCCTGGGCCCAGGTGTGAGTGGGTGCAACTGCCTAGTGCCTGCTGCTATGCTCTTCCAAGGTGTATTGAGCTGTGTTCTCGATTAGAACTAAGGATCAGGGACTCCCAGTGGTGGGCCAGGGGTGCAGGATAAGTGCACAAGGGTCCGGGTGCACAGGCAGTGCGTGGTGTCCAGCAATGATCTCTGCATCCCATGGGACATAGAAGCTGGGGGGACCCCGAGGAGATTTCAGGGGCGCACAGAGCTTTTGCCGCCTGGAAGGCAGGCCTCTGGCAAGGTGGATGTCTGGGCTCCAGTGGGGTGTGGGGGCTAGGCACACAAGGTAGTCTCCGATTTAGGGGTGGCAGTGGTGCAGGCACTGACTACTAGCAGGGGTCCGGGGCACAGACAGGGTGCGTGAGGACAGTGCTGGGTTCTGAGGCGTGGGATAGATGCCCTGGGCCAGTGCTGGGGTTGGGGCTGGGGTGCACGCTAGGATCCGCACTTTCCCTGGACGCACTCAGGTACCTGGCTTCCTTGGTTCAGGCTTCTGTGGGAGTCCCTGTGCTGTTGTGATCCAGTCACTGGTAAGCACACAGAATTCTGATGTGGGTGCTGCTCGCTGTTTAAGATGAGGCCCTATGTCCGTTTTCAGTCCCGGATTATCTTGCCGCGGTGATTTCAGTCAGGGCTGGGAAGTGCCGTTTGGGCTGGCAGGCAGCCCGCGAAGGCAGCCAGCCAGCGGACGTCCTAATTGTATCTGCAGCAGGTCTGGTGTCCGATCTTTGTTCTTCTTCTTCTTCGAGTTCAGGGTTCCCCCGAGGTACCTGGATCTGTTTTGGTTCCTGGTATGTATTTATTTTGTTGATTAAGACACTGCTTTCTAATTAGTTGAACTTTATTTGTTTCAGCTACTGAGAAGTGCTGTGTCCCTCAGTCGACATTTTGAAAAATCCCCTCTGGTCTGTTTTTTAAGTCTTTGATCCATCTCGGGTTGATTCCTGTGCACAGTGAGAGGTAAGGCTTTAGTTCCATCTTTCTACAAATGAATAGCCAGTTCTCCAAACACAATTTGTTGAAAAGGCTGTCTTTTCTCCAGCATATGAGTTTGGCCCCTTTGTCAAAGATCAATTGAGTATAAGTCCATGGGTTTGTTTCTGTATCTTCTATTCTGTTCCATTGGTCTGTGTGCCTGTTGCACCAATATCATGCTTTTTTTTTTTACTACTATTGTTCTGTAGTATAATTTGAAGTCAGGGATTGTAATGCCTCCTGCATGGTTCTTATTGCTGAGAATTGCTTTGGCTATTCTGGGTCTTTTCTTTGGCTCGTGGATTTAAAATATTTTTTACCCAAAGGATAACTTCACTTACTAACAAAACACAAATGCCATTCATAATGTCTCATGACACCAATTGAGACTGTGATGTTCTGGTCTCTGGCTCCAGGAATATAATTAAGCACCTTTCAAATCATGGAGCCCATTTAAATGTGAAGGCCCAGATAAGGAGATTCAAGACATTGGGATGAGATAGCACTACTCTTTTGTACCTGATTGGAGGTGATAGTGTGAGAGAATAGTTTTAATCCAGGAAAAAAAGAATTATCCTCTTCAAGGACCAGATATGATTTTCAATGTCCAGTGCCGTGATTTCGGTTTGACAGAGAAAGGATAATTATTGATAATTTTCAAACTCATTATGTGCTTTTCTATTCTTTAACTTCACTTTCCCATTATTCCCCTAGATAACTCTCACACACATACACACACGAACACACTCATACCCTAACACACACACACAAGAATGGACATCTAAACAAAATTACTTTAATAATTTTGCGCTGGTTAAAATTGTGAACTAAATTAGAAATTCATATATATATATATATATATATATATATATATGCAGAGTCTGAACTACTAAACCCATATATTCTTACTCTAAATTTTAATATGCATTATTATCAAATAAACAATTAACATTAACATATATTTTTGGACTTATTTCTTTTTATATGCTTTATATTGGTATATTATAATCTCACATCAAAATGTAAATCATGTTGACAGTGACATACATGCAAATATCAAATGCTGCCCCCTTCAGTTTTAACATATATCTTTAAAACAGCCTATATAACCAGGCGTGGTGGCACACACTTGTAATCCCAGCGCTTTGGGAGGCTGAGACAGGAGGATCACACAGGTTTGCAGCCAGCCTCAGCTACTTAGTGAGGCTCTCAGCAATTTAGTGAGATCTTGTTTCCAAATAAAGTATAAAATAGGTCTGAGAGTATAGCACAGAGGTGGGAAAGCCCCTGGGTTCCACCCCTAGTACCACAATAAATAAATAAATAAATAAATAAATAAATAAAACAGCTTATATAATTTATTTTATTGACAATAAATAAAATTCAATTCACAAGATGGGAGAAAATTACAATTCATATTTCTGATGTAGTCCTTATAGATATCCAGAATATATTAAGAGGTATGAGTATATTATTTCATACTTACTGGGATGATTATAATCAGACATATAACAACAAGTATTGGCAATGATACAAATAAATTATAACTTTCACACATGTCTCATTGAGGAGGTAATATGGTTGGCCCATTTTGAACAAGTCTGACTGATCAACAAATTCAGCATGATATCTGGATACAAAATCAATCTTAAGAAATTAGAAGCTTTTCTTATCCCAACTATAAATCCACTGAGAAATAAATCCTGAATACACTTTCACTCAGTATATCCCACACAAAAAATACTTGGGAATAAACTTAACCATAAAAGACTTCTACAAAGAAAATTATAAAACATTGAAAAGAGAAATAAAAGAAAACCTTAGAAAATAAAAAGACCTTCCATTTTCATGCATAGACAGAGTAAATATCATCAAAATGGCTATTTTTCCAAAAGTGATCTACAGATTCAATGCAATACTCATTAAATTACCAAGGTCATTCCTCACAGACATAGATAATATTAGTCCCATAATTCATTTGGAAGAACAAAATACAAACAAAACAAAACAACAACAACAACAAAAAAAAAAAAATAGCCAAAGTAGTTCTCAACAACAAAAACCAGGCTGGAGGAATTTTAATACCTTACTTTAAACTATACTACAAAGCCATAGTAATAAAAATAGCAAAGTACTGTTAAAAAAAAAAGGATACATAGACCAATGGAGCAGAATACAAGACTCAAACAAATATGCACACTTACAGCCAATTGATTTTTGACAAAGGGTCCAAAAACATACACTGGAAAAAAGATATCCTGTTCAACAAATGGGGTTGGTAAATCTGGATAATCATATACAGAAAAGTGGAAATAAATCCCACTTTACAAACCTGCACAAGAGTCAATTCAAGATTAATCAAAGACTTGGAAATTAGACCTGAGACCTTGAGGCTCCTTGAAAAGGGAATAGGTCCAACATACAACATACAGGCACAGGTAAAATCTTTCTCAATAAGACCCCAAAAGCACAAGAAATTAAAAGGCAGATCAATATGTGGGATTGCATTGAACTGAAGAGCTTCTGTACAGCAAAAAAACAAAAAAACAAACAAACAAAAAAACAAACTATCAAGAACCTCAACAGAGAGCCCACAGAATGAGAAAAGATTTTTGCCACTTATTCTCCAATAGAGGGCTAATATCTAGACTATACAGAGAAGTCAAGAAACTCATCACTAAGAAAACAAATAACCCTATCAAAAATGGGCAAGGAAACTAAATAGACACTTCATGAAAAAAGAAATTCAAATAGCCAATAAATGCATGAAAAAATGCCCAACATTATTAGCAATGAGAGAGATGCAAATCAAAACTACCCTGAATTTTCATCTAACTATAATAGCAATCATTCAAAACACAAACAACAAATGCTGGTGAGGATGTGTAGAAAATCAGTCTGCTGGGTGTGGTGGCACATGTTTGTAATCCCAGTACTTAGGATGCTGAACTAGGAGGATTGCAGAATCATGGCCAGCCTCAGCTACCTAGTAAGGCCCTCTGCAATTAGTGAGACCCTGGTTTGAAATAATGTATAAAAATAGAGTTGGGGTGTATCTCAGAGATAGAATACTCTTGGGTTCAATCCAAAGTACAGAATAACAATTAAAAAAAATCAGTCTAGTTTTGGCTAGATGTTTTTTATAAAGTTATTTTAGGAGATATAGAAAGACTTTCTGGGACAGACATTTCTATCCAGACGAAAATAATGGGATATTTTCTCTATAAAATAAAATTCTACTTCTAAAGTAGCTTTTTGCTTTGTGAATGATAAAGTAAATTTTAAATTAATTTTTGAGGGTCTAGATATGAACCCAGAAGCATTTGACCTATGAGCTACACCCCCTTCCCAGTTTTTTATTCTTAATTTTGAAACAGGGTCTCACTGAGTTGCAGAGGGCCTCACTAAGTAGCTGAGGCTGTCCAAGAACCACGATCCTCCAGTCTCAGCCTCCTGAATGCTGGGATTACAAGCATGCTCCACCACACCCGGCTTAAATTAATTTTAAATACCACATGCAGATAATAAAATGTTTTTTAAAAAGGTAGAAAGCAGTCAATATGAAGGAAAAAATTTTCCTCCTATCTCCAGTCCTCTAAACAGATAACTATTATTAGGCATTTTTTATTCATCCTTGCATGGTATAAATACATAGAGACATGCTTTTTTTTTTTTTTTTGGTGCTACTGGGGTTCCTGGAAGCCCTTCTACCTCCGGGCTACACACCCAGACCTATTTTTACATTTTTATTTGGAAACAGGGTCTCCTAAGCCAGCGCGCGCAGCTGGCTTCGAACCTGCATGATCCTCCTGTCTCTGCCTCCCAAGCGTGGGATTACAAGCGTGTGCCACCACGCCCGGCTTAGAGACATGCTTTTGAAATAACATAAATAGTACTTCACTGTACACAATGTTCTTCACCTTACTTTTTCCCTTTAAAATTATAGTTAGGAGTTATGTATCATTTATTCTGGTTATCTATTCAGACCTAAGAAACAAACTTAAAAGAGTTGACTTAAAATAATAACAGTCGCCGGGCGTGGTGGTGCATGCTTGTAATCCCCGCCCTTGGGAGGCAGAGACAGGAGGATTGCGCAGGTTCGTAGCCAGCTGCGCTGCCTTAAGAGACCCTGTTTCCAATTTTTTTTTAAAGTATAAAATAGATCTGGGAGTATAGCCCGGAGATAGAAGGGCTTCCAGGAAACCCAGTACCACCACTAATAATAATAATGATGATGATAATAATAATAATAATAATAATAATAATAATTTATTTTGAGCAAAAATCTGGAGTTTACTGGGCTCAAACAGTTCTCATCAGGGTCCCTTATGTGACTGCAAATGGATGGTCCTTGGGAATGTATTTGTTTGATGTCACAGAGGCCTCAGCACTTATTTGTCTGGTACTTGGGGACAAAGTTCCACCTTAGATCGATCTCTCTCTCTCTCTCTCTTTCTCCTTCCATTCTTCTCTCTTCACTATCATTGTGGTTTTATGGTACCCAGACTTCCATGTAGGGTGACTAAGTGCTACTAGAGCAATTACCACAAAAGAAAATGGAAGAAACTCCACATTCTTGCCTAGCCTAGCCTCAGAAGTCATGTAGCATCATTTCAACTGTTTTCTATTCATTAATGCAGTCACAGAGGTCATAGCTCTTGGCAATGACTTCACTTTTTGAATGGTGTGGCAAGATTTTTTTTACCACCTTTTCAATCCACCACATCAAACAAGGTAGAAGTGTCTTATTTTTCCTGAGTTTCTCTCTTTCTTCTCCCTACCTCCTGTTCATCTTCTTCATAGTGAAGATTAAAGTGAGGGGAATTATACCTCCAAGCTACTATCCCAGCCTTTTCATTTTATAATTTAAAACATGGTCTCCAAAAGTTCCTCTTGCTGTCCTACAGTCCTCCTGTTCCAGCATCCCAACTGCTGAAATTACAGGCATATGCCATCAGGCTCTGCTTTATTTTTCTTTAATAACTGCATGGCATTAAATAGTATGAGTGATGCTGGGCGTGGTGGCGCACGCTTGTAATCCCCGCGCTTGGGAGGCGGAGACAGGAGAATCGCGCAGGTTCGAAGCCAGCCTCGCTGGCGTAAGAGACCCTGTTTCAAAAATAAAAAATAGGTCTGGGAGTGTAGCCTGGAGGTAGAAGGGCTTCCAGGAACCCCAGTACAACCAATAAATAAATAAATAAATAAATAAATAAATAAATAGTATGAGTGCATAATAATTGAATAAATCTCTCAATAATGAATATTTTGGTTCTTTTCCATCTTTCTCTACTGCAACAATGCACAATAGATTTTTTTTAATTATTGGTGCTTTGTAGTCATTCATCTTAATGGAGTAAAAGATGGTATAGTAATACATGCACACATCACTCATTTAGTCCTTACCCAATTCCTACCCTGTTCCCTCCCCAACCCTCATTCTCATGTTTGGCATACTGATTGAATTTGATATGTTAGTGAATAAACATCATGTACATTAGAGACTCTCCCTCTTCTCCTTCTCATCCTCTTCTGTTAGGTTCCCTTATTGGATCATTTATCTTTTCTCCTTCCTTATCTAGAGTTCCTTCTATGACCCCTTCTCTCTCTACCTTTTGAATATTAGGGTGATCATTCGATTTTTTATTTTTTTTGCAGAACTGGGGATGGAACCTGGGATAATTCTACCCCGAGCTACATCCCCAGCCCTATTTTATGTTTTGTTTATATTCACAGATTTTCTGTATTTTCTCATTTTAAATTTTACTTTTTTTATCTTAACTGACATAAGAATTATACATATTTATGGAGAACAATGTGAGATTTTGATATCTCCATACATAGTATAATGATCAAATCAGTAATTAAAATATTTTTAAAAATACAAAATTAATTAAAATTAAGGGTATATTCACAAGTGACTTGACATCAAGAATTTGATGATTCATTCATCTACCAAATTTGGTAAATTTTGAGACATTTTATATTCAATGTTTTTACTTTTTACCTTAAAATTCAAATTTATTCTGTTCTACCCTACTCTACCTTTCTGAAATTCTGATGACATGACTGCTAGCTATATTCTTTCTCATTTCCTTTTTTGTATTTATTTATTTATTTATTTATTTATTTATTTATTTATTTATGGGTCTGGGGATGGAACCCAGGGGCATTTTACCTCCGCACCACACACCCTGCCCTATTTCTATTCTTTATTTTGAAACAGGGTCTCACTAAGTTGCAAAGGACCTCACTAAGTAGCTGAGGCTGTCTGTGAACCACGACCCTCTGGTTTCAGCCTCCCAAATGCTGAGATTACAAGCGTGCACCACCACACCTGGCTTGTTTTTATTTAATAATCCCACATATCCCTTAGGCTCTGTTCATTTTTTAACATAATATTTTCTATTTTTCTGTCTTTGACTTCACTGAATTTCTCCTTGCCAAAACTGTTAGTAGATCAAATATACCCTGTACTTTGTGGCCAGAGTACAATGTTTATTGGCTGAAAGTTTTTTGGCTTGCAAGGCTGCCTTTTATGATTATTTATCCAGAGAAAGCATAATTTTCTAATTGTTTTTATATTTCAGACTGGGAATTTGAGAGGCAAAAATAACATCCAAGAAGCTAACTACTATTGCATTCTTTTGATCCTGGGTTCCCTAGGCTGTCTGCATTTTCCTCTGCATTTCTCAGTCTTCTTATAGTTCGTTTTTTTTTATTTATATTTTATTGGTGCAATGTATTCATACATCATAATGGTATAAAAAATACTTTTGGAGACATACATGCACACATCGCCCAGTTAGCCCCTACCTGATCCCCACCTCGTTCCCTCCCCATCCCTCCTTCCCATGCTTGGCTTAGTGGTTGACATCTAGTTTTATAGCAATTTATCCAATATTAACGATGATAATCTCACATAACAGTTTCATTTGTCTGATACCAAGCTTTTGATGACTTAAAGATAACATTTCAATATTTCTTTTTGCTTTCTTTCTTACCAGAGAATATTATTTTCTTTGTTTTAGGTGAAACTATCATACATTTATTTATTTATTTTTCAGAAAAAAATATATCCTGATATGGAACATGGACTCTAGATACCCAAAACAATCTCAAAGAAGAACAAAGCTAGAAGATGTATATTTTATTATTTCAAACCATATAAAGCTACAATAATTGAAACAGTGTAGTACTGTTCTAAAGGCAGATATATAAAACATTTGAGTGAAATAAAAGCCTAGAGATAAATTCTTCCATATATTGTCAAGTTATTTTTGAAAAGGTTTCCACAAACATTTGGTGGAGGAAATAATAATCTTATCTAAATATTGTTGGAAAATAATAATTACATGAAAAAGAATAAAATTGGACCCTTACCTAACACATACACAAATTTTAACTCAAAATAGATAAAAGACCTAAATATAAATCTTAAGACTATAAACTTTTAGAAAAAAATCTGGGTCATAAAACCTCACAACATTGAAATTGGCAGTGATTCCTTGGATATGATTTCAATGGCACAAGTAACAGAAGAGTAAACAAACTCCATAAAAAATAAAATATTGTATATCCAAAGACAATGTAAACAGAGTTAAAAGTTACTGATAGAATAGGATAAAATATTTCCAAATGCTATATCTGAAGGTATATTAATATTCCAACTAGAAATCCTAAAAATTAGCAAAAATAAAAGCAAACAATACAATTTAGATATATGTAAAATACTAACATAAATAATGAATCTCCACAGATTACCAATCTTAGTTGTCTGTTGGATGGAAAATCTTGTTTCTCTAGTTCTGGTGTGTGTTACCTATTTCTTCATTGTAGTTAATCTCTTTGAGTATTTTCTCTAGTGCTGGTTTTGAAGACATAAATTCCTTCAGTTTCTATTTGTCGTAGAAGCGTCTTATTTCCCCATCTAATTTGATAGAAAGTTTTGCTGGGTAGAAAATTTTTGGCTGGAAGTTGTTTTCTTTCAGAGTTTGGAATATGTTACTCCAAGCCCTTCTGGCTCTCATGACTTGGTTTGGGAAGTCTGGAATGATTCTAATTGGTTTGCCTCTGAATGTCACTTGGCCCTTTGTTTTTGTTGCCTTTAAGATTCTCTGCTTGGCTTCCACATTGGTCTTTTTGACAATTATGTGTCGTGGGGATGCTCTTCTCTGATCCTGTCTAACGGGAGTTCTATAAGTTTCCTGGACCTGTGTATCGACCTCTTGCTCTATGTTTGGAAAATTTTCTGCTATTACTTCCTTGAAAAGATTGTTGATCCCTTTGGTTTCACCTTCTTTTCTCTCTATTCCAATTATTCTTAGGTTAGCTCTCTTAAAATGGGCCCATATTTCTTCAATGTCAGATTCCTGCTGTCAGATTTTTTTTTCTAAATTAGAAACTATGTGTTCATTTTTTTGAATGATCATCTTCTAGGAGCAAGATTCTATTCTCCACGTGGTCTAATCGGTTGTTTGTACTTTGAATTGAGGCCTTTACTTTATTAATTGCACCCTTTATCTCTCTTTGGCTCTCTCTGAATTCTTTTTGAAACACCTCTATTATTTCTACAGTTATTTTCCTGATTTGATCTTCTAGAAATCTTTTAATTTCTGTTTTATCAGGTTCTGATGTTGTGGGGTTGTGGGCATTCATTGCTTCATTGTTATTCCTCTTTCCCATGATTTCGGAAGTTTTGTCTTCTCTGGGTTCTTCCCTTGGGTCACTACAACTTCACTTAAGGTGCTCTGGATCTCGAGTCTGTGGTATCTCGGTCAGCACTACTCCTTTACTGGGTTGTATCGCAGAGTCTCAGACCCTGGGAGTCAATCGAGTCTGCTTTAGACCATGGGGGGGGTGCCAGATTGGACGTTCTCCTATGGTGTGATATCTCTGCCACCTCTACTCCCCCACTGGATCAAGTCCCTGGGAGTACAGTACTGGGATTTCTCCTCTAGGGGCCACAATTTGACTCACTGTTGTTGAGTGCACAGATGGAGCTGTCGTAGACTCGGTGAATTTGTTGCTGCTGCCGCCAGTAGCAATATGGCACCGCTGCCACGCCCTTGGTTGTGAGGTTGGCGTATTTCTTTTCTGTGTTTGAGCTCTGCTCTGAGTCCCTGCAGGGTGTGCTGAGCCTAGCCTCTGGGAGCTTTAGATGCTCCCTGCGCCGAGAAATTTGCCAAATTCCTACCGGCTAATCCACAGCGGCTCACCTCGGCTCGCTGTCTGCCGCTCCTCTCTGGAGCCTGGTGGGCTGTTGATTGTGTTGGTCTGGTGCTGTCCCGTGAGCTTGCCACTGCAGCCAGCAGTAAGGCGCTGCTGCCGCATCCTTGGCTGTGAGGCCGGCATATCTCCTCTGTGGCTCTGAGCTCCGTTATGAGTTCCCTTCCTCTCAGGAGCCTGGTGCTGCAAGGGAAAATGGCGCCCGCCGCTTCATGCCGTGGCTTCGGCTGCTGCACTGGGGTCTGGTTTCTGGTGTCTCATTTTTCCAGCCCTCTTTTTCTCTGTCCCTTGAAATTACATTTTTTTTTCTCTGCTGATGGTGTTTTCTGGCTATGAAAGGCGCTGATTTTGTGGAAATAGAGATTGGTTGTTAACGGGGCTCGTAAGGCCCGCCTTTCTCCGTCGCCATCTTCCCGGAAGTCTTATACTTCTTTTATAAATGGTTTACAGATTTTTGATTTGTATTTTGCAAGAGAAATAGAAAAAATTATTCAAATTTTATCAGAAGCAGAAGTTCTTAAATTTTTGAATAATTAATTTATATTTCATGGATTCTGGGATTCATATAATATTTAGAAAGGTTTCCACTCTGAAATTCAAGATGAGCTCTCTCATATTTGCTTCTATATTAATATTTGTTAGTATTGCTTTGGTTGAGATCTGAAATGTCCCACAAATAGCTCATGTATTTAAATCATGATTCACCAATGTAGAATGTAGCTTCAAAATAGAGCTTTTAAAAATGATTTCACCATGAGGAATCTAACCTCATCAGGAGATTAGTTCATTGGATGGCTTAAATATTTGAATAGACTACTGGATCAAATCTGTAGGCAGATGGAGAATGGCTGGAGTAAATAAGTCATAGCTTTGGGGACTATATCTATTCTTGACCTCTCTCTCTCTCTCTCTCTCTCTCTCTCTCTCTCTCTCTCAATCTCCCTCCCTCCCTCCCTCCCCCCTTCCCTCCTTCTCTCCCTTTCTCCCTACTGTTTCCTACTTCTCACAAGCTGAGTAGATTTTTTCTGCTACAAACTGATCTGCACCATAATATTTCTGCTATGGAACCAGCCAATCATAAAGTAAACCGCCAAAATCATGTGCCCAAATAAAATTTTCCTTCACTAAGTCATTCTTTCAGAGCAACAAAAACATGACTAACACAGGCATTTTGCTTTCTTTCTCTGTTTTTGCGGCTTTATCAAGTCTTCATTATAAAAGCAGTAGGAAATAGAGAAGAAAAAGAAAAAGCAGCATGCTGGCATGCACATTGGTAAGCCTGAAAATGAAACTCTGACCCCTCTCTCGGAACCCCAGCCTTTAACTTGATTTTGTATTGGTATCTTCTTATCAACATTACCAAGTCAATGGGTTAGTAATTTATTTCTTAGCCAGGTGTTGCCTTTTTGCCTCTGGACAGTGCACGTACTAAGTGCAGGGGTCAATAATCTAGCTGGCTTCAGGACTATCTTTATGGGTCTGAAATGCCCCAGGCAGAATCACTACTGTCTTAGGGGTTTTAATTGTCTCTCCATATTTTTATGACTAAAGGCTTTACTATGAGTAAATTAGGACAAGGGGCAGAGAGAGAAAGAGGAACTCTGCATTGTAACAGCTGCTGCTCTTCTCTGCCTGAGTGCCTGCACAGCACCCAGGCACTGACTGCATTTTTACATTTTGGAAATTAATACCACAAACAAAAATTTTGTACCAATTACTTATCTTCCATCTCCAGACCATCTTAGCACCTTGTAATGTCTAATCTACTTCTTGTCTCTATGAAATACCTATTCTCTATAATCTATTTTTTTTTTTTTTTTGCGGGTCCGGGGATGGAACCCAGGGGCATTCGACCTCCAAGCTACACCCCCTGCCCTATTTTTTTTATTCTTTATTTTGAAACCGGGTCTCACTGAGTTGCAGAGGGCCTCACTAAATAGCTGAGGCTGTCCATAAACCGCGATCCTCCAGGTCTCAGCCTCCCAAATGCTGGGATTACAAGCGTGCGCCACCATGCCCAGCTTTATAATCTATTTTATATAATATAATAGTAGCTTTATACATTCAGTAGAATGTTTTCAAGGTCTACCATATTAAGACATATATCAGAACTTTATTCCTTTTTACAGTTAAATAATATTTTATGTTTCATATCACAGTCATTTATTGATTGACATTTGGGTTGTTTTCAACTTTAGGCTGATGTGAATAATGCTACTATGAACCCTGAAATGCAAGAATCTATTTTAGTGCTTGTTTTCAATTTTAGTGTAGTAAAACTTTTGTAAATCTATTTTGTATGATATTGTAGTGATAGATACCTGACACTATATTTGAAAACCCCATAGAACTTTATAGCACAAAGAGTGAATATTAATGTATACAGGCAAAAAAATAATTTAGAACATCAGGAGATCCCAGCAAAGAAAGCAAACAAAAACAAGATAATCTGATGGTATTTTTTAATATATAAAACAACTTCACTTAATGGAATAGGTGTAAAAGAAGCTGACAAAAATGACTGTGGAAATGAGTAGTCAGTGCAATTAAATGCAAAAGGTGCTGTACATAAGAATTGTATTCTCATTAGTAAAGTTTTATCCCATGGTAGTCTGTTTTAAAAATTCTGATACTGCTGTACTTACATATTGATACTGACAAATTAAGTAAATGGGTGGTGGACTATGAGGCCAGGTTTCCCAACCATTTGACAAGAAGTTTACTGACAACATGGGAAAAAGGCTAGAATGATCCATGTGCTAATTCATTAAACTCAGAGGAATCAGTATGGACTCATTTCGTTTAGTAGAGATACCAAATTTTAGAAATATTTGCATATTATATATACAAGTTAATATACAAATATATGTATACTTATATATATTTGCCTGTTTTTTCAGGTGAGAGGGCTTAGAAACAATGACACCTCGGTAGCAATAAGGATGTTTATTACCTGGATATTGTTTTGTTTTGTTTTGTTTTGCGATACTGAGAATGGAACCCAAGGGCATTCTACCTCAAAGCTACACCACCAGGCCTATTTTTTATTCCTTATTTTGAAAAAGGGTAGCTGAAGCTGCCCATAAACCTCTGATCCTCCTGTCTCAGCCTCCCAAATGCTGGTATTAGAAGCATATGACACCACATCTGGCAGGTATAGGGATTGTATGAGATGAACTTGAATCGTCTTGGAATGCTGGAAAAGAGTAGATGCTTTAAAAAATCTCCACAATAATGAGAATATGTTTAGGAGCCACAAATCCAATTTAAAAAGCACCAAATGAGCAAAGCTGGATATTTTTATTAAACCAGTACCCAACACTACATGTTAGGCTATTAATGTAATGTTACCAAAGGCCCTCAACTGAACAGGATCATTATCCATTATTTGACCATCTTATAGATGCACTCCACATATGGAAAGGATTTATCACTTTCTGACAGTATACTTAGATTATTTATAAATATATATATGATATATATATACACTTTTATTAGGTGCATTATAATTATACATCATAGTGAAGCTCAAAGTGATATAAACATACAGATACACAGCAATTGGTGCATTTTTCTCTGCATCCCAACCAACTCCCATCCCATTTTTTTCTCTGCATCCCAACCAACTCCTTCTTCTCTGTACCTGTTAGTGAGATTGGTAGTGATGCTGTCCTACATGAGCATTTAAACCTTATTTCTTCAATCCTCCTTTTATCCCTCTATATCTCCTTTCTCTAATCCCCTTCTACTATTCTACAGGCCTCTTTCTTCATTTATCTGAAATATCTTTTGTTTCACATTTTCTCTCTAGTTTCCTCATATGATAGTAAACATATAACTCTTGACTTTCTTTTTTGTAAATGATATCACATTTATTTTATTTATGAAACAAATTAGAAGAAAAAGACTATTGTGAAATCAGTAATTTCATTAAAAACTGTACCTGTGGACAAATTATCCATGTTACTTTGGGCAGAATTCTATGACTTTATTTTTTTATATTTTATATTTTTTATTTATATGCAGATCCTATTGAAAATGGCATACATTCACACAGTACCTGGTGCCCTCCCCCATTTCCCTTCCCCCCAACAATAAGTTTCCAGGTTGACCATGTTACATTCACACCTATACACATATTCGAATGATGCTCCTTCAGTTAATCAACCTCAGACTTCTTCCTCTCCCAACCCTTTCTTTCTAGCTTTGCTGAGGTTTCCACTCCATTATCTGGAGTTCCTCTGGTATCCCTAATACTCCCTAGTTTGGGCATATTTAAAAAAAATATGTCTCTTACCTTTCTGTGCTTGGCTGATCTCACTTAACATAATGTTCTCCAGTTTGGCTATTGTGAACTGTGCTGCTGTGCTGCTCTGAAACTGCCTGTCTTTTAATTTGCTATTCCATAATAATAAAATTTATACTGGGGGTATATATTCATCTCTACCAATCTGACTCAAATACTCAAACTTTTGAATTTGTCCCCAGGAGCTTCTTTTACTAGATATAGTTCTTAGTGTAGTTAAGCAGGAGTCTTGGATTAGCTGCAATTCACTATGCTGTCCTGGCTCACACTCCACAGGACTTTATTCAGGGCCTGTAGCTGGCTGGTGGGGACTTCATGTACTCCAAAACCTACTGCTGCTCTGCTGATTGTAAGTCTGTGATACTGCAGAGTGCTGAACTCCAGCCTCTATGACCACTGGGATTAGGCTCAGTAAAGCTAGCAATTGCTATGTTCCAAAATTATGATCTTGTTCACTAAGCTTTGATAGTCCCTGGAACACCACTCTAGACCTCGTCATTATGGTACCGTGAGGTACTTTCTGTCACTAGCTTATATGCTTTCCAGGGATAAACTCTGCTGGCAAGAGAGTATTGAATTTCCAGCTTTTGGCTGGATCAAGTGATATTCTGGTCCATTGGTGCAGTCTACCCAATATGACACCTTTGCTGTACTCCACCCAAGGTCCAAGGACTGGCAATAAGAGAATGCAAGGTTCCAAGCTTAGGACTTGGGTGATTCATTTCCTTAATTCCAGGAAAATCATTCGTGTCTTGGGCAGCCACACTGCTGGGGACCCTTGCTGGCCTGAGAAACTAGTGCATTGTGGCTCTCAACCTGGCCAGGTGCAAGTTCACTGCTTTTAGAGTCTAAAACACTGTAGGATGAGCTATTTCTCCCTAGCACCACTAATCGGTGTTCCATAGTAATCTCTAGAGTCCTTGCAATGGCTTCTTTTTTCTATTTTAAATAATTTTTATTAGTGCATTGTAGTCATACATCTTAATGGGATACAAGATGGTGAAGACATACATGCACACATAATTCAATTTGCCCTTACTTAATTACCACCCCATTGCCACTCCCTCCCTCCTTCTCATGTTTGGCTTACTGATTGATATTGATATTTTTTTAAAGTACATCATGTGCATTAGAGAATTTTCCTCTTCTTCCCTCCCATCCACTCAATTAGGTTGCCTTATTTGCTCATCTATGGTATCTTCTTCATCTAGAGTTCCTCTTGTGATCCATTATCTCCCTAGCTTCCCCATATTAGGAAAAACATCTGATTCCTTATTTTTTGTGACTGACTAATCTCACTTAGCATAATGTCCTCCAATTCCATCCATTTCCATGTAAATGATTTAATTGTGTTTCTCTTTATGGCTTAGTAAAATTCCATTGTGTACATATTCCATGGTTTTGTAATCCATTCATCTATTGAGGAACATCTTGGCTAGCTCTGTAGTATGGCAATGGTGAGTTGTGCAGCTATGAACATAGATATGCATGCATTAGTTCGGTAGTTTGGTTTTCTTTCTTTTGGGTAGACACCAGAAGTGATATTGCTGGAACATGTGGTAAGTTCATTCCCATTCTTCGGAAGATCCTTCATAATATTATAGAAGTGGTTGCACTAATCTGCAATCCCACCATCAATGTATTAGTTTTTCCACTTCACATCCTTGCCAGCATTTGTTTATGTTTGTGTTTTGAATGATTGACATTCTAATTGGAGTTAGGTGAAACCTAAGTGTAGTTTTGATTTATATCTCTCTGATTGCTAATGCTCTTGGTCATATTTTCATGCTTTAATTAGCCATTGAATTTCTTCTTTGTGGAGTGTCTATTTAGTTTACTTGATTATTTTTTGAGTTATTTGGTTTTTTTTAGTGTTGAGATTATTAAGTTCTCTGTATATTCTAGATATTACTCCACTATTGAATTAGTTGGCAAAACTCATCTCCCATTCTGTGGGCTCTCAGTTGGGGTACTTGATATTTTCCTTTTCTGTACAGAAGCTCTTAAGTTTAATGCAATCCCACATATTGATTTACTTTTAAGTTTATTGTGCCTTTGGGTCTTGTGGAGAAAATTTTTATCTGTGCCTATGTGTTGGACCTATGCCCTCTTCAAGGAGCCTCAAGGTCTCTGGTCTAATTTCCAAGTCTTTGAACCATTTTTAATTGACTCTTGTGAAGAGTGAGAAAGTGGGGTTTATTTCCAACTTTCTGCATAGTGTTAACCAGTTTTGCCAACACCATTTGTTAAAGAGGCTATCTTTTCCCAGTGTATGTTTTGGGGCTCTTTGTCAAAACTCAATTAAGTGTATGGATTTGTTTCTGTGTCTTCTATTCTGCTTCATTGGTATATGTATCTGGTTTTGTGACAGTACCATGCTGTTTTGTTTATTATTATGGCTTTATAGTATAGTTTGGAGTCAGGTATTTTTTTTTTTTTTTGGTGGTGTTGTTCCAAATGAATTTAAGAACTGATTTTTCTACGTCTGTGAGAAATGATCTTGGTAATTTAATGGGTATTGCATTGAATAGGTAGATCACTTTTGGAAGAATTGCCATTTTGATGAGATTTATTCTGCCTATCCATGAACATGGAAGGTATTTCCATCGTTTAAGGTCTTTGATTAATTTTTACAATGTTTTATACTTTTCTCTGTAGAATTATTTTACCTCCTTGGTAAAGTTTATTTCTAAGTATTTTATTTTTTGTAAAAAGTCCTGAGTGGAAGTGTTTTCTGAATTTCTCAATGGATTTATGGTTGTACAAAAACGCTTCCAAATTTTTAAGATTGATTTTGTATCCAGACACTTAGCTGAATTTGTTGATCAGTTCTATAAGCCTTTTACTTGAAATTGTTGGGTCTTCTAAGTATAGTATCATGTCATCTGCAAATAGTAAATTTTGAGTTTTTCTTTTCCTATCTGTAGTCCAATGATTTCCTTTTCCTGCCATATTGCTCTGACTAGAGTCTCAAATACTATATTGTAAAGAAGTGATAATAATGGACATCCTTGTCTTGTTCCTGTTTTTAGGGAATTATTTGAAGTTTTTCCCCATTTAATATGATGTTGGCTGTGGGCCTATTGTAGATTGCCTTTATGATGCTCATGTATGTTTTTTCTATTCTGATTCTCTGCAGTGCTTTTAGCATAAATAAATGTTGGATTCTGTCAAATTTTTTAGCATCTATTAAAATAATCTTGTAATTTTTGTCTTTGATTCTGTTTATGTGATGAATGACATGGATTCATTGTTGTATGTTGAACCAGCCTTGCTTCCTAGGGATGAACCCTACCTGGTCATGCTGTATAATTTTTTTGATGTGATTTTGAATGCGTTTTGCTAGTATTTTGTTTAGCAGTTTTGCATCCAAGTTCCTCAAGGATATAGGCCTGTAATTTTCCTTCCTTGAGCTTTCTTTATTTGGTTTTGGTATTGGTGTGATACTGGCTTCATAGAATGTATTTGGAAGAGTCCTATTTCTTTCTATTTTATGAAATAGATTGAGGAATATTGGGTTCAGCTCTTCTATAAAGGTTTTATAAAATTCACTTGGAAAACCATCTGGTCCTGGTCTTTTTTTGATGGTAGTCTTTTTATTGCTGCTTCAATACGGTTGATTGCTATTGGTTGGTTTAAATTTTCTATGTCTTTTTGACTCAGTTTATGTAGGTTGTATTAATCTAGAAAGTTGTCAATTTTCTCCAGATTTTCCATTTTGTTGAAGTATGGTTTTTCAAAGTAGTTTCTGATAATCCTTTGGATTTCTACACTGTCCATAGTAGTATATTCTTTTTCATCTCTTTTCTTTGTAATTTTGGTTGAATCCCTCTCGTTTTTGGGTAAGTTGGCTAGTGGTTTATCTATCTTGTTAATTTTTTTAAGAAAGCAGCTTTTGGTTTGATTGCTTTTCTGAACTGCTTTTTTATTCTCTACTTCATTGATTTCTGCTCTGATTTTAAGAATTTTCTATCTTCTACTGGCTTTGGGGTTAGATTATGTCTGTTTTTAAGACATTTCAGGTGTGTCATTAGGTTACTTATTTGGCTATTTTTCTGTTCTTATGTGAAAACTCATGATTTTTATGAGTTTCAGTGCTATGAATTTTCCTCTTAATACTGCCTTTAAAGTGTCCCAGAGGTTTTGATATGTTGTACCTATATTTTCATTTGTTTCTAGAAATATCTTGATTTCAGGCCTTATCATTGTTCATTCAGCAGTGTGGTGTTCAGTCTCCACAAGTTTATTTGTTTTCTCTGGGTCTTCTTATAGTTCATTTCTAGTTTTATTTCATTATGGTGTTAAAAGACAAAGGGAAGTATGTCACATTTTTTGAATTTGCTAGTTTTCACTATGTGGCCCAGGATGTGATATATTTTGGAGAAAGTTCCAATGAGCAGCTGAGAAAAATGTGAACTCTGGTGTAGTTAGGTGGAATATTTTATATGTGTCTAATAGGTCAATTTGTTTGATGGTGTTCTTTAGGTCTGAGGCATCTTTACTGACCTTTTGTCTAGAAGATTGCTCTAATGGTGTGAGAGGGGTGTTGAAGTCTCCCAGTCTTATTGTATTGGAAGTTATGTGTGACATAATGTCCCAAAGAGTTTGTTCTATGAAAGTAGCTGTGCCTATTTTGGGGGAATAAATATTGATTACTGTTATTTAATTTTGCTAGATTATTCCTTTTACCAGTAAAATATGACCTGTTTTGTCTTTTCTAATAAGCTTGGGCTTAAAGTCTAATTTGTCTTATAGTTGCTATTCCTGATTGGTTTTTTATTTCCATTGTCATGTATTACCTTTTTACAGCCTTTACCTTAAGTTTGTTACTATTTTTACTTATAAGGTATTTTTCGTGCAGGCAGAAGATAGATGGATTCTGGTTTTTAATCCATTTTGCCACTCTATGTCCTTTTACTGCAGTGTTGAGGCCATTTATATTCAGTGTGATTATTGAAAGATGATTTTTTTTTTTTTTGGTGGTACTGGGGTTCCTGGAAGCCCTTCTACTTCTGGGCTACACTCCCAGACCTATTTTTACATTTTTATTTGGAAACAGGGTCTCCTAAGCCAGCGCGCGCGGCTGGCTTCGAACCTGCGCGATCCTCCTGTCTCAGCCTCCCAAGCGCGGGGATTACAAGCGTGCGCCACCACGCCCGGCTGAAAGATAATTTTTTAATTTCTAACATATTGAGATTTAACTTCTGTTTGTGGCAGTGTTTGTTCTTCTTTTCTTAGTTATTCCTGTTTGGGAATTCTTGTTACTCTGTTTCTGGCATGTATTACTTACTTCTTTGCAGTTAATCTTTTAGTATTTTCTGTAGTGCTGGTTTGGAAGACATAAATTCTTTCAGATTCTGCTTGTCATGAACAATTTTTATTTCCTTGTCTAATTTGAGATACAGTTGTGCTGGGTAGGATACTTTGGGCTCTGAGTTGTTTTCTTTCAGGGTTTGGAATCTGCTACTCCAGGCCCTTCTGGATTTCATGACTTAATTTATGAAGTCTGAAGTGATTCTAATTGGTGTGCCTCTGAATTCAGTCACTTGGTCTTTTGTTTTTGTTTCCTTTAAGATTTCCTCCTTAGCTTCTACATTGATAAGTTTTGCTATTATGTGGCACAGTGAACCTTTTATCTGATCTTGTCAATAGGTTTCCTCTACCTGTGTATCGACCTCTTGCTCTAAGTTTGAAAATTTTTCTGATATTACTTCTTTGAAAATATGGTTGATCTTTTTTTGTTTCAGCTTCTATTTCCTCTTCTATGCTAATTATCCTTAGGTTAGCTCTTTTTTTTTTTTTTTGGTGGTACTGGGGTTCCTGGAAGCCCTTCTACCTCTGGGCTACACTCCCAGACCTATTTTTGCATTTTTATTTGGAAACAGGGTCTCCTAAGCCAGCGCGCGGGGCTAGCTTCGAACCTGCGCGATCCTCCTGTCTCTGCCTCCCAAGCGCGGGGATTACAAGCGTGCGCCACCACTCCAGGCGAGGTTAGCTCTTTTAAAATGGGCCCATATTTCTTCAATGTCCAATCCATACTGTCAAATTGTTTTTTCTAAATTATATACTGTATTCATTTTGGGAATGATTATTCTAGAAATGAAATTCTATTCTCCATGTGGTCTAACTGATTGTTTTTAGTTTGAATTGATACCTTCACTTCAATGATTACATCATTTATTTCCTTCAGACTCTCTCTAAATTCTTTTTGGAAGTTCTGTATTATTTCTACAGTTGAATTCCTGATTTACAGTAAAGGTTGGGTGATGAGGGAAGTGAAGTCATAAATGCAAGAATAGGGTAGAGCCTCAGATAGGATCAAATAGAAGGAGAGTATGAGTTTGGTAAGGTAGTATATATTAGGCATTAGAGGTAGTGAATATGTAGTAGTATTCTAGTAACCACTATATAGTTTCTGGTATAGTGATATGAAATTTATTTAATACAAGACTACGAAGAGAGAAGAAGAGAGAACAAAAGAAATAGAAGAGAGTAGGTATGTACAAGGGAAGATGCTTGGTTTGGGAAGAGGGTAAACAAAGAGGCATATACACTCACACAAAAAAGAACAAAAAACAAATCAATACCAACAACAGATTAATGGAACTCTACAAATAAGTGAATATTCAGCAGACTTTGCCTCTGCAGTCTCTCTCTGTGCAGACACTGAGTGCTACTGGCACCTTTCCTGCTGCAAGCCTGGTTCCCTGAGTCTGTCTCAGTTTATGCAGATGGCCAGTATCAATGGGCCTTGATGGAGTCTAGTGTTAAGTACAGGTCACTTCCCATGTTTTCCACAGATGTGGAGTCTCGGTCTCTCCCTGCCTCTGTAGATGGCTGATTTGTGTGAGGCCAAAATCAATGTATGAGTCTTTGTTCCCCACAGGTAGGGTTGGGCTGGTCTGATATTTCACCATTCACCCAAATTAAGTGGTGCGTTGTGATCCCAGACATCATACTAGTTGGGTCTAGTATTAAGCATAGGTCTTCCCCCATACTTTCAACTGATGTAGAGCCTGAGTCTGTCTGAACATCTGCTATATCAAACAGCAGATTCCACTCCTACCTTCTCCAGGGGTTGATCCACAAAGTTTCAGACCCATGGAATTTATTGTAGCTCCACAAGACCCTGGGTGTGCTGCACTGAGCATTCTTCCACAGGGACTGCAGCTTCACTTAAGTTGTTGATGCACACTGGTATGGATCTCTGGTATGTGTGGCAGGCTTGTGGGCCACTGCTGCAAGTTGTAGACTCCACCCCCACCTTTGCTGGGTTGAATTGCAAAGTCTCAGACCCAGGGCATATATCACAGCTCTGTGAGCTCATGGGGGTGCTGGATGTTCTCCCACAAGGACCACAGCTTCACTTACAGTGTTATTGAGCACTGGTCTGGATCTCTGAAGGGCATAGTGGGCTTGGCCACACCTGCTGCAGTTGTAGCTGGTGTTTGCACAAGAGAAACTGATGACTTATATTTCTGATTATCTGCAGCTGCTTAGTTCAGGTCTTTGGTTGTTTTACTGTTTGTCTCTGGAGTCAGGTGCAGTGAGACAAGATGGAACTTGTGTGGCACCTGCAGCTGCAAGGCAGGTGGGTTTCTTGTTGAGTGCTGACCTGGTCCATTGGAAGGCGTGGTGAGCTCAGCTGCCACTGCTGGAGGTTGTAGCTGTTGTTTGTACAGGAAGAACCGATGGCTTACAACTCCAATGATCTGCAGCTGCTCACTTCAGGTCCTTGGTTGTTTTCCTGTTTGTCTCTGGAGTCAGGTTCAGTGAGGGAATATGGTGCCACTGCAGTGCCCAGCCACTGCAGGGTGGGCGGGTTTCTTTTCTGTTCACTGATTAGTCTTCTTACACTTTTTTTCTGCCCCCTTGTACCTATCATGTTATTCCTCTACTGGTTGTATATTCTAGCTTTGTAGAACACTGTTTTAAAGCAATGGAGATTGGGTGTCAGCAGGACTGTTATGTGCTGCTTCCCTCAGTCACCATCTTCTGTTATTATGGCTTCTTGATCTGTGGGCTGTACTTCCCTCCTGTTTGTCTCTAGGGTCTATTTACTAATTCATGTTTCTGCTGTGTCTGATAATAAGCCCCCAAGGCCTCAGGTCCCTCATGAGACTATTTCCTTGCTAACTAAGTCCCTGTGGCCAAGAATGGATGGCTTCTAACACTGGAATGGTTTGTTAACTTATATTGTTGATGGGTACTACTCTGAATCACTGCCTGGTAGAGTTGGGTTCAGTCACTGCTGTGATGTCCAGCTGGATCATCTTATCTACTAGTTTCCTGATGAGTGTGAGGCAAATTCTGACCACTTTCATTGATGATCTGTTGTTGTCAGCCTCACAACAGTCCACAATGTCTTCTTTCAGGTTTCTGGAAGCTGCAGTGCTGACAGCCACCAGATCCTCCAGCAAGGCCTGACCCAGATGGAACTACAATTTCCCATCTTGTCTCCATTCCCCAGGCAGGAAATGCAGAGCACTTTATAGGTTTCTGCGTTTTATTCTGGTTCCGGTTCTCCCAATTTTCAACTTTAATTTTTTTTGTTGTTGAGTTTTTCACTGCTTTCTTTCCCTTATCAAGAAGCAGTCTTACCAGTGGTTGAGTTGCGAATCTCACCATGTTTGAGAGTGAGATGATAGGATTTGAGCATGATTTATCTTTTTATCAGACAAGTTTCTTCTTAAAATATATTTGCTTTGTAAATTGATAAAAATACATATTTATTATGTACAATATAGTCTCATATTATAATAAAATTTATAGTGATAGTGACATTCATGCAAACAGCACTTGATAGGCTCACTTCCACTTCCTCTTTTCCCCATACAGGATATGGAGATTGACACTGATATTTTCACATATGCATATAATGTCAGTGGAAGTGTTTCCTTTGTTAAGTTTCCCTTTCCCCTCCTTTCCCTAGATTATCTCCCTTACTCCACTGGGGTTTCTCCTCCATTATCTAAAGCCCTTCTTGTATCCTCCTTACTCCCTAGGTTCCACATATGAGAGAAAACATATGACCCTTTACTTTCTGTAATTAACAAATCTCACTTAAATTATGTTCTCCAGATCCTTCCATTTTCTTGCAAATAAGATAATTTTGTTCCTCTTCATTGCATAGTAGAATTCCACTGTGTGCATATCCTGTAATTTTATAATCTATTCACCTGTTGGTGAACAACTGGTTGGTTCCATAATTTGGCTATTGTGAATTGTGGTGCTGTAAACATGAATATGCATCTTTTACTATAATATTCTGATTTAATTCCCTTTGGAAATATATCCAGGAGTGGTATAGTTGAATCATATCATGGATCCATTCTCAGTTTTCAGAGGAATCTCTACACTGCTCATCATAGAATTTACACTAGTTTACAATCTCACTAACAGTGTATGGGAGTTTCTATTTACCCACATTCTCACCTGCATTTCAGATCAAATTAATTATATCCGTAACCTCATATTATTTTAATTTTTATGGTGAAAACACTCAAAATCATTGTTACTGTAACTTTTAGGAACACAATACATTGTTATTAACTACGATCATCATATTATACAATAGATTTCTTGAATTTATTCCTCCTTATACAATTGAAATTTTGTTTTCTTTGACCACTCTCTCTCGAACCTGCCCTCTCTCAGCCAACTCCTGGTAATCACCATTAAACTTTCTATTTCTGTAGAGTCCTGGTTTGTAGATTCCTCATATAAGAGGGACCATGTTGTAGTTGTTTTTCTATGTCTGATTGATTTCACTTAACATAATGTCTTCCTGGTTCATCCATGTTGCCACAAATGACAATATTTTCTTTTATTAATATTCCATTGTGTATGTGCATTTTCTTTAGACATTCATCTGTCAATGATAACTTAATTGTCTATAACTTTGTTGCTGTAAATAATGCTGAACTGACCATGGGAGTGAAAATATCTCAAGTTTACTGATTTTAATCCCTACAGGCATATGCCTACTAGTAAAATTGCTGTATCATATAATAGTTTTTTTTTTTTTTTTGGTGGTACTGGGGTTCCTGGAAGCCCTTCTACCTCTGGGCTACACTCCCAGACCTATTTTTATATTTTTATTTAGAAACAGGGTCTCCTAAGCCAGCACGCGTGGCTGGCTTCGAACCTGCGCAATCCTCCTGTCTCCGCCTCCCAAGCGCGGGGATTACAAGCGTGCGCCACCACGTCCGGCATTGTTTTTACTTTTTTTTTTTAGAAATGCCCATACCAAGCCAGGAGTGATGGTACACACTTGGAATCCCAGTACTTGGGAGGCTGAGACAGGAGGATTGCAGGTTCAAAGCTAGCCTTGGAAAAGTAGCAAGGCTCTCAGAAACCTAGTGACGCTCTCTTTTCAAATAAAGAAATAAATTATTGGGCTGTGGGAATAGCTTGGAGGTGGAATACCTCTGGGCTCAATCACCAGTGCCAAAAAAAGAAAAGAAATGTGATACTGTTTTCCTTTATGGCTGTACCAGTTGTATTACCACTAATAGTTTGAAAGGGGTTCCCTTTTTTTTTCACATTCTCACCAGCACTTGCTTATAATTTACAGTTTTTAATTAAAGGTTTTTTGGATCTACAGATTGAAGCGAGGACTTGAGTATTCTAGAAAAGTGGTCTACCACTGAGCTACATCCTCAACCCAGTATATTTTGTATTTTGATAAAAGACATTCTTAAGCCAGGTGTGGTGGCACATGCTTGTAATCCCCACACTTGGGAGGCTGAGACAGGAGGATCACACAGGTTCAAAGCCAGCCTTAGCTACTGTATGAGGCTTTCAGCAACTTAGTGAGACCCTGTTTCCAAATAAAATATAAAACAGTCTGAGAGTATAGCACACAGGTAGAAAACCTCTGGGTTTCACCCCCAGTACCACAAAAAAAAAAGCCATTCATAACATGTTTGTGATGGAATTTCTTTGTGGTATTCATGCACATTTTTCTAGTGATTAGTGATAGTGGATATTTTTATATACCTTTTGGTCACTTGTATCCCTTCCTGTGAGAAATGCTCATTCAAAGTTTTATCATAATTTTAATTGGGTTTTTAATTTTTCTCATTTTTAAATTGTTTGAGTGCCTTCATATATACTTTGGGTATTCGACCCTTAACAGACATATGGTTTGCCGATATTGTCTTCGCTTGCATAGGCTATCTCTTCCCTTTTTTGAGTGTTTTGTTTGCTATGTAAAAGCTTTTTAGTTTGATGTAATTCAAAATCTGCAATAATAGGTTCGTGTGTGTGTGTGTGTTACTGGGGATTGAACCTAGAGCCATTCTAACTTTGAGCTACATCCTCCACCCTATTTTTACTTTTGATTTTGAACTGGGGTCTCACAGTTACTCATGGCCTCCCTAAGTTGCTTAGGCTGGCTTTGAACCTGCAATCCTCCTGTCTCAGCCTCCCGAGTACTAAGATTACAGGTATGCACCACCACATCCAGCTAAGCTTGAATCATTTTTCTAACAAAATTAAGTGCATTGAAATATAACCCAAAATTCAAAATGAATCTCCATAAGTTCATACTGATAAAAACAAATGAGTTAATGAAGAAAAATATGTGGGAGAAAAGACCAATCTGTGCTGAAAATTTTTAAATAATTTATATGGATATTTCACCCTCAAAATATCCTTTTTTTGTGGTAATGAGGTAGAACCCAGGGGAATTCTACCTCTGAGCGACACCCCCAGCACTATTTTTTATTTTTTCTATTTTCAAAACAGGGTCTTACTGAGTTGTGAAGGGCCTCCCTTAGTAGCTGAGGCTGTCCATGAATTGCTATCCTCCAGTCTCAGCATCCTGAATGCTGGTATTACAAGCGTGTGCCACCACACCTGGCTTAATTCAAAATATTCTCATTAGCATGAGCTTCATATAGTGACTTCATTCCTAAGAGTGCATCATGGAAATGAAAAGAATATAACTTTACAGGAGGGAAAGTTGACAAGAACTAGTTTAACTAGGTAATCAAGGTTCACATCTAGAATTATAAGTCATAATGACAGCATGTACACTTGCTATAATTTTATACACATAGCATATTTTATCTGTGTCCTTCCAAACAGCCTACAATCTAAGTCTCACCATGAGTAGCACATCAGAAAATTCTCAATTCAGGGATAGTGTAAAAAATACTTGATCTATACTTCTCAAAGCTATCCAAGATATCAAGAGCAATGAATTTCCAAGAAACTGTCTCAGCCAAGAAGAACCTAAGATGACAAGACTAAATGGAATGTGGAATCCTGGCTGAAATACCGTTTTTTTTAGTAAGGGTCTAATGTGGGATAGTATTGCTCTACCACTGAGCTATACCCCCAGTTCTTTGCCTGGAATATGATAGAACAGAAAAGGAGTATTTATTAAACCAAGAAAATTTGAATTAATATGGACTTTGGTTAGTAATAATATGTAAATATAGGCTTTTAAACTTAAATATATTACACTAATGTAAATATTAGTAATAAGGAAATACTTATGTGTGGGTGCTTGGCAAACCTTGTCTCCACAATTTTTTGTAAATTTAAAAGTGTCATAAATTAATTTTTTGAATACCTAGTATAATTTATCCATGAAATAATTTAGATCTGATACTTTGGGGAGAAAATTGCCCTGTGAGTTTTCTCACTTTATGGTACATTAATTGGTTTGGTTATGTCTATGTGTTCTGAAAGATGGACTTTGGTAATTTTTATTGTTGTGGAGAATAAAATTTTAAAATATCAGGTTTTCAAGTTTGTATGGAATATGACAGAATTTTGCAGAATGTAATCACCTCAGCTCTGTCAACTGCCAACTCAATATGTGGGCCTTTTCCTGTTTCTTTAATAAGGACAACTAAGTTCTCTGTCCGTAAACTACGTCTTAGTTCTTCCATTACAGACTTGCCTTGCTTTCTAATTTCCCTCTTATAAGTCAGAATTATGGCCTTGGGCCCTCAAGTTCTTATGTTGACTCCTTTCAACACCAACTTTCCTAACAGTAAATCAGAACCTGAGGCCAGGCTGGCACTATTTCTACTCTGCTGAAATCTTTCACCTAGGTCCATACAGCCAGCCATGCCTCCAATGCTAGCTAATTTTATTATCCAGAGACACTCCCTACCAAACTCTGATTTCAACCTATATTTTTAATCTTCTCTGAGCACCTCTGTTTCATTTGCTACCAGGGGACCACACTTTGAAGCCTTTTCCACACCCTTAAATTATAGGTGATATCCCTGTAGCTCTGAAACATGACAGTCACTATCCCTCTTCCATTTCAGGAATCCTTTGTTCTCTCAAGGGTTTTCAATTTAATCCAAATGAATGAATCATTTAATACCAGCTTATGTCAAGGTCCTGCTTGATGACCTTTATAAGATAGAAGAGAGAATTCTTTTCCCCCACGAATTTCTCCACTTTTCTCTTCTCCCCTTTGAAATAATTTATTATTCATGGATCTGTGCTAGGTAGGTGTGTCTGGGATTTACATGCATGGATTTCCCTTTCAACAGAAGGTGCCTCAAAGCAGCTAGCAACAGAGAAGAACAATTTAAGAAAATGCTGCTAAAGTGCAGGAACTAAAGCAGATTGATTTCAGTTTCTAGGCTGCCCTCCACAGCTGACCACTAATATATCTGCCTGTCCAGGGATGCTTGAGGGGATTTAACATTTTGTTTGGGCTTTTGTAGCAAGGATTCAGAGATCATTGCCCTAATAGAAGACACACACCCGGGGGAACTACAAACTGCTTTAGCAAAAGAATTTCTACAAAGTATTTTCTGAAAGAGGCAGCATCACATTGAAAGCAATGTTTGTTTCAATAGAGAACTCTAAAGATATTTTAAGTGTTTTTCTTTTTATAATTTTTATTGGTGCATTATAGTCATACATCTGAATGGGATAAAAGATGGTGGAGACATACATGCACACATCACCCAATTGGCCCTTACCCGATCTCCACCCCATTTCCTTCCCATCCCTCCCTCCCATGCTTGTCTTAGTGATTGACTTTGATAAGTTTAAGTACATAATGTGCTTTAGAGAGTTTCCCTCTTCCCCCCTCCCATCTGCTCAGTTAGGTTACCTTATTTGCTCCTTTATAGAATATCCTTCTTCATCTATTTTCCACTGTTTCAGGATATAACATGGGGAGTTCAGGGGTCAGTGAAATGGAGCTTTTCTTGGCTACTAATGACTTTTTTTGTGGGTTTGGGGATGGAACCCAGGGGCATTCGACCTCTGAGCTTCACCCCCAGCCCTATTTTTTATTCTTTATTTTTAAATGTGGTCTCACTGAGTTGCAGAGGGCCTCACTAGGTAGCTTAGGCTGTCCACAAACTGCGATTATCCAGTTTCAGCCTCCCAAATGCTGGGATTACAACCATGCACCACCACACCCGGCTCTGGGTACTAATGTTGATGATGGAAGTGATGGGCATTTAAATAGCTACCTATTGGCATGCTGAGTTCTGTGTCTTATGAAATGAAAATGGGGGGCAGTGGTCAGAAAACGGGGATCATTTGAAGGAAATTCTATTCAAGGTAACCATTTAAATTGATTAATTTCTGAAGTGTTTTAAAAGAAAATAGAACTACCATTTGACCCAACTATACCTCTCTTGAGTATCTTCCTAAAAGAATTAAAGTGGAATATTATAGTGATACATTCATGTCCATGTTTATAACAGCACAGTGCACACAGCCAAAGTATGTTTCTATCACTTTGAATTTCACTTTGATATATAATTACAATGCACCAATAAAAGTACATTAAGAATAATAAGACACACAGCCATTTGATTTTTTACAAAGGGGCCCAAAACACACATTAAGAAAATAGCTCCTACAACAAATGGTGTTGGAAAAATTGGTTAACCATATGCAGAAAGATGGAAATAAACCTCATTTTCTCATTCTGCACAAGAGTGAATTCAAGATGGATCAAGACCTGGAAATTATACCGGAGACCTTGAGGTTCCTTGAAGAAGGCATAAGTCCAACCTTGCAACACATAGGCACAGGTAAAAACTTTATCAACAAGACCCCAAAGGCATAAGAAACTGAAAAAGTGGATCAGTATGTGAGATTACATTAAACTTAAGAGCTTCTGTACAAGAAAGGACACTACGAAGAATCTCAAGAGAAAAAAATAACCTCAACAAAGAGTCAACAAAATGGGGAAAGATTTTTGTCCACTACTCCTCTGATAGAAGACACATCTAGAATATATAGAGAACTCAAGAAATTGCCAAAAAAGAACCCAATGAAAAATGGGCAAGTGAACTAAATAGGCACTTTACAAAAGAAGAAATACAAATGAACAATAAATGTATGAAAAAATATTCAGTATCATTAGCAATCAGAGAGATGCAAATCAAAAGTACCCTGAGATTTTACATAACCCTAATTAGAATGGCAATCATTAAAAGTACAAACAACAACAAATAAAGGTGAGAGTGTGAAGAACTGGGAACTCTAATACATTGCTGGTGAGATTGCAAATTAGTGCAACCACTTTAAAAAAACTGTATTAAGGATTCTTAGAATAATGAAATGATGAAAATGAACCTACCATATTACCCAATGATACCACTTCTGTGTACCTACTCAAAAGAATAGAAACCAAGACACCAGAATAATGCATGCATGTCTATGTTTATAGCTGCACAATTCACAGTTGTCAGACTATGGAAGCAGCCAAGATGCCCATCAGCATAAGAATGTATTACAAAACTATGGAATCTGTACACAATATAATTTTACTCAGCCATGAACAAGAACAAAATTATATAATTTTCAAAGAAATGAATGGAACTGGAGAATAGTATGCTAAGCAAGATTAGCCAGTCACAAAAAAGTGATATTCACACTTGTTATGTTTGTGATTAGCCAGTCACAAAAAGTCAGATGTTCTCCCTAATATAAAGAAGCTAGGGGAAAATGGGACATAGAAGAAACTCTAGACAAAGAAAGAGAAACCTTAGATGAGTAAAGAAGGCGATCTAACTGAGGCAGATGGGAGGGGAAAAGAGTGAAACACCCTAATGCACTCGATGCACATTTACAAACATATCAAGGTTGGTCACTAGCCGAGTATGATCAGGAAGAAAAGGGAGTGAATGGGGTGTGGATTGGGTAAGGGCTAAAAGAGTTATATGTGCATGTATGACTCTACCATCCTGTATCTCATAATGATTTATTATTACACTGCATTAATAAATTCTAAAAAGGAACAATAAAAGATGACTTCTCAATTTTATATCACAGAAATTCAAAGAAAGAGAAGATCAGTGAGGGCTAGTCACACCAGGAAATTTTCTAGAGGAGGCAAAAATGGACCTTCTGGAGCAAAATCCATTACAGGGTCATGTCCACTGATATACCAAATAGGAACACACTGGAAGGATTTCATTCAGGCAAGGATTCCCAAGTCTTACTCCTCAACTTTCTGTACCCTGGAATTAAGGAGGAATCTAGAATGTCCACTTAGAAGTGTATATTCACTGGAAGTTCAGGAGACTTGGGCATAGCTGGAGGGTTACAGGGGCTTCTTGTCTGTCACAGAAAAGAGTTAGTGGTGGAGTTTGAGTGTGAGCAGGAAACTGATGCCCAAATTGTGGAGGTGGGGAATAGTTGATGCTACAAATCTGTGCAAGTAGATAGCGGAAAAGCCTTGAAATACTGAAGATTTATTTCAAGGTTCAGTTCTCCAAATACAGGTGCCACTAGCCACAGCTTAAACCTCTGAGCCAGTGAGTTTAGTGAAATCTCCTCACAGGATGTACTATCAAACGCATCTTTCTCTGAATAACAGGAGGCCTGATTCTGGACATTCTGGATAAGTACTTGCCATCTATCTGGTATATAATGGTGTGGTTGCTCTGGTAGTTTTTCCTACATAGCTGTGTTGATCAGGAGCTGCCAGACCTGTATTTGAGTCTTCTTGCTGCTTTTACAATTCAATGGAATATGCTTTTCTATAAAGACATTTGGCTATGTGAGTCTGCTAAACCTGTAAAGTCACTTTATAGAGTTATTTCATTAAAAAGGAGATTAAGCTGTCACTGCAAAATTTCATTGTGCCTTCTTGTCTTTCTGGTCATAATTCCTTTTGGGAATTTCTCCCTTTTCTTCTCACGACTGCCCTTCTCAGTTCTCTCTTATTCTCTCTCAGAAGAGTGATTTTTGAGTTTCTATACAGCTTTTTCAATAGCCTAAGTCAGCAGGGAAAGGGTTAATCCCTCCCATAACCACACATAAATATTATTTTATATTCTTCCCATAGGCCTGATGTTCTTACCTCCTGCTGTTAATAAGAAGTTTTACTATTGATTGTCACAGCCAATATGCAAAACACTCATTCCCTCTTCCTCAGACACACGTCACTGTCCTAGCCTAGGGCTTCACACAAAGCTGGTACTCAGCTGGTGAATAATTTCATGACTTCAGTGCTGCAGTGCCCGCTGGTAAAGGCCACACTTTTCCTTTTCTCAGAAAAACAAGCTGCAAATCAGGTACACTATCACTAGGTGGAACTAATCCTTTAGAGCAGTTGGAGTCCTGCTGCTCTGGATATATTGTAGAAAACATTAAGTGACCAGTCCAGACTTTTTTAGAATCATAAACAAATCCCGTTATTTAAACTCTTTAACTCCAATCTTGACAGCAGAGTAGTTAATTCTTGTAAATGCACTAGGTGCCCTAGGTAGAGTTAGTTACCTCTCCTTATTGATCTCTTCACTTTATCAGCTCAACTGGGATCTTAACTTAGAGTCAAAAGTCTCTTTCTACAGGTACTTTTTAAGTCAGCCTGGGAGCTTCATTTGTTTCAAAGCCCCCCAGATGCTTAGCCCTCAACACTAGCAAAAAAAAAAAAAAAAAAAAAAAAGCAGGTCTCAGCCACAGGCAGTCTATTCACCTTGCCACCACTGTTGGAGATAATTATAGGAAACAACCTTTTTGCCCACTAAGGAAGAGAAATCTGCTTCACAGAGGTGTGACAGTGCTGAAAGTGTACAAGTTACCCCCTCCATTAGTCATTTTGCCTCAAATCAGAAAATGTACTTGTTTTCTTGACAAATCTAGATTCCCTCCTCCCATCAGCTCTCTGAACCTTCTAGGGAGTGCTGGTTTAATTTCCACAATAGCTGCAGTTAATTGGTATCCAAGGGTAACTGATTTCTCTTAGCAACAGAGGTAACAATGGCTCTGGTGAACAAATTACCTTAGCTACAGTTTTCTTCGACTGATAAAACGTATTCAATACTGGAACACAGGTTTCAAACTGAAAAGTAATACAATGTCCACTCATCAACAAACATTTATTAAGCTCCTACTATGTGCAAGTCAGAGAACTGGACATAGACAGATTTGCTGTGGTCCTTTCTTTTGGGGGGACTTCAAGTGGAATTGGAAAGGGAAGCTATGAACTCAAACAAGTGTATTACAAGACAGTATCAAATGTCCAGCTTAGTAAGAATATCCAGAGGGTGTCTGAAAATAGTGAAATTCTTTGGACTAAGTGAGGTTGGTTTTGAACTTGAAAAGAGGCTAGCAGATTTTAATATTTTTAAATTTTTTATTGGTGCATTGTAGCATACATCTTAATAGTAACTCTTTTAGCCCTTGCCCAATTCCCACCCCATTCACTCACTGTCCCTCCTTCTCATGCTTAGCTTAGTGATCAACTTTGATATGTTTGTAAATGTACATCGAGTGCATTAGGGTGTTTCACTCTTTCTCCCTCCCATCTGCCTCAGTTACATCGCCTTCTTCACTCATCTATGGTTTCTCCTTCTTTGTCTAGTGTTTCTCTTATGTCCCTTTTCTCCCTAGCTTCTTTATATTAGGGAGAACATCTGATTTTTTTGTGACTGGCTAATCACAAACATAACTTGTGTGAACATCACTATTTTGTGACTGGCTAATCTCACTTAGCATACTATTCTCTAGTTCCATCCATTTCCCTATAAGTGACATAATTTTGTTCTTCTTTTTGCCTGATTAAAATTCTCATTGTGTACAGATCCTATAGTTTTGTAACATAGATTTCTGTACAGCAAAGGAAACTTTAAAGAACATCAACAAAGAGCCCATATAATGCCAGAAAATTTCCCCAACTATTCCTGCAATAGAGAACTAATATCTAGAATATACAGAGAATTCAATAAACTCAATGCAAAGCAAAAATAGCCTAATAAAAAAATGGATGAGTAAAATAAACACCTTACAAAAGAAGAAATTTAAATGACCAATAAATTTATAAAAATATGTTCAATATCATTCACCATCTGAGAGATGCAAATCAAAACTACCTTGAGGTTTCACCTAACTCCAACTAAAATGGAAATCATTAAAAATACAAACAACAAACATTTGGGAGGCAGGGACAGAAGGATTTTGATTCACAGACAGACAGCCTCAGCTACTTAGTGAGACCCTTTGAACTCGGTGAGATCTTTTTTAAAAATAAAGAATAAAAAGTAGGGCTAGGGGTGTAGTTCGAGGTATAATTCCCCTGGGTTCCAGGTTCCATCTCCATTATTGTAAACACACACACACACACACACACACACACACACACACACACACACACTAAATATTCTGACAAGGATGTGGAGAAGTAGGAACTCTAATGCATTGTTGGTGGGATTGCAAATTAGTGCAACCACTTTGGAAAACAGTATGAAGGATCCTCAGAAGAACTGGAACAAATCTGCCATATAATCCAGCAATATCACTTCTGAGCATCTACCCAAAAGAATGGAAATAAAATTAACAAACTAATGCATGCATATATATTTCCATAGCCATACAATTCACAGCCAACACATCCATCAGCAGATTTTAATTTGAACTCTAACTTTGTCTCTGCTACAGGATCTCTGGCTTGTAACTTAAACTTTATGAGCTTCAGTTCCCTTTTCTGTAAATCAGGAGACCAAATTCTACCTGTAAAAGGATATGTAAAGGATAAAATTACATAAAGCACCTAGCACATTGCCTGACCTATAGTCACTTCCTATCATAGGTAACTCAGTCTCAAAGGCTCAATATATTTGGCTGAATTAAAGAGGAATAGAATTTGCATTTTTTTGTAATTTGTTTCTTTATTTTTATTTTTTGGTATAAGAAATTGAACTCGGGGCACTATACCTTTGATCTACAAGTATAGCTCCCCCCCTTTTTTTGTTTGTTTGTCTTTTTGTTTTGAAAGAGAGACTCATTAAGTAGCTGAGGGTCTCGCTAAATTGGTGAAGCTGACCTCAAAACCATGATCCTTCTGTATCAGCCTTCCACAATTTACAGATGTGTGTGCCACCACAATGGCTTGGAATTTGCATTTGGAAGGATCTGTCCTTAAAGGCAACTGGGACAGGCTAGGGGAAAGGTAGAGGAAAATAGTTTATGGTGATAGACTGGGTAGAGGGGAAGATTGGATTTGAAAGGTAGTCCAGTTTTTTGTCACAGAATTATCAGTTAAAACAGTAAAGCTAAGCCGGGCGTGGTGGTGCACGCTTGTAATCCCCGCGCTTGGGGGGCGGAGACGGGAGGATCGCGCAGGTTCAAAGCCAGCCGCGCTGGAGTAAGAGACCCTGTTTCAAAAATATAAAATAGGTCTGGGAGTATAGCCCGGAGGTAGAAGGGCTTCCAGAAACCCCAGTACCACCAAAAAAAAAAAAAAAAAACAACAAAAAAAAAACGGTAAAGCTAGAAGGGACTTTAAAAAATAATCTGATGATCAAAACTTTTAATTTGATGACACAGCTTTGCTTTCACTGTCTTTTATATTCCAAGATCACTCTTTTAATTGTGAAGTAGAATTTTATTTTCAAAAGAAAATGCTAATATGTATCTTCTCCATATGATTATGGTTTTAAACTTCCATCATGTACCTTCTTGGCAGAGCTTTAATATACATGTAATTATTGGTATATATCTAAAATCAACAGGAGAGCAAGGTAAATATAGAGATAGATTAGATAGACAAATAGATAGGTAGATAGATAGATGATAGATAGATAGATAGATAGATAGATAGATAGATAGATAGATAGATATAATACACTTACCTGGTTCTGAATAATAAGACTGATAGGAGAAAAATTAGAAGAAGAGCTATTGAAGGAATAGTTTGCTGTTCTCTCAGTCCCTGTAAACTGCCAGGACTGGGTGCTACCTAAGGCCATCTCACCTTCTATCCAAACCAAAGATAATGTCAGATTGTTCTTGATTATCATATTCTAATTGCTATTATTTAAAGTACTGTAAATCATAATCTCTGTTCTCTCACTTGCATAGCCCTCTTTGCTGTTTCAAAGAACCCTCAAGCCTGCTCTCTCATTTTCTTATTTTCTTCTCATACCAGCCCTGGAGATTGTTAAAGTAATCCTTTTCCCTCAGTCTCACAGGTGAGGAAACCAAGTCCAAGCAAGTTGAAATAATCTGCTTCACAACACACATAGAGTTAATGATGAGAACACATTCTTTGAACTTTCTTCAAATTACCTTTTTAAATTGAGAGCAGGAGAAAGTGACAAAGGATAATCTATAGGAGACACCAACTCCTGTCTTTAGGAAACCTGATTCTCATTGCCCTTCCCTGGAGAGACTCCTGGATTTCATACATTCTCATCAGCAGCCTTTCTACTTCTCTAGATCATCAATGCTCAGCCAAAACCCAAGGTCAGCCATGCTGCTTAGGCTCCTTTTCCACATCTAACCATTCCACAGAATACAACAAATTCTTGACAAATTCCCCCCTAAAAAAATAGCAGAAACCAAATACCCTCCATCTGTGAGTTGATATGGTCAAGCATAGGCTTATTTCAAAATATACAACATAGAATAGGCATGAGGTTCAACTTCTGTACCCCAAGTTTGGCTGGTATCTTGTCCCATAATTTGTTAAGTAGATTTTATTAGGATCTTATTCTTTCCAACCTAAAGGCACATGTCATTATTACAATTCAGTAAATTTTCATAAGAAAACCCAGTGATATATTTTGCACATTTTGGGTTCTTCTGCTTCAGATATAGCACACAATTATATTTATTTTAATTATTTTCAATATTTGTGGAAATTGAGAACCCATCAACCTTTTTTTTTGGTAGTACTGGGGTTCCTGGAAGCCCTTTTACCTTTGGGCTACACTCCCAAACCTATTTTTTATATATTATTTATTTGGAAACAGGATCTCTTAAGCCAGCGCGGCTAGCTTCGAACCTGCGCGATCTTCCTGTCTCCACCTCCCAAGCACGAGGATTACAAGTGTGCGCCCAGCCCCATTAACCTTTAAAAACAATTAAAATGCCAAACAAAATCCCATCCTCTAGAAAAGCATCAGTGGAAAAATTAGGCAAATATATGTTTTTGTTTTGTTTTGTTTTTGCGGGTCTGGGGATGGAACTCAGGGGCACTGGACCTCTGAGCTACTCCTCCTGCCCTATTTTTTGTTCTTTATTTTGAAACAGGGTCTCACTAAGTTGCGGACAGCCTCACTAAGTAGCTGAGGCTGTCCGCGAAACTTGATCCTCTGTTCTCAGCCTCCGGAATGCTGGGATTACAAGCGTGCGCTACCATGCCCGGCTGTAATTTTCTTTTTTAATGTGTTTTTCTTGGTTCATTATAGTCTAACATCAAAATATAAATCATGTTAAAAATTACATACATGCACATAGCACTTAGTGCCCCCCACCTTCTCATTCCCTCTCTTCCCATTACACAGTATATCTAGTTAGCTCTGAATTAATTGACACCAATTAAATAACTACAAAGGGTTTTACCTATATATCTTATTTAATTCTTACAATTACCATTATTCTTATTGTGCCCATTTTATAGATGACAAAATTGAAGGGCAATGATATTGAGTTCATATTTACAGTATGAAGTACTAAGAGGGAAATGTGGGACTTTAATGCATGGTTTCTAAAACCAGAGCCAATGCTTTCATAATAGACCACAGGAGCAAGTATGGAAGCTGATTCCAAAACTAAAGTTAATTTTCAGTAAAGAACCAGGGAAGCAAATGTGCATGAATTAGAGAACATCCTAATTTCAGTTCCAAATCACTTGGCCACTTAAAAATAAAAGGCTTCATAAATCATAAAGAATTTCACTTAAACTTATTATCTAAAGTGATTAATAAGAGGAACATTTTCCCCACAAACTCCAAATGATAAAATAATTTGGGAACTTTCCCAGTAATTTAAACTTGTAACAGTAATCTTAAAAGAAAGCTTATTTATCAAAAGTCTTCACAGAATGGCCCAAATATAAAGAATCATGATTTTTAATTTTATTAAACTTATTTTTCTTTTAAATTGGGAGTTAAAAAAAGCCAAAAACCTTCCAAATCCATTGAACTTCCTGCATTTTATTTAGGAGGTTTCATTTTTCAAGCCAAAGCTGGGAAGACAAAACAAGTTCATTTAATTCACACCCCAGAATTGTAATTTCCCTGTTCCAACCAATGTTTGCGTGCCTGTATTAAGAGCTTCCCATCGACTAGAATATGTTAATTCATCAACCCACACAACTTAATTTTGTACTTTTAAGCTTATCCTAATTTCCTTTTTGGATATAATTGCCATAAAACAGAGGACATTCTATAAAACTTAAATTTTATTATTAAATCTCTCCCATGCAATAATTAAAAACTTGCTTATGCTAAAAAATTCATTTATCTGAAATTTAAACTTTACTGCATATTCTCCAACCTGGCAACCTTACTTGATTCATTGTAGGTATCCTGGACATTTCATTTTTAATTTATTGTATAAAATCTATAAATAAATTTAAGAAAAATGCATTAGTTGTATGCTTTTGGTATGTGTGTGTGTTTTAATGCCTCTTAAAATGGAGTTTTGAAACCATATTTACTTATGAGTAAATAGCTGTCAATCACTTTAAGTATCCTCTAAGACACACACACATACACACACACACACACACACACACACACACACACACACACACACACCATGATTTAATGTTAGACTAGCCAGAATAATTCTGTTTTATAATACTGGAGTTTGAATGCAGGGCATTCTATCTCTGAGCTCCGCTGTCAGCCCTATTATCATTTTATTTTGAAAGAGGGCCTCACTAAGTTGCTGAGGCTTTCCTCCCAAGTACTGAGATAACCAAGAATGTGACAAAACACCCAGCTTAGCCAGAACAATTTTAGAGAGAGAAATAAGTAATGAGGTGGTTGAAAGAAACTTCCCCTATCATGTATTAAAATAAATCATAAATCGCTACTGATTAAAAGAGTTTAGTTCTGGTATGTAAGTAAATAAATCCCAATATAAGTCCCCAAAATACTAAGAAGTAAAAGAGAAAAGGCCTTTGTAAAGATTCAGTAGAAAAGAGAAAAACTGTGTGTTATCTTCAAGTGTAAGAAAACTTTGTAGACAGGCATGGCAGCACTTTCAGGAGGCAGAGACTGGAAGATCACCATATGTGGACAACCTCAGCAACTTAGTGAGCCCCTTCACAACTCAGTGAGAGACCCTGTTTTAAAAAAAAAAAAAACTAAAAATAGGACTGGGGGTGTTACTGGGAGGTAGAATGCCCTTGGGTTCCATCCACAGTACAGCAAAAAAAAAAAAAAAATTCTAAAGAAGATTATGCTACCAGTACTGTGTACATCGATGTCACTCTCAACATGATTTACATTATGATGTGAGACGATAATGCACCAATAAAAACATATTAAAAATAAAGTTGATGCAAATACAGAAGGCAAAATGTTTGACAAATCTAATTACATATAAATTTTTAATTTTTCATGGGAAATTCAATAACTTCAGTAAATATGTAATTTAGAATAGTATCTCCTATGTGTATAGTCAATAAAAGTTCAATCTAACAGTTCAAAAACAGTGGACTGTTGTTTAATATGCAAAATTCTCTTACAAATTAACAGAAAACAGAGCACAGGCATAAATAGAAAAGTGAGTAAAGGCCATAACTGAATAATTCACTGAAAAACAGTTACACATAGTTAATAAACACACAGAAAAAGATGTCAATTCTCCCTAATGGTTAAAGCCATACAAACTAAAAAAAATAGTAAAACATCATTTCCTTCCATCATAATTGAAAAGATCAGAAGTTGCATAATGTCTAGTGTTGGTGAGGATAGAGAAATAGGGATTTTATACCTTGAATGTGGGATTATAAATTGGGGCAACCTCTTTAGAGAACATAATTTTGTAATATCTATTAACATAAAATGCATTTATCACTGATTCAATAATTCTCATCCTAGAAATTTATATTATGAAAATACTTCTACAAACATGTAAAGGTAGACAAGTACAAGGGTGCTGTTATGGCATTGTTTGTATTAATGAAAAAGTGAGACTAAGCTAAATACATTATAAGAAGATGGGATAAACTAGTGTATATTCATATATTGGAATAATATCAGTTAAAGAAATAAAAGTAGACATGCGCTGAAATGAAATTATTTCCAAGTTTAATCTATCAAGATTGAAAAATGTAAGGCTCACAGTGGTGTATACAGTATACTCTCTTTTTATATAAAGGTATATAGATATATATGTATATATGTGTATATATACATAAGTTTGCATGTGTAGAGGTAGATCAGTTTTCATTGTTATACCTGTTTATCCTCTTTGAAACTTTTTATATAAAATGCTTGTATTACTTTTTCAATAAAAAACCTAATCTATAAAGCATACTTCTTTGGGGTCTTTTTTGAAGCTGGCTTATCTCATCTCTCATTTCTTCTCTTGTTCTTATCTCAAGGTCTATTTACCAGCTCTCATAGTTGTGACTGTGGAGCCCTGCAGGCAGCTGCTGATAACCAGTGACTTGCTCTCTTTTATAACACAGCCAGCAATCAGCAATGCTATTTCCTTGTACCCAAAAGGCCCTGTTTTGATGTGATCATCCAAGAATGTAACTTCTAAACCTAAAAATCTCAGGAGAAAGAATGCATCTCCTCCAAAGGTGAAGTTCAGGACAATTTGCATTTCTTCTGTAGGAACAATTTATCACACCCACAATTCTCAGGTTCTTTTCTCTCTAGTAGATGCCACTCTCGATGGTACCTTTTTCTATGCTTTTTGTTTAGTTTCTGTGGCTCTTTAGATTGAACCCACGGGCATTCTACCTCCAAGCTATAACCCCAGTCGTATTTTATTTTTATTTTGAAACAGGGTCTCACTAGGTTTCCAAGAACCTCGCTAAGTTGCTGAGACTGGCTTTGAGCCTGCAATTGTCCTGCCTCAGCCTCCCAAGGTACCTTTTTCTTTGTTGATGGTCTTTCCTGGAATACCTACCCTTGCCTAGCGAGTGCTTCTAATTTTACTCATTCTTTAAGACTCAATTCAAGTCTCATTTTTCTTCCTGGTTTAGTTTTATGATTATTTTAGCCCTGTTAAGAACACTGTTCTTTCCTTTCTCTGACTTTTTAATATATACCATAATTTTTTAATCCACTCATTTGTTGATAGACACTTAGGTTTGTTCAATAATTTGACTATAATTACCAACACTTTTTATGTTTTGTGGTTTTGATAGTAATCATATGAACAAGTACAAGATATTATCTCATTGTAGTTTATATTTGTATTTCCCTGATAATCAGTGAGGTTGAGCATTTTTCATATATCTGCTGTCTATTTGTATATCTTCTTTTCAGAAATGCCTGTTCACAACTCTTGCCAATTTTTTAAAGGGTTATTTTTGCTATTTGAGTTGTTTGAACTGCTTATACTTTAGGGATACTAATACCTTTTCAGATTTATACTTGGCAAATGTTTTCTCTCATTCTGCAACTTCTCTTTCCATTCTGTCATTATCTTTGCTATGCAGAAACTATGTGGTTTGGTGTAATTTCATCTATCTATTTTTCTTTTGTTGTGTGTGCTACTAATCAAGTGGGATTCATCCCAGGGATACAATGATGGGTCAACATACACAAATCAATAAATATCATATAGCACATTAACAGAACATACAAAAATCATACTATTTCAATAAATGCAGAGAATATATTTAAAATATATATTATATATTAAATATATATTTATATATTATATATACTATATAATATACTATAATATATAAAATATATATGAATATATAAATATATAAATATATATAAACATATTAAATATATATATATATATATATCCCTTAATGTTGAAAAAAAGACACAACAATTTAGGTGTAGAAGGATGGTAACTCAATACAATAAAGGCCACATACAACAAACTCACAGCTAATATATTGAATGGGAAAAAGTTAAAAAAATCTTTCTTTAAGATCAGGACCAAGACAAAGAAGTTCACTTTCAACCTTTCTATTTATTGTAATATTGGAAGTCCTAGAAATTAGACAAGAGAAGAACATTTCTTATAGAAATTGTTTTGGGGAAAGTGGAAATCCATATGCAGAAGAATAAAATGAGACTCTCATCACTTGCCAGATACAGAGATTAACTCAAGATGGATTGAATGTTTAAATGAAAAACCTGAAACTATAAAACTACCTGTAGTAGGAAAAAAAAACACCCAGGGAAAATTCATTATGGCATTGGTCTGGGAAAGTATTTCCTTGCATAAAATGTTTTTCTTTTCCCATGAGCACCTTATATTCTAATTCAAACCAGTTACTATCAGTAAGAACAGATAAAGCAAATTTGGAGTTAACAGAAACCAGAATGAATTTTAATGTGCATGTTATAGATTTTTAAAACTTTTAAAACGTTTTATCTCTCTTATTTTTCTCCCTTTCTAAATTGAAATTCTATTTTTGTTCTGCATCACTTATCATGTGTGTGATATTGGGCTAATTACTGAAATCTTCAGACCCTCAGTTTCTCTATCATACAACAGGGTTGATACTGTTTGTTGGTAAGAGTTATTAGGAAGTTTCACAGATATTAGATGTGAATGTGTAAAGTGTTAAGTTGTAAAGTGCAGTAACAAAATAAAGTGTTCTTATTAAATGTTCATGGAGAGTGAGAACAAAAGCCTTCGGAGTCCCAATGATTTATTTTGCAGCTCAGATTGATGTGTCATTTCTAGTTGGTTCACAAGCCATACTTCCAGCTGTCATCCATCAACACTTTGGCCACAATCTGTTCTTGGCTGCCTGTTTGTATGGAATTAGTTCTTCTTCCTAGCACAGCCTAGTTTCTCCAAACAAAATCCCTTCTTCCCAAATATGAGATTCTCTTACTAAGTATTCAACAGATAAAACTTATCTCTTTGATTTTCTTCATTCTCTCTTGCGGCACATTTCCCCGATCTCAGGGACTTCACAGTTGAGTAGGGGATAGATATATTAACAAATGTTTGGAATTCATTTTATGCAATTGATATAACAAAAATGTTTACAAGCTATAGAAGCAGAAGATTCAGAAAAAAAACTTCCCAAATGAGGTGTCATGTAAGTTTTAAAAAGTGAGTAAACTTTTGACAGACAAAAAGGAAGATAAGGATATTTCATACAGAGGGTGCAAGTTATTTAAAAGTGAAAAGCACTCTGATTGGGGTTAGATGGAATCTCAGCGTAGTTTTGATTTGCATGTCCCTGATGGCTAATGATGTTGAACATATTTTCATGTATCTATTGGCCATTTGTATCTCTTCTTTTGTGACGTGTCTATTCAGTTCAGTTGCCCATTTCTTGATTGGGTTATTTGTTTTGCTAGTGTAGAGATATTTGTGCTCTTTGTATATTCTGAATATTAGCCCTCTATCAGAGTGGTGGCTGGTAAAGATCTTCTCCCTTTCTGTAGGGTTTATCTTTATGTTCTTGATGGTTTCCTTTGATGAGCAGAAACTTTTTAGTTTGATGTCATCTCAATTGTGAATTTTTGTTTTAATTTCCTGAACTTTGAGATTCTGTTGAGAAAGTTACTGCCTGTGCCTATATGTTGGAGTGTTGAGCTTATGCCCTTCTCTAATAATTTGGCAATCTCTTTCTAATTTCTAAGACTTTGATCCATCTTGAGTTGATTCCTGTACACGGTGAGAGGTTAAGGATCTAGTTCCATCTTTCTACATATCAATAGCCAGTTCTCCAAGCACCATTTGTTGAAAAGGCTGTCTTTTCTCCAGCATATGTGTTTGGCCCCTTTGTCAAAGATCAGTTGACTATAGGTGGGTGGACATGTTCCAAATAAAAATAAAAAATAAATTAATTTTAAAAAGTGAAAAGCAAGAAGCAGATGAGGACAAAGACAAATAAATGTTCAGAGGATCCAAAGTTGGGAAGAGCAGAGTTTATAAACTGGAAATGGAAAGGTAGATAATTGAATGAACATTCCAAAGAATATCAGCATGCTAGGTTGTAGAGTGGCAATTAGCAATCCCACAGTTCTCCACTGAGGTTTTAAACATCAACTACACACATGGAGGAGGAATTCCCTTGTCAGCATTTGGTGTGAAACTGCACTGAGGCTTTCCATGTGCTCATAGTCTGATATAAAGCAAGGTTGTATGATGCAGATGCTAAATAAGGCCATATAAGTTGAAATATTAGGAAAATAGAGGGTTGAGTCTAACAGATATATGTACAAGTCAAAGCATACTGGAAGTTGTTGTTGTTGTTGTTGTTGTTGTTGTTGTTTTTGGTGGTACTGGGGTTCCTGAAAACCCTTCTACCTCCGGGATACACTCCCAGACCTATTTTTACATTTTTTTAAATTTAGAAACAGGGTCTCCTAAGCCAGCGTGCACAGCTGGCTTCAAACCTGAACGATCCTCCTCTCTCTGCCTCCCAAGCACGGGGATTACAAGCATGAGCCACCACGCCCGGCGATCTGGGAGTTTTATAAACAGAAAAACATGTCTACAAGAGAATCAATGAGACAGAGAAAGTTTAAAAAGAAACAGACCAATGAATACTATGTGCATATATAAATGTAGCACCATAAATTTCACTATCATGGCCAGGCGTAGTGGCGCACATTTGTAATCCCAGCGCTTGGGAGGCTGAGACAGGAGGATCACGCAGGTTTGAAGCCAGCCTCAGCTACTGAGTGAGGCTCTCAGCAACTTAGTGAGACCCTATTTCCAAATAAAATATAAAATAGGTCTGGGAGTATAACCCAGAGGTAGAAAGACCCTGGGTTCCATCCCATCCCCAGTACCACACACACACACACACACAAAAAAAAAAAAAAAAAAAATCACTATCATAAAAATTGTAATGTAACATTGTAAAAAGTATTTGTTTATTACTGTTTTATTGGATCATTGTAGTAATACTTCTTAATGGGGTACATGATAATAGAGGCATGTGTACACACACATTCATTTAGCCCTTCCCCAATTCCTACCCCCTTTCCTCCCTTTCCTTTCCCCCTCACCATGCTTCTCATGTTTAGCTTGGTAATTGGCTTTAATATGTTTGTGAATGTACATCATGTACATTAGGAAGGGGAAAAGAGGTAAATTCCATGAAAATTGTTTTAAATGTCATCTCATTTGAGATATGAGTTAGATGATTGTGTCTTCATGAGAAGGGTTACCCAGAAAAGGTATGCAGAGTTGAGATAATCTGTGCCAGGTATCCAGAAACTGAACATCTGAAAAGTGGAGGTTGACTTTTATGTAGGGTTCTAAAGAGCTAGACTAAAGGGTTAACACTGTGAAGTTTCCAATAGCCCAACCAGCAGCTGTGAGGCAGCTCCAGTGCAGCTGCTGCTCATAGTTTGGCCCCACAGCCCTCTTCTTGCTGCCTCTGCCACAGTCTGCCAAAGCTAGGTCAGGGCTCTGAGAATCGAGAGATTAGACATAACAGGGATGCAAGCACTCTTTTCTAAATCTATAGCACTGGGTTGCCATTATTACTATGCCACTTCACATATAAGGAGACTAAGGCTTAAAGCTGGCTACAAGTGTTATTGCTAAGGAATGGTAGCAATACAGAAAAAAAATTATAAACACTTCTAAAGCAGGGGAACTCATGGTCAAATCCATTACACCAGATAACTTTAGGAGCAGATGGAAAATGAACTGGTGGGGGTGGAGGTGGGGAATTGGGAAGCAAGATAATGAAAGTGGCTATTGGAATAACCCATGTGAGAGAAGATGAAGACTTTTTAAAAACTAAGGCAATATTAGTGGGGACATGTAAGGATGGGGCTCAACAAATGTGAGAGCTATTTGGCAGTTTGGATCAGTAAGACTTTGTGACTGATTAGACATAAGGGGTAAACATAAGAATGTAAACAATGATGTCTTATTAATAGAACTGTAGACAATTAATGAACATGGAGATCCAAGAAGAAGACTAGGGTAAAGGAGTTAAATAATGTTTGATCTAGAATAAATCAATCTTCAGATGATTTTATTTCTAGAAAGACATGTGCAGTAAGCAGCTAGAAATAGGATTAAAACTGAAGAGAAACATTTGGGTTAAGGTTAAAAATTTGGAGTCATCAGTACTGTCAAGCTAATTTAATCTAAAAGAGAAGAGTGAGAATAATTGTGTTTTACAAAACACAAAGGAGAGAAAATATAAAAGAAGTGATGCTACTAGGGGAGAGGAAGAGTGGGGAAAGAAAAGAATTGAAAGGGAAGGAAATCGTGGACAAAATACAAAAAACATGTGTCATGACACATAATGGGGGCATGTTGATGGTTCTTGTAAATTAAATTAATATACAAATCAGTGTTTTAAAAATCCTGGGAGTAAAGGTAGAAGAGGAGTAGCCATAAAAGAAGAGGAAAAAAGTACCAAGAGAAATGAAACCTTCTAAAGACAATGGAGTTGTGTATGCCAGTAGAGAATAAAACTTTGAGCGGGGTGTGATATATACCTGCGAACCCAGAGCTTGGGATGCTGAGACAGGAGGATCACAGGTTTCCAGTCAGCCTCAGCTACTTAGTGAGGCCCTCCACAACTTATTGAGACCCTGTTTAAAATAAAAAATAAGATGAGGCCGGGTGTGTAGCTCAGAAGTTAAATGATCCTTCATTCAGTCGAGAGAGAGAGAGAGAGAGAGAGAGAGAGAGAGAGAGAGAGAGAGAAATTTGAGACAACAATTGGTTGAAAAGGGTAGTGAGAGACTGCCTTGAGAAGCAAGCTTTGGATCTAGTTTGGGGTCCTAGCATTGTGCACAAGTTGATAATAAACTTATGAAGCATTGAGGGAAGGAGAGAAGACATACTGAGAGGCCATTAATCAAAGAAGCTTCCTCTGAAGGAGGGTGTTTTGAAATAGTAGAGGAGTATTAGCTTGGACTCTGATAGGAAAAAGAAACCTGACATGGTGGCACAGGCATGTAATCTCAGTACTTGGGAGGCTTGAGACCGAAAGATGATGAGTTCGAGCACAGCCTCAGCAACTTAATGAGGCCTTCTGAACTGAGTGAGATCTTGTTTTAAAATAAAAACATAAAATGGGGCTAGGGGTGTAGCTCAGAGGTAGAACACCTTTGAGTTCAATCCCCAGTATCACAAAAAGTAAAAAAAAAAAAAAAAAGAAATCAGACATGAACAAATCTGTTAGTGCTGTGGGTCTTAGTGTGTTCTGCAAGTCTTCATGTGCTGAGATCTTGGTCTCCAGTATAGCAATATCAAGATGGGTGAGACCTTCAAAAGATAGACTTTAATGAGAAGTTGCAGGACTGGACACTCACCTCATACTGTCTTTCCCTCTAGCCATGTGATCTCTCCCCCTCACCCATGCTACTGCCATTTAGATGCAATCTGTCATGATGAGACCCAATCAAGGTCCCTTGCCAGAGTTGATGTTAAGCTATTTTGACTTTTATCTTCTAAAACTGTGATCCAAACAAACCTCTATTACCTCTATTCTTTATAGATATCTAGCCTCATGTATTCCATTAGAGTAATAGAAAATATATGGTTACAGACAGCATAAGGGAAAAGAGGCTGAAATTAATAAAAAGAAAGTGAGAAGTTTGAACATCCTTAAGAAAACCTTATATATACCCATGCAGACCCACAGTGACACCATAAGTGGCCTGGTATACCAGTAATGATCACCAGAAGATTGCATTGTCACCTAGCATCTTGATTTTCCTTTCTTCTACCAGGCTCTGGTCAACATCCCAGGGGCCAGATAGCAGAGTTAAGATGTTAGGTTCTGTCATTCCTCATGTCTTAATCATTACACTTCACACAGATACAATGCTATTACCATATAGAATCCTTACAACATATTTGTAAATATGGGCAGTGTCAAGGCTAGAAATAATTTGGAAACAGTCATGGAAGAAGAGGCTTTAATGTAAGGTGTGAAATTGGAACTTGGCCCTGCAAGAATGGGAGCCATAAGAATGTATTAAGAAGGAAATGACAGTGAAGACTGTGTCTTAGAACTGAGAAATAAATGAAACTTTGGTTTTGCAGGTCCGTATCCTCTAGTTTTGGAATATTAAAGCTGCAGCAAAATCAGACCCTAAGTCAGACTACTCTTCTGCTATCTATGGCAAGACGGCTTCCAGTGAGGAAGAAAGGCAATAATTGAGGGTAAAATATACCCATCCCCTTCACAGGGCTTTGCAACCTTCTCCAAGAATCACTCAGCTTTACTGTCATACACCATAATTTGTTGACCAGCCCTTCCCATAAGCAATAAAAAGTGGTCCATAAATGTAAATAAATGTGGAGTTGAAAAACATTATTATGCCACAATACATCATTGCAATTAAGATTGACAATTGCAAATTGAGACCCTGACCAACTGAAGGCAAGGTATTGACCCAGAAGACTGAGAAAATTAAATCCTTGCCTAGATCACTGAGTCTGTGCTTTCATATTTTCCTCCTAGGTACCTTTTGAAAACCATAGGAGAAAAAAAATCCAAGTGTAGTGGAAAATTTTCTTCTTCAAGAGATAACCGATCCTCCTAGATTTTAGTTTATTTTCCTGTCTTCTGCCTTAATCTTCATTTATGTCATCATGATGGAAACATGAGTATGGTCATCTTCACTGAGCAGAGTCTCAATTTATCTTTCTATTCTGCCTATATTTCTGTTCCAAGCTCAGAGATCTAGCAAAAATATTTTTCAAGCACCATACAGTGCTAGCTCTCTCTTTCTGGGTTCTGAGAAATAGATAAGTTTCTTTGGCATCATGTGCATCAGAGTTTCTTTTCTCTTATCATCAGTGAACTATGATGACTATGTTGCTATCTATGACCCTTAATTTCCAAAGTCACAAGTCCACAATATTCAACTGGCATTCAGTTGAGGAAAACTCTGTATTAGGGCCTTCAACTCCACATTCCCTCAGCTTTTCTGTTTGACCTTCTTTTCTTTAACTCTTACTGTGCTTAGTTTTGTGACTTTACTTCCTAGTTGAAGCTGACCTTTTCTAATGCAAGACTTCCAGCTTTTAACTCTCCAACCTAAAATGACTTCTTAGTCTGCATGATAGAATCTTGAGGTGGTTCCTCCTTGAGAAGAGAAAAGAGTATTTCCTGATTCTACTGTCTATCATCCCATACCAAATCAAAAGATTTGAAGATCAAAGTTTGGATAGACAGTTTGTCAAAATTTTATTGATTATTTATTTCTGTTCAAATGAAATGTTCATTCTACATTTCAGGTTGTCATTAGAAAAGCTCATTGAAAGTAAACATTTTACACATATTGCCTTAAAGCAGCCTATTTGTATACATTATGAAGTTCGATTGATTAAGTAACAGATTTTATATCAGTGCCATTGCTTTTAATACGTTATAAGCAATGACAGATGTGTCTGATGGTAAAAGATGTATTCAAATCTTTGTTATTAAAAAGCCAATGTAAGAGAACAAATGAAATTACATGCATATATGGATCACTGTGAATCTCACTATTATGTATAATTATGATACATCAATAAAAATTGTAAATGTCATTGTGCAAAATAAGGGCCTATTTTATTGTCTCTGATGAGTCTCAAAACTCTCTATGTGACCCATATACATACAAACTCATACTATCTTCTTCAATAGTGTAGGTAATTTCTTTACTTCTTTTTTCTTTTCTTATTTAATTATTTATTTTTTATTTATTTATTTATTTTGGTTCTATTGAGAATTAAATACAAGGATTTCTATCTCTGAGCAAGAATCCAAGACTTTTTAATGTTTTTATTTTGAGATAGGGTCTGCCTGTGTTGCTCAGATTCGCCTTGGTCTTGTGAACTCCTGCCTCAGCCTTCCAAGTAACTGGGATTATGGCCATGTACTACTGCACCAAGCTGGCATTATCTTATTTCTTTTTTTTTTCCTTCTTAAGAAATGAAAGTTTTATTTCTATTTGGAGTATTTTGTACCTTTATATCTATGTTATTTATCTATCACTACATAAAATTTACCCTAAAATTTAGCAGATTGAAACAAAATTTTTTTTTATGTGGTACCAGGATTGAAGGAGCATTTTATCTCTAAGCTACACCCCTACTCCCAATATTTTTATTTATTTATTTTTCTTTAATTTTTTTTTATTGGCGCATTATATTCATACAACTTATTGGGGTAAAAACTTGTGTGTACAAACATGTACTCATCGCTGATTTAACCCCCACCCAAATCCCACCCCATTCCCTCCCCGTCCCCCCCTCCCTTGCTTGGCTTAGTGATTGACTTCGATATGTTTAAGTACATTGTGAACTTTAGAGATTTTCCTCTTACCCCTCATTTCTCCTCCTTTAGGTTGTCTTGTTTGCTCCTCTTTTCTCCCTAACTCTCACATATTAGGGAAAGCATCTGATTTCTTATTTTTTGTGCCTGACTAATCTCACTTCGCATAATGTCCTCCAGTTCCATCCATTTCCCTGAAAATGATGTAATTGGGGTTTTTTTTTTTGATGGCTGAGTAAAATTCCATTGTGTACATATCCCACAGTTTTGTAATCCATTCATCTGTTGATGGACATCTTGGCTGGTTCCATAGTTTGGCTATGGTGAATTGTGCAGCTATGAACATAGATACACATGCATTAGTTTGGTAGTTTGGTTTCTTTTCTTTTGGGTAGATACCCAACAGTGGTATTGCTGGATCAAATGGTAGATTTGTACCCATTCTTCTGAGGATTCTCCATACTGTTTTCCAAAGTGGTTGCACTAATTTGCAATTCCACCAACAATGTCTTAGAGTTCCCAATTCTCCACATCCTCACCAGTATCTGTTGTTATTTGTGTTTTGAATGATGGCCATTCTAGTTGGAGTTAGGTGAAATCTCAGGGTAGTTTTGATTTGCATCTCTCTGATTGCCAGTGATGTTGAGCATTTTTTCATGCATTTATTGGCCATTCGAATTTCTTCTTTTATGAAATGTCTATTTAGTTCATTTTCCCATTTTGTTATTGGATGCTTTGTTTTCTTAGTGTTGAGTTTCTTGAGTTCTCTGTATATTCTAGATATTAGTCCTCTATCAGTGGTGTAGGTGGCAAAAAAATTTCTCCAATTCTGTTGGCTCTCGATTGAGATTCTTGATAGTTTCCTTTGCTGAACAGAAGCTCTTCAGTTTCATGCAATCCCATGTATTGATTCTCCTTTTAATTTGTTGTGCCTTTGGGGTCTTGTTGAGGAAATGTTTGTCTGTGCCTATGTGTTGTAGTGTTGGACCTATGCCCTCTTCAAGGAGCTTCAAAGTCTCTGGTTTAATTTCCAAGTCTTTGATCCATCGTGAGTTGACTTTTGTGAAAAAGTGGGATTAACATCCAATTTTCTGCATATGGTTATCCAGTTTTGCCAACACCATTTGTTGAAGAGGCTATCTTTTTTCCAGTGTATGTTTTTGGCCTCTTTGTCAAAAATCAATTGGCTGAAAGTGTGTGGACTTGTTTCTGGGTCTTCTATTCTGCTCCATTGGTCTATATATCTGTTCTTTTGCCAGTACCATGCTGTTTTTATTACAATGGCTTTGTAGTATAGTTTAAAGTCAGGTATTGTGATTCCTCCTGCGTGGTTTTTGTTGCTGAGAACTACCTTGGCTATTCTGGGCTTTTTGTTATTCCAGATAAATTTAAGGACTGATTTTTCTATGTCTGTGAGGAATGATCTTGGTAGTTTAATGGGCATTGCATTAAATCTGTAGATCACTTTTGGGAGGATGGCCATTTTAATGATATTTATTCTGCCAATCCATGAACATGGAAGGTCTTTCCATCTTCTAAGATCTTCTTCGATTTCTTTTTTCAGTGTTTTATAATTTTCTTCGTAGAGATCTTTTACCTCCTTGGTCAAGTTTATTCCTAGGTATTTTATTTTTTTGTGGGAGATCCTGAGAGGAAGTATTTTCTGAATTTCTTTTTCAGTGGATTTATGGTTGGTGTACAGGAAAGCTTCTGATTTTTTAAGATTGATTTTGTATCCAGATACTTTGCTGAATTTGTTGATAAGTTCTATAAGCCTTTTGGTTGAGTTTGTTGGGTTTTCTAAATATAGTATCATGTCATCTGCAAATAGTGAAAGCTTAAGTTCTTCTTTTCCTATTTGTACTCCTTTGATTTCCTTTTCTTGCCTTATTGCTCTGGCTAGAGTCTCTAGTACTATATTGAAGAGAAGTGGTGATAATGGACATCCTTGTCTCGTTCCAGTTTTTAGGGGGAATTCTTGAAGTTTTTCCCCATTTAATATGATGTTGGCAGTGGGCTTATTGTAGATTGCCTTAATAATGTTGAGATATGTTCCTTCTATTCCAATTCTCTGCAGTGTTTTTATCATAAATGGATGTTGAATTTTATCAAATGCTTTTTCAGCATCTATTGAGATGATCATGTGGTTTTTGTCTTTGATTCTGTTTATATGATGAATTACATGGATTGATTTTCGTATATTGAACCAGCCTTGCATCCCTGGGATGAACCCTACCTGGTCATGGTGAATGATTTTCTTGATGTGGTTTTGAATGCGTGTTGCTAGTATTTTGTTTAATAGTTTTGCATCCAAGTTCATCAGAGATATAGGCCTGTAGTTTTCCTTCCTTGAACTGTCTTTATTCGGTTTGGGTATTAGAGTGATGTTGGCTTTGTAGAATGTATTTGGGAGAGTCCCGGTTTTCTCTATTTCCCCAAATAGTTTGAGTAGTATTGGGGTTAGCTCTTCTATAAAGGTTTTATAGATTTCACTTGGGAAACCATCTGGTCCTGGGCTTTTCTTTGATGGTAAGCTCTTTATTGCTATTTCAATCTCTTTGATTGTTATTGGTTGGTTTAAGTGTTCTATATCTTCTTGACTCAGTTTAGGAAGGTTGTATTTATCTAGGAAGTTGTCGATTTCCTCCAGATTTTCCATTTTGTTGGAGTATAGTTTTTCAAAGTAGTTTCTGATAATCCTCTGGATTTCTACACTGTCAGTAGTAATGTTTCCTTTTTCATCCCTTATCTTCATAATTTGGGTTGATTCTCTCTTTTTTTTAGTTAGGTTGGCTAGTGGTTTATCAATCTTGTTAATTTTTTCAAGAAACCAGCTTTTGGTTTTGTTGATTTTCTGTATTGTTTTTTTTATTCTCTATTTCGTTAATTTCTGCTCTAATTTTAATAATTTCCGTCTTCTGCTGGCTTGGGGGTTCAATTGTTCCTGCTTTTCAAGGGCTTTGAGGTGTGTCATAAGGCTATTTATTTGAAGATTTTCTGTTTTTCTTATGTGAGCACTCAGTGCTATAAATTTTCCTCTTAATACTGCCTTCAAAGTGTCCCAGAGGTTTTGATATGTTGTTTCTTTATTTTCATTTGTTTCAGGAAATTTTTTGATTTCACCTCTTACATCTTCTATGACCCATTCTTCATTCAGAAGTGTGGTGTTCAGCCTCCACCTGTTTATGTTGTTTCTCTGGGTCTTCTTATAGTTGATTTCTAGTTTCATTCCATTATGGTCTGAAATGACACAGGGAAGTATGTAACATTTTTTAAATTTGCTAGTGCTCATTTTGTGTCCCAGGATGTGATCTATTTTGGAGAAGGTTCCATGAGCAGCTGAGAAAAATGTAAACTCTGCTGTAGTTGGGTGAAATATTCTATATGTGTCCAACAGGTCCATTTGTTTAATGGTGTTCTTTAGTTCTGAGACATCTTTACTGACCCTTTGTCTGGAAGATCGGTCTAGTATTGTGAGAGGTGTGTTGAAATCTCCCAGTAATATTGTGTTGGGATTTATGTGTGACTTCATGTCACAAAGAGTTTGATTTATGAAAGTAGCTGCCCCTATGTTTGGGGCACAGATGTTGATTATTGTTATTTCCTCTTGCTGGACTATTCCTTTTACCAGTAAAATGTGACCTTCTTTGTCTCTTCTAATAAGTTGGGTTTGAAATCTAACTTGTCTGATATCATAGTTGCTATTCCTGCTTGTCTTCGAGTACCATTAGCATGGATTACCTTGCTCCAGCCCTTTACCTTGAGTTTGTTCCTATCTTTATTTGTAAGGTGTGTTTCTTGTAAGCAGCAGATGGATGGATTCTGGCTTTTAATCCATTTTGCCACTTTATGTCTTTTTATTGGGGAGTTGAGGCCATTTACATTCAGTGTGATTATAGAGAGATAATTTTTAATTCCCAACATGTTAAGATCTTATTTCTGTTTGAGATACTGTTTATTCTTCTTTGCTTAGTTGTCTGCTGGATGGGAATTCTTGTTTCTTTGCTTCAGGCGTGTATTACCCATTTCCTCTTTGCAGTTAATCTCCTTGAGTATTTTCTCTAGCGCTGGTTTTGAAGACTTAAATTCCTTCAGTTGCTGTTTGTCATGGAAGCTTCTTATTTCCCCATCTAATTTTATGGATAGTTTTGCTGAGTAGGAAATTTTTTGCTGGAAGTTGTTTTCTTTCAGAATTTGGAATATGTTACTCCAAGACCTTCTGGCTTTCATAACTTGATTTGGGAAGTCTGGAGTGATTCTAATTGGTTTGCCTCTGTATGTCACGTGGCCTTTTGTTTTTGTTGCCTTTAAGATTCTCTCCTTGACTTCCACATTAGTCATTTTGACAATTATGTGGCGTGGGGATCCTCTTCTCCGATCCTGTATAAAGGGAGTTCTATAAGTTTCCTGGACCTGTGTATCGACCTCTTGCTCTATGTTTGGAAAATTTTCTGCTATTACTTCCTTGAAGAGATTGTTGATCCCTTTGGTTTCACCTTCTTTTCCCTCCTCTATTCCAATTATTCTTAGGTTAGCTCTCTTGAAATGGGCCCATATTTCTTCAATGTTAGATTCCTGCTGTCGGATTTTTTTTCTAAATTAGAAACTATGCGTTCATTTTTAGAATGATCATCTTCAAGAAGCGAGATTCTATTCTCCATGTGGTCTAGTCTGTTGTTTATACTTTGAATTGAGGCCTTTACTTCATTAATTGCATCCTTTATCTCTTTTTGACTCTCTCTAAATTCTTTTTGAAAGTCCTCTATCATTTCTAAAGTTATTTTTCTAATTTGATCTTCTAGAGATCTTTGGATTTCTGTGTTATCAGATTCTGATGTTGTGTGGTTGTTGGCATTCACTGCTCCATTGTTATTTCTCTTTCTCATGATTTTGGAAGTTTGTGCCTTCTCTGGGTTCTTCCCTGAGTCACTACAAGTTCACTTAAGATGCTCTGGATCTCAAGTCTGTGGTATCTCAGTCACCACTACTCCTTTACTGGGTTGTATCACAAAGTCTCAGACTCAGGGAGTCAATCAAGGCTGCTTAGACCATGGGGGGTGCCAAGTTGGGCATTTTCCAGTGGGGAGTTGTGACTATGGTATGATATCTCTGCCACTGCCACTCCCCCACTGGGCTGCACTGCTAAAATCTCCAACCCAGGGAGACTATCTGCACAAGTCCCTGGGAGTGCAGTACTGGGATTTTTCCCCTAGGGGCCGCAATTTGACTCACGGTTGTTGAGTGCGCTGATGGAGCTGTAGTGAACTCTGTGAATTCGCTGCCGCCGCCACTGGCAATATGACACCACTGCCACGCCCTCGGCCATGATGCGCGTATTTCTTCTCTGGTTTTGAACTCCGCTCTGAGTCCTTGCCAGTTGTGCTGTGCCCGGCCCTTGGGAGCTTTAGATGTTCCCTGCACCAACAAAACTGCTGACTGCCGCCCGGCTGTTCAGCACCTGCTCACCTCGGCTCGCTGTTCACCCCTCCTCTCAGGCGCCTGGTGGCTGGTTGAGTGGGTTGGTCTAGGGCCGTCCGGTGAACTCGCCGCTGCCGCCAGCAGTAAGACGCTGCTTCTGCATCCTAGGCCGCAAGGCCAGAGTACCTCCTCTCTGGATTTGAGCTCTGTTTTTAGTCTCCCTCCTCTCTGGAGCCTGGTGCTGCTAGGGGAGATGTAGGCCGCGCCGCTCCGGCCACTCTGCTCCGCAGCTCTGGCTGCTCTGCACCGCGGGTCTGGCCACTCCCGCCGCTCCGGCCGTTCCACGACGCGGCTCTGGCTGCTCAGGCTTTTCTGGCCGCTCCGCTCCGGCTGCTCTGGCCGCTCTGCTCTGCTGCTCTGGCCGCTCTGCTCAGCTGCTCTGGCCGCTCCGCTCAGCTGTTCTGGCCGCTCAGCTCGGCTGCTCTGGCCGCTCTGCTCCGCGGCTCCCCCCAATCCGCGCTGTGGCTCTGGCCGCTCCGGCGGCTCCAGCCGCTCCGCGCCGCGCAGGCGTGGCACTTCGGGCTGGTTTTTTTCCAGTGTCTTGTTTTTCCAGCCCTTTTTCTCTGTCCCTTATATTTACCGTTTTTATTTCTTTGCTGGTGGTGTTTTCTGGCTCTGAAAGGCTCTGGTTTTGTGGTAGTAGAGTTGGATTGTTAGCGGGACTTGTAAGTGCCGCTTTCCTCCGTCGCCATCTTCCCGGAAGTCCTCTTATCTGATTTCTTGTGCATCATGATATTATAGAACACAAACCATTATATGAGAAACTGAGGGTCAAAGTAGTTAAATCATAAGTCCCAAATGGTGGAGTGGTAGAACTATAGTACCACTAGAATTATAAATTTGCTATGTTTGTTTCCAAAGTTTGTGCTTTTCTGGCTACATATTTGTGACCTAAGATTAGGGACGATATTGCCAAATCTGAGTTTTCTTGGTGGCATATGATTCATATGGTGCTTTAAAAGTGCTTGAAATTTTAAGTAGTTTGATTGACCATTTGACTTGCTTCTGACAGAGATTATGAGATACTTAAACTACCCATATAGCAACAAAATCAGCACACTTTTTGAATCAACAATTTGCAATCTATGATGTTTATTTCAGCTAGAATGAAATAAAATTTCTCCATATCTCTAATAAAAGTCCTAATGTAAGTCAGTGGTAAATACAATTTTATATATGGTAGATTATTCACTTTGCACTCAACTTGTTATGAATGCACTTAATCTGGAAGCCTTGCATGACTGATACCTGAATTCCTACTTCAATCACTTACAAATTTATTTTTTGTATAATAAATTTTAAGCTTACCAGTCCTCATTCTATGAAAATGTACTGACTAGCTCAGGAAGTACTCCATAAATGTCCTATGGCTGCCTCCCTGACTCTTCTTGTTTAACCATTAAAGGCCTTATCTACAACATGGCAAAATGTATCAGCTTGTCCTCTCTTAAGTTAGTGATTAAGGTAAATGCCTTTATTCTGATGTATTTACATTCATATGTGTTTTCTGAGACGTTAAAGGCCTTTAGTGCAGAAAATCACTTTCCTCAGTTGTATTTCATTATACGATAGGACCACAAGTTATTTACCTACTTACCTATTGAAGATAACTCACATCATCTTCAGTGCTTTATTATTATAAACAAAACTGTTTTTAACACTGGTGTCCAGGTTTTTCTCTGAGTATAAGCTTTCATTTGTTTAAAAAAATTGCCAAGAGAACAAATGCTTAGGCATATGGTAAGTGTATGTTTAACACAATAAGACACGTCCAGTGTGTTTATTAGAGTGGCTGTACCATTTTGCATTTCTAATAGCAATGCGTAAGAGCTCCACTTACTTTCCATCCTCACTAATACTTGCACTCTAGTACTTTTTTTTTGTAATCCAGGGTATTCTACCTCTGAGCTACACTCCCAGCTCTATTTTTTATTCTTTATTTTGAAATAGTCTCACTATATTGTGAAGGGCCTCACTAAGTAGCTGAGGCTATCTGAGATTACAAGCATTCACCACCATGCCTGCCTCAGTATTTTAAAAATATATTCTAATAGGTGAGTAGCGTTTACCTCATTGTTATTTATTTATTTATTTATTTATTTATTTATTTAGGGACTACGGGTGCTCTACCTTTGAACTATACTCCAGGCCTTTTTAGTTTATTTTTATTTTGAAACAGAATCTCACTAACTTGCTGAGGGTCTCCCTTAAGTTGTTGAGGCTAGTATACAACTTGAGAATCTCCTGTCTCATCCTCCCAAGTACTCAAATTACAAATGCCTGCCACCACACCCAGCTTCGTTTTACATTCATATACATTTAATTTGTACTCACATAATAGTTAACTGATGTTGAACATCTTTTTCTGTACTTACTTGCCATTCATAGATCCTCTTCAGTGAATTGTTTGTTCATGTCTTCTGCTCTTTTCCAATTGGATTATTATATTTTGATGTTGAGTTGTCAGTTATTTATATATCCTGGATAAAAAGTTTTTTGTAAGATATATGAATTGCAAATATTTTCTCCCAGTCTTTAGCTTGTCTTTCCTTCTCATGACAGCGTCATTGACAAAAAAAGTGTTTAATTTTAACAAAAAAACTGTTTAATGAGTTATTTTCCTTTTATATGATATGCTTTGGGGTTTTTTTTAAAGAACATTCTGCTAAATTTATGTCAATTTTTTCCTGTTTTCTAAAAGTTGTGAAGTTTTATATTTTATGTTTAAAGCTAAGTACTATTTTGAATTAATATTTGTAAAATGTGTGAAGTTGTGAGATCAAGGTTTATTTTGATTACTTGTTCTGTTTGTTGAAAAGAACATTCTTTCTCCAATTAATTGCTTTTATACCCTTTTTACAATATCAAATACCCAAATGTGTATAGATATATTTTTGAACTCTCTATTCTGTTCTATTGATCTGAGTATTTATTCCTTTGCCAATGTGCACTCATTCACAATTATATCTTTATAGTAAGCTTTAAAACTGAATGAGTTCTTACATTTTTTTCTTTTCCTAAAAAATTATCTCAAAGATCTGGAGGAAGATGGCGACCGAGTAAAGCAGCTTCTATCAACACTGCTGACACTCAATCTCCATAGTGGCAAAAATAACGCCCTACAGAGTCATAAACTACTATCAATAGAGAAATAAAAACTATAAATACAAGAGACAGAAAAAAAGGAAGACTAGAATAATCTGAGAAGCAGAAAAAAAAAAAAAAAAAAAAAAAAAAACGCCCAGCCAAGGACACTATGACTGACTCACAGAATCAAACTCCAGGGAGGATAAGGAGCTGAAGTGATCAGAAACAGTCCAGGTGGATGTAATTCAGCAGTTCTTTCAGCACGAAAACAAGCTAAAATTTTCAGCAGCTGAGTCCATCACTGTCTCCAGGGATTCAGAGAGGAGCTCAACCCAGAAAGGAGATACGCCAGCCTCACTGCTGAGAGAATGGCAGAGATACCATATTTCCAACAAGCAGGTGAGTTAACCACACCCAAGAAGGCTCCAGTGAAAGCCCCAGAGGAATGCCAATACAATCGTAAGTGAAATGGCGGCCCCTACAGGAGAAATCCCAGCACTGCATCCACAGGGTCTCGACCAGCTTTGATAAACTCTCTGGGTCTGAGTTCCGGTGGTTCAAGGCAATGCAGGAATAGGGGTGGCAGCCCAGCAACCTCAGAGTCTGGCGCAGCTGCGATAAATTCCCTTGGCCTGAGACCTTGCGATACAACTCAGGGAAGGAGTGGTGGCAGAGGAGATAACCATAACCCCCAGAAATCTAGAGCACAATAAGTGACATTCTGGTAAACTGGAGAAGAACTCAAAGATGGTAGGAGTGGAATCTGCTACTGATCATATCAGAAGCCCAGACTGACTCAGGCTCAGACCACTGGAAAGTGTAGGGGAAATCTTACGCTTAACTCTAAACTCAATGAGCAGGATTGCTAGGAATACCACAGACATTCCAATTGTGGAGAACATGGAGAGGTCAGAATAGCCCAACCTGAGCTGTGTAGAACTGAGACCCCTACATTGAGTTTGGTTTCAGAGGCAGGGAGAAACCTAGGCGCCAAGTCTGTGGAAAGTGTGGAGGGTGACCTTCACTCAATATTAATTCCAACCCCATTGATATCATCCATCTGCATAAACTGAAAAGTTTCAGAGAACCAGACAAACAGAGGGAAAGGTCACCATAGCAATGGGTATCTACATAGAGACTGCTGAATTTGTTTGTAGTGTCACATCAATTCATTGGTGGGATTGTTGGTTTTTTTCACTCTTTTTTTGTGTGTTTATATTTGATTGGTTATTTTTTATTTTTGGAAGTGGTTTGTGGGTTTTTTGTTTTGTTGTATGTGTTTTTGTTGTTTATTAACCCTCATACTAAATACTCTCCCAAACTTCATCCCTTGTACAAACCTACTCTATCCTCTGTCTCATCTAACTTTTTTCTTCTTTTTATCTCTCCCTAGTCCTTTATTGAATTCAATTTGTTTCACAATACCAGAAAGTATACATTGGTTATTAGAATTCTACTACATTGGTACTATCTCTAATCTCTACTATATACATCTTTAACAAACTCATATACTCATACTATTCAACCCTATCTGACATGTAATTCATTATATAAACAGAACCAAAGACAAAAATCACATGATCATTTCAATAGATGCTGAAAAAGCATTTGATAAAATCCAAAATGCATTCATGATAAAAAACACTGCAGAGAATCAGAATGGAAGGAACATATCTCAATATCATAAAGGCAATCAACAATAAGCCCATAGCCAACATCATACTAAATGGGGAAAAACTTCAAGAATTCCCCCTAAAAACAGGAACAAGCCAAGGATTTCCATTATTGCCACTTCTCTTCAATATAGTACTAGAGACTCTAGCCAGAGCAATAAGCAAGAGAAAGAAATCAAAGGAGTACAAATAAGGAAAGAAGAACTCAAACTTTCACTATTTGCAGATGACATGATACTATATTTAGAAAACCCAATAAACTCAACCAAAAGGCTTATAGAACTGATCAACAAATTCAGCAAAGTGTCTGGATACAAAATCTATTAAAAAATCAGAAGCTTTTCTGTACACCTTTCATAAACCTATTGAAAAAGAAATTCAGAAAACACTTCCACTCAAGATCACCCACAAAAAAATAAAATACTTAGGAATAAACTTAACCAAGGATGTAAAAGACCTCTACAAAGAAAATTATAAAACATTGAAAAAAGAAATCGAAGAAGATCTAGAAAATGAAAAGATCTTCCATGCTCATGGATAGGCAGAATAAATATTATCAAAATGGCCATACTTCCAAAAGTGATCTGCAGATTCAACACAATGCCCACTAAACTACCAAGATCATTCCTCACAGACATAGAAAAATCAGTCCTTAAATTCATTTGGAATAACAAAAGGCCCAGAATAGCCAAAGTAGTTCTCAGCAACAAAAGCCATGCAGGAGGAATCACAATACCTGATTTTAAACTATACTACAAAGCCATTGTAATAAAAACAGCATGGTAATGGCACAAAAACAGACACATAGACCAATGCAGCATATTAGAAGGCCCAGAAACAAGCCCACACACCTCCAGCCAATTGGTTTTTGACAAAAGGAACAAAAACATACAGTGGAAAAAAGATAGCCTCTTCAACAAATGGTGTTGGCAAAACTGGTTAAACATCTGCACAAAACTGGAAATTAAACCCACTTTCTCACCCTGCACAAGAGTCAATTCAAGATGGATCAAAGTTTTGGAACTTAGACCAGAGTGCTTAAGGCTCCTTGAAGAGGGCATAGATCCAACACTGCAACACATAAGCACAGATAAAAACTTTCTCAACAAGACCCCAAAGGCACAACAAATCAAAAGGCGAATCAATGCATGGGATTGCATGAAATTGAAGAGCTTCTGTTCAGTAAAGGAAACTGTCAAGAACCTCAATCGAGAGCCAACAGAATGGAAGATTTTTGCCACCTACCCCTCCAATAGAGGACTAATATCTAAAATATATAGAGAACTCAAGAAACTCAACACTAAAAAAAATCATCCAATCAAAAAATGGGCAAGTGAAATAAATAGACACTTCATGAAAGAAGAAATTCAAATGGCCAATATATGCATGAATAAATGCTCAATATCATTGGCAATCGGAGAGATGTAAATCAAAACTACCCTGAGATTTCACCTAACTCCAACTTGAATGGCAATCATTCAAAAAACGAACAATAAAAAATGATGGCGAGGATGTGGAGAAGTGGGAACTCTAAAATATTGTTGGTGGGATTGCAAATTAGTGCAAAGACTTTGGAAAACAGTATGGAGAATCCTCGGAAGAATGGGAAGAAATCTATCATTTGATCCAACCACTTCTGGCTATCTACCCAAAAGAAAGGAAACCAAACAACCAAACTAATGCATATGTAACTATGTTCATAGCTGCACAATTCACCATAGCCAAACTGTGGAACCAGCCAAGATGTCCATCAACAGATGAATGGTTTACAAAACTCTGAGTTATGTATGCAATGGAATTTTACTCAGCCATAAAAAAATACAATTGCGGTATTTTCAGGGAAATGGATGCGTGTGAGGAAATAATGCTAAGTGAGATTAGTTAGTCACAAAAAGTAAGAAATCGGATGCTTTCCCTAATGTGTGAAAGCTAGGGTGAATGGGGTCATAGGAGTAACTCCAGGTGAAAAAAAGATCCTATAGAGGAGCAAATAAGACAGCCTAACTGTGAGAATGGGAGGTGCGGAGAGGGAAATGCTTTAAAGCGCATGGAAGTCAACCACTTCACCAAGCATGGGAGGGAGGGGTGGGGAGGGAGTGAGGTGGGGACTGGGTGGGGGCTGGCTGGGTGATGTGTGCACTTATGCCTACACAAGCTTTTTACCTCATAATAATGTATAAATACAATGCACCAATAAAAAATTAATAAAAAATAAAATAAAACAAAAAATTATCTCATTATATTTTCCTTGTTCTTTCATATTTGTTTTAGAATTTTGAGGTTTAGAAATTCTTATTGCCTACTGCAATAATAACCACAATAAAACTGATGGGACTGTTATTACTATTGCATTTAATCTATAGATCACATGAGGGAGAATTGATATGTTTACTATGTTAAATTTTCCATTGCATACTCAATATGTCTGACATCTATATAGGTTTTCCTTTATATCTTTCACCCATGTTTTAAGGTATTCAGCATATAGATCCTACAAAGACTTTTATATTAATATATAACTTTTATTTTAAAGGGTATACATATATACTTTTGCAATTCTGATTCCTTGCTTGTATCTAGAAATACAGCTAAAATGTTTGTGTTGACCTTGTGCCCTATAATCTTATAATTCATTTCTTAGTTCTAAAAGTCTTTCTGATATACTCTTTAAGAAGTTTAAAATATATATGTCAACACAATGGGTACAATTTCTCCCTCTCCAATCTCCATGTCCTTTATTTCTTTCTTCTCTCCTTCCACCCTCCCTTCCTTCCTGTTCTATTCATTTAATCTTTACAATTTTCAGCAACTTAGTTGAGGTATACATGATAAAAAAAAGACCTGTGCATGTTTAATATGTAAAATTTGCTGTGTTGGGACACATGAAAATACCTGTGATATCATCCCTGCAATCAAGGTAAGGAATATCTCCACCATATTCCAAAGTTTTTTTCTGTACATTTGTTTTTATGGTAAAAACACTTAACATGATATCTGCATTTTATTTTATTTTTTATTATTTTTATTGGTGCATTATAATCATATATCACATTGGAATATAAGACTTGAGAGGATATACAAGCACACATCATCCAATTAGCCCTCATCCAGCCCCCATCCCATTCCCTCCCCCTCCTTCAATCCCATGCTTGTTTGGTGATTAACTTTGAAACATTTGTTTATGTACCTCCTGCATTTTAAAGAGGCTCCATCCTCCCCTATTCCATACCCTCTGATTGGTCACCTTAGTATAGCTCGACCTCTTCCTGTTTTCCCTTTCCTCCTAGTTTTTGCTGATTAGGGGAAGCATCTGATTTTCATTTTCTGCGATATTTCTCTTTGCATGCCACATTGCAAGTACGGATCCCACTCTTGATGGCCCCAGTAGTGGCCTGGCTACCTGGTGGACTTATCCAGACCTCGCTGGCTCAAGCAGCGGCCTTGCCTCATGGGATGCCCCAATTCTTGTCTCTCTGGCCCCAGCAAGGGCCCAACCCCTCAGCAGGCTCCTATCCCAGCCTCAGAGACCCCAGTAGCGCCCTTGCCTCACAGCAGGCTCCGATGCTGGCTGTTGGCCCCAGCATTGGCCTAACCCCTCGGCAGGCTCCAATCCCAGCCTCGCTGGCCCCAGCATCGGCCTAACCCCTCGGCAGGCTCCAATCCTGGCCTCAGAGGCCCCAGCATCGGCCTAACTCCTCGGCAGGCTCTGATCCCGGCCTCGGAGGCCCCAGCACCGGCCTTGCCTCACAGCAGGCTTCGATCCCAGCCACGCTGGCCCTGGCACTGGCCTAACCCCTCGATATCTGCATTTTTAGTAATAAAAAATTAGTGCAACACTATCCTTTTAATTATATATACTATGGTATACAGCAGATCTCTAGAAATTACTAATCTAGTATAACTGAAATTTTTTTTATTTATCATAACATTTATTTTTATCCTTTTTTATTTTTATGTGGAACATATTGAAAATGACATACATTCAGACTGTGCTTGGTGCCCGCTCAGCCTCTGCTTCCCTTTCCCCCTCCCAACAGTGAGTGTCTAGGTTAACCATGCTATATTTATACTTTTACACATATTTGGATGCATCTCCTCCATTAATCAACCTCAGCCTTCTTCCTCTCCTATCCTTCCATTCCAGCTTTGCTAGAGGTTTCCCCTCCATTATCTGAAGTCCCTCCGGTATTGCTAATAGTCCTTAGTTTTTGCATATTAGAGGAAACATATGTCCCTTCTCTTTTTGTGCTTGGCTGATCTCACTTAACATAATGTTCTCCAAGTCTTTCCTTCTTTTTGTGAATGACATGTTTTTGTTCTTCTTTATAGCTGAGTAGAATTCCATTGTGTATCTTTCCCATAATTTTGTAATCTATTCATCTGTTGATGGAAATCTAGGTTGGAGCCATATTTTGGCTATTATGAATTGTGCTGCTACAAACATGGGTATCCATATGTTACTGTAGTTCTCTGATTTCAACCCCTTTGGAAAAATACCCAGAAGTGGTAGAGCCAGATCATATGGTGGAGAATTGTACACTACAACCAAATTGGTTTCATCCCAGAAAAGCAAGGCTGGTTCAACATACACAAATCAATACACATTATTCACCACATAAATATAACTGAGAACAAAAACCACATGCTCATATCAATAGATACTGAAAAAGTAGTATTTGAAAAAATCCAACACCCATTCATTTTTAAAACACTGCAGAAAATTGGAAGAGAAGGAACATACTTAAACATCATTAAGGAACTATACAATAAACTTCAAGCCAACATCATATTGAATGGGGAAAACTTCAAGAATTTTCTATACAATCAGGAACAAGTCAATGATGCCCATTATCACAACTCCTTTTCAGTATAGTCCTCTAGACTCTTGCCACAGCAATAAGACAAGAGAAGGAAATCAAAGGAATTCAACAGAAAGAGAGGAATTAAAATTATACTTACTTGAAGATGACATAATCCTTTATCTATAAAACCCAAAGAACTCAACCAAAAGACTATTGGAGCTGATTAAGCATTTCAGCAAAGTTGCAGGATAAAAAATCAATTAAACTGAAACTTTATATCCATTGAATTGCAACTTCCCATTTATTTCTCCCACCAGTCCCTAACAACCACTACTGTATTCTCTGCTTCTATGAGTTAGAATGTTTTAGATATCTAAGGGAAAACATTCAGTATTTCTACTGGGATTGGCTTAATTTTCCATAATGTCTTTGAGTTTCATACATGTTATAGCATATGAAAAATTCTTATTTATGTTTTTCATAATTGATTTTAAATTTTTGCAGGTCTGGGGATGAAACTCAGGGGCATTCAACCTCCAAGCTACACCCCCTGCCCTAATTTTTATTCCTTTTTATTTTGAAACCAGTTCTCACTGAGTTGCAGATGGCCTCACTAAGTAGCTGAGGCTGTCTGCGAACCACGATCCTCCAGTCTCAGCCTCCTGAATGCTGAGATTATAAGTGTGCGCCACCACACCTGGCTTGGATTTTAATTTTTATTTAAAATTGTTTATTCATTCATAGTAATTCTGCATGTTATGGTCACAGTGTTATGTTTTGATGCATATATATTGTAAAAGAATCAAACCAGTCTAATTGGTTTATTTATTGTCTTAAGCATTTATCCTTTCTTTTTGGCAAGAGCATTAAAATCTTCTCTTCTAGCCACTTAAAACATATAATGCATTATTTGTGGCTATATTCACCCTACTATGACATAAAATACCAGAACTTATATCTTCCCATTGATCAACCTCTTCACATCCCCACCATCCCCTACCCTCCCTAGGCTCTAGTATTCACTATTATACTTTCAACTTCTGTGGGATCAGCTCTATTAAGATTCCTCATAGACATTATACCATGCAATTCTTTTCTATTTCTGTTTTATTTTACTGAGTATAATATTCTTCAGGCTCCTCCGGGTTGTTGACAATGGCAGGAGTTTCTTCTTTTTTAAGGTATCAAAATACCATATTTTCATTATCTATCCATTTGTCAATGAACACTTGGTTTTATTTTTCTAGACTATTATGAATAGTGTTGTAATGAACATTGGAGTTCAGATCTTTCTTCAAAATCTTAATTTCAATTTTCTATGTATATAACCAAAAGTGGGTATATTATGCAGCATTTTCACAGCTATAACCTAAAAGACTTGACCATGTAACTAAAAGGAATAAAGATTTGCTTACAGTTTATTCCATTGGAGGCTGGGAACTTTGGATCTGAGGTCATGGTGGTGGGAAGTCAAGAGAGAAAGAGAAAGATAATTCCCAAAGCCATACTCCCAGGGACTCAGCTTCTCCAGCCACACCCTACCAGCCTAGGCCACCACCCAGATAAATCCATTGGATTTATCCAGTACTGGGATTATAACCCTCAAAATTGTATCAACTCAAGAATGGAAAATACTGACTTAGAAGGAGACAGGAGGATTCAGGTGCACCCAAGACTTGAAACTCAATCACCAAGAAGACTGCTTCTTGACAAGAAAATAAAATCAGTGAAAAACTCAACAAAACAACAAAAACTAAAAATCAGTGGAATTAGAACTAAAAGAAAGAGCAGAGGACTCTAAATAGCTCCAGGTGTCTCACCTGGTGAACAGAGACCAGCAGTAGTGACAGAGGCGGCATCATCTTGGCCAGGTTGCACCAGAGCTGCTGGCTGCCAGCACTGTGGCTCCCAGAGACCTCCAGGAAGAAAAGGTGAATTGCTGTGAAACCAGAGACTACAGACGATCATCTAAAGCCATTGATGATGTTCTCCATGCTGGAGAGGGACCTAGCAGAAAATACAGCCAGACTGTTGAACCTATCTATTCTGGCATGGAACAGGAGCAGTGCTCACTGAGTTTGAGTCAACTTAACAAGGATCAAAGATCTGAAAGTCACAACAGAGACTGTGAAGCTACTAGAGGAGAGTATAGATTTAATACTCCACAATATAGGCACAGAGAGAAATTTCCTCAACAAGACCTAAAGCTCAGGAAATCAAAACAAGAATTAATAAGTGGGGTGGCATTAAACTAAAAAGTGTCTGCATATCAAAGGAAACCTCAAGAGTCTAGAGAGAAAGCTTACAGAATGGGACATGCTCTTTACCAGCTATCCCTCTGAAAGATTATTAATATCTAGAATATGCAAAGACCTTAAAAGATTTTATACTAGAAAAACAAATAACCCAATAAAGAAATGGACAACTAAATTGAATAAACACTTCACAAAAGAAGACATACAAATGATCAACAGATAAATGAAAAAAATGTTCAACATTATTAAAATCAGGGAGATGCAAATCAAAACTATCCTTAGATTCCATCTAACCCCAATCAGAATGACAATTAAGAAGTCAAAAAACAATAAATATTGAGGAGAACTAAGAAGTCAAAATTTACTCAGCCATAAAAAACAAAATTGCATCATTTACAGGGAAATGGATGGAACTGGATAATATTTTGCTAAGTAAGATTAGTCAATCACGAAAACTAAGAAATCAAATATTCCCCCTACTATGTAGAAGCTAGGGAGAAAATAGGTCATAGGAGGGACTCTAGATGAAGGAGAAACCCTAAATGAGCAAATAAGTTGATCTGAGGGTGATGGGAGGGAGGAAGAGGTAAATTCCCTAATGTACATGATGTTCATTCACAAATATATAAATGTCAATCACTAAGCCAAACATAGGAAGGAGGGAAGGGGGACAAAATAGGGGAACCGGGGCTAAATGAGTGATGTTTCTATGTATGCCTCTACCATCTTGTACCCCATTGAGATGTATGACTACAATGCACCAATAAAAATTTTTAAATGTACTCAGAAAACAAAAAATATTGATGAGAACATGGGAAATGAACTCTTCTATACTCTTCGTAAAATTGCAAACTAGTTCAGCTACTATGGAGATCATTTTGGATATTTCTTAGAAGACTAGGAGTGGATGCACCATATGATCCAGTTATACCACTCCTGAGTTTCTTTCCATAGATATCAAAACCAGAGAACTGCAGTAATAAACACATACCCATGTTCACAGCAACACAATTCACAGTAGCCAAATTATGGAACCAACCCAGGTGCCCAGCAACAGATGAATGGATTATGAAATTACGGGAAATACACACAATGGACTTTTTGTGTGTGTGTGTGTGTGTGGTGGTACTGGGGTTCCAGGCAGTCCGTCTACCTCCAGGCTACACTCCCAGACCTATTTTATAGGTTTTATTTGGAAACAGGGTCTCTTAAGGCAGTGCGGCTGACTTCAAACCTGTACAATCCTCCTGTCTCCTCCTCCCAAGCATGGGGATTACAAGTGTGTGCCACCACGCCTGGCTACACACAATGGAATTCTATTCAGCAATTTAAAAGAATAAAACTATGTCATTTGAAAGAAAATGGAAGTTCCTGGAAAATATGTTAAGTGAGACTAGCCAATTACAGAAAGTAATTTGTTTTCTCTAATATGTGCATGCTAAGGAGAAATTGGAATACTAGAGGGACTCCAGATAATGTAAGAGAAAAAACCTCAGTGGAGCCAGAGAGGAGGTATAAGGCAAGGGGAGGAGGAACTGAGGTTCATGAATGTATATATGTGAACATACCAACGTCAATCTAAGTACTCTGTATGGGGAAAAGGAGGTGGAAGGGGGACCCCACCAGGTGCTGTGTGTATGTATATAATTGTTAACTTGATTTAAATTTTGATATGAGACTACAGTACATCAGGAAAAGCACAGAAAATTACATTAACACCAAACACTATTGTATGATCTCTACAAAGGGCCATTCTATATCTAACTATAAGAGTGGAAATGCTGGATCATATGGTATATGGTATAGTAAAACACAGTATTATTTTCTATTTTTTGGAATCATCCATTCTGCTTCCTATAGTGACTGCAACATCTTGCATTCCCACCAACAGTGTACAAAGGTTATAATTTATCCACATCTTTGTCAACACTTGTTATTTTTTGTTTTTAGATATATTTTCTTTTGCATTCCATTCTAAATATTTTAAAATTTATTTTAAGATTTCCTTTTTGATTAATGGAAATTTTTTGAGTGCATTGCTTTATTTCTATGTGATTAAAGATCTTTTGACACATTTCCATTATGGCTTTCTAAATTAAATCAGTTGTGGTCAGAGACCATACTTGAAACACCTTCAGGTATTTTCAAATATGATAACATTTGGTGTATAATCCAAGATATAGTCTTTATTGCTAAAGTTTTATGCTATTGTTGAGTATTCTTTAACTATCAATAGTTCCAGTTAGTTGGTGATGTTGTTCAAATATTTTTTCTTCAGAATACTGGATTTTAGTATGCTTAGAACTTGTATGAGCTATATACTTCCAATCCACAACCTAGAACAATAAGCAAGTATTAATCCTGAAATGGCAGTAAAAAAATTGTGAACAGTCCATTCAAGTGGCTCATAGCTTTTTGTCATTTTGATGTTAGCATTTTGCTCCACAGAGTTACAGGTAAGAAAAATACAATGAATAAAATTATGTTACTCCAGGAGTCAAACACTTTTAACTTTATTACTTTCTTAATAATAGGATATGCTATTTATTGAGCATTGTATGTTGCCAATGCTGTACTAGAAAATCACATGCATTATTTGTAATATTGATTTAAATACTACAAAGTAAATATCTCATCTTATGTTTTAGAAACTTGACACTTAGAGATGTTGAGTAGCATTCCTGAGATAAGATGAAATAAACCTTGGAAGCAAGAATTTGAACCAAGTTCTTTTAATCTTTGAAGATTATGTTATTTTTATTATACCACTTTACTTTTGGCTTCATATATGTACTATTGGACATATTGTTTGGATAATATTCTGAAATCTTATTCTGAATTATATATTTTATCGTTCCAATTATAAACGATCTAAAGTTAAAACTGACTTTTTATATTTCCTTTTATATTGTGCCCATTAAGTCCTTACACTTAATGGTGTCATTGTGTTAGACCAACTAAAAAGTCAGTACTTCTCAGCATGAGTGAGATAATGGTAATCAGAACCACTGTCTCAAAGGGACAAGTTGTCAAATTCAAACCTGGCTTATCTATTAGTATTTTTCAATAAAGGTGGTGTTGACATTTGGAATGACACAATTCTTGTTGTAAGAGAATAATACAAGACAATCTTTATCATTATAGAACATTAAACATCTCTTGGCACCTTACTAACAATTCCATATGACTTGATAATATCACTATTTCTTCTCAGTCATTGTAAAATCCAAAAAAAATCCCTTCTATACCATTACAAATACATTTGATAGGGAGATATCACCACGTTTGAGAACCACTAACATTACCTGGCCTCAGGTCAATAAGAGTTTGTTGTATTAAAAAAAACAGAAAAACTATCCCTCAATGATGGTACTTCATAGCTATGGAAACTGAGATAGGGGATGTCTCTTCAGATATTCTTGGTAGAAAGTAATGATGACAGTGCACATTGTCACTCCTTTTACTTCATAAGATTTCTTGGACCGTGTCTTACTTTGTAGGATTTGTTGGTTTTTTCTAGTATTGCACTTTATGATTTCAGGGATGGCCAAGAATTTGTAGAAAAGGAAAACCTAAATACCCAAGTCCTTAACCACTGAGATTATTGTATTTAGTGAAATATCAGAATTCTTCCTCAAATCCAGTGAGGAACTGAGAAAATAAGGTTAAACATGCTTCCTATAAACAGGAAACATTTCGAGAAGAAACTCCTTAGCACAAAATTCACCTCACTCTAATAAAAATGGCCATTATCAAAATGACAAAATACAGAACATATGCTGGCAAGACCATGAAGAAGAAAGAGTCCTTGCATGCTGTTGGAATGAATGTAAATTAGTTGAGCCCTCATTAAAAAAATATGGAGCTTACTCAAAGTATCAAAATAGAACTAATGTATGTTTCAGCAACGCTACTACTGGGTTTATTTTCAAAGGAAATGAAGTTGATATGGCAAGGAAACATCTGAACTTTCATGTTCATTGCTGCACTGTTCACAACAAGTAAGATATGGAAAAATGTAAGTGACAAATTGATAAAAGAAAATGTATATAAACACACTAGAACTATCTAGCCATTTTAAAAAAATAAAATCTTGTCATTTGTGACAAGATGGATGGAACTGAAGGTCATTATGTTAAGTGGAATAAACCAGGCACAGAAATTCAAGTACCATATGATCTCCCTTGTGTTTAGATTCTAAAAAGGTGATTTCACAGGAATTGAGAGTAGAATGATGGTAATTGCTAGAGACTGGGAAATGTGGGTGGGAAAGGAATGAGGAGAGACTGATCAATAAGTACTAAGGTACCAATAGATAGGAGTAAAACATTCTAGGGGGCTATTTTCTAGGAGGGTGTATATATATCATGATGAAATATACATTTCAAAAAGATAAAAGAGAGCTGGGCATGGTGGTGTATGCTTGTAATCCCAGTTCTTGGGAGGCTGAGACAGAGGATCACGCAGGTTTGAAGCCAGCTTCAGCTACTTAGTGAGGCTCTCTGCAGCTTAGTGAGACCCTGTTTCCAAATAAAATATAAAATCGGTATGTGGGTGTAGCCCAGAGGTAGAAATCTCCTGGTTTCCATCCTGGGTGCCACGAAAACAGAACAAAATAAAAGATAAAAGAAAGGAGCTTGAGTGTTTTCACCATAAAGACATGGTAAATATCAGAGGAGATAGATATGCTTAATCTGATTTAATCATTATACAATATATGCATGTTTCAAGATATGTGTGGTATTGGATAAATACATAAAATTTTTATGTTTTGTGTTATCAGTTAAAAAGAAACTTAAATTTAAAAAATAAATTAGCACCATTCAACTTTGTCAGTACATTAGAACCACCTAGGAAGCATTTTAAAATATGCAAGCCTCTGCCTTTCCCCAGACCAGTTACTACAAAATCTTCTTATAAAAACTGTATATGATATTTTTCTTAGGTTCTCAGGTGAATTAAATATACAACCAGTGCTGAGAATCATTGGTTTTGAAGAAAATGCCTGAACATACTAGGAAATAAGATCGTTTAGACTGGTGTGCTTGGCACACTCCTGAAATTTGAGTACTTGGGAGTTTGAGACATGAGGACTGCAGATCAAAGGCCAACCTTAGCAACTTAGTGAGGCCCTCAGCCACTTAAAGAGACCTTATTTCAAAATAAAAAATAACAAAATTGGGGCTGAGGGTGTAGTTCAGAGGTAGATGCTCCTAGGTTCAATCCTCATCTCTCTCTCTTTCTCTCTCTCTCTCTCTCTCTCTCTCTCTCTCGCTCTCGCTCTCGCTCTCTCTCTCTCTCTCTCTCTCTCACACACACACACACACACACAAACACAAACACACACTACACTTTTTAAAAGATTATTTTAATGTAACTTAGCAGAAAGAACATAAATTATATAGAGTCAGAAGGATTTGATGACTTAGTTGCTTATCATATATTTCATGCTGGGAGAAGGATTTACTTATCTGAGCTTCACTTTCTTCATCTGTAAAACAAAAATAAAAATAATACTTATCTAATAGGATTATCATTAAAATAACATATAATTATGTGGTTGAACTTAGCACAGTTCTTTGTACTGGCTGGTTCAATAAATCTTTTAAAAATATGGACAATAAAATTATAACTTTTGACCTACATAACACCCATTGAGGAACCAGGGAAAAGTAGAAGAAAATTTAATTTGGGACAGTTAAATGTCCAGGATTACATCATAACTAAGAAGTACATCATCACAACACTTATTTCAAGGAAGACAATAAAAGCCTCCAGGTTTCAGGCACCATGAAGATGAAACTCCTGGCTTAGTTCACTGTAATCTGGTGAAAGGACATCCCTAGAATGTGTCCCTGATATAAGTGATTCCTCTTTCAAGTCCTCAGTTCAGCAATACAGAAAAGGGGAAACATATTTGAGTATCATTAAGCCTGTTCCTAGTGTCCTTTTGGAATGCATGCCACAGAAAAAGAAACAAATTAACATCAGAAAAGTCACCTGTTTTTTTTTTCTTTTTTTTTTTTTTTGTGTGTGTGTGGTACTGGGGTTCCTGGAAGCCCTTCTTCCTCCGGGCTACACTCCCAGACCTATTTTATATTTTTGAAACAGGGTCTCTTACACCAGCACAGCTGGCTTCGAACCTGTGCGATCCTCCTGTCTCCGCCTCCCAAGCGCGGGGATTACAAGCGTGCGCCACCACGCCCGGCCTAAAGTCACCTGTTTTGACATTGGGAGGACAGAAATGCTCAAAGTTAGGCATAAGACTACTTTACTCCATGGCCCTCATTTCTCACCACATAGTTATGAATGCTTCACTACTCACTAGTAAACACTTAGGAGAAAAAGACCAAGTACTGTGCTAATGCCACAGTTTGAATTCCTATAAATTAGGCATTTTATAGCATCATCAGAATTTTTTTTCCAAGCCTCTGAGAGCTCCTCAGAGTTGGAGAAATAGATAGTGAACAGGTCTGGGTGCCCAAAAGGAATTGCATCTATGTTACTCAAATGTTTACAGGCAGTGACAATGGATAAAGATCACATCCCCATTAATATCTTACAGCATGGGAAACAGATACAGGTAAGAAGATGAAAACATTTGGGTACCAATTTGTTCTGATGACATATTACCTCTTTCATCCCTGAGCATTAAAGTGTTAGCCTTTAAGTTGCTATACTATAACCTCCACTTCAGCAAAGGCTGCAGATGCAGTGAATAAAATAACTTATTTTATCCAATGTGGTAGTGATGCCCCAAGATAATTAAATTTGGGGGCAGAGTTCTTCAATACATGGAGTTTGCTGTCATGTCACTGCAAAAGCTCATAAAAACTGGTTCAAATATCACCTAATGTGTTACAATTTAGCGCTAAAAAAGGACAATTTCTCTACTTAAAATAACTACGAAATTCGGCATAACCAAGCAATAGAATTAAATGAATCTGGACAGACTGGTTTAAGAGAGATATCTACAAAGTAGACTTTTAAAAAATTTTTCTTGTCTTAAAATCAATATTTTTATCCCTTTAATTGCATAAGAACTGATATTTGCTACAAAGGCTGCTGATGAGCCAGCATCAAAGATATTGAAACCAATTTTATCTTTCAAATGAGTGTGTGTGAGTGTGTGTGTACATATATTTACAAGAGAGAGGGAATTGCAAGTATATAGGGGACACTATTAATTTACTATTGATTTTGTATCTGCAGCTCCTAGTACAATGACAGGTACATGATAGATGTTTAATAAACATTTATTGAATGAAACAAATAAAACAAAAAATATAGAAACAAGTCTTCCACAACCCAAACCTGATTAGATAAAAAATGGACAAATATGGTACAGTTAGGTGTCACATACACCCCAGATACAAGAGTATTTTATCAAAATACTGAGTGGCACTAAGATACTTTATTGACCACATGCAAACTAACTGAATACTTCCACAATATTTAAGCATAATTTGTAGTTTATAATCAGAGTAAAGGATTATGGAAACAAGGTGATATGTCATATCACTAAGTGAAATATATTCTTACTTTCATCTTCTATATTGACCATTTTGCACATCATTTTTTAAATCCCTACATTTGGGAGAAAAACTGGTATTTAAATTGTACCCTAGAATTTTTAATATGACTAAGAATGTATCTTACATTAAAAGTTTATAATTCAGTATATCCCATAGTAAATTTTATTCTTCCAGTTGTTTCTAAAACATCTCAGTGGAAACTACCAGTTCCTAAATTCTCAGTATGAGTTAGTGAAATTACTCTGCTTATTACTGCAGCCATCTTGGATGTCACAGCTGCTCAACTCCTTGGCTTCCTTTTCTGGGAATCTCAGTAGACAAGTCAAGAAGGTAGAAACTTTATTATATTAATAATTCTGCCAATTACAGAGAAATGGCCAATCCCAGAGAGGGAGCTGGGAAGGATTATAAATGGGAGCTTAGTTCTAGATGCTTTACTGTTATGACACATGGACTTTTCTGTGCCTGTAAAGGGAATATCTGGAAAGAGCCCAGACATCAAAGCTAATCTGAAGCATTTTAGATGAGTAAAGAAACAGGAAAGTGACTACTGAGTACTCATGGCTACTTCTAGAAAATTTTGAAAAAGGATGGTGGGTGATTAAAAACAAAAATGCTTGTAGACAGGAGGGTGAATGTTTCACATAGCCAGTCATCCCTAATCATTCTCTCTTAGGTCCATACTTCCAACTGGACTTTAAGTTCCTGTGGAGAATGAAAAACCCTAGACTCTACCCCTTAATTTGTCATCAAGCATCTCTGTGCACTGTTGGTCATTGTACGGCTGGCTCCTTATCATTCAGATTTAAGCCTTTGTCTTCTAAAAGAGTCTTTCCCTGCCACTCTACCCAGTGTTCCCCATTTGTAGACAACCAGAAGCTAATCTATATTTCTCTTCTGGGTTCTAACAGTGAGTCTGCATTAAATTAGAGGCCAGCATAAAATCCAAGGCAGACTAAAAGGTATCAGGGCAGCATGTAGGGAAGAAGAGGCTCAGGGACAGAAATTTAACAATTATAAAAACATTTTTTACATTGATTTGGTTATGCCAGTGCATAATCACTATCCTTCAGGTGTGGTGGCGCATTCCTGTAATCCCAGTACTTGGTAGGCTGAGACAGGAGAATCACAGGCTTGAGGCCAGCTTCAGTAACATGATGGTTCCCAAGTAAAATAAAGCAGGGATTGGGGCTTTAGCTCAAAGTTAGAATGCCTCTGAGTCCAACCCCCAGTGCCACAAATATGAACACACACACAAAAATAATCCCAAGATACCCTTGGCTATATTTATAGTTTATAACACATTTTTCTAGAGGTTCTCATAGTATCTCTGTGGCAAATCTCTGAGATTAGCAGGGCAAGTGCTATTATTCTTATTTTACGAATGAAGATCCTATGACTCAGAAAAGATTTTCTAAAGGCTATGGGGCTCAAAGAATACGTATCAGGACTCAGACTCAGGTGTTTTGACTCTAAATTCAATACCATAAATCCTTCATGAAATGCAATAGTTTGTCCATTCACTCTTCCACCTTGTAAAAGGAAAACCCACTATTAAAATAAAGTACAGGCAGACATCCAGCAGCCTCCCTGATTAAGAGAAAGGGTAGATGCGGCCTTAAGCAAAATTCATTGTTGCTATTTCTCAGGCAACACTGAGTAAAGCAGATCCCTCTGCTCCCCACCCCACATTTTGGTAACAGAAAGTATCAGAGGCTATGACACCTGTGGGAAGGACAGTGTAATCAGGAACCCTGGAAACCAGTTCTGGCACTCCACCAAATTCTTGAGTAACTGTGGACTATTTCCTTTTCTTTTTGAGGCCCCAGTCTGTGGATTTCTCTATTTTTCTTAAATGTATTTAATTTTTTTTTGTTTTTTATATTACTGGGAGAAGGATTTACTCATCTGAGATCCACTTTCTTTATATAACACACAATAATTATACATATCTTTGAGTACACTGCAATGTTTTGATACATGGATACATTGTGTAACAATCCAATTGGGGTAATTGGCTCATCTATCACCTTAAATGTTTATGGTGAACTTGTTTGGAGGTTCTAGCAGGGAAGCTATGGTGCGGAGGGGAAGGGGAAAGACCTAATGAAGGAAACAGTTCAAATAATATGTATGGGAGAAGGAGGGAGAATGATGGGATCCAGAGGGAAACACACAAAGTATTGTATGCAAATGCTTCTATTACTCTGAACCTCATCATGATGTATACTTACAGTGCATCAATAAAGTTCTATTAAAAATAAAGTCTGAGGCAGGCATGGTGACACATGCTTGTAATCAGAGTATTTGGGAGGCTGAGACAGGAGGAAGACAGGTTTGTGGACAGCCTCAGCAACTTAGTGAGGCCCTCATCTTAATGAGACCCCATTTAAAAATAAAATAAGATGAGGCTGGGGGTGTAGCTCAGAGGTAGAATGCCCCTGGAATCCATCCCCAATACCACAATAAAATATTAATAATAAATGCTTGAAACATTTATATGTTCTCTGTTGTGAGAACATTAAAAATATTTTAGTTTAGAATGCACAATGTACTATTATTGATTATATTTATCTCACTGTGATGTAATGCACCAGAATTTATTTCCCATATCTAAGTTAATGTTTGTACACACTGACTAAACTCTCCCAATCTCACCCCTCTCCTACCCTTCCCAGCCACTAGTCCATTCAACATCTATGAAATCAACATTTTTATATTTTACAAATAGGTTAGATCATTCATGTGTTGTCTCTCATGCCTGAATTATTTCATGTAACAATGATCTCCAGGTCCATTGATGTTGTCAAAAATAATTATGTTGTGCTGGGCATTCTGGTGCATGCTTATAATCCCAGCATTTGGGAGGCTGCTGACACAAGAGGAACACAATTCACAGAAAGCCTCAGCTACTTAGTGAGGCCTTCTGCAATTTAGTGAGACCCTGTTTCAAAATAAAGAATAAAAAATAGGGCTGAGAGTGTAGCTCGGAGGTAGAATGCCCGTAGGTTCCATCCCAGTACTACAAAAAAAAAATTTATGTTGTCAAAAATATTAATGTTGTCAAAATGGCAGAATTTTATCCTTTTTATACTTGAATAGTATTCCATTGTGAATATATACTATATTCACTCATTCACTGGTGAACATTTACATAAAAACATATCTTGGCTAGTGTGGATAGTGCTGCGATAAGAATGGGCATGGAGATGTCTCTTTGATGTACTTATTTTGTTTTATTTAAATATATAATCATTGTTAGTGAATATATTAGCATCTCTAATGATTTATACTGTCCCAAAGAACTGGAGACATTAAACACAATGATAAGTAACAGAAACTCAGTAAGGAAGGCATTCTTAGTAGAGAGCAAGCAACAAAATCTAAAAGGAGTTTGTGTGTGGTTTGATCAAAACTACTAGGAGATTCCTAATCAATAATGGCTACTATTTATCACATACTAGTGTGATAAGTGCTTTACAATAATTTCTTCATTTTATCTTCAAGTAACTTAATGATATAGGAAATAGTTGGTACTCTCATCTCATAGATGAGAAAATTAAACTCAGCCAGGTTGAGTAGTTTGCTGAGCATCATACAGCTAGTAAGTGAGAACTGGATTCTAACCCACCCATTGTTAACTTTGGAACTTGCCCTCTTACTTCTATCTTATACTGTTTAATATCCCCCTTCTGCTTGTTTCCTGACTGCTCCCAACTAAAAACTGGTCATGAAAAGACTGGCAAATTTCTAGGCTGCTTTCCAGTGTAATATTTTTGTCCTTGAAATGGGAAATATCCTTTCTCTCAGTGCAGTCAGTCCCTGACTCTGCAAGCCCAGGAGTTTCTTCCTCAGCAACTTACACTTTGTAGACTCTTGTTATTCTTCAGTGACAGTCCCAAAGTGTTGATTGGCTTCTGTGATTGTCAAACTGCCTTCTCCGTTTGTACAACCTAACTGAGCTGCAAATTTGTGTAAGAAGTTATATGCTCTTCCCATTTTCTTCTATGACCCAGGTCTATTAAGCAGAAATTGCCAATCCTCTGCTCCACAATATCATTATTTGCTCAAGGTTCTGCTTGTGGCAAATACCTGCCAATTATGCAGTGTGCTTTAGAACATGGTGTTTTTTTTTGTTGTTGTTGTTCCATACATTTCCAACTGACTTTCTCTAAGGTTCATGTCATTATGCATTAATTCTATGATTTCCCCCCGACTCACTCCCTAATTTTTGTAATGTTGAAGATGGAACCCAGGGCTTTGTACATGATAGGTAAGTGCTCTATCAATGTGCTACAGCCTCAGTCCTTTTCATATTTTATTTTGACACAGAGTCTCATTGTATTGCATAGGCTGGCCTTGAACCTGTGATTTTCCTGTCTCAGCTTCTCAAGTTGCTGATATTATGTGTGTACTACCATGCTTGGAACTAAGTTCCGTTTTTGTTTGTTTATTTTGGAAACTAGTATTCAGCTCAAAGGCATTCTACCTTTGATCTACACACCCAGCCTATTTTTATTTTAAAACAGGATTTTGCTAAGTTTCTGAGTTTGTCCTCATCCTGTGATCCTCTTGTCTCAGCCTCCAAAGCACTCCATATTTTAAATCTACTCTGATATATGGGTTTTCCTGCATCTTATATTTGCCTATAATAGCTTTAATGTGTCTGTGTCTCTGGTAATTTTCCTTTTATACTATGTATGTGTCTTTCTTGACACATACATGAGGATCTGCCTGGTCCAGGGCAAACACAAGTCATTCTCTATTGTATTTCCCACATAACTGTCTACAGAAGCACATTTATCTGGACCCATCCTCTCATTACTCTCTAGGTAGGGACATAGTGACCTCTGTATTCTACATGGGGATAAGTTCCATGCTGAATCCCAAATATGAGGAACAACGATATGAAGAAAACATTTGAGAACATCAAAGCTTAACAACCTCTCTCCATTTTCACATGCAGATTTCCAATTTATGCTCAAGCAGCAAGGGAAGTGAGGGACAGAAAGGAAGGGAAAGAAAAGGTAGGAGAAGAAAGAGATTTTTGGCCCTGACCCACCACATGTTAAGCATTATGCTAGGAATTGTAATCAGACTGCACCTTCAATGCTCTTCAAAAAGAAAATTTACCAAAATTATTCAATTAGTAGATGAGGAAATTTAGGCCCTGAGATGTTTGGTGATTTGCTTGAGGACATACAGCTTACCTGAGTGAAACTTGAATTTCTTTTTTTTTTTCATAGTAAAACCATTTTTATTTATTTTTTTACTGATGCAATTTTTTTATTTTTATGTGGATCATATTGAAAATGGCATAGATTCACACAGTGTTTTGTGCCCTCCACCATTTCCCCTTTTCCCCCTTCCCAAAAATAAGTGTCCAGGTTGACCATACTACATTCACATCTATGCACATATTCGAATGAAGCTCCTATATTAATCAACTTCAGCCTTCTTCCTCTCCTATCCTTCCTTTCTAGATTTGTTGAGGTTTCCCCTCCATTATATGGAGTTACTGCATTATTAGTATCCCTAATACTCCCTAGTTTGGACATATTAGAGAAAACACATGTCACTTCTCTTTCTGTGCTTGGCTGATATCACTTAACATAATATTCTCTAGGTCTTTGCAGGTTTTGGCAAATGACATGATTTTGTTCTTCTTTATTGCTGAGTAGAATTCCACTGTGCGTATTTCCCATAATTTTGTAATCCATTAATCTGTTGATGGAGACCTAGATTGGTTGCATATTTGAGCTATGACAAATTGTGATGCTATGAACATGGATGTGCATATGGTATTGTAGTTCTCTGGTTTCAACTCCTTTGGAAAGATACCCAGAAGTGGTATAGCCGAAACATTTGGTGGATCCATTCCAAATTTTCTAAGGAATCTCCACATGTTTGCATTTCCAGCAACAATGTAAAAGAGTTCCTCTTTTCCCACATCCTCACCATCATTTGCTGTTATTTGCCTTCTTTATGTTTGCCACTCTGGGGTTAGATGGAATCTCAGTGTAGTCTTGATTTCCATCACCCTGATGGCTAATGAAGTTGAACTTTTTTATATGTCTATTGGCAATTTGTATCTTTTCTTTTATGAAGTGTCTGTCCAATTCATTTGCCCATTTCTTTATTGGGTTATTTATTTTTTTTTTGCTAGTGTAGAGTCATTTGAGCTCTTTGTACATTCTGGATATTAGCCCTCTATCAGAGTAGTGGCTTGTAAAATCTTTTCCCATGCCGGGCGTGGTGGCGCACGCTTGTAATCCCCGCACTTGGGAGACAGAGACAGGAGGATCGTGCAGGTTTGAAGCCAGCCATGCGCGCTGTCTTAGGAGACCCTGTTTCCAAATAAAAATGTAAAATAGGTCTGGGATTGTAGCCTGGAGGTAGAAGGGCTTCCAGGAACCCCAGTACCACCAAAAAAATAAAAAAAAATCTTTTCCCATTCTGAAGACTTTTTCTTTAGGTTCTTAATGGTTTCCTTTGATGAGAAAAAAACTTTTTAGTTTGATGCCTTCTATTTGTTAATTTTTGCTTTAATTTCCTGCACTTTGGAGATCTTGTTGAGAAAGTTACTTCCTGTGCCTATATGTTAAAGTGTTGAGCCTATGTCCTCTTCTAATAGCTTCACAATCTCTGGTCTAATTTCCAAGCCTTTGATCTATTTCGAATAGATCCTGTGCATAGTGAAAGGTAAGGATTTAGTTCAATCTTTCTACAAATGGATAGCCAGTTTTCCCAGCCCTATTTGTTGAAGAGGCTGTCTTTTCTCCAGCATATGAGTTTGGCCCCTTTGTCAAAGAGCAATTGACTATAAGTGTATGGGTATGTTTCTGTATCTTCTATTCTATTCCATTGGTCTGTGTGCCTGTTGTGCCAAAACTATGCTGATCTTTTTTTACTACTATTGCTTTGTAGTATTATTTGAAGTCAGAAAGGAAGATCTTTCCATCTTCAAGGGTCTTCTTCAATTTCTTTCTTTAATGTTTTATTATTTTCATTGTAGAGGCATTTTGTCTTTGGATAGATTTGTTACTAGGTATTTTATTGGTTTTGAAGTTATTGTGAATTGAATTTTCTCTATTTCTTTCATTGTGGATACATTGCTGGCATATAGAAAAGCAACTGATTTTTTTAGGTTTATTTTGTTTTCTGCAACATTGCTAAATTGGTTAATCAACTCCAGTAGTCTTTTGGTTGAGTTCTTTGGGTCTTCTAGATAAAGGATCATATCATCTACAAACAAGTGTCATTTTAATTCCTCTTTTACTATTTGAATTCCTTTATTATTCTTCTCTTTTCTTATTGCTGTGGAAAGAGTCTTGAGGATTATATTGAAAAGAAGTGGTGATAGTGGGCATCCTTGTCTTGTTTCTGATCTTAGAGAAAATTCCCCATTCAATATGATGTTGGCTTTGGGTTTATTGTATATTGCCTTAATTATGTTTAAATATGTTTCTTCTCTTCCAATTTTCTGCAGTGTTTTAAACATGAATAGGTGTTGGATTTTGTCAAATGCTTTTTCAGGACCTATTGATATTATCATGTGGTTTTTGTTCTCATTTCTATTTATGTAGTGAATAACATGTATTGATTTGTGTATGTTGAACCAGCCTTGCTTTTCTGGGATGAAAATAACTTGGTATTGGTGTACAATTCTCTTGATATGGTTTTGAATGCATGTAGATAGAATTTTGTTTAGAATTTTTCATCTATGTTCATCAGTGATATTGATCTGTAATTTTATTTTCCTGAGGTATCTTTATTTGGTTTTGGTATTATGTGATACTGGCCTCATAGAAGGAGATTGAGAGAATTTCAACTCTTTCAATTTCTGAAACAAGTTCTGAAGTTTTGGGATAAGATCTTTGAAGGTTTTGTAGAATTCAGCTGGAAACCCGTCAGGGCCTGGGCTTTTCTTTGATGGCCCAGAATTTTTATTACTCTTTGTATTTCTTTGTTTGCTATTGGTTTGTTTAGGCTTGCTATGTCCTCTTGATTCAATGTAGAACAGTTTTTTATGCTTAGAAATGTCTCACTTTCTTCCATATTTTAAGGCTATTGGAATATAAATTTTCAAAATAGCTTCTGATAATTCTTTGAATTTCTCCACTTTCTTTGGTAATGTCTCCTTTTTCATTTCTGATTTTAATGGTTTGAGTTGATTTTCTCTTTCTTTTGATTATGTTGGTCAAGGATTTGTCAATCTTATTAATCTTTTCAAAGAACCAGTGGGGTTTTTTTGTTGATTCTTTGAATTGTGTATTATTCTCTCATTTATTTCTGTTCTGTTTTTAATTACTTCCTGCCTTCTTCTGGCTTTGGAATTACTGTTGCAATTTTTCTAGGTCCTTGAGATGTGTCATTATATTGTTTACTTGTCGACTCTCTGTTCTTCTTATGTGGTCACTCGTATCTATATACTTTCCTCTTAACACTGCCTTCAAAGTGTCCCATAGATTTTGGTAAGTTGTTGTACCAGTATTGGGAAAGGGCTTCAAAATATATTAATGTTCCAGTATTAGGAAAGGGCTATGAAGTTTCAGACACCAAGGGTGATTAGCAAAAAAATAGAGGAAACCCAAGGTCTTTTACATTTTAAAGATAAACTTCCCCAAGGATGTGGGGGGGTGCCATAAGCCTTTGAGAGATCCCAGATGCTGATAATCAATTAACACATTTTGGGTCTAACAAAAGGCTTGGGGTCTCTACTGGAAACAGGGCCACTCTACATGAAGGAATATCCACATCAAAAGACCTGCCCCTGAGAAGGGGCAGATCTGGATGGCTCACAAGACTTGCTATAAAACATTCTGTGTTAAAAAGATTTCAGTGACTTATTTCCAAGTCACTTCACTGCATTTATTCCTTTAATGCAGTGCTTAATCTATTTCTATCTTTCCATCTTTGTAATAACAAAAAAATTTCTTAAGCTTATAGGAGTTCAGGCTATTATTTTCTACACATAACTCAGAATGAGAACCCATGGCTAAATTTCTCACTATTACAGTTTGGGAGGCTAACAGAGCCCCCATAACAGTACCTCATTTGTGTCTCTATTTCAATTTAATTCCAGAAATTTCTTTATTTCTTCCTTTATTTCTTATCTTACCCACTCATTATTCAATAGTGTATCATTCAATCTCTGTGTAAGTAGTTTTTTTTTTTTTTTTTTTTTTTTTTTTTGGTCTTCCTGTTCTTGATTTCTACTTTCATTCCACTGTGGTCTGAAAAATGCAGGGAATCATGTTACATATTTTGGATTTGCTGATGCTTGCTTTGTGGCCCAGCATGTGATCTATTTTGGAGAAGGTTCCACGGGCTTCTGAGAAGAATGTGTAACCTGGTGTTTCTGGTTGAAATATTCTGTATATATCTATTAAGTCCATTTGATTTATAGTTTTTTTTTTTAATTCTGAAGAGTCTTTACCCATCTTTTGCCTTGGAGATCAATTTAGTGGTGTGAGTGGTGTGTTGAAATCTCCTTATATTATTGTATTTGAGTCTATTTGAGACCTGATGTCCTGAAGAGTTTGGTTTACAAATGTGGGTACACTCATATTTGGGGCATTAACATTTACTATCATTATATGTTCTTGGTGAATTGTTCCTTTTAATACAAGAAAGTATTCTGCTTTGTCTCTTCTGATGTATTTTACCTTAAATCTATTTTTTGTATATCAGTGTTGTTACACCTGCCCATTTTTGGTCTTCATTAACATGATATATGTTTTCCATCCTTTCACTTTTAGCCCATGAATGTCTTTGGTTATAAGGTGAGTTTCTTGCGAGCAGCATATATTTTTTTATTGTTTTTGAAGATTTAAAGAAGTTTATTAGAAAGATAGAAATACAGAAAATAGAAATACAGCTCCATACAAGATTGGCATGGAGGGGTAACTCGAAATGAATACACCCGCAGCATATATTTTTAAATCCACATTGTCAGTCTATCTCTATTAATTGGTGAGTTAAATCCTTTGACATTCAGGGTTATTATTAAAATATGATTTTTTTCCTGTCATTTTGTATTCTATCTTCTGTTTGATATAATGTTATTTCTTCTTTGCTTAGTTGCCCCGCTGATCAAATTTATCTCTGCTATGGGTCTGAAATTTACTTCTTTTTTCTCCTTTATGGTTTATTTCTTTAATTATTTTCATTAGTGTTGGCTTTGTATTCATGGATTTATATTTTTTGTTTTTATGTGCATCATATTAAAATGACATACATTCACACCCTCCTCCCCCACCCCTGCTTCCCCTCTTTCCTTTCCTCCAATGAGTGTCCAGGTTGACCATGCTACATTCACAGTTATACTTATATTCGAATGTAGCTCCTGCAGTTAATCCTTCTTCCTCTCCTACCCTTATTTCTAGCTTTGATGAGGTTTCCCCTCCATTATCTGGAGTCCCTCTGATATCCCTAATGCTCTCTAGTTTATGTATATTAAGGAAAACATATGTCTCTTCCATTTCTGTGCTTGTTTGATTTCAATTAACATAATAGTCTCCAGGTCTTTCCATGTTCTTACAGATGACATAATTTTGTTCTTCTTTATGGTTGAATTCCATTGTGTATATTTCCCATAATTTTTCAACCCATTAACAGCAAAACAAATAACAAAATCATGAAATGGACAACTGAATAGTATATACACTTCACAAAAGAAGAGATACAAATGGCCAGTAGATACATGAAAAAATGTTCTACATCATTAGCCATCAGGCAGATGCAAATCAAAACTACACTGAGATTCCATCTAACCCCAATCAGTGTGGCAAACATAAAGAAGTCAAATAATAACAAATGATGGTGAGGATATGGGGAAAGAGGAACATTTTTACACTGTTGGTGGTAGTTCAAACTAGTTCAGCCACTATGGTGATCAGTATGGAGATTCCTTAGAAAACTGAGAATGGATCCACCATATGATCCGGCTATACCAATACTGGGTATCTTTCCAAAAAAGTTGAAATCAGAAAACTACAGTAATATATGCATGCCCTTGTTCATAGCAGCACAGTTTATTAAATTTTTGAGATTCTAATTATCTTGAAATAGTATTTATTATTCATCAATTTTGAATAATAATTTTGCTGGATATAGCAGTTTTGGTTGGAAGTTGTTTTCTTCCAGGGTCTGGATTACATCATACCAGTCTTTCCTGGCATTTATGACTCGGGTTGTATAGTCTGGGGTGATTTTTATTGTTTTTCTCCTGTATGTCACCCATTCTTTGTTCTCACTGCTTTTAAGATCTTCCCTTAGCCTCTATGTTGCTCATTTTGATTATTACATGATGTGGGGAGGTCCTTCTTTTATCTTGTCTTAACAATGTTTTGTACGCCTCCTGAACGTGTATTTCCAAGTCTCTTTACATGTTTGTAACATTTTCTGAAATTATTTCCCTGGATATATTATAAATACCCTTGCTTTGTACCTCTATATCTTCTTTAATGCCTTTTATCTGTAAGTTAGAAAGTTTTATGTTGTACCATAGTTGTTGGATGTTTAGGTTTTGTTGCTGTAATGACTTTTGTATGCTGTTCACTATGCTTTCAGTCTTAAATAAACTGTCTCCTAATAGTGATATCCTGTTTTGCATTGCATGTAATCTTCCAGAAATTCTTTCTATTGCTGTCTTCATTTAATTTATTAAATCTTTCATTTCATTCCAGACCTCTTTCTGATTCTTTCTTAATGTCTCCATTTCCTCTTTCATTTCCTGAACACTTGCTTTGAGGCCTTTCTTCATGTTGAAGATCAGGATTTGGAATTCTCCTTCCTACATTTCTTGTAGGTCAGTATTTGTGATTTCCCTTATTGCCTCGCTGTTCGTCATTCTCATATTTTCAGTGATCTCAGGCTTGTTTTTCTGATGTGTTGGAATCTTCATTTTTGCATGTAATTCTGTGGGTAATCTGTCTGATCCAATCTTAGCAGTAGAAATTTAGAGGTGTCAGCAGGTTTGTGCATGGGTAAGCAGTGTTTTTTTTCATTGTCGAGGTTTGGGTAATAGGAGAGAAAATGTGGTGATGGATACAAGCATCAGGTAAAATAAAGTATATGATAACTTGTGGAAGAATTTAAGAATAATATGATAGTATCTAGTTGAAATGAGAGGTTAGATAGTATGATTCTTGTAGTTAGTATTTAGGTATAGAGATATGAAATAGCTTGAATATAAAACAAGAAGATACAGTAAGAAAAAATGTTTTGAGAGAAGAGAGTAGATAGGCTAGAGTGAGGATATTAGTATAAGGAAAGAGGGAAGGAAACATGCATAAAGTAACAAAACAATCTACAAAAACTAACAATTATAAATAAAATTTAAAAACAATCAAAAGAAGAACAAAGTAATTAGAGAAAAAAATAAAGAACAAAATTAAAAAATAAAAAGAACTAGCAACAGGGTGAGAGGGGAAAAAACAGAAAAATAACAGTCCTGCTAATTTACTTTTATAATATCTGTATGACTGTTCTCTGTTCACTATGGTGGATTATGGAGTATATACTAATGTCTCTCATTTGCTTCATAACCTCTTGTCAGCATTTAGACCCACTTTATGAGTGTTTGAACCCCTGTCTCATCTCTGACAGCTTTGTATTTAGGTGTCAGGGCATTGGATGTTAATAAGTTTCATGTAAGCTCAGGGCTCTGCATTTCCCCACCCTTGGCTCTGTGCTTTCCATCCCTATGCTCTGCACTCTCAGGACCTTGCTCTGCACTTTCTGCCCTGGGCTCTGCCATATAGGGCCTTGTGCTCTGCACCTTCCCACCCTGAGCCTGCACCGCCCTACCTACACCAGCAGAGGGTGTCCAGTGTAGTCTTGGAGTGACCCCCTGTGAGCTTGTGCAGGCACTGTGCCTTGAGCACAATGGGCCTTTCCTGTGTCTCTGGAGGTTCTAACTGGACTAATTCTGGTATGATCCAACAGATCATGTCCTGGTCCTGTGGCTGCTCTGGGCAATCTTCTGCTGAGTAACAACTAATGCAATGTGGTTACCTTGCTGTTCTGCAGGTTGAGTCTCTGGAGGGCACAGTGCATCACTGTGGGTACCACTTCTGCTGAGTTCATGGGCTCTTATATCTTTCTTGGCATCCCTGAAGCATGGTGATATTCACATAAGATGTTGGAGCTCTGTTGCCCCTTTCTGTACTTCAAGTTCTTGGATTATTTCATGGGGCTGCAGCTCCAGAGCCAGCAGCACTGAAGCCAAGTTTCAGGCCAGCAGCCCCAGATGGTTCAGGCCACCACACTTGGTCACTCATATGCTCGGGGTTTTTGCAGTAGATCTTGCATTTGGAGTACTGGGTTTCCTTCTTCCATGGTTCCCATTTGTGTTTTGGTTCATGAGTATCTTTTGCTGCTTTGTTTGTTGTCAAGACATTGGCTTCTAGGTAGCTGAACATTTTTTTGTTACAGCTACTGAGATGTGCTGTGTCCTGCAGTCGCCATTTTGAATCAAAAATAAAACTTGGATTTCAATTTAGGTCTATTTGACCCTATAATGCATTACACTGTTTCAATATAACACAAGATTTTGTGTCTTTTCTTATCCTCCAAATAGGTCTGGGAGTATAGCCCGGAGGTAGAAGGGCTTCCAGGAACCCCAGTACCACCAAAAAAAAAAAAAAAAATCATCAACATGTGGAATCAACCTAGGTACCCATTGATGTATGAATGGATAAAGAAAATGTGGTACATAATTCCTGCACTTGGGAGGTGGAGACAGGTGGATTACACTTGTTTCAAACCAAGCCCCACTGGCTTAAGAGATCCTGTTTCAAAAATCAAAAAAGTATAAAATAGGTCTGGAAGTATAGCCCAGAGGTACAAGGGCTTCCAGGAAGCCCAGTACCACCAAAAAAAAAAAAAAAAAAAAAAAAAAAAAAAAAAAAAAAAAACACCTTTACAAAGTTGAGTCAATGCATGTCCTTACTGATATATGGGATTTAAAACATTGATTTCATAGGAACAGAGAGTAGAAGAGTGGTTACCATAGCCTAGGCAGTTATAGGGAGAGAGGATGACTGACACGTAAGAAGGTGAAGCTGGATAGGAGAAATAATTTCTACTGTCCTATATAGCACAGTAGGATAACTATGGTTGACAATAATTATTGTATATTTCAAAAGAGCTGATAGAAAGGATTTGGAATGTCTCCAACACAAAGAAATGATAAATATTGAGGTGAGTGATATTCCAATTATCTTGGACTGATCATTACACATTATATACATGTATTGTAATGACACACAGTATCCTATAAATACTTACAATTATTAAGTGTCAATTAAAAGTAAAAATATATTAAAACATTACTAAATTTAATTCAACAAATGCATAAAAAATAATACATTGTAACCAAATGGGCTTGATTGCAGAATTTAAAGGATAGCCTAGCTCTAGAATACCCATTAAAAGTCACTATTTAAACTGATTAAAGAGAAAACAATTTGTATTCATACGTACTCATCTCAATAGATAAAGAAAAACAAAATTTAATACCTCTAGATGAAAAAATTCTTTTAACTTTTTATTGGAGAATTGTAGTCATATATTTGAGTGGAGTACAAGATGGTAGAGGCATGCATGCACACATCACCCAGTTTGCCGTTACCCAATTCTTGCCCAATTCTTTCCCCCTCCATCCTTCTCATGTTTAGATAAGTGATTGACTTTGATATGTCTGTTAATATACATCATGAATATTAGAGATTTTCCCTATTCCCCCTACCATCCCCTCAGTTAGGTTACCTTATTTGCTCATCTATAGGATCTCCTTCTTTGTCTTGAGTTCCACTTATGACCCATTTTTCCCTAGTTTTTGCATATTAGTGAGAGCATTTGATTTCTTATTTTTTGTGACTGACTAATATCACTTAGCATAATGTTCTCTATTTCCACCCATTTCTCTATAAATGATGTAATTGTGTTTTTCTTTATGGCTCAGTAAAATTCCATTGTGTACATATCCCACAGTTTTGTAATCCATTCATCTGTTGATGGACATCTTGGTTGGTTGCATATTTTTTGGTAATAGCCATGAATATAGATATACATGCATTATTTTGGTAATTTGTTTTCTATTCTTTTTGGTAGATACCCAGAACTGGCATTGCTGAATCATGTGCTAAGTTCGTTCCCATTCTTCTGAGGATCCTCTACACTGTTTTCCAAAGTGGTAACACTAATTTGCAATCCCACCAACTATGTATTAGAGTTCCCGAATCTCCACATCCTCACCAGCATTTGTTGATCTTTGTGTTTTGAATAATTGCCATTCTAGTTGGTGTTAAGTGACATCTCAGGGTAGTTTTGATTTGCATCTCTCTGATTGCTAATGATGTTGAGCATTTTTCATGCATTTATTGACCATTTGGATTTCTTTTTTCATGAAGTGCCTATTTAGTTCACTTGCCCATTTTTCAACTGGACTATTTGTTTTCTTAGTGCTGTTTCTTGAGTTCTCTATATATTCTAGATATTAGTCCTCTATCAGAGAATTAGATGGCAAACATCTTCTCTCATTCCATTGTCTCTCAGTTGTGGTTATTGATAGTTTCCTTTGTTGTACAGAAGCTCTTCAATTTAATGCAGTCCCACATATTGATTTGCCTTTTAGTTTCCTGTGCCTTTGAGATCTTGTTGAGAAAGTGTTTACCTGTACCTATGTGTTTCAATGTTAGACCTATGACCTTTTCAAGGAGCCTCAAGGTCTCCAGTCTGATTTCCAAGTCTCTGATCCATTTTGAATGAATTATTGTGCAAGGTGAGAAGTTGGGGTTTATTTCCATTTTTTCTGCATATGGATAACCAGTTTTTCCAACACCATTTTTTATTGGTGCACTGTATTCATACATCATAGTGGGATACAAAGAAAACTTTTGTAGCCATACATGCACACATTCTCAGTCAACCCCCACCCGATCCCCACCCCATTGCCTCCCCATCCCTCCTTCCCATGCTTGGCATAGTGGTTGACATCTAGTATTATAGCAATTTATCCAAAATTAAAAATGACAATCTCACATAACAGTTTCATTTGTCTGATACCTAAAGGAGTGACGTTGGTAATTTAATAGGTATTGTGTTGAATCTGTAGATCACTTTTGGAACTATGGCCCTTTTGATGATATTTATTCTTCCTATCCATGAACATGAAAGATTTTTCCATTTCCTAAGGTCTTATTTGATTTTTTTTTAATGTTTTATAATTTTCTTTGTAGAGGTCTTTTACCTCCTTGTTTAAGTTTAATTTTTAGTATTTTATTTTTTGTGGGATATTCTGAGTGAAAATGTTTTCTGGATTTCTTTCTCAGATTTATAGGTGGCATACAGAAAAGCTTCCGATTATTATTTTTTTTTTTTTAGTTACTGAGGGTGGGAACCCAGGGGCTTTTCTTCCTCCAGGCTATACTCCCAGACCTATTTTTATACTTTATTTGTAAACAGGGTCTCACTAATAAGATGAGGCTGGCTTCGAACCTGTGTGATCCTCCTGTCTCAGCCTCCCAAGAGCTGGGATTATAAGCATGCACCACCACACCTGGCAAGATTACAGTTTTTTAAGATTGATTTTATATCGAGACACTTTTATTAATTTGTTGATCAGGTGTATATGCCTTTTTGTTGAGTTTGTTTGGTCTTCTAATTATAGTATCTTGCCTTTTGGTTGAGTTTGTTGTGTGCATGTATGCCATCGTCAACATGATTTGCATTATAATGGGAGACTATAATGCACCAATAAAAACACATAAAAAACTTGAAAAGCTGGTTCTAAAATTTTTATTAAAAGTAATAGATCAGCTGGGTGTGGTGATGCATGCTTGTATTATCAGTATTTGGAAGATTGAGACTGGAGAATCGCAGTTCACGGACAGCCTCAGCTACTACTTAGTCTCTTTGCAATTTAGTGAGACCCTGTTTCAAAATAAAGAATAAAAATAGGGCTGGGGATGTAGCTAAGAGGTAGTATCCCCCTGGGTTCCATCCACGGTACTGCAAAAAAAGTAAAAGATCAGGAATATCCAACACAATTAAAACAAGTGGGAAGGACTTGAAGTTAAGACCTCTAAAACCATTGTAATTTTTTTTAAAAAAGTATAGTGTTTGGGCAGAGAGGCAAACAGATCAGTGAAAGAGTAAAAATATCCAGACACAAATCTGAGAACATAAAGGACCCTGGTATATAAAAAAATCTGCATTATGAATCATGACAGGAAAATAGAGGTTCTTCAATGAATAGTGTAGGACTAATTGGTTATTCATAAAGGAACAAGTAAAATTAGAATACTATATTACTTCAGAATAAAATTAGAATACTGTATTATGTTACAGAATTATAAATTTTAATAACTAACTGCAAAATAGACTTCTAAATTTTGAAAGAAGTTTAAAATAATATATGATACTGGGGTAAGAAAGGATTTCTTGAATGAGATAAAAATATAAAAATTTTAAAGGATTAACTAATTTGACCATGTTGAGGGAATAAAAGCCTCTATCCTTCAAGTAAGATATAATGAAGTCGCTGGGCGTGGTGGCACATGCTTGTAATCCCCGCACTTGGGAGGCAGAGACAGGAGGATCACGCAGGTTCTAAGGCAGCCGCGCTGGCTTAAGAGACCCTGTTTTGAAATTTAAAAAAGTATAAAATAGGTCTGGGAGTGTAGCCCAGAGGTAGAAGGATTTCCAGGAACCCCAGTACCACCAAAGAAATTTAAAAAGATATAATAAAGTCAATAGGCAATTGATTTAGAAAAAATATATGCAACAAATTAATTGTAGACAATTATGGACTACTAAATCAAGGGCCACATTCAGAAAAAAAGAAATTAACTGTAGGCAAAATATTAATGCACAATGCACTGAAGAAAAAACCTTAGTGACTAGGAAATAGATGATAACATGCTTATTCTCACTAATAATCAGGGAAATGAAAATTAAATTAGCATAGTGATACTATTCCATACCCTTCATATAACCTCCCCCCCCAAAAAAAATGATCTGCTAATATCACATGACAGTGAGGATGTGAAGAAACAAACTGTTACACACCTGCTTCTGGAAATGTGAATTTATATACCAATTTAGAGAAAAATCCTGGCAGTTTTTAGTAAAACTGAAAACATCTATATACTTTGGGTCAGCAATTTGACACCTAGGTACCTTAAGGAAATATTAGAAACATGTTCAAAGATACTTATTGTCATACTTAGAATGGCTAAAATATATTAACATAATATTCCATTCTTTTCTACTCCTGTAAAATATCAGGCTTTCAAATTATTTTCTCTTTCATTTTAAGAATTTCCTACTCATTTATTAATTCATTCAGTGTGAATTCAGATTTGAGATTTGAGAAAATAATTACAATTATGGGACTTTTATTGTTTAACAACTAAGTTGTAAGGGAAAGCAAATAGTCAAATCACCAGTATTAAGTATAACAAAGAGCAAAGTAAATCAACAATCAATGAATGATAACTCTAGACATCAATACGAATAGGTCTGAGAACACAAATGAGAGGTGGGAAACACAGCAAGTTATGGATACCCTGTCATTTTTGTGAAATATAAAACATATGTAATATTCCCATATATTATTTAGAGATAACTTCATATACAGTAAAAGGACAAAAAAAACGTGAATGTGGAGAATACATAATTAAGAAAGTGGTTGCCCCTGAACTCAATAGTAGAGATGGGATTAAGAAGAGGGAGGACAATTTTTACTGTACATATAATGTTTTACTTATTATAAAACAAGCTCTGGAGAAAAAGAAAATAAATAAAAATTCAGCCATATGCTGGAACACTATGCAAATGTTGAAATGAATGAAATTGATCTATGTATTCAGACACAGAAGGATCCCCAAGATATATGAATTTAAAATTTCCATACAGTTATGTATTTTGTAATCACATTTGTGTAAATATGAAAAATATATTTGTATATAGGCTCTCACATGCATACAGAATTTCTTAAGGTGCTTACAACATATAACTTGTTGGCTATGAGAAGATAGACTGGAAGTCTAGAGTTGAAAGGGAGGCTTAGTTACACTGTTTTAACTATTCACCATGTGCAAATTATGTATTGTTCATTATATTAGCTTTTGAAATTTTATATGCTTAAATAAAAGACCCGATACCTTATGTGATAGTTAATATTCTTTGTGTATAGGCGATTGGAGAATACTTTCTATTTATTGAATTTTCTTTAAACTGAACTTCCTACTGAGCCTCAATGACCAGAAATCTGGCAATTAGGAAAGAAGAGTTTCTCTGATGAGCTGTCTAACTGAAAGATTTTTTTTTCATTTTCTTCAAGACCAATGGCTAGATATGAGATATCCTTGTTTTTCCCACCATATCAAGTCCAGAGTCTTATCTGTGTTAGTAAATTATACTCATTTCCATATTCCTCAATTTTGTCATTCATTTGCCCATATAGCAAATGTTATCGAAGGACAACTCTATTTTATCACAAACACAAAGCATTTCAATTATTTTAAACTTCATATGGATTTTTCTGAGAAGGCCAGGGATTTGGGTCTGCTGTTGTTCCTACAAGAAGTGTGAGCTGATAATAAATAACCAAGTCACATGTGAACTTTAGGGCTAGGATTTATCCATATGTTTGAAATCTTCAGAAAAAAAATTTTCTTCCAGAAATTAATTTGATAAAACTGAGTGATGATGAGAGGAGATGAGGATGATTTTAGTGACAAAGACAACGATATTTCTATCATTTGAAATCATTGCCTCCTCTTTCTTTCCAGTAGTCAGTACTGCCTTAGACTGAAGCAGAAGCTTCCATGCTGGACACTTTGCCTCAACTCTTTCTTTAGTTATAACTTATTTGCATAACCACTAGAAGTTTATAGTTTTCTCAAACACGACTTCTCTATTAAAACACTTTCATGGCTTCGTACTAACCTCAGGATAAAGGTCACACTCCTTAAGCTCATGTGCACAGCCTCCTGTCATCTACCTTTTTCTCTGGTCCCCTCTCCTGCTTCTCCTTACAGTCACAGGCTGTTTCCTCTAGTTGAAATTAGTTCCATGCCCTTGTTGGCTCAACAAACTTCTATTTTTCCTTCAAAATCCAAGAAATTCTAAAGATGAATTAAATACTAAATAAAAACCATTTTGAAAGGAAACAAAACATGCAAATAACAGGTCCTCCAATAGCCCTTTGTTATTACCTACTGATGCCCAAATTCTCCTATATATATCACATAGAGCCATTCTTTGGGGATTTTCAGGTTGTTATATGACTGCTTCAAGTACATGCCTACCACCTCCAATAGACATTGAGATCCTAAGTCATGGAGTCCACTTTGTAGATTTTCTCCACATTTGTATCCCCAGCATTCAGAGAATTGCTGGACACAGAAGAGGAGCCCAATATTGTTTGTGCACTTGATAAATGAACGAGGTAAGAGAAGCAATGGCCTTTCTCTGCCACTACTCTGCTTTATGTGGTGTTTGTACTGCATTACAGGATGCTTACACAGTCATCAAACAAATAGGGTAGAGGCCTCACTAAGTGCTAAAAATCAAGGTTTCACTTCCCACCCAGAACTTCTGTGCACTCTGGAAAGCAGCAAAAGCATTGCACAGTGAAACTATGTTGCATGAATGTAACAAATATGTTTCAACAAATCCCACGATTTTACATAATTATAATCCACCAATAAAAATTAAAAATAAAATCAGCAATAAGGAAACTTACCTGAGGACATCAGCAAACAGTCCACTGAGGATGTAATAATGATAAGGAAACCATTTTGAAACATTGCCTCTGGCAACTTGTTGATGGGGACTTTTAATTTGATTATAAAACCAAATAGTAACAGTTATGGTTTTAATTAGGATGTAAAATTTACTGAAGGTTTGGGGGCAAAGGGATTTATAGATTTTCTGACTTTACTTAATAATATATAGAGTTTTACTTCCAGTTATAGGAGTCCAGGCCTCCTTGAACATTAAGACTCATTCTCAACTTCATTCATGTTTTTCTTAAATGTCACACTCGAATGGAGCATGAAACTTTCTGGTTCATAAAAGGGTTTCTCACTCATCATTACTTGTGAGTCCTATAGCAAGCTTGTGAGGTCAGCAGGATATGGATTCAAAATAAGAAAATCTAGAACTAAGTGAAAGTGCATGATACCCAATGGCACAAACACTGAGACATTCAGATCTAGAGCTTAGATTTTCTGCCACTGGTTTCAGTGCTTTTTACATTATACCCTTCCCAAACTATTGCTTGGTACTTTCAGCAGCCTCAGGAGTATGGCCTAGAAGGATTGTGGCTCTGACCCATGTGACATGTCAGATATTCCAATATCCAATTTCACACCATTAGTCAGCAGTCATTGAATGGAAGTTCAGGATGTCACGAGAATTCAACATCGATCCTTCAATTAAGAAGCAAAGCTCCCCTGGGAGCCAAAAATAAAAATAATTGGTTTTCTTATTTGAACTGTATATCCCAGTCCCCATTTGCAGAAGATTATTGGAGTGTTTAAAAGATAGCTACATTGGCAAGCACTGGCTGTCTCTATACCCAAAGGAGTTCATCTCAAGAGCTAAAAATACTTTGGCTACAAAGCCACCTGAAAACTAAGTGTGTTTAGAGGACATATCCTTAGTTCTTCCCTTTGGATCTTCATGAACTGAAGAGAAATTAGAGAAAAATATAATTGCTCAGATATAAAAGGAAAGGTGGGAAAACTATGATAGGTAAGGTTTTATGTGCTCTTTGTAGAATATATAAGGTATCTGCCATGCCACTGCTGGATCTCCTCTAGTCAATCAGCACAGTAGTAGTGTGGCAAACCAGCCACCTTCCTTAGCAAAACCACTACAGACTAAGTATTCTGGGCTCCGGAGATACAGACAAGAAGATAGGTTCTGAGAAAGCAAGGTGAACATCTCATTATGGCCTCATTGTAGCCTTCTAAGGATGACATAAGTCTCTAAAGTCAAGTGGAAGGAAAAAGATAGGTAAATTATCTTCATAGTCACTATCATCCTTAAACCCTTTCCATATCTTCTAAAGGATGTCCTTCCTTTTCACACCCAAGTATAATGTCTGTGATTGTGTGTTTCTCAGTCTTTCCCCTTCCAATCTCCTTGGAGACACTCCTTGCTCCATAACTTGCCTGTCTTTCATCCTTCCTTCTCTCTAGGGTTCAGAGCTTTGCCTCAACTCTTAGTTGCATTTCTCCTTTACTGAATAGCCAAAAGAAAAAAGAAAAAATACCCCTCAGTACTCTTCTATTTTTAGCTTTTTGAATCTCTCTCCCTACCTCTTTTACTTCTGGAACTTACAATTCACATGTGCTGCTTTTCCATTTCACTTCTCTGCTTTGTTTTGTCAGACTTCCTGACCCAGTACTCCCATAATAACTATAACCAGGGCGCCACCTTTACTAAAATTTCTAATGACCTCGCTTCTTTGGACTACTTCATGACATTATTTTTGCTGCTTCTCTCACTTCTATGAGTCAGTTTTGAAATCCTTTTCTGGTCTTTAATTCTCCAAAAGTCTACATGTTCCTTCATTTTCTGTTTTCAACCTCTATGAATTTTACTCACAATATCTTTCCAAAAACAATGGCCAAAGTCAGGTGTTGTAGTGTATACTTGTTTTCCTTGTACTTGGGAGATTGGGAAAGGAGTGTCACAGGTTTACAGCCAGCTAATACATAGTGTGGCCTTCAGCAACTTTTTTTTTGGTGGTAGTACCACCAAAAGACCCAGGGGGCCTTCTACCTCTGAGCTACACTCTCTGACCTATTTTATATTTTATTTGGAAACAGCGTCTTTTAAGCCAGCTGAGACTGGCTTCAAACCTGCACGATCCCGCTGTCTCAGCCTCCCAAGTGCGGGCATTACAAGCGTGCGCCACCAGGCCCCGCCAAACCCCTTTTTATTAAAGCAGGATTTTTTTTGTTACACCTTCATCATGCAAATAGACCTTAATTTCTTAAATTTGTTATTCAGCTCAGATGTTGACAGACTCATATGGCTTCTATTATCTGTTTGCCTGACCAAAAACTCCTGGTCATAATATAATTATCATGTTGTATAATCACATTTACATTAACATGAATAAAATTAACTTTTAGTCTCCAGGAGGATGAGTCATATATGCAATACAAGGACTGTGTGGTTGTGGAGTTATCTTTATTCATGGTTTTCTCACCTGTAAAATCCAATCAGGTAAATCAAATACCTCCTCCCAAATACTTTAGTTTGTGAAGGTTAAAAATTGTAATGAATCCAAAAATGCTTCAAAAGATATCTTCTAGGAAAGGAAAATACTAAATGAAAGGTAAGTATTTTCATGTACTTACATCTTATACACTGATATTCTTGTCCAGAGCATTAAAGGGAAATGAAAAAAGAAAAAATAACTATTATTTGTATACAAAAATATGGAACACTTAACAAATTTGCATGTTATCCTTATGCAGAGGCCATGCTAATCTCTGTATAATTCTAATTTTAGTATATGTGCTGCCAAAGTGAGTATATAACAGTATGTTAAAATGGAAGGAGTAAGAATCAAATGAAATAAAACCTTGGTGCTAGTTTCTTCTCTGTTATGATTAGACCTCTTATCATAAGAAAGACAATTTATTTACAATTAGACCTCAGATCCTAAGAAAGACAGTTTACTTGTCTGAATCTTGTTCTAGTCTCTGTATCTTGAAAGTTAAAGAGTTGCTTAAATTATTTTTTTAGAACGAGGGGTTAAACCCAGGGGTATTCTATTTCTGAGTAACACTCTTAACCTTATTTTAGTTTTCATTTGGAAACAAAACTCTCTAAGTTGCTGAGGCTCCCTTCTGTCTCAGTCTCCCAAGTACTGAGATTAAAAGTGAATGCCACTGTGCCTGGCTGTCAAATAATATTTTGACAATATTTTCAACCTTCAAAACCCCTGACTTGATAATCACTGCAAGTTATCTGAAAAAACTTAACATTTATCATATAATCCTTCATTATAACTTCTTGTATATATCTTCCAATCTCATTTCCCTCATTCTTTTCATTGTTTTACCTTGGCATACCCTAAACCAGATTTAAATAAATGATCTGCCTATTCCACCTTGGCAGCTAAACATTGCCAAGGAAGATCCCACAAAAAAGTTCTGATTGTACTTGGTTAAATTTTTTATCTCCAGACTTCCGGGAAGATGGCGACCGAGAAAAGCGGGGCTTAAGAGCCCCGCTAACAACCAATGTACATTACCACAAAATCAACGCCTTTCATAGCCAGAAAACACCATCACCAGAGAAACAAAAAAAATCACCAGGCTCCAGAGAGAAAGCGGACTGAGAACAGAGCTCAGAGCCACAGAGGAGATACACCGGCTTCACGCCTGAGGACGCAGCAGCAGCACCATACTGCCGGCAGCAGCGGCAAATTCACCGGATGGCTACAGCAAGCCGAGGTGAGCCACTGAGGAACAGCCAGGCGGGATTTCTCGCCGCAGGTAAAATCTAAAGCTCCCAGTGGCTGAGCTCACCACACGCCGCAGGGATTCAGAGTGGAAATCAAAATCAAGAAGAAATACGCCAGCCTCACGGCCGAGGGCGTAGCAGCGGCGCCATATTGCCACCGGCGGCAGCAGCAGAGAATTCACCGAATCCAGTACAGCTACATCTGCGTACTCAAGAACAGTGAGTCAAATTGCGGGCCACAGAGGAGAAATCCCAGTACTGTACTCCCTGGGACTTGACCCAGTGGGGGAGGGGTGGTGGCAGAGATATCACACCATAGGAGAAAGTGCAACCTGGCACCCCCCACAGTCTAAAGCAGCCTCTATCGACTCTCTGGGTCGGAGACTCTCTGATACAACCCAGTAAAGGAGTAGTGGGGTCTGAGATACTACTGACCCGAGATCCAGAACACCTTAAGTGAAGTCATAGTGACCCAAGGGAAGAACCCAGAGAAGGCACAAACTTCCGAACTCATGGGAAAGAGGAATAATACTGGAGCAATGAATGCCTAAAACCCTACAACATCAGAACCCAATAAAACAGAAAATCAGAGATTTCTAGAAGATCAAATCAGGAAAATAACTGTAGAAATAATAGAGGTGCTTCAAAAAGAACTCAGAGAGAGCCAAAAAGAGATAAAGGATGCAATTAATGAAGTAGAGGCCTCAATTCAAAACACAAACAACCGATTAGACCACATGGAGAACAGAATCTCGCTCTTAGAAGATGATCATTCCAAAAATGAACGCATAGTTTCTAATCTAGGAAAAAATATCTGACAGCAGGAATCTGATATTGAAGAAATATGGGCTCATTTTAAGAGAGCTAACCTAAGAATAATTGGAATAGAGGAGGGGAAAGAAAGTGAAACCAAAGGGATCAACAATCTCTTCAAGGAAGTAATAATAGAAAATTTTCCAAACATAGAGCAAGAGGTTGATACATAGGTCCAGGAAACTTATAGAACTCCCTGTAGACAGGATCGGAGAAGAGGATCCCCATGCCACATAATTGTCAAAATGACCAATGTGGAAGCCAAGCAGAGAATCTTAAAGGCAACAAAAACAAAGGGCCAAGTGACATTCAGAGGCAAACCAATTAGAATCACCCCAGACTTCCCAAACCAAGTCATGAGAGCCAGAAGGGCTTGGAGTAACATATTCCAAACTCTGAAAGAAAACAACTTCCAGCCAAAAATCTCCTACCCAGCAAAACTTTCTATCAAATTAGATGGAGAAATAAGAAGCTTCCATTACAAACAGAAACTGAAGGAATTTATGTCTTCAAAACCAGCGCTAGAGAAAATACTCAAAGAGATTAACTACAAAGAAGAAATAGGTAACACACACCAGAACCAGAGAAACAAGAGTTTCCATCCAACAGTCAACTAAGATTGGTTATCTGTGGAGATTCATTACTTATGTTAGTCTTTTACCTATCTTTAAATGGTATTGTTTGCCTTTATTGTTGTTAATTTTTAGGATTTCTAGTTGAAATATTAATATACCTTCAGATATAGCATTTGGAAATATTTTATCCCATTCTATTAGTAGCTGTTAACTCTGTTTACATTGTCTTTGGATATAATATATATATATATATATATATATATATATATATATATATATATATATATAATTTTTTTAGGTAGTTTGTATACTCTTCTGTTGCCTGTGCCATTGAAATCATAACCAAGAAATCACTGCCAATTTCAATGTTGTGAGGTTTTATGACCCAGATTTTCTCCTAAAAGTTTATAGTATTAAGATTTATATTTAGGTCTTTTATATATTTTCAGTTAATATTTGTATATGGGATTAGGTAAGGGTCCAATTTTATTCTTTTCCATGTAAGTATTATTTTTCAACAATATTTAGTTAAAAGATTATTATTTCCACCACCAAATGTTTGTGGAAACCTTGTCAAAAATAACTTGACAATATAGGGAAGAATTTAGCTCTAGGCTTTTATTTAACTCCAATGGTCTATATATCTGCCTTTACAACAGTACTACACTGTTTCAATTATTGTAGCTTTATATGGTTTGAAATCAGAAAATATATATCTTCTAGCTTTGTCCTTTTTAAGATCGTTTTGGGTATCTAGAGTCCATATTCCATATTATGATAGATTTTTTTCTGAAAAATAAATATATAAATATATGATAGTTTCACCTAAAAAAATAGAAAAAAATATTCTCTGGTAAGAAAGAAAGTAAAAAGAAATATTGAAATGTTATCTTTAAGTCATCAGAAGCTTGGTATCAGACAAATGAAACTGTTATGTGAGATTATCATTTTTAATTTTGGATAAATTGCTATAATACTAGATGTCAACCACTAAGCCAAGCATGGGAGGGAGGGATGGGTAGAGAATGGGTTGGGGATCGGGTGGGGGCTGACTGGGCAATGTGTGCATGTATGTCTACAAAAGTTTGTATCCCACTTTGATGTATGAATACAGTGCAGCAATAAAAAAATAATAAAATAAAATATAATAAAAAAATTTTATCTCCAGCAACAGATTGCCACTCAATAATGCCAAAAAATAGGATTTGTTCTAGTAAGATACAGCCTTGTGGACTCCAGACTTGATTATCTTACAGTGTTTCCTCTACCTTAAAATTTCTCACATGCCTTCTCCTTGCCCAGTTTATTATTATTATTATTATTATTATTATTATTATTAATTACTAATTATTTATTTATTTATAGTGCTGGGGATGGAACCTAGCATCTTTCTATAGTCAGGCTATATTCCCAGACCTATTTTTATTTTATTTGGAAACAGGGTCTTACTAAGTTGCTGACAGCCTCACTACCTGCGAAGCTGGCTTCGGACCTGTGCAATCCACCTGTCTCAGCTTCCCAAGTGTTGGGATTACAAGTGTGTGCCACCACGCCCAGCTCATATCCTTGGCCACTTTAAATGATGACCTTTTCTCATACATTGTTAAGAAAATAGAAGCCATGCCAGAGATGGTGGTCTACACTTGTAATCCTAGTACTTCAGAGGCTGAGACAGGAGGATTTCAGGTTCAAGGCCAGCCTCAGGAATCTAGCAAGACTCAACAACCCAAAAAACCCAGTTTCAAAACAAAAAATAAAAAATAAAAGAGCTGGAGATGTATCTTGAGACAGAATGACTTTGGGTTCAATCATCAGTACTACACACAAAAAAAGGAAGGAAAGAAGGGAGAAAATGAAAATAACAAGCGGGGCATTAGTGGTCCACGCTTGTAATCCCATTTACTTGGGAGGCTGAGACAGGAGGATCATGTAGGTTCGAAGCCAGCCTTAGCAGTTTAGTGAGGCTATCAGTAACTTAATGAGACCCCATTTCCAAATAAAATATAAAATATGTCTGGACGTGTGGCCTGGAGGTAGAAAGCCCCTGGGTTAAACCCCCAGTACCACAAGGAAAAAAGTTAAAAAAAAACAGAAACCATAGATGCAATTTCAGTCACCTTCCTAAGATTACATGTAACCAATTAGCTACAATTGCAACTAATTTCTCTGGCCTTCCTCCTGTTAAAAAAATGAGTATCCCTGTCTTTATCAACCTCTCTACCCATGTTCTGAATCCCATTCTCCTCTTACTTTATAAAATACTTTGTTCCCATAATTAGAATCTAATTTACTTATACACTCTCAACATCTGCTTTATGCTGTATTATACTCATCTATGTACAAAAGGCAGGGCTAATGTTTATTTCTCTACAGTTATGGCCCATTTCACTTTAGTCTCCATCACTGCTGGATCAGTGATCTATGTGAGAAATATAGGAGACTATTCTCCATCTTCATATAAATCTCACAATACATTTAACAAATCAACAATTGTCCTGAAACAGATTCTTTTATTCAATTTCCTTTCGGTTTTCTGTTCTTATTTTCATATGCTTTTTACCCCGAAGCTACTCTCTCAGCCCATTTTATTTTATTTATTTATTTATTTATTTTGCAACATGGTCTTGCTAGGTTGCTGAAAGTCTCGATAAAGTGCTGAAGCTGGCCTCCAAATTAAGATCTTCCTGTCTCAGCCTTCCAAGTACTAGGACTAGTCGTGTCCACCAAGTCTAGCTCCCCCTGGCTTTCAATCTTACCTCACTGATTTCATTTCAGTCTCCTGTCAGGTTTTTCCTCCCTTGTGAGCTTAAAGAAAGAAGGCATTAAAGTTCAGTGTGAGGCATTCTTCTGTATCAGTATTCTCCCTGTAGGTCATCTCATTCATTTTCAACATCCTTGAATGTTATCTATATTCATATAATTTTAAATTTATATTCCAGTCCACCTCTCTCTCCTGGGCTACATACTCACAAAACACAGTTGTCTGCTTTTCTTCTTCGCCCAAACTTTTCAAACTTAATACAAATTAAGCTTATATTTCCACTAATCTTTACACACACACGATCTTCACAATCTCAATAAATGGTACCAGTTACTTAAAACAGAAACTCATAGGCAATTTCTGATATCCCACTTTTTTTCTTCTAGGTATTTTTTTATTTTTACTTTTACTGGTACAATGTAATTATACCTCATAATGAAATTCAATGTGATACAAACATGCATGTGGTATGTATACACATGATACAAAAAATATACCATCTCCTGGTGTTTCTCCTTCTACACACCTCTCCTACCCCCTTCTTATAATGTTAGTGAGATTGGCAGTGAAACCGTGTATGAGCATAAACTTATTTGAACAGTTTTCTTCCTCAATTTCTCAACTTGTTTTTCCCCTCTGCATCTCCCTTCCTCAGTCCTGTTCCATTATTTTCCTATTTTTTCTCCTCATTTGACTGAAGTCTCTTTTGATTCTTATTTTTGTTCTAGCTTCTGCATATGCGATAAAACACATGACCTTTGGCCCTCATATAAAATATGTCATTAAGTCCTGGCATTTTGTCCTCCCAAATATATCTTGACTCAGTCATCTCTCCATCTTATCAGCAATGACTTCATTCAGGTATTCTACTATCCCTCACATGATCTTCTGGAATAATCTCTTAACTCTCTTCCTATACAAAAATTCTCCCTCTAATGCATATATAGCTTCAGAATATATCTTAAGCTATAAATACAATTACACTACTGCTTAATACTACTCCAATGCATTCATAATGTATTTAAATAATATGTAGCCGGGCTTGGTGGCTCACACTTGTAATCCCTGTGCTTGGGAGGCGGAGACAGGAGCATCGCGCTGGTTCGAAGCCAGCCTTGCTGGCTTAAGAGACCCTGTTTCCAAATAAAAATATAAAAAATAGGCCTGGGATTGTAGCCCGGAGGTAGAAGAGTTTTCAGGAACCCCAGTACCACCAAAAATACATACATACATACATACATACATACATACATACATACATACATAAAATGTAAATCCTGAATGGTCTGACCTGTTCTCTTCCTCCCCTTCCTTCTCTTCCTTCCCTCCTCTCCTTCCTCTCGCTCCTCTTTTTTCCTTCTCCTCTTCCTCCTTCTTCTCCTCCTCTTCCTCCTCCTCCTTCTTCTTGTTCTTCTCCTTCTCCTCCTTCTACTTCTTTCTTTCTTTCTCTCCCTCCCTCCCTCTCACTCTCATTTTCTAAATATGAGCCTTTCCCTGTTTAAGGCATCCTCTGCTTGGAATGCTTTCCCCAAATGCTCTCCCCACCACCACTATTCAGTCTTGTTCCACTATGCCTATTCTATTACTATTATAGAACTTTCTACCACGTTAGTTTTAAGGACTAGACACATTTTGTCATGATGAAATATGATTCATATTATTTAATTGGTATTGAATTCCCAAAATGGGAAACAGACTTCATCATAGCTCTTATGCAATTCCTGGTCACATAATTGACCAGGAATGTCCATTAATTATACCACTCCAATAGCAGAAATGACAGGAGTTAGACTTCCAATGACTCGTTATTTCCTTCTACTCAAATATTAAAAATATGCCTATTTGTGTGTCATAACTACAATTTCAAGTACCTATACATTCTGAATATGTTGAGGTAACTGAAGTCATGGATTAACTTTCCAAACTGTACTTGGAGACTCTGGTCAAATATATTAAGTGTAAGAATCTTGAACTTCCAGAGAAGCCAGTTATACTTGAAATATGTAAAAACTTTAAGCAGTTTAGGTTTTTTAATGAGCCATATTTGATGAATAGTTATTCTTTTTCATATTATTATTAATATTAATATTATTTTATTATTAATGGTCCAAATTATTGGTGGCAGTGAAAAAGAAAATATCACTCAAATTTCAGAAATTTTTCTTTTTGGTTTTGGTATCTCCATGACCTTCAGTTTCTTCTTTTTGGAATATTTCTGGCCATTTATATAATGGGCAATATTGTGATTCTAACTGTGGTGTCAACTGATGGGTCTCTGCACAGGCCCATGTACTTTTTTCTTGGCCACTTCTTCCTAGATATTGGCTTCACAACTACTATTGAGCTCACAATGCTGATGACATTGCTTTTAGCTCATGTGTCTATTTCTTTCCTGCCAGTGCTTGCTTGCCAGTTTTGATTTTTTTTTTTTTTGTTTCCCTGATGGCTACAGAATGCTTCTTCCTAGCTTTAATGTCTTATGATCATTGCATACATTTTGGGGCTGCTTACACCTGGAGGATGTCTTTTGGGTATCTGGATTCCTGCACTCATCCTCCTCATGGTCATCACATTTGTTTAACAGTCTGTTCTTCCAAGAGTTTGACCACTTCTTCTATGATTTGAAACCTATTTTGAAACCAGCCAGCAGTGATACTCAAGTAGCTGAGATGACCTCTTTTATATGTACCTCTTTATTTGCCCTTGGCCACTTCCTGTTGACCCTGCATTACTATACTCACATCATTTCCACCATCCAAAGAATTCCTCTACCACAGGTAAACAGAGGACTTTCTCCACCTGTTATTCCCACCTGATAGCGATCAGTCTTCATTATGGGACACTAGGCATTGTCTATGGCTTCCATTTTGGGACTCAGTATGAGGACATCTTGAAGTTGCTTTCCCTTTTATATACAGGGCTAATTCCTTTACTCAATCCTATCATTTACATCCTAAGGAATAAGAATGTGAGGGTAGCTTTGAGAAAATTGATGCAACTTGAGATAAAGACATGGGCAATGAATATGAAATATTAGTTGCTTTGGGCATTTACTAAAACCCTCAACATAGTGGAAATATTTCTAAAGTGCCAAGGATAGTTCATGAGAAATTGATGAATTCCCCCTCATCTCATCAACTTTCTCCTTAATGATTAGCCAAAAGTTTTATTTCCAGAACATTTGCTAGGTTCTAGGTACTATGCAAGTCATTTGTCTGAATCATTGTGATAAATACTCACATAAATGCCATGAAGTAGCTATTGTTATTATTCCTATTTTACATATATCACAACTGAGACTCAAAGATTAATTCACTTTATGGGTACCATCTAGCTAAATAGTGTTGAAAGCGTAATTTGAATCTGAGCCCAGAGTTTGTCTATAACTAAACTCACAAACTCACAATCTTTCCACTAATTTAAGGGGTTTCTTGAACCATAAAAACTACTGCAGATGACTTTTCCTAGGTGAATATAGGTTATATGTTAGGTGAGAGGAAGGAGAAAAGTATGCATTGAAATTTAAATCCCAGTCTCTCTCCTTTTCCCTAAATTCCTAATAAAAATGCATGAGATAAAACCCCTGGTATTAAACTTATTTTCTTCTCCTCCTTCTTCTTCTTCTTCTTCTTCTTCTTCTTCTTCTTCTTCTTCTTCTTCTTCTTCTTCTTCTTCTTCTTCTTCTTCTTCTCCTTCTCCTCCTCCTCCTCCTCCTTCTCCTCCTCCTCCTCCTCCTCCTCCTCCTCCTCCTCCTCCTCCTCCTCCTCCTCCTCCTCCTCCTCCTCCTTCTTCTTCTTCTTCTTCTTCTTCTTCTTCTTCTTCTTCTTCTTTTTGCTGTACTGGAGATTGAGCCCAGGAGCATTATATTCTCAAGCAACACCCTCAATCCTATTTTATGTTTTTATTTATTTTTGAAATAAGGACTTAGTTGTGGCAGGCTTTGCTAAGTTAACGAGACTGGACCCAAGCCTGTGATCTTCCTGTCTCAGCCTCTCAAGTGCTGGGATTACAAGCAGCACCAAGCAGGCCTAGTAGTCTTAGTTTAAAATTAAAAGATTATTTGTAATAAAATATTTAGAATGGCATAACTCATTCAATACATTAAAGAATGCACACAAAGTAAAATACAATATATCATCAAACAAATAAAATAGCAACCATGAAAAAGAAAGCTTCAGCTCTGCATGTACTGATTCAGAGAGATATCCACATAGTATTTTAAGTGCAAAAACCAAAGTGTGGTGTAATATGGCACCATTTGTGCAAAAATAAAAGTAAAAGAAATAATTTGTTTTGATTTGTGTCTAGTGTGTCCCTCCAGAGTTCATAGGCTTGGTCTTCAATGCAGAAGTTTACTGGGAGGAGGTGGAAAGTATAGTAGGTGTGGCATGGTTTAAGAAATTAGATTAGTGGAGGCATGCCTTTGAGGATTATATGTTGTTTCCTGGCCTTCACCCCTCTTCTTTTCTCTCTCCCTCCTCCTCCTCCTCCTCCTCTTCTCCTTTTCTTCCTCCTCCTCCTTTTCTTCTTCCTCCTCCTCCTTCTCCTTTCCTTCCTCTTCCTCCTTTTCTTCTTCCTTCTCTTCCTCCTTCTCCTCCTCCACCCCTGTGTCAAAACTGTCATGAGATAAGCAGATTTCTGCCTCACTTGAAGCCCAGAGCAATGGAGTCTACTGACCATGGGTTGAAAGCTTTGAAACTGTGAACCAAAAGAAATCTGCCATAATTGTCAGGCATTTTGGCTACAATAAAGCAAAACTGACTAACATGTTTTTCTACTTGCTTGTAGATTCATAGGCTATTCTAGAAAAATACACATGATTTAGGTGATATTGCTTGCCTATTGGCAGAGAAACAAAATTGAGAGGAGATAAACATTTTGAAGTGGGAATCAAGTAAACCTATTGAAAAGTTAGCAAACTTAATATATTATGCACATTATCCCAAAGGTAGAAATGTTAAGCAGCTACTTTTAAAAAATTATTGGCGATTATAATCATACATTTTTGTAGGATAAAGGAAGCAAAGACACACATGCACATATCACTTATGCAGCCTTTCACCAATTCCCATCCCATTTCCTCCCCCTCCCTCCTTCTTATGTTTGGCTTACTGATTAACTTTTATATGTTTATGAATGTAATTCCTGTACATTGGATAATTCCTCTCTTCCTTTCATCCCACATTTATATACCATCACAGAAGTGATTCTAGATATTTGGAGGTTTACTTTCCTCTCACAAGCAAGTTATAAGGTCTTGAAGTACAGGAATTATGTCACGTACTATTTCTGGGCATCCCCCACATTGCCTTAAATGCCACAACTGTGTATAGCATAGACGTTTGACTTAATACTTATTAGAATAGGTTATCTCAGCATGAACTGAACATAACAATTCCCAACCACTTGATATGTTTCCACTTCTAGAATAAAAACCCTAAGTTTTTTTTTTTTATTTTACCACCAAGGCAGTACAATTATGAAGGTCCACAAGTTATGGGCATGAAATAAAAATGGTTCCCTGGGATATTCCTTGTTCTATCACATTGGAATCTCTTTATAATAGAAATATGTTCACACACCTCCAGTGTTTAACCAGCCACTGCCACTAGAACCTCCAATTAAGAACAAAATAAAGGTCTCATACACTTGATGACTCCATGACTCTGTGTATGTTGTTTTCACTTTTACTCCTACTTTCCTTCTGCTGGGTTAAACCCTTTCATCCTTCAATTATGGTTTTTTAGGTTAAATAATGTATTTAAACTGTTCCTCACTTTTTTCAAAAATCCAACAATATAAATGAATATATTATTTTCATCATACATGTTGGATGAATACATAGATAGACATATAATAACAAAATATGTAAGTTAGTCTTATTCTTTATTCTTATTCTTTTTGTATTTTTAAAAAAGTATTGATGCATTGTAATCATACATCGTATGAGGTACAGAATGATAGAGGCATACATGTACACATCACACTTTTAGCCCTTCCCCAATGGTAAGTTTCACACAATCTGTTAAGCACTCTAATCCCACACTGACTTTATGTTGGTTTTTCTATGCTGCTATAGCACTTGAGCATATTTCTATTTTAACATGGCATTGTTCACAGTAATTACTTGCATTTGTGTTTGTCGATACCCTAATAATGAATTAATTCAGGTATTTGTCCTATAAGATGATTTTTTGCCTGCCTTAAATAGAGGCTGGACCATATAATTTCTTCAGAATAGTTCCAGTTCTAAAACTTTGATACTTGCCAGGCGTGGTGGCACACGCTTGTAATCCCCACGCTTGGGAGGCAGAGACAGGAGCATCGCACAGGTTCGAAGCCAGCTGTGCATGCTGGCTTTGGAGACCCAGTTTCCAAATAAAAATGTAAAAATAGGTCTGGGAGTGTAGCCTGGAGGTAGAAGGGCTTCCAGGAACACCAGTACCACCAAAACAAAAAAAACTTTGATACTTGTCTTGGGGACATTTGACAGTAGAATTCTGGGTCAGGAATCAGCATTGCTTTGAGCTCTTAGAAAGGGATCCTATATTTTTATTCATCATTTCATTCATTCATTCATTCACACATTCATACAGGTGACATATTTTATGTAGTTTTTTTTTATTTTTCTAAAAATATATATATATATATATATATATATATATATATATATATATAGTATCATATTGAAAATGGCAAACATTCAGACAGTGCTTGCTTCCCTCTCCCTACTTCCCCTTTTCAACCTCCCAAATATGAGTGTTCAAGTTGATGTTGCTACATTTACACTTTTACCCATATTTTAATGTAGCTCTTTCATTAATCAGCCTCAGCCTTCTTCCTCTCCTACCTTTCCATTCGAGTTTTGCTGAGGTTCCCCCCACCCCCATTATCTGGAGTCCCTCCAGAGAGTCTTGAAGACTATTGAAAAGGAATGATGATAGTGATCACCCTTGTCTTGTTCCTGATAATAGAGGAAATTCTTGCAGTTTTTCCCCATTCAGTATGATGTTAGCTTTGGGTTTATTGTTTATTGCCTTAATAATGTTGAAATACATTCCTTCTATTCCAATTTTCTCCAGTGTTTTAAGCGTGAATGGCTGTTGGATCTTTTCAAATACTTTTTTAGCACCTATTGAATTATGTGGTCTTTGTTCTCAGTTCAATTTATATGGTAAATAACATGTACTGATATGCATGTGTTGCACCAGCTTTGCTTTTCTGGGATGAAACCAACTTATTTGTGGAGTACCATTCCCTTTATATTGTTTTGAATGCATATAGCTAGTATTTTGTTTAAATTGTTTACATTTATGTTCATCAAGGATATTGGTCTTTAATTTTCATATCTTTTTTTTTTTTTGGTGGTACTGGGGTTCCTGGAAGCCCTTCTTCCTCCGGGCTACACTCCCAGATCTATTTTATATTTTTGAAACAGGGTCTCTTACGCCAGCACGGCTGGCTTCGAACCTGCGCGATCCTCCTGTCTCTGCCTCCCAAGCGCGGGGATTACAAGCATGCGCCACCACGCCCGGCCCTAATTTTCATATCTTGAGATATCTTTATTTGGTTTTGATATAAATGTAATACTAGCTTCATAGAAGGAGTTTCAGAGAATTGCATCTCTTTCAATTTCCCAAAGCAAGACATGAAGTATTGGGATTCACTCTTCACTGAATGTTTTGTAGAATTCAGCTGGAAACCCGTCAGGGCCTGGACTTTTCTTTGCAGAATTTTTATTGCAGTTTTTGTATCTTTGCTTGCTATGGTTTGGTTTACATTTGCTATTTCCACTTGGTTCACTTTAGGTAGGTTATATGTGCTTAGAAATATATCAATTTAGCCAGGTGTGGTGATGCACGCTTGTAATCCCCGCACTTGGGAGGTGGAGACAGGAGGATCGCACAGGTTTGAAGCTAGCCTGGCTTAAGAGACCCTGTTTCCAAATATAAAAAAGTATAAAATAGGTCTTGGAGTTTATCCCGGAGGTAGAAGGGCTTCCAGGAAACCCAGTACCATCCAAAAAAATGTATCAATTTCTTCCAAAATAGTTTCTGATAATCCTTTGAATTTTCCCACTGTCTATAGTGATGTCTCCATTTTTATTTCTGATTTTAATTATTTGAATTGATTCTTTCTCTCTTTTGGTTAGTTTGGCTAGAGGTTTGTCAATCTTATTAATCTTTTCAAATAACTAGGTTTTGTTTTGTTGAGTCTTTGAATTGTTTTTTTATTCTTTATTTCATTTATCTGCTTCGAATTTAATTATTTCCATCCTATGCTGGCTTTGGGATTAGACTGTACATTTTTTTTAGGTCCTTGAGATTTGTCATTAGGTTACTTGGCAACCCTCTGTTCTTATTATGTGGGGACTCAATGATATAAACTTTCCTCTTAACACTGCCTTCAAAGTGCCCTATAGATCCTGGTAAGTTGTGTGTCTATTTTCAGTTATTTCCATAAATTTCTTTATTTTTCCCTTATTTCTGATCTTATCCACTCATCATTCAATAGTGTATCATTCAATCTCTATGTATTTAAATAGTTTATTTTGGTCTTCCTGTTGTTGATTTCTACATTCATTCCATTGTGGTCTAAAAAGATGCAGGGATTCATAGCTTTTAAATTTCCTGGTGCTTGCTTTGTGACCAAGGATGTGATCTGTCTTGGAGAAGGTTCCATAGGCTGCTGAGAAGAATGTGTATTCTGTTGTACCTGGTTGAAATAGTCTGTATATATTTATTATGTCCATTTGGTTTATAGTTTTCTTTAGTTCTGAAGAGTCTTTACACATCTTTTGCCTTGAAGATTGATCTAGTGGCATGAGAGGTGTGTTGAAGTCTCCTAATATTATTGTATTTGGGTCTGTTTGAGATCTGACGTGCAGGAGAGTTTTTTTTAACAAATGTGGTTGCACCCGCACTCGGGGCATAAACGTTTAATATCATTATATCTTCTTTGTGAATTTTTCCTTTTGATTAAAGAAAATGCCCCACTTTGTCTCTTCTGATGTGTTTTATCTTAAATTCTGTTTTGTTGGATATCAGCTTTGCTACCCCTCCCTGTTTTTTGGTCTCCATTAGCATGATATATCTTTCTCCATCCTTTCACTTTCACCCTATAAATGTCTTTGGCTGTAAGGTGAGTTTCTTGCAAGCAGCATGTATTTGGATTATATTTTTTATCCACATTGCCAGTATATGTCTTTTGATTAGTGAGTTAAGTCCTTTGATGTTCAGGGTTATTATTGAAATAAGATTTTTGTTTCCTGTCATTTTGTGTTCTATTTTCTGTTTCATATAATGTTATTTCTTCTTTAATTAGTTGCCCCACTGATTAACTTCTTTTCTCTGGTTCTGAAACTTGCCTTTTTTTTCTTTATTGTTTATTTCTTTAAGTATTTTCTCTCGTGTTGGCTTTCTAATCATGGATTTTTTGCAATTCTGCTTATCTTAAAACACTTTTGTTTCTTCATCAATTTTGAATAATAACTTTGCTGGATATAGCAGTTTTAGTTGGAAGTTGTTTTCTTCCAGGGTCTGAATCACATCATGCCAGTATCTCCTGGCATTCATGACTTGGGTTGTATAGTCTTGGGTGATTTTTATTGTTTTGTCCATATATGTCACCCTTTCTTTTGTTCTCACTGCTTTTAAGATTCTTTCCTTGGCCTCAATGTTGGGCATTTTGGTTATTACATGGCATGGGGAGGTCCTTCTTTGATCTTGTCTTAAAATGATGTTCTGTATGTCTCCTGAACATATATGTATAAGTCTTTGTTTCCATGTTTGGAAAATTATCTGAAATTATTTTTCTGAAGAGATTATAAATACACTTGGTCTACCTCTATCCCTTCTTTAATGCCTTTTATCCATGAGTTAGGACATTTATTTTTGTACCATAGTTGTTGGATGTTTAGGTTTTGTTGCTGTAATGACTTCTATATGGTCTTGACTATATTTTCAGTTTTGAATGAGCTGTCTTCTAACAGTGATATTCTATTTTACAATTCATCTAATCTTCTAGAATATCTTTCTATTTTTGTCTTCCTTTCATTTATTGACTCATTTCATTCCAGACCTCTTTCTGATTCTTTCTTAATGTCTCCATTTCTTTTTCCATTTTCTGTACACTTGCTGTGAGGTCTTTCATCATATGTAAGGTCAGGATTAGTGATTTCCCTTACTTCCTCACTACTCCTAGTTATCATATCTCAAGGTTATCAGGATTGTTTTTCTGATATCTTGGTATCTTCTCTTTTGTGTGTGATTCTTTTATTTTTATTTTTTATTTTTTGGTGGTACTGGGGGTGGAACCCAGAGCCTTTCTACCTCTGGGCTATATCCCCAGACCTTTTTTATATTTTATTTGGAAACAGGGTCTCACTAGGTTGTTGAGAGCCTCACTAAGTAGCTGAGGCTGCCTTCAAACCCATGCAATACTCCTGTCTCAGCCTCCCAAACACGGGGATTACAAGTGTGTGCCACCACACCTGGCTCTTTTGTGTGTGATTCTGTGGTAATTCTGTCTGATCCAATCTTAGTAGTAGGAATTTAGAGGTATCAGAAGGTAAACAGTTATTTTTTTTTCAATGCTGAGAGTTGGGTAGCAGGGACATATTTTAAATATGTTTAACATGTAAAACATCAAATATAAATTTCAACATAAATACCTACTATATACATGCCACTCTTCTCAATACAAATACAATATGATTTGTGTGAATGTACTATGGAAAGTCTTCAGTGTATCCACTGGAGCACCTACACAATATCAATTATAAAGCCTGCACCTAGTTACTGTTTGTTCATCTAAACCAAGCCAGGAAAAGATTGAGCGACCTGACCTGCTGGGAACAGGACTGCCCTGTGTTGAAGACATAATTCCTAACTCTGAAGTTATAGGTCTTAGAGATGTGTGAGTTCTATTTTCCATTGGAAGGAAACTATTGTAGAAGAAAGTAAGGAAGGGGCATTTCCACCTGGAAAATGTAAGAGTCACTGCTTCATTAACAATAGCAGCTACCATCTGCCAATGAGAAAAAAATCATATCCATTCAGAGCAGCAATTAGAGCTAATTGGGTTTCTTTTTGTTTTTTAATACATAAGACAGAGCCTTATTGAGATCGGGTAAAGACATCTATTAAAGCCAAGATGTTCTCTGCATATCACTTAATTCAAAGTATTTAAGGAGGCTGATTACATGCCATGCTATCCAAGAAAAACTAAAGCTCAAAATGGTGGTTTGCATACATTTAGGGACTTAATTCTTAAACTAGAATACAAATAAAAATTAGTTTAGAAAGCTCTTAATTAGGATATAAAGACAATGCCTTGAGAAAGGATAGATATTTCTGCACAGGTCACAGTTCAATTTATCCTATATGAAAACAAGAATCTGGATAAAAATTAAAAGTTAGGTCAATATTCACTTTGAGAAATTCTGCATATGCAGTGTTCCCAGGTGCTTAATAGTATTTTTTGCTATTTTAGAAGAATTACAGTATTTACTGGCACTCAAATTGTTCTGCCACCCAGAATTGTTAGTGAGTACTGGTTCTGTGATCTTAGATAAGTAACTTAGCCTCCCTAATGTTCAAGTCTTGCAAGCATAAAATGCAAATACTACTATGGCTTTACCTCCCAAAGCTATTAGGATTATTAAAGGAGGTAATGCATGTAAAAATCTTGGCACAAAAAAGTTACTTTATGTGTTTCAATTACTATTTTAGTAGGTATTATAATCAGCATTGTTGATGTCATTGTACCCTTTAATGCTTTGATATAATAAAGAAGTATGGATAAGGAAGTATCTGAAAAGCTACAAAGTGATCTTATAGCTGAAAACAGATGCTAGAGAAATTTCTTACATGGGAAAAACACCTCTACATCCTTCTGGTAACAGGTAGTATGAAAGTAAAATGAAGGGAGTGCTTAACTACAGCACTGTCCACCTTGGGATCCTCTTTTATTTTTTTTTCAATTTATAAACTCTTGTGCCTTAGAATGTTTGCATATTCTACTCCCTCTGGTTGGAATCATCTTCCCCAAAACTTTATATAGTTGGTTACTACTTATTCTTCTACTGCATTCTTAAATTTGCATTAGATCAACATTTCCTGGCCTCCTCCTATAAATTAACTTCCATGCCTACCCTGATCTAGGTAGGCCCTATTTCAATATCTCTTCATTCTTCTTATAAACTAGCAAAGTGACAATTATGTAATAATTTTATATACTTATGTTTTTATGTCTGTCTCACAACTTCTGTGCCTAAGCCAACAAACCCTCTATATGTATTTGGTGGACAAGAGAATGAGCAAACGCCCTTGGAATTTTCATCCCTTATTAGTCAATGGGTGGGTATTCAATGATTATGGTTTGATATATGAGTGGATAAGGAGAGTTTAAAACAACCAAAAGTTGGGTAATATTCTTCCCATCAGTAGATAGGGTCAAAATCCCCCATAATGAATTTCAAAGGGCTAGTGACTAACTATTTGGACCAATAGAGGATGACAAAGGGCACCAACAGAAGGGATCTTTGGCACAACAATAGTATTGAGAATGGAGGTAGTGAATTCCAAGACTGAGTGATAGAAATTGATGCTACTTTTGCTTTGTTTGCTGTAAAATTGTTTTTGTAGTTCTTAAATATCATAAGAAATATGAATCCATTTATGGTGGCATTCACCTGTAATCCCAGTACTTGGGAAGCTGAGACAGGAGGATGGTAGGTTCGTGGCCAGCCTCAGCAACTTAGTGAGGTCCTCCACAATTTAGTGAGATCCAGTTACAAAATAAAAAAATAAAAAATAGGGTTCTAATTCAGAGGTAGACTGCTCCTGGATTCAATCCCCAGTAATCACACACACAAGAAAAATCTGATTATCCTGAAATCACCATACTTTGAGTAAGTCACATATGGAGTTTTTCTAGTCAGTCTCTGGGAAGACAGAAGAGATGCTCATCCAATATCTTTAGGGTCTATATCATCCTTGCAAATTCTTTGATATTCTTCCCATTGAGGAGTGGTATCTTTGCCCCTTCTCTTTGAATATGGAAGTGTTATAAAGTTTTGACCAATTAGGCATGACCAGAACACTAAGATTGATAGCAACCACTACCCATAAACTTCCATATATATATATATATATATATAAGTTTAGATGGTTCCAGATGAATACACTTCCTGTCAAGTCCCCTTTAGTAATAAAGCTTCGCAAGCTGGTCTCAGACACCATGTGATAGAGATAAGCCATTCCTTCTGTGACCTGTCCAGATTCCGGACCCATAAAATTTGTGATCACAGTTCAATTATTGAATTAGTCAACAAATTTTGGGGGTGACTTTTATGAAGAAATCGTAACTGGAATATTGGCCATGGAATTCATATAATTTTAGGAGGTATATATAAGTCCAGAAATCTTAGCTGTATGGGAAATGTCTCTCACTGGACACTGTATTTTTAAAATATATTGTATGATTTAGTATGTTGGTACTTTCACTTCAAAACTTTTTTTTTTCCTGAAAAGATGCTTCCCTAAAACTCTCAAGCAGAGGGCAATACTTCCTTCTATCCTTGTTGCTTTCACTGTATCATTGATATCCCCCCATTAGTATCCTCACGATTCTTGTTGCTCATGTTAACTTACTGTTCTCTCTGTCCTTCTATAACATCTTGCCTACCTCACCTCCTCTCCCTGGGGCCTTGCACTCTGGGTTCAGCTAATGCACTTTTGGTGATTAAATGAATGTTTTTAATGATTATTTTCATCTAGTCTGGCTTCAGTCTCCTCTAAATGCCAAGTTTTGCCTTGTTTCAGGTCCGTACCAACCTCCCTCTAACAAATATGGAATATTGATGAGGGTCTGGGCCATCTGTGCTGTTCTGTTTGATTTAAGGTCATTTGTGGCTTTACCATCCAGATTTCACCACTAGCATTTCATATATTCATTTCCTGCAGCTCTTTTTCCTACAGAAGTAAACACTTGGAGGGACAGTCACAGTAATGAGGAAGCCAAGGCTACAGCTAAAAGCAACAACAGTCACAGTAATAAGGAATGCTTCTAACAGTAAATGAAATTTTACTATGTTCCAGGAAGTGCACTAAGGTTTTACATACACAATTTCATAAAATATGCACAACAACCCTATGAGACAGATGCTATTTTGATCACCATTTTACAGATTAGGAAGTTGAGGTTCAGAAAGGGTAAATAAAAAATTTAAATTTCCACCACCAGATTCATCTATCTGACTCTACAGCTTAGTCTACTGACATGTACTTTCTTGGATATGCTTGCTTCCTCAGGATTTGTTAAAAACAAACCATTTGTTTTTATGGAAAAAATAAAAGCAACACAGTTCTGGGATTTAAAGGCATTTTAGGCAATAGTACCATTGAATGGAAGGAGTGATATGTTGAGAGTTAGCCTGGGGCAGGGTTTTCTTCATAGAGTAAACATATGCCCTTAACGACATCTGTGAAAATGAGTATATTAGTCATTTTATGCAATCAGGTTCAGGGAGGGAGGGTGTGCATAGTGAATTAACCAATTAGCTTTCCCCTGTGATCTACCTGCACCAGAATATTCAGCTAGTATAACACAGAGCTAATTTCCTCTCCTATGTTAATACCACCAGCCAGGGGTTATCTTTAACTCCAGCCCTACCCCCAAGGTCCCTGAGGTTGTCAGAGGACAGCATGACAGAGACCTGGCTCTTGATGGGCACTCCAGATTAAATGAGTTTGGGTCACAGCCTGAGGTAGCTATTGGGAAGAGACCTCAGATGTTGTCTTCCTACAATAATAAGTGTTTGCTGAAGGTGATTAATACTCAGTAGCCACATTGCTGATGTGGATGCAGACAAGAAATACACAAGGACTGACAACTCAGGAAAGAAACCAAGAATTTGGTTTAACTGTTTGAAAGTAATTCTAATTACAGGCATTTATGTGAACTGTTTACAATTTATGCTTAATTGCCACCCAGCACAATAACAATTATGCATATCATTAAATATATGTCAAATTCATTTTGTTGTAAATGTTTATTGCAACAGCAAACCCTATGTGTGCATGCTCTCTGTCTTTATAATTTGTTGCTAAGATTGCTCACAACTTAGGAATAAATGAGACAGAACATTGGCTGGGGGAGAAAGAGCAGGGAAGGTGCAGAGGTGTCTGCCTGGGGTTGAATATTTACTATGGGTAGTGCACAAAGTGGATAATCAACAAATGCATAAATCCAAGAAGCTTAACTTCACTGGAGCCCTGCAGGCAGCTTCACAATCTTTTATTCATTTATTGTTGATTCTTTGGCTGTATTCATGCGCACAGCATGTTCCAAACCTTTTCTGGTCTCCTTTGCCTCTCCACTTACTCCCTCCTCTCTTGACTCTTGCTCAGTGGGTGAAGATGACCTCATCCTGGCCTTTGCACAGTACAGGTAAATGCCTCCCTGGTCTGGTTTCCACTTTTCTTTCATGTTGCAGTCCCCTTTGCCTGTGGGCCTCTGGCCTCTGATAAGTACGTGTACACTTTCATTCGTCCTTCCCCCTCCCTTCTCCCAGCAAAGTAGTTTTTTATCACAGTATTTCCCTATGCCCCATCAACTGTTTACTATGCACATAATAAAGACTCCATAAAGCTTCATTGAGGTTTCCTATAAACATGCATCAGACTCAGACACAGTGGGGAAACACACACACAAACACACACACACAGCATTCTTACTGTTCATTCAGCTACTACCACTTTCTTTTCTTCAAAATAAACCTTGTGCTTATTATACAAACTTTTATATCTAGTTATATAAGAAATGCATTGAGGGAATGAGACTTCTGCATTATTTTTTTCTCATGTTTCCACCCAGCTAGAAGCATTCAATGCATGCTGATTCTGACTCATAGTTCTTCATAGGCTGATTCTTCTGCAGAGGGATGGAGATGTCTAGTTTCCTCCAGCTTTCTCTTGAAGGGGTTGAGCAGTATAACAGAAAGCATGTGGCTCTGATATTAGATAGGCTTAAGTTCCATCCTAGGCTCTGATACTGGCTAAGAGAGCTTGAACAACTGGCTTCATCTTTTTGAAGCCCAATGACCTCTTCTGAAAAATGGGGATAATAATAGGACCCATCTTATAGAATAGCTGTAAAGATAAATTGACTTGCAGATAAAAGGGGTCTGAGACACACCAGTAATGATTCTTCTTAGGCAGAAATGTTTAGATCCTGTGGCTCCCTCACACTGAAGATTTGTTCTTTCTACTATAAAAATAATAGGTCATGATTCCAACATCCTCAAGCCTTACTTATTATTCATATTCTACTCTTATTCTTGGCTTTAGATCAGTACCTCTCATTCCTATGAGACTTAATGCTCCCTCTTAATAATAAATATTTTGTGACTCACTCTTCACTATCTTGAAATGAAGTTTATAGGTAATATAACCTACCTACAAACATAATTTTTAAAAAATCAATATAGTGACCTAACTGAAATATAAATAAGGAATGAAAGGAAAGTAATTTACAATAAAATGATATTTATTTCAATATTTAAATGCAAGGGCACAACTACATCAGACAATATAATGAAACATATGATTGCATGAACTTATACTAAATAAGTTTATATTTAAAGAGACTGGAAGCTATAATGTATAAGAAAGAAAACATAAAAGGCAGAAATACAGAAAAACAGGATAAAAGCTCTTTTAGGATAAGACAAGATTCAGATAAGCATAAGCAGTTTTTCTTGACTACATTATTAAAGCTCACTGGAACATTTGAAAGCTATGTGGAATACGGAATGACTCTTCCTTATCTAGGACTATTCCATGTATTTGTGGACAAGTATCATCACTATTCCACATCCACTAAATGCCAACAGTACCTCCCATGTATCATGACAATCAAAATGTGCCTATTAGTTACTTAAAATGAAAATCAAAAGCCTTAAATCCACTTTCATGGATTTTGTCAAATTCAGACATGTATACCTTAAATATCTGAAGATCATTCCCATCAATCTAGAGTTCTCTTATTCACTCAATCATTCAAAATTGACTCTACCCCAAGGCAAACACTATTATGATTTTTATTGTGTGTAATTTTGAAGACTGAATCCAAAGACATTCTACCTCAGAGGCACACTCCCAAACTTTTTCTTTTTGTTTTGATACATGATCTTGATAGGCTGTTGAAGGTATCTCTATGTTCCTGAGGCTGGTCTCAAACATGCAATTCTCCTGTCTCAGCCTCCCAAGTACTAAGATTACCATGTCTGGCTACAATAGATCAATATTATCCATTCTGGAACTTCATATGAATTTAGTAAGATATATGTATTTTATAAGAAAGTTCATTCACAAAAATAATTGTTTTTAGTTTCATTCTTATTGTTCTATTTTCCAGAGTAGTTGGTCCAAAATTATATCATCCAATTTTATGAAAATACCAAAGTGTTTTTTATTTGTTCTCATGTTGATAGATCTCTAGACTATTTCCAGTTTTAGCCATTGTGATTAAATTTCTTATGAATGTTTGTTTATGAATTTTATGTAGATATATGTTCTTATTTATATTGATTAAATATGTAGTACTGTAAGTGCTAGGTCATAAGATAATTTAGTTTTAAAATAAATTTCTGGAACATTTTCCAAAGTTGTACCATTGCATACTCCCACCCAATCATAGAAGCATTTTGACAACTCTGCTTCTTTACCACATTTGCTGTTGACAATTTTCTTAATTTAGCTATTCAGATGGTGTGTATTGATAGTTCCTTGTAGTTTTTAAATGTTTTTTACTGGTGCATTTAAGACTCACATCATAATAAAGTTCAGAGCAAAAGCAACATACATGCACAAAGCACTTGGTGAGCTTCCCCCCAGTTGTCTCCCCCTTTCCATAGTTCATACTGAGATTGGCAATTATTTGCTTTTTACTTCTGAGTACTTTTATTTGTATACTGGCTATTGACATATTTCTTCTTTTTTAATTTACTCTTTTTGTACTGGGGATTTAACTCAGAGCTATTCTACCTCTGAGCTACACCCCTAGTCCTTTTTTATTTTTTATTTTGAAATAGGGCCTAAGTTGCTGAGGTTGATTATGAACCTAAGATCCTCCTCTCTCAGCTTCACAAAGACTGGTACATGGTCCACCACATTCAGATATACTTCTAATTTTGAAATATCTATTAAAATAGATTTTGTATCTAGACACTTTGCTGAATTTGTTGATAAGTTCTATAAGCCTTTTGGTTGAGTTTGTTGTGTTTTCTAAGTATAGTATCATGTCATCTGCAAATAATGAAAGTTTGAGTTCTTCTTTTTCTATTTGTATTCCTTTGATTTTCTTTTCTTTTCTTATCTTATTGCTCTAGCTAGTTTCAAGTATAATATTCAAAATAAGTGATGATAATGAACATCCTAGTCTTGTTCCTGTTTATTGGGAAAATTCTCAGTTTTTCCCCATTTAATATGATGTTGGCTGTGGGCCTATTGTAAACTGTCTTTATGATGTTGAGGTATGTTCCTTCTATTTTGATTCTCTGCAGTGATTTTACCATAAATGGATGTTGTATTTTGTGAAATATCTGTTAAAACATTTTACTCACTAAAATATTTCTAAATTAGTTTAGATCTATGTACAAATTCCATGAATACCACACAGAAGTTCTGTATAATTTTACCATTTCCTCTAATGTTAACATGTCATATAACCAAGAAACATAAATTATCAAAAATCAGTGTTGGCACATTGTTGTTGACTAATCTGTACACTTTTAAGACTCCATCAATTTTTCTACTGATGTTATTTATTTGTAACATGCCTGGTCTGCTGTATTTTATTACTTATCACTGTGCATTAGTCTCTTTTAATTTTTTACAGTTCCTCAGTCTTTCCTCTTCTTTCATCACCTTGACACTTTGGAGGAGTATTGTAGAATGTTCCTCTATTTGGCTCTGTTAAGACGTTTTGTCCAGATTAGATTTTAAAGGGAAAAGTACAAGGGGCCAAGTGCCCTTCTCAGTATATCATATCAGGTGGTAATCATAGATACAGGTGATAACAATCTTCATCGCTTGGTCAAGGTGATGTCTTGTAGGGCTTTTTTTTCTGTGAACTTGCTCTTCCCAGAAATATACATACTCAATACATTCACAGTAGATACATACTAGCTAGTTCCATTAGAATTAAACCAGATGTCTCTACCACACTTAAATGGAGTAGTATTAAACTCCATACACTAGAGAAAAAAACTACTAAATAATTTGTGAGCATATGTTAAGCACAACAATTCATACTGTTTATACAAGAAAATCTAATTTTGTCTTGCATATTCCCTGTCCTGGCCCTAGAATTATTCATTTCTTTAAGGAGCCTTAGCTGTTTTGATTGAAGAATAGTGGTTAAAAACCAAGATCGAGACCAGGGAATGCTTGTTACTAATGAACTGTTACTACTTATATATTCTTTAGAAATAAATATATTTATATATATGCACATAGACACATATGTATATACACATATATAAAATATACACATGTATATAAATATATAATGTATATAAGTGCATATATACTGTATTTTATTTTATATAACGCTACATATTAAAATAAACATAGAGTTTATTTTATTCTTTTTCTTGTGGTAGACAGAATGATGCCCTTCCCCTAAAAAAAAATACATGTTCACGTTCTAATCCCTGGAAGTGGTAAGTGTGTTGCCTTACATAGAAAAGGAGAAGTAATTTTGTAAATAAAATTAAGGATCGGTTGTTATTCAGACAACCATAAAATCTGGAGATTATTCTGTGATGAGTGGGTTCATTGTATCACAAGGTCTATGAGGGAAGATAAAGAGTGGAAGATGCAACTATGCAAGAAAAACATAGAAAGATAAAATATTGTTGGCTTCAATGGAGGAAGAGTGTCACAAGCTAAATTTGAGTGGCCTCTAGAAGTGGGAAAAGACCAAAAAAAAAAAAAAAAAAAGGATATTCCGCTATAGCAAAAAGAAAGAAGAGCAGCATATGGACACTTTAATTTAGAACTGGAAGATAATAACTTTTCATTATTTTAAGCAACTAAGACTGTAATAATTTGTTGCAGCAGTGATAAAAGAAGAATACACTCTGATTGCTTATTTGTTAATACTCTTGTAGAGAATATTGGTTCTTACTATTTATTATACACTTGTTTTTTCAACCTTAGTAAGCACATAACAAAATTTTAGAATAATTAAACCATCCTCTTATAATAAACACATTTATTTAGAGGACAGCATTTGTGGCAGTATTTTTGTCTTCATATTTACAGAATATTGACACAAACCAATTTTCAAAGTTAAATCAACTCCTTTCCTATACATATCCTATAATAAAATTATCATATGTATTATAACCTTATTATTATAAGTATAATAGAGTTAAATATATTTTCCATAGTTTTTATTCCATTCTGCATCTCTCAGACATCCAAGATTATTTATAATCTACATAGAGTAGAATAATCTCCATGATGTACAGTACTATAGGTTTTGAAAAATGCACAGACATATATGCATAACCATATCACCATACAGAACATTTTTATCACCCTGAAATTTTCCTTATGGGGATCACTTTACAATCAGTTCTGTTCACTTTACCAACTACTGGAAATCACAGATCTTTTTTCTGTTGTATAGTGTAGCTCTTTCAGGATAATATATAAATCTATCCATACACTATGTAGCATTTTTAATTTTGCTAATTTCACTCAGCAAAATGTACCTAAGGTTCTATCCATTTTGCTGCATGAATTCATCATTTGTTCATTTTGACTGTCAAATTAATATTCCATGGCACTACAGTTAATTTATCCATTCTCTTAATGAAAGATACTAGGTTGTTTCTAGTTTTAGGAAATAATAAATAAAGCCATGCATACATTGTTTTTTGCATATGTTTTTGACTTGACTCACAAAAGAGCAAGACTATTGGAATCATCTGGAAATTCTGTTTAAATTTATTTATTTTTTTAAGTTCTGTAATTAGATTTTTTTTAATTTTTATTTTTTATTGGTGCAATGTATTCATACATCATAATGGTACAAAGAAAATACTTTTGTAGACATACATGCACACATTGCCCAGGTCGCCCCTACCCGATCCCCACCCCGTTCCCTCCCCATCCCTCCTTCCCATGCTTGGCTTAGTGGTTGACATCTAGTTTTATAGCAATTTATCCAATATTAACGATGATAATCTCACAAAACAGTTTCATTTGTCTGATACCAAGCTTTTGATGAGTAAAAGATAACAGTTCAATATTTCTTTTTACTTTCTTTCTTACCAGAGAATATTTTTTTCTTTTCTTTCTTTTTTTTTTTTTTTTGGTGAAGCTATCATACATTTATTTATTTATTTTTCAGAAAAAAAATCTATCCTGATATGGAATATGGACTCTAGATAACCAAAACAATCTCGAAGAAGAACAAAGCTAGAAGATGTATATTTTCTGATTTCAAACCATATAAAGCTACAATAATTGAAACCGTGTAGTACTGTTCTAAAGGCAGATATATAAACTATTGGAGTTAAATAAAAGCTTAGAGATAAATTCTTCCATATATCATCAAGTTATTTTGGACAAGGTTTCCACAAACAATTGGTGGAGGAAATACTAATCTTTTAACTAAATATTGTTGAAAAATAATAATTACATGACAAAGAATAAAATTGGACCCTTACCTAACACCATATACAAATATTAACTCAAAATAGATAAAAGACCTAAATATAAATCTTAAGATTATAAACATTTAGAAGAAAATCTGGGTCATAAAACCTCACAACATTGAAATTGGCAGTGATTTCTTGGATATGATTTCAATGGCACAGGCAACAGAAGAGTATACAAACTCCCTAAAAAATAAAAAAATATTGTATATCCAAAGACAATGTAAACAGAGTTAAAAGTTACTGATAGAATGGGATAAAATATTTCCAAATGCTATATCTGAAGGTATATTAATATTCCAACTAGAAATCCTAAAAATTAACAACAATAAAGGCAAACAATACCATTTAGAGATAGGTAAAAGACTAACATAAATAATGAATCTCCACAGATAACCAATCTTAGTTGTCTGTTGGATGGAAACTCTTGTTTCTCTGGTTCTGGTGTGTGTTACCTATTTCTTCTTTGTAATTAATCTCTTTGAGTATTTTCTCTAGCGCTGGTTTTGAAGACATAAATTCCTTCAGTTTCTGTTTGTTGTGGAAGCTTCTTATTTCCCCATCTAATTTGATAGAAAGTTTTGCTGGGTAGGAAATTTTTGGCTGGAAGTTGTTTTCTTTCAGAGTTTGGAATATGTTACTCCAAGCCCTTCTGGCTCTCATGACTTGGTTTGGGAAGTCTGGAGTGATTCTAATTGGTTTGCCTCTGAATGTCACTTGGCCCTTTGTTTTTGTTGCCTTTAAGATTCTCTGCTTGGCTTCCACAATGTCATTTTGACAATTATGTGGCATGGGGATCCTCTTCTCTGATCCTCTCTAACGGGGGTTCTATAAGTTTCCTGGACCTGTGTATCGACCTCTTGCTCTATGTTTGGAAAATTTTCTGCTATTATTTCCTTGAAAAGATTGTTAATCCCTTTGGTTTCACCTTCTTTTCTCTCCTCTATTCCAATTATTCTTAGGTTAGCTCTCTTAAAATAGGCTCATATTTCTTCAATGTCAGATTCCTGCTGTCGGATTTTTTTTTCTAAATTAAAAAATATGCGTTCATTTTTTGAATGATCATCTTCTAGGGGCGAGATTCTATTCTCCATGTGGTCTAATTGGTTGTTTGTACTTTGAATTGAGTCCTTTACTTCATTAATTGCATCCTTTATCTCTCTTTGGCTCTCTCTGAATTCTTTTCGAAACACCTCTATTATTTCTACAGTTATTTTCCTGATTTGATCTTCTATAAATCTCTGAATTTCTGTTTTATCAGGTTCTGATGTTGTGGGGTTGTGAGCATTCATTGCTCCATAGTTATTCCTCTTTCCCATGATCTCGGAAGTTTGTGCTTCTCTGGGTTCTTCCCTAGGTCACTACAACTTCACTTAAGGTGCTGTGGATCTCGAGTCTGTGGTATCTCAGTCCCCTCTACTCCTTTACTCGGTTGTATCACAAAGTCTCAGACCCAGGGATTCAATCGAGGCTGCTTTAGACCATGGGGGGTGCCAGGTTGGGCGTTCTCCTATGGTGTAATATCTCTGCCACCACCACTCCCCCACTGGGTCAAGTCCCTGGGAGTACAGTACTGGGATTTCTCCTCTAGGGGCCGCAATTTGACTCACTGTTGAGTGCACAGATGGAGCTTTCGTGGACTTGGTGAATTCGCTGTTGCTACCGCCGGTAGCAATATGGCGCCGCTGCCACGCCCTCGGCCGTGAGGCTGTCATATTTCTTCTCTGTTTTTGAACTCCACTCTGAGTCCCTGCAGTGTGCGCTGAGCCCAGCCCCTGGGAGCTTTAGCTGTTCCCTGCGCCGAGAAATCTGCCAAATCCCTCCCGTCTGTTCTGCAGTGGCTCACCTCGGCTCGCTGTCCGCCCCTCCTCTCTGGAGCTTGGTGGGCTGTTGTGTGCGTTGGTCTGGTGCCGTCTGGTGAACTCGCCGCTGCTGCCAGCAGTAAGGCGCTGCTGCTGCGTTCTCGGGCGTGAAGCTGGCGTATCTCCTCTCTGGTTTCTGGACTCCGTTTTGAGTTCCCTTCCTCTCTGGAGCCTGGTGCTGCAAGGCAAAATGGCGCCCGCTGCGTCATGCTGCGGCTCCGGCTGCAGCACTGCGGTTTGGCTTCTGGTGTCTCATTTTTCCAGCCCTCTTTTCTCTGTCCCTTAAAATTACATTTTTTGTTTCTCTGCTGATGGTGTTCTCTGGCGATGAAAGGCGCCGATTCTGTGGTAATAGAGATTGGTTGTTAGCGGGGCTCATAAGCCCCGTTTTGCTCCATCGCCATCTTCCCGGAAGTCCCCTCTGTTTAAATTTATAAGAAATTGGCAAATTGTTTTCTGAACTGACCATGCAACATGTATACAGTTTATTTTTTATTATTTCATCATTGAGTTATAAGAATTAGTAGTAGTAACAGTAGTAGTAGTAGTAGTAGTGCTTGTAACTGAATCCAGGATTATACTACCACTGAGCTACCTCATAAGCCATTTATATTTTTATTTTTATATGAAACATCACTAAGTTGCACAGGATGGCCTTGACTTTGTGATCTACCTGCCTCAGCCTCTCAAGTAGCTAATAGTATACGTGTGTGCCAGCACATCTCCTAGGAACTCTTTTTCTTTCATACTCTGAATAGTAGCCTTTGCCAGTATGTACTTTACAGATATTTTCTCTAAGTACATGACTTTTCTGTGTGTGTGTGTGTGTGTGTGTGTGTGTGTGTGTGTGTCTGTGTTGCTGGAGATTGAACCCAGGAGCGTCCTACCTCTGAGCTACACCTCAAGCCCCATTTTTATTCTTTATTTTGAAAAAGGATATCACGAACTTGTGAAAGGCCTCAATAAGTACCTAAGGTTGGCTGCGAACCTTGATTCTCCCGTCTCAGCCTCCCAAGTACTGGGATTATAAGCATGTGCCACCATGCCCAGCTTACTTTTCTATTTATAATGGTGTGTTTTGTGATAAGGAGTTTTTAAGTTTGATGAAATTTATCTTATCAACTTTCTATAGGTACTAATTTCTGTGACCTGTATAAGAAACCCTTGCCTACATACTTAGTAAAAGATATTCTATTATGTTTTCTAAAAGTTTTATGATTTTGCTTTTATATTTAGGCCTATAATCCATATAAAATTAATTTTTGCATATGTTATGATAAAAAGTTTAGAATTCTTTATTTTTACTAATATAATTTTCATATATGCTGTCAAAAAGATTCAAGATTCATATTTTAACACATGAATATGCAGTGATTCCAGAAGAGCTAATCAAGGAAAAACAAAATAAAATATTTTCTTTCCCCCCACTTGATTGTTTTAGTGCTTCTGTCTAAAATCACCTACCACTATAAGTTCCAGATTATTTCCAGACTGTTGTATTCCAATGACAAATCTTTCATTACTTATGTTTCACACAGTCTTGACTTTAATGTTAATTCCTTACATAAGTGCTTTTCCTTCCTGCCATTATGTTCTTTTTCAGCACTTCTTTGATTTTTTAGGTCTTTTAAATATTAATATTATTTTTAATTGATTTGTCAATTACTAAAACAAAATATGCTAATACTTTTATTGTGATTGTGTTGAAACTACAGATAACTGTTGGAGAAATAATTTCTTTCAGTCTCCTAAACTATAAACATGGTGTACCTAGTGCCATTTATTGGACATTTCTTTGAATTTTAAAACATTTTGGTGTAAACGGCTTGCATATTTTTGTTAAATTGATGCCTGAATATTTTAATATCACTTAGTTTATTTTATGTAGGAGTACTTTTTAAGTACAGGGAATTGAAACCAGGACCTCTGTACCACTGAGTTATATATACCTAGCCCTTTTTACCTTTTTTTGTGACAAGGTCTTACTAAGTACCCAGACACTGAACTTAAGATCTTCATGCCTCAGTTTCCGGAATTGGTGTGATTGCAGGTATGTACCACCTCACCCTGCTGGTAGGTTTTTTTTTTATTTTTCAAAGTTTTTGTTTGTGCTATATAAAACACAGCTTATTTTTGAATAGTTATATTGTATCTTGTGATACTAATAGAAATTGACACCTCAGAAATAGATCATGCACCCATCACTTGATTTTTGACAAAAATTCAAAGCGGATAATTCTATGAAGGAATTATAGCCTTATCAAAAATAGTTTTTTTACAACTAGACTTCATTAGGTAAAAATTAACTCCAAATGGATACTGAATTCAGTATTAAATATAAAACTCTAACATCAAATATAAGTAAAATGAAATTCCAAATGTTTAATGAAAAATACCAAGTATACAACATATAGAAAAAACATCATAGTGGGAAATATTCAAGATCTAGTTCTAGGTAAAACATTAGAGTTGACATTAAAAGCATAATCCATAAAATATATATTGATAAATTGGACATCACCAATTTTTTAAAATAATCTCTGCAAGTCACTGTTGAACTAGGCATGATGATGCACATTTTCAATCCCAATACTTAAATCAATGTCAGTAGTCTGGTTTATGCATTGTTCTATAGTTTCTAAAGATATTGCATATGAAAGGGTTGGTAAAGAGTATATTGTATCTTTCTATTTTGTTTCTTATACATTCATGGAATTCTGTTTTCATCTCAAAAACTTAAATTTTCTTTTTTTCTTTCTTTTTTTTCTTTTTTTAGAATTTTTTTTATTGGTGCACTGTTTTTATACATCTTTGTGGAGTACAAGTTGGTATAGACACACATGCACAAATCATCCAATTAGCCCTTACCCAATTCCCAACCTGTTTCCTCCCCCTCCTTTCTTCTCCTGTTTGGCTTAGTGATTGACTGATATGTTTGTTAATGTACATGATGTATATTAGGGAATTTCCCTCTTCCCCTCCTATCACCATCATGTCTCCTTATTTGCTCATCTATAGTATTTCCTTCTTTTTCCAGAGTTTCGCCTACAACCTATTTTTTCCTTAGCTTCCTCATATTAGGTAGAGCATCTGATTTCTTACTTTTGGTGACTGACAAATCTCACTTAGCATAATGTTCTCTAGTTCAAACCATTTCCTTGTAAATGACGTAATTGTGTTTTTCTTTATGACTGAGTAAGCTTTCATTAATCAATTAATTAATTTTTGTAGTGGCAATTGAAACAAAAAGCATACTATCTATGTGCTGCATCCAGGTAGGACACCATACACACATTGAAAAAATATTTTCTTTCAGTTAAGAGTTTAAAAGATGTGGTGCACACCTATAATTCCAGTACTTGGGAGGCTGAGACAAGATGATTGCAGGTTCAAGACAAGCCTCAGCTACTTAGTGAGATCCAAAGCAACTTAGTGAGTTGCTGTTTCCAAATAAAAAAATTAAAAATAGTGATGGGGTATAGCTCAGAGGTAGAATGCTCATAGGTTCAATCCCCAGTACCACAATAAATAAATAAATAAATAAAATACAATTTCATTGTTAAAGGGATAGGAAACATACTACTGAAAATGATGTGCAAACCACACATATAACAAAAAGCTAGTACCAAAATTAAAGAACAACAGTAAAACAAATCAATCTGATTCTAAAATATACAAAAGGCATAAACAGAAAAGTTAGAAAAAAGGGTATAAAGATACTAAATAAAAAACTGAAAATATTATGTGTCATTAACCACTAAAGAAATGCAAATTATAACCACTGCATACATATCAGAATGGCCAAAATAAAAAATAGTGACAACAGCAACTGTGCGGAGAAACCTGATCACTCATGCCCTGGTAGAGGGAATGTAAAAGAGCTTAGCAACTATGACAAACAAGCAATTTCTTATGAAACTAAACATGCTTTCATGGTGTCCTGTTTTCCACCTTTAATTTCTACATCTAAGAAAAAACATTTGATATAATACTTTGAATCTGACTTATTTCTCTTACCATGACACTCTCCATTTCCACCCATTTTTCGCAAATGGTATAATATAATTATTATATATAGCTAAATAATACTCCATTATATATAGGTACTACATTTTATTTATCTAGTCATCAAAAGGGAGACTATTAGGATAGAGGAAGAGAATGTGGTGGGAGAGAGGGTAATGGGAGGTATTAGGAAATGAAATTGAAAATGTTATATGCTTGTATAAATGTTTCACGATAAAACTCACTATTCTGTGCAGTTATTATGCACCCATTAAAATGTACTCATGCAACTACCATAAAACTAGCCATTGCATTCTTGGGAATTTATCCCAGAGAAATAAGAAGTTAACATGAAAACCTAAACATAAATATATAGCAGCTTTATTTATAACAGGTCAAGAATGGAAACAACCCAAAGGCTCTTAAATGAGTAGACAAAAAAATGTGGTACCTCCATACTATGAAACCCTCAGCAATAAAAGGTACAAACTATAGATATATGCAATAATTTGGATAAATAATACAAGTAATTATGTGGATTCAATCACAAGAAGTAGTGTATTATGTGATTCCATTTATTCAACACTCTCAAAATGAACTTATTACTTTTAACATAACTGGAGAACAGTTAGTAGATGCTGAGGTTAAAGATGGGAGATAAAAGAAGTTGAAAGTGCATATGACTATATAAAAAGTAATAGGAAGTATCCCTGTGGAAATGAAACTATTTTGTGTCAATGTCAATAACCTGGTTTTAATTTTGTTCTATGGTTTCAGAAGATGTTACATTTGAAAAGGTTGGTAATAAGTATATTGTATCTTTCTGTTTTATTTCTTACACTTTCATGCAGCAATGCATGAAAGTGTAAGAATTTATTTTGTTTTTTGGTAATGGGGATTGAATCCAGGGGCATTTTACCTCTGAGGTACACCCCCAGCCCTATATTATTTATTTATTTATTTATTTATTTATTTATTTATTTATTTTGCTATAGGGTTTCAGTAAGTTGCAGAGGACCTTGCTAAGTTACTGAGGCTGGCCATGACCCTGTGATCCTCCTTTCTCAGCCTCCCAAGTACTGGGATTTCAGGCCTGTGCCACACCATGCCTGGCTGACTTTAAAATTTTTTAAACTGGGTGTGATGGCACACTTGTAATCCCAGTACTTGGAAGGCTGAGACAGGAGGATCCAGGTTCCTGGCCAGCCTCAGCTACTTAGTGAGGCTCTCTGATTTTAATAAGACCCTTTTTCAACAATAAAGAATAAAAAAATAGGGCTGAGGGTGTAGTTGAAGGTAGAATGCCACTAGGTTCAGTGCTGGCTACTAAAAAAAAAAAAAAAAAAAAAAAAAAAAAAAAAAAAAAAAAACCTGCAATTGTTTTGGGGAAGTAGCCTTGTCCTCTATAACATTGTTACATTTTTCTCTTACTTCTGTTAGGTAATTTATATATTCTATAACTTTTCTCTTATTTCAATTAGGATATACATATACATACACACACTCACACACACATATATACATATAGATAGATGATAGATGATGATAGATAGATAGATAGATAGATAGATAGATAGATAGATAGACAGATGATAGATAATGCTGGAGATTAAATGCAGGGGCATTCTATCTCTGAGCTACACTCACTCCCAGCCCTTTTTAATTTTTATTTGAATACAGTGTCTCATTAAGTTGCTAAAAACTGGCCTCAAACCTGAGATCCTCCTGTCTCAGCCTCTCAAGTACTGGGATTCCAATCATGCATCACCATGCCCAGCTTCCCTAGGGTTTTTTAATGTAAATAATCTATCATCTGAAAATAAGAAAGTTTTGCATGTTTTCTCCAATCTATATTTTCTGTATACTTTATTTTGTCTTATTGCCATGGTTAGGACTTCCAAGACAGTGCTGATTAATAGCTAGGCAGCAGCTATCTTTCCCTTGTTACTAGTATTAATTGTAAACTATTTAATATGTCACAAATGAATAAAATGTTAGCTTTATAGATAGCCTTTTATCAAATTGAGAAAGTCCTGTATGTTACTATTTATAAAAAAATTTTCTATTAAATTTTTTCAAATTTTCTAATGTACATGATGTACTTTAACATATCAAAGTCAATCACTAAGCAAAGCATGAGAAGGAGGGAGGGGGAGGAAATGGGGCGGGAATTGGGTAAGGGTTAGTTGGGTGATGTGTGCATGTATGTCTCCACCATCTTGTGTATGACTACAATGCACCAATAAAAATAAATAAATAAATAAATTCAAAAAAAGTCTCTCTTACAAGCATTGTGATTATCAGAGTTTTCTCCTTTGTTCGTTAGATGTAATGAATAAACAGTTAAATTCTCAAAGTTAAGGTAGCCTAGCATTCTTGGGGAAAACCATGCCTGTCATGATTTATCATCCTATTTATATATTACTGGATTGAATTGGTCAATATTTTGTTAAAGAGTTTTGCATGCATATTCAAGAAGAGTATTTATATGTTAATTTCATTTATTTAAAATGTATTTACAGGTTTTGTTTTGAGAGTTATGTTGTCCTCAAAAATATGTTAGATATATGCCTTCTATTATGTTGACGTGAATAAATATTATTTATTATTTTTAAATTTTTTATTATTTCATTGCAGTTGTACATCTTAATGGCGTACAAGATGGTAAAAGCATACATGCACACATCACTCATTTAGCCCTTCTCCAATTCCCACCCCGTTCCCTCCCCATCCCTCCTCATCCATCCTTCTCATATTTTGGAAGTGATTGACTTTGATATGTTTGTGAATATACATCATGTACATTATGTAATTTCGTATCCCCATTCCTAATATGAAGAAGCAAGAGGGAAAATTAATCGTTTATTATTTTGAAAGGTTTCATATGAAGACATCTGGACCTAGAGTTTCTCCATAGGAAGGTTTTTGATAATTCCAATGTAAAAATAGATATAGGGCTATACAAATTTTCTTAAATCAATTTTCTCTTCAGTCAGTTTTGGTAAGTTCTATTTTGAAAGAAGGATCTGACAAATTGTTGGTATAAAGTTAATAATTAATAATAATAACATCCTCTTGTTTCTTTTCATACTTTTATTAGGATTTAATTATCATATCATACAGCCCCCCATTGTAAGTGTAGTAATTCAATTATTTTATTAAATATACAAGAAGATTCAAAATGGCAACTGTGAGGCACAGCACTTCTCAGTAGCTGAAATAAATAAAGTTCAACTACTGAGAAAGCAATGTCTTAACCAACAAAATAAACACATATCACAAACCAAGATTGATCCAGGAGTCTCGGCAGAAGATATCCAAAAACCCTGAACTGCGGAAGAAAAGAAGAAAAAAAAAAAGGTCAAGTATCCGACCCACTGCAACCATAGCGCAGCCGCTGGGCTGGCGCAGACTGGGCCAAACCTGTCTCGGGAACCTGACTTACACCAAGAGCAAAATTCCCTGGGGGACCCAGGCTGCCAGCGAACCAAGCCACCTCCGCGCTGGACCGTCCTCAGCCGGTAAGCCACCTCTGCGGCAGACTGCCAGCCGCAGATAAGCTGCCCCGGGGCCCAGGAGGCTTGGGCTCCACTCACCCCGTGTCTTTTCCAGCACAGGCCCGAGCAAGCACTTTCTCAGCAGCTGCAGCTGAGATCCAGCGTAGGATACATCACAGACCCAGAAAAAGACCTAATCTGTGAAGCCACATCCGGAAGATCCGAGGCTCAGTCACGAGAGGGTGCAGCCCAGCCCAACTTACCTCCCAAAATGGACTCAGACTACTGCAGAAGAGACCCAGGAATTCTGACCTGCGAGAGTCTCACAAAAGGTGCCGAATAGAGCCACCGACCCAAAAAGGGTTTTAGGGAACGGCAACACTGGCAGCCCTGTGAACTGAGAGTCTGAAAGTATTCATAGAACTTTAACATCCCAATCTGCAAGAGTAGCCGAACCCCTGATCGGCAGAGTTAGCGCAACAGAAGAGGCACCCACAGAGACACTGGGAGACCTACAGGTTCCGGTTCCCCCCAGACAACCAGATATGGATGTACTGCCTACCCGTCAGAGCTTCTGATTGGTCGGCCAGGTAACAGCATGCTCAGATGAGCTACAGGAGCCAGTGGGCTCGCAGTGAGTGTGACTAGACACAGGAACAACTGAGGGTGCCAGTGTCTGCACAGGGTAACGGGTCCAAACCCAATAACAGAGCAAGGGTGCTTAAGGCATGACACTTGCACAGAGCCACATGGCATGTTAGTAAAATAGTAGGACTGTTTCTCTCTCTCTCTCTCTCTCTCTCTCTCTCTCTCTCTCTCTCTCTTTCTTTTTCTCTCCTATTTTAGTTTTTTATTGTTTTTATATTTTCTTCCTTTTTGTTGCCAATTTTTGTTTAATTGTTGTTGTTGCTTTTTTGTTCCCTCTTTGTTTGGTTTTGGAATCTTTTTTTCCAATTTCTTGGGGTTTTTTTGAGGTGGGTATTCCTGCTTTTTTTTCTCCTCTTTCTTTCGTTTTGCTTTGTTTTTCTTTTTTTTTTCTTTCTTCTTTTTTTACAATTATTTGGGTTTATTGTTTGGATCTTTCACTTTATATCACATGGTTGTTAGGTTGTTTTATTTTGCCTTAGGTTTATCCTGCCTACTCTCTTAACCCTTCTTGCTCCCATCTGATGGTCCATTATTGTGTTGTCTATGCTGCTGTATTTATTTGATGTATAATAATCTTTCTCCCTTATTCTGTTACTTTATTCATTTGTGTGTGAGCCTTAACCCCACTCCCTCTACAAAACTATACAATTCAGACTATTAACAAGCTTCCTTCAAATCTTTCCCTTGTCCCCTAACTGAACCTCTCTCTTTAACACACAAACTTCCTCACATCTCCATACTTAAATATTCTAATAAATACAAGGGTCCTACTATCTAACCTTCTCACATTCTCAACCTAATTTAACCCCATTATTCGTAAATTCATCCACAACCTACCTATATTCTCTACCTTACCCAACTCCTCCACTTACCTCTTGACTCTTTTAAATTCCTACTACTAAGACTGGACTACACACAACCACCACAATTAAAGGGAAGACAACAGAAGAACAGGCCTGAGAACTCTAAAAATATGAGAACCAGGAATAGTGGAGAAATGACAGAAGTCACGAATACTGACCTACAAGAAATGCAAGAAGGGGTGTTCCGAATCTTGATTTACAATATGATGAAAGGAATTTTAAAAAGGCTAGAGGAGATGCAAGATAAATTAGAAACAGTAAGAAAGAATCAGAAAGAGGTCTGGAATGAAATGAAAGAGTCAATAAGTGAAATGAAGACAGCAATAGAAAGAAATTCTGGAAGATTAGATGAAATGGAAAACAGAATATCGCTGTTGGAAGACAGTAAATCCAAAACCAAAAACACGGTCAGCCACATACAGAAATCTTTACAGCAACAAAACCTAAACATCACGCAATATGGGATAATATGAAATGTCCTAACTTACGGATAATAGGCATTGAAGAAGGGATAGAGATACAGACCAAGGGCATCCGTAATCTCTTCAAAGAAATAATTTCAGAGAATTGTCCAAACATGGAAAGAGACTTGGCTCTTCATGTCCAGGAGGCATACAAAACACCATTGAGACAGGACAAAAGAAGGACCTACCCACACCACATAATAGACAAAATGACCAACATAGAAGCCAAGGAAGGAATCTTAAAAGCAGTGAGAACAAAAGGATGGGTGACATATAGAGGCAAAACAATAAGAATCACCACAGACTATACAACCCAGGTCATGAATGCTAGGAGAGACTGGTACAACGTGATTCGGACCCTGGAAGAAAATAACTTCCAACCAAAGCTTATTTATCCAGCAAAACTACTATTCAATATCAATGGAGAAACCAAAGTCTTTCAGGATAAACAGAATCTTAAAAAATTCATGAATTCAAAGTCAACACTAGAGAAAATTCTTAAAGAAATAAACCATAAGGAAGAAAAAAGAATCAGACTTCAGAACCAGAGAAGAGAGGAAGTTAATAAGTATGCTATCTAAGTAAAGAAGAAAGACTATACCACCCAAGAGTAGACAGAACACAAAATGGCAGAAAACAAAAATCATATTTCAATAATATCTCTTAACATAAAAGGACTTAACTCACCAATCACAAGACATAGACTGGCAATGTGGGTTATAAAAAATAATCCAAATATATGCTGTCTGCAAAAAACTCACCTTACAGTCAAAGACACTCACAGACTGAAAGTGAAAGGATTGAAAAATATATACCATGCTATTGGAGACCAAAAAAGAGTAGGGGTAGCAATTCTGATATCCAACAAAACAGACTTTAAACTAAAACACATCAGAAGAGACAAAACAGGGCACCTCCTTTTATTAAAAGGAACAATACATAAAGAAGATATAATGATAGTAAATATATATACCCCAAATGCGGGTGCAACCACATTTGTAAAACAAACCCTTCTGAACATCAGATCCCAAATAAACCCAAACACAATAATTCTGGGAGACTTTAATATGCCTCTCATGCAACTGGATCGATCTTCAAGGCAAAATATGAGTAAAGACTCCTTAGAACTAAAGAAAACCATAAACCAAATGGACCAAATAGACATTTACAGAATAATTCAGCCAAGAACTACAGAATACACATTCTTCTCAGCAGCCCATGGAACCTTCTCCAAAATAGACCACATCCTGGAACACAAAGAAAGTGCCAGCAAATTCAAAAAATGTAATATAATTCCTTGCATCTTTTCAGACCACAATAGAATAAAAGTAGAAACCAACAACAGGAAACTCGAAAGAAAGTATTCAAATACATGGAAATTGAATGATACACTATTGAATGATGAATGGGTAAGAGCAGAAATTAGGGAAGAAATTTAAAAATTTATGGAAACAAATGAAAAAAGAGACACAACCTACCAAAATCTGTGGGACACTATGAAGACAGTACTAAGAGGAAAGTTTATTGCAATGAGTGCCCACATAAGAAGGACAGAGAACCACCAAGTAAAGAACCTAATGACACAACTCAAGGACCTAGAAAGACTGCAACAGTCTATTCCCAAAGCCAGCAGAAGGCAAGAAATCATGAAAATTAGGGCAGAAATAAATGAAATAGAGAACAAAAAAAACAATTCAAAGAATCAATAAAACAAAAAGTTGGTTCTTTGAAAAGATTAATAGAATTGATAAACCCCTGGCCAACATAGCCAAAAAAGAGAATCAACTCAAATTATTAAAATTAGAAATGAAAAAGGAGATATCACCAGAGATAGTGAAGAAATTCAAAGATTATCAGAAAATACTTCAAAAATTTATACTCCAATAGACTTGAAAACATGGAAGAAATTGATAGATTTCTAAGCACAGTTAACCTACCTAAACTCAACCAAGAGGACATAGCAAGCCTAAATCAACCAATAGGAGCTAAAGAAATAGAAATGGCAATAAAAATTTTTCCACCAAAGAAAAGCCCAGGCCCAGATGGGTTTCCAGCTGAATTCTACAAAACCTTCAGTGAACAACTAGTACCAATACTTCATAACCTGTTCCAAGAAATTGAAAAAGATGGAACTCTCCCAAATTCATTATATGAGGCCAGTATTACATTAATCCCCAAACAAAATAAAAATATCTCAAGAAAGGAAAACTACAGACCTATATCCTTAATGAACATAGACACAAAAATTCTAAACAAAATACTAGCCGTACGCATTCAAAATTATATCAAGGGAATAATACATCATGACCAAGTTGGTTTCATCCCAGGAAAACAAGGCTGGTTCAACATACACAAATCAATACATGTTATTCACCACATAAATAGAACCAAGAACGAAAACCACATCGACATAGCAATAGATGCTGAAAAAGCATTTGACAAAATCCAACACCCATTTATGATAAAAAGCACTGCAGATAATTGGGATAGAAGGAACATACTTCAACATCATTAAGGCAATATATTGTAAACACAAATCTAACATTATATTGAATGGGGAAAAACTGCAAGAATTTCCTCTAAAATCAGGAACAAGACAAGGATGCCCACTATCACCACTCCTTTTCAATATATTCCTTGAGAGTCTTGCCTCAGCAATAAAACAAGAGAAGGAAATCAAAGGAATTCACATAGGAAGAGAGGAATTAAAAGTATCCTTATTCGCAGATGACATGATCCTTTATCTGGAAGACCCAAAGAACTCAACCAAAAGACTTCTGGAGCTGATTGACAAATTCAGCAAAGTCGCAGGATACAAAATCAATCTAAAGAAATCAGTGGCTTTTCTATTCACCAACAATGAATCCACAGTGAAAGAAACAAAGAAAACAATTCCATTCACTATAACCTCAAAACCAATAAAATACCTAGGAATAAACCTAACCAAAGATGTAAAAGACCTATCCAACAAAACTATAAAACATTAAAGAAAGAAATTAAAGAAGACCTTGGAAGATGGAAAGATCTCCCATGCTCATGGATAGGCAAAATAAATATCTTCAAAATGGCCATCTTGCCAAAAATGATCTATAGATTCAATACAATTCCCATTGAAATACCAGCGACATTCTTCATAGACCTAGAAAAATCAATCATGAACTTTATATAGAGAAAGAAAAAACCCAGAATAGCCAAAGCAATACTCAGCAATAAGAAACATGCAGGAGACAGCACAATCCCAGACTTCAAATTATACTATAGAGCAATAGTGGTAAAAACATCATGGTACTGGCACAATAACAGATATACTGACCAGTGGATTAGAATAGAAGATACAGAAACAAACCCACACATCTTTTTTTTTTTTTTTGGTGGTACTGGGGTTCCTGGAAGAGCCCTTCTACCTCCGGGCTACACTCCCAGACCTATTTTTACATTTTTAATTGGAAACAGGGTCTCCTAAGCCAGCGCGCGCGGCTAGCTTCGAACCTGTGCGATCCTCCTGTCTCTGCCTCCCAAGCGCGGGGATTACAAGCGTGCGCCACCACGCCCGGCAAACCCACACATCTTTAGTCAATTAATATTTGACAAAAGGGACAAACTCATACGCTGGAGAAAAGACAGCCTTTTCAACAAATGGTGCTGGAAGAACAGGCTATCCATTTGTAGAAAGATGGAACTAAACCCCTACATCTCACCATGCACAGGAATCAACTCCAGATGGATCAAAGACTTAGAAATTAGACCAGAGACTGTGAAGTTATTAGAGAAGGGCATAGACTCAACACTACAACATATTGGCACAGGCAGTAACTTTCTCAACAAAACCTCCAAAGCTCAGGAAATTAAAGCAAAAATTAACAAGTGGGATAGCATCAAACTAAAAAGTTTCCTCTCATCAAAGGAAACCATCAAAAACCTAAAGAGGAAGTTCACAGAATGGGAGAAGATTTTTACCAGCCACCAATCTGATAGGGTGCTAATATCCAGAATATACAAAGAACTCAAAAGAATCTACACTAGCAAAACAAACAACCCAATCAAGAAATGGGCAAATTAGCTGAATAGACACTTCACAAAAGAAGAGATACAAAGGGCCAATAGATACATGAAAAGATGTTCTACATCATTGGCCAACACTGAGATTCCATCTAACCCCAGAGTGACAAGCATAAAGAAATCAAATAACAACAAATGCTGGTGAGGATGTGGGGAAAGAGGAACTCTTTTACACTGCTGGTGGGAGTGCAAACTAGTTCAGCCACTATGGAGATCTTTGTGGAGATTCATAAGAAAACTGGGAATAGATCCACCATATCACCCAGCTCTACCACTCTTGGGTATTTTTCCAAAGGGGTTGAATATAGAGAACTACAGCAACTTATGCATACCTATGTTCATAGCAGCACAATTTGTAATAGCCAAAATATGGAACCAACCCAGGCCTCCATCAACTGATGAATGGATTACAAAACTTTGGGAAATACACATGATGTAGTTCTATTCAGCCATAAAGATGAACAAAATCATATCATTTGCAAGAAGCTGGAAAGTCCTAGAGAGCATTATGTTAAGTGAGATCAGCCAAGCACAGAAGGAGAAGATACATATGTTTCCTTTAATATGCCCAAACTAGGGAACATAGAGGATACTAGTGGGACTCCAGATAATGGAGGGGAAACATCAGCAAAGTTTGAATGGAAGGATAGGAGAGGAGGAATGCTGAACTTATTTAATGAGGTTCTACATCTGAATATGTGTAAAATTATGAATGTGGCATGATTACCCTGGAAAATCATTGGTGGGAGGGGTGAAGGGGAAATGGGGGCAGCGGGAGAGGGCACCAGGCATAGCTTAAATGTAAACCAAATGTGTTCAATAAAAATTTGTAAAAAAAAAAAAAGAATGAAAGAAAGAATTTCTAGTAGAAAAATTGTTTTCTAAGAATGAAAACTGAACAATTGTTATATCAAGAACAAGTCACTGATTTCTTTTAGTGTCAACTGACAAGTTTTTAAACGACATATTAGAAGCATGTATTATTTAATCTTAACAAATAATTTTTGTAATAAATAAATAAATAAATTTACAATCTGGGCGTGGTGGTGCATGCTTATAATCCCCATGCTTGGGAGGCTGAGACAGGGGGATCGCACAGGTTCGAAACCAGTCTTAGCTACTTAGTGAGGCTCTCAGCAACTTAGTGAGACCCTGTTTCCAAATAAAATATAAAATAGGTCTGGGAATATATATATATCTTTATGATCACTTATTTTACTATAAAAGATGAGAAGTTAGAAGTTGTGACAGACCATCTGACCAGCAAAATCAAAAGTATTACTCTCTGATCCTTTACAGAAAAGTTGCAATACTAATCTAAATAAATGAAAAGACATGTCTATGAATTGGAATACTTGATATTGATAAAATGATAATTATATCCCAATTAATATTTACATTTAATGCAATTTCCATCCAAATCTCATGAGACTTTTTGTGGGAGTTAGGACTTACATATCCCAGTATCAACATGATTAACCTACAGTAATCAAGAGTGTGTTATTGGCACAAGGAGTCATGCAGATAAATGGAACCAAACTATTGTCCTCAAAATATCTTATATTTGCTATTTCAACAATGATTTCCATAGTTTTATAATCCATTCATCTGTTGATGGACATCTTGGATTGTTTCATAGGCTGGCAATTCAAAATTCAAAATTGCCAGCCTATGGAACATAGATGCCATGCATTAATTTGGTAGTTTGGTTTCCATTCTTTTGGGTAGATACACAGAAGTGGTATTGCTGGATCATATAGTAGGTTTGTTCTATTCTACTGAAAATCCTCCATACTTTTCCCCAAAGTGGTTGCAACAATTTCCACTTCCACCAACAATGTACTAGAATTTCAACTTCTTCTCATCTTTGCCAGCCTTTGTTGTTGTTTGGTTTTTGAATAATTGCCATTCTAGTTGGAGTTGGGTGAAATCTCAGGGTAGTTTTGATGTGCAGCTCTCTGATTGCTAATGATGTTGAGCATTTTTTCATGTGGTTATTGGCCATTTGAATCTCTCATTTTGTGAAATGTCTAGTTCCCTTGCCCATTTTTAGATTGGGTTATTTGTTTTATCAGTGCTGAGTTTCCTGAGTTCTCTGTATATTCTAGATATTAGTCCTCTATCAGCGGAATATTTGGTAAAAAAAAATTCCATTATTTTAGCTCTCTGTTGAGATTCTTGATAGTTGCCTTTGATTTACAGAAGCTCTTCGGTTTAATGCAAGCTCACATACTGATTTGCCTCTTATTCTATTGTGCCTTTGAGATCTTTTTGAGAAAGTTTTTACCTCTGCTTATGTGTTATTATTGTTGGACCTATGCTCTTATCAAGAAGCTGCAAGGTCAACTGGTCTGATTTCCAAGGGTTTGATCCATCTTGAATTGACTCCTGTGAATGGTGAGAAAGTGAGGTTTATTTCCATTTTCCTGCATATAGTTAGCCAGTTTTGCCAACACCATTTGTTGAACAGGCTTTTTTCAGTGTATGTTTTGGACCCATTGTCAAAAATCAATTGGCTATAAGTGTGCGGATTTTATTTCTGAGTCTTCTGTTCTGCTCCATTGGTTTATGTGTCTGTTTTTGTGCCAGTACCATGCTGTTTTTATTAACTATGGATTTATAGTATATTTTGAAGTCAAGTACTATGATGCCATCTGCAAAATTTTTGTTGTTGAGAACTACTTTGGTTATTCTGGTTTTTTGTTTTTTTAAATACATTTAAGGACTTATTTTTATATGTCTGTGAGGAATGACCTTGCAAATTTAATGGTATTTTATTATAACTGTAGATCAGTTTTGAAAGAATAGCCATTTCATTGATATTTTTCTGCCTATCTAAAAATATGAAAGAACTCTCCATCTTCTAAGATCTTAGTAGTTTTCTTTGTTCAATATTTTATAATTTTCTTTGTAAACATTTTTTACCTCCTAGGTTAGGTTTATTTCTAAGTATTTTATTTTTTGTAGAATATCCTGAGTGGAAATCGTTTTTGGATATTTTGGTCAATTTATAGATCATCCCAGGGATGCCAGGCTTGTTCAACATATGAAAATCATTCCATGTAATCTATCACATCAACAGAACCAAGGATAAAAGTCAAATGATTATTTCAATAGATGCCATAAAAGCATTTTACAAAATACAACACCAGTTTATGCTAATATCACTGCAGAGACTCAAAATAGAAATAAAATTTCTCTACCTTATAAAGGCAATATACAATAGGCCCACAGCCAACATTATATTAAATAGGGAAAAACTGTGAGAATTCCTCTTAAAAGCAGGACCAAGACAAGGATGTCCATTATCATCACTTTTTTTCAATATATTACTTGCGACTGTGAAAGGAAAGAAGTACAACTAGTAAAAGAAGAACTAAAACTATTGCTATTTGAAGATGACTTGATACTTAGACAACCCAACAAACTCAACCAAAAGGCATATAGAACTGATCAACATATTTATCAAAGTGTCTGAATATAAAATCAATCTTAAAATATCAGAAGTTTTCCTGTATGACAATCATTTTTCTCATTTTTCTTTTATTTTTCTTTGTCTTATATTATGTTCACTTCATAACACTCTACTAAATACTCCATACTGTTTACTAGAATTTTATTAAACATTTCTAGTCTATTTTACTTCACTATCTCTATTCTCTACTATATATTACCTTACGAAACTCAAGCTCTCATTCTTTTGGATCCCATCTGCTACTTTACCCTATTTTCATTTACTACTTCATCACCTCTCTCCTCACTCAAACTTCACTATTGTATACAATACTTCTTTTTGTATACACCAAATTACAATTACAGAGTGAAAGATATCAAAAGCAAAACTGTTACAATCTTAAGAAGCCTGAAATCATAAAAAGAAAGAGCATGAAATCAATAACAGAACCCCACAATAACAGAATATGACAACACAGAATTTCAGAGATCACCAGGACAAACCAGAAGTTTAACAGTAGAAATGATACAGAATTTTTTAAAAGAACTTATAGAATGCCTTTAAGAAATAAAGGAACAAATAGACAAAGAATCTGAACCCCCCCCCGACAAGAATCAGAAAAAAATACCTCTGAAGGAAGTGAAGGATGCAATAATTTAAGTGAAAGCATCAATATAAGCTATTTACCATAGATTAGGCCATGTAGAAAACAGAATCTCACTCTTAAAATATGAACACTTCAAAAATGAATGTATAGTGCATAATTTATAGTAACAATTCAAAACATGAATGGGGCATAGTAGAGATAGGGGCCCATTTTAAAAGAGCTAACCTAAGAATAATAGGCATAGAACAGGGAATAGGAGGAGAAAGAAAAGGGATCAACAATCACTTGAAAGAAATGACATCAGAAAATTATATAAACATAGAAAAAGAAGTCAATACACAGATACTGGAAATTTACAGAACCTCCTTTAGACAAGATCAGAGAAAGGGTTCACCATGCTTTATAATAGTCAAACATACTAACATAGAAGCCAAGAAAAGAATCTCAAAGGCAACAAAAGCAATATACAATGTGACATTCAGAGACCAAACCAGTTAGAATCACTCCAGACTTCCCAAACCAAGTAATGAAAGCCAAAGGGCATGGGGCAATATATTCTAAACTCTGAATGAAAACAACTTGCAGCCAAAAGTTTCCTACCCAGCAAAACTATCTCTCAAGTTCTATGAGAAAATAAAAATCTTCTATGATAAACAGAAGCTGAAAGAATTCATGTCTTTCAAACCAGCAATAAAGAAAATACTTAAACAGATTAACTGTGAAGAAGAAATAAGTAATAAATGCCATAACCATATAAACAAGAATTTCCTTCAAATGAACAATTAAGCAAAGAAGAACAAACTACCTGAAACAGGAGTTAAAATTTAAAATGTTAGGAATTAAAAATAATCTCTCAATAATTACATTGAACATAAATGGCCTCAACTTCCCAATAAAAAATAAGATTGCAAAATTGATTAAAAACCAAAAGTTCATCTAAATGCTGCCTGCAGGAAACACACTTTACAAGTAAAGATATTTACAAATGAAAGGTCACAGGCTGGAGCAAGGTAATAGATGCCAGCTGAACTCGAAGACAAACAGGAGTAGCAACTATGATATTAGACAAATTAGACTTCAAGCTCAAGCTTGTCAGAAGAGACAAAGCAGGTCATTTTTACTGGTAAAATGAACAATACAGCAAAAGGAAATAATAGTAGTCAACATTTCTGCAAAAAATAGGTGCAGCCACTTTTATAAAACAAACTCTTTGTGATATTAAATCACACATAGATCCCAATACAATAATACTGGGAGAATTCAACACTCCTCTCACACTGCTAGACCAATTTTCTAGACAAAGGGTCAATAAAGATGCCTCAGACCTAAAGAACACCATAAACGAAATTGACCAATTAGACACATACAGAATGTTCCATCCAACTTCAGAAGAGTTCACATTTTTATCAGCTGCTCATGGAACATTTTTCAAAATAAAAACACATCCTGGGACACAAAGTGAGCATGAGAAAAATTTTAAAATGTGAGACACTCCCCTATATCTTTCCAGACCATAATGGAATGAAACTAGAAATCAACTATTAGAAGACCTAGAGAAACCACATGTACACACGGAGACAGAACAACACATTGCTAAGTGAGGAATGGGTCATTGAAGAAAGAAAGGGTGAAATTAAGAAAGTACTAGAAACAAATTAAAATAAAGATACAAGATATCAAAGTCTCTGGGACACCTTGAAAGCAGTATTAAGAGGAAAATTCATAGCACTGAGTTCCCACATAAGAAGAAGAGAAAATCATCAAATAAATAACCTAGTGATATACCTCAAAGCCCTTAAAAACAGAAACAATCTAACCCCAAAGCCAGTAGAAAACAGAAAATTCTTAAACTCAGAGTAGAAATCAATAAAGTAGAGAATAAAAGAACAATACAGAGAATAAAATGAACAAAGCTGGTTTCTTGAAAAAATAAACAAGATGGATCAACCACTAGCCAACCTAACCAAAAAAAAAGGAATCAATCTAAATGACTAAAATGAGAGATAAAACAGGAGAGATTACCACCCACATCGTGGAATACCAGAGGATTATCAGAGACTACTTTAAAAAAATGTACTCCATCAAAATGGAAAACTTAGAAGAAATTGACAGTTGTCTAGACACATGCAACCTTGCTAAACTTAGTCAAGAAGATGTAGAAAATTTAAACTGACCAATAAAAGAAATTAAAGCAGCAATAATGAGCTGACCATCAAGCAAACATCCAGGACCAGATGGTTTCCCAAGTGAATTTTACAAAACCTTCGTAGAAGAGCTAATCCTATTACTCCTCAATCTATTTTGTGAAAAAGAAAAAAAAAAAAAAAAACGTGACTATCCTAAATACATTCTATGAAGCCAACATCATATTAATACTAAAACCAAATAAAGATAGCTCAAGAAATAAAACTATAGGCCTATATGTTTGATAAAATTAGATGCAAAACTGCTAAACAAAATTCTAGAAACATACATTCAAAACCTTATCAAAAAAATTATACATCATGACCAAGTAGGGTTGATCCAAGGATGCAAAGGTAGTTAAACATACAAAAAAATCCATGTAATTCATAACATAAAAAACAAAGAAAAAAATTACATGATCATTTCAACAGATGCTAAAAAGCATTAGACAAAAGCAACACCGATATTTATTTATTTATTTATTTATTTATTTATTTATTTATTTATTTATTTATTTTGTGGTACTGGGCCTGAAACCTAAGGGCATTTTATCTCCAAGCTACACCCACATTTCTATTTTTATTCTTTACTTTGAAACAATTTCTCAAGTTTCAGAGGGCCTCACCAAGTAGCTGAGGCTGTCTTCCAACCTGTGATCCTCCTATCTCAGCCTCCCAAGTACTGGTATTACAAGCATGTGCTGCCATGCCCGTCTCCCAACACTCATTTATACTAAAAACACTGCAGAGAAACAATAAAAATAGCATACTTTCAGCTGGGCTTGGTTGCGCATGCTTGTAATTCCCACGTTTGGGAGGCGTAGACAGGAGGATTGTGCAGGTTCGAAGCCAGCATAACTGGCTTAAGATACCCTGTTTCCAAATAAAAATATAAAAAATAGATGTCTTGGAGTGTAGCGTGGAGGTAAAAGGGTTTCCAGGAACCCCAGTAACACCAACAAAATAGCATACTTTCAACATTATAAAGGCAATATAGGAGTCCACAGCCAACATCATACTAAACAGGGAAAAACTACAAGAATTCCTCCTAAATACAAGACCAAGACAAGTATGTCCATTATCACCATTTATTTTCAATACAGTACTTGAGACATTAGCCAGAGTATTAAGACAATAGAAGGAAAGGAGTACTATCCCTATTTGAAGATGACATAAACTATACTTAGAAGATATAACAAACTCAACCAAAAAGCTTATAGAATTGATCAAAAAAATTTAGCAAAGTGTCTGGATACAAAATCAATCTTAAAAAATCAGAAGCTTTCTTGTATCTCTACTAAAAATATACTGAAATGAAATTCAGAAAACACTTCCACTCAGGATATCCCACAAAAAAGTTAAATACTTAGAAATAAATACCTAACCAAGGAGGTAAAAGACCTCTACAAGAAGAGTAATAAAACATTTTAAAAAGAAATGGAAGAAGACCTTAAAAGATGGAAAGATCTTCCATATTCTTAGAAAGAATAAATATCATCAAAATGTCCATTTTTTACTTAGCATAGTGTCTTCCAATTCCATCCATTTCCCTGTAAATGATGTAATTGTGTTTTTCTTTATGGCTGAGTAAAATTGCATTGTGTACATATCCCATAGTTTTGTAATCCATTCCTCTGTTGATAGACATCTTGGCTGTTTACATAGTTTGACAGTGGAGAATTGTGCAGTAATGAACATAGATATGCATGCATTAGTTTGGTACTTTTGTTTCCTTTCTTTTGGATAGATACCCAGAAGTGGTATTGCTAGATCAAATGGTAAATTCATACTTATAGATACTTGCTTAGATTATGCAAAATTGTTTAGATTATGTGTACTTGATTAGATTATGCACACTTGATTAGATTATACACACTTGATTAGATTATACACACTTGATTAGATTATACATACTTGATTAGATTATACATACTTGATTAGATTATGCAAAATTGATTAGATTATGTGTGGTTGGTTAGATTATGTGCAATAGATTAGATTATACATACTTGATTAGATTATGCACACTTGATTAAACACTCTTGATTAGATTATACATACTTGATTAGATTATACATACTTGAATAGATTATGTGTAGTTGATTAGATTATGCACACTTGATTAGATTATGCACAATTGATTAGATTATACACACTTGATTAGATTATACACACTTGATTAGATTATGCACACTTGATTAGATTAGACACACTTGATTAGATTATATGTGCTTGATTAGATTATGCACGATTGCTTAGTTTATACCACTTGATTAGATTATGCGCACTTGATTAGATTAGACACATTGATTAGATTATCCAGACTTGATTAATTATGACCAATTGATTAGATTATACACAAGTGATTAGATTATGCACACTTGATTAGATTATGCATACTTGATTAGACACACTTGATTAGATTATATGTACTTGATTAGATTATGCACGATTGATTAGATTATACACACTTGATTAGATTATGCACACTTTATTAGATTATAACCAAGGATTAGATTATACATACTTGATTCGATTAAGCAAAACTGATTAGATTATGTGTAGTTGATTAGATTATGCACAATTGATTAGATTTTACACACTTGATTAGATTATATGTACTTGATTAGATTATGCATGATTGATAAGATTATACAGACTTGATTAAATTATGACCAATTGATTAGATTAAACATACTTGATTAGATTATGCAAAATTGTTCAGATTATGTGCACTTGATTAGATTAAATGTACTTGATTAGATTATGCACTCTTGATTAGATTATGATTGTCTATTATATACATACTTAATAAGATTATAATCAATTGATTAGTTTATACACACTTGATTAGATTATGCAAAATTGATTAGATTATGTGTACTTGATTAGATTAAATGTACTTGATTAGATTATGCATGATTAATTAGATTATACAGACTTGATTAGATTATCCAGACTTGACTAGATTATGACCAATTAATTTGATTATACACACGTGATTAGATTATGCACACTTGATTAAATTAGACATGCTTGGTTAGATTATGCATATTTGATTAGATTATAATCAATTGAATAGATTATGCAAATTTGAATAGATTATGCACACTTGATTAGATTATACATACTTGACTAGATTATATATACTTGATTAGATTATGCACAATTGATTATACAGGCTTGATTAGATTACCCAGACTTGATTACATTATGACCAATTGATTAGATTATACACATGTGATTAAATTATGCACACTTGAATAGATTAGATACACATGATTAGATTAAATGTACTTGATTAGATTATGCATGATTGATTAGATTATACAGACTTGATTATTTAATCCAGACTTGATTAGATTATGACCAATTGATTAGATTATACACACATGATTAAATAATGCACATTTGTTTAAATTAGACATTCTTGATTAGGTTATACGTACTTGATTATATTATAACCGATCGATTAGATTATACATACTTGATTAGATTATGTGTACTTGATTACATTATGTGCCCTTAATTAGATTATGCACACTTGATTAGATTAAACGCTCTGTATTAGATTATGCACTCTTAGATTAAACACTCTTGATTAGATTATACATACTTGATTAGATTATAACTGAATAGATTATACATACTTGATTAGATTATACAAAATTGATTAGATTATTTGTGCTTGATTGGATTATGCACAATTGATTAGATTATACACACTTGATTAGATTATTCACACTTCATTAGATTATAACCAAATGATTAGATTATACAAACTTGATTAGATTATAACCAATTGATTAGATTATACACACTTGGTTAGATTATGCAAAATTGATTACATTATGTGTAGTTGATTAGATTATGCACACTTGATTAGATTATACATATCTGATTAGATTATACATACTTGATTAGATTATGCACAATTGATTAGATTATACAGACTTGATTAGATTACCCAGACTTGATTACATTATGACCAATTGATTAGATTATACACAAGTGATTAAATTATGCACACTTGATTAGATTAGACACATGTGATTAGATTAAATGTACTTGATTAGATTATACATGATTGATTAGATTATAGACTTGATTATTTAATCCAGATTTGATTAGATTATGACCAATTGATTAGATTAAACACTCTATATTAGATTATACACTCTTAATTAGATTAAACACTCTTGATTAGATTATACATACTTGATTAGATTATAACTAATTGATTAGATTATACACACTTGATTAGATTATGCAAAATTGATTAGATTATTTGCACTTGATTAGACTATGCACAATTGATTAGATTATACACGCTTGATTAGATTATTCACACTTCATTAGATTATAACCAAATGATTAGATTATACATACTTGATTAGATTATAACCAATTGATTAGATTATACATACTTGATTAGATTATGCACACTTTATTAGATTATACATATCTGATTAGATTATACATTCTTGTTTAGATTATGCACAATTTATTAGATTATGCACACTTGATTAGATTAGACAAACTTGATTAGATTATATGTACTTGATTAGATTATGCATGATTGATAAGATTATACAGACTTGATTAAATTATGACCAATTGATTACAATATGTGTAGTTGATTAGATTACGAAAAATTGTTTAGATTATGTGCACTTGATTAGATTATGCACACTTGATTATATTATACACAATTGATTAGATTATGCACTCTTAATTAGATTATGCACTCTTGATTAGATTAAACACTCTTGATTATATTATACATACTTGATTAGATTATAACTAATTGATTAGATTATGCAAAATTGATTAGATTATGTGTGCTTGATTAGATTATGCACACTTGATTATATTATACACACTTGATTAGATTATGCCCACTTGATTAAATTTAACACTCTTGATTAGATTATGCACTCTTGATTAGATTGTGTGTAGTTGATTAGATTATGTGCAATTGATTAGATTATGCACACTTGACTAGATTAGACACACTTGATTAGATTATATGTACTTGATTATATTATGCATGATTGATTAGATTGTACAACTTGATTATATTATACAGACTTGATTAGATTACAACCAATTGATTAAATTATACACACGTGATTAGATTATGCATACTTGATTAGATTAGACATGCTTTTTTAGATTACATACTAGATTATAATATGCATGATTGATTAGATTATACTATCAGACTTGATTAGATTATCCAGACTTGATTAGATTATGACCAATTGATTAGATTATACACACGTGATTAGATTATGCACACTTGATTAAATTAGACACGCTTGATTAGATTATACATACTTGATTAAATTATAACCAATTGATTAGATTATACAAACTTGATTAGATTATGCAAAATTGTTAATATTATGTGTACTTGATTAGATTATGCACACTTGATTAGATTATGCACACTTGATTAGATTATACACACTTGATTAGATTATGCACACTTGATTAGGTTATGCACACTTGATTAGATTGAAATTTTTAAGCCTCAGCAGACACAAGTGCCAAAAATTTAGTGACAGATTCAAACCACAAATCTAGGAAGCCCCAGAGAACACCAATCAAGACAAGTACCAACACACACAACTCCAGGTAATTTAAGATGGCAAAAATCCAAGAAGAAATCTTGAGTGAAGGCAAAGAGAGGGAACAAAACACTTGACATATGGAGAAAAGGTAAGATTTATTATTTGTATTATTTTTAAATAAGTAAAATAAAATTATGCTTTATGTCAACTCCCCTAAATGTTATAATACTAAACTATGCATAAATGTAATGCTTTTATTTATATATGCTCCAATAGTTTCAGTTATTAAAATAAATTTTTATCTTTGTGACTAATTCAAGGCACAAAAGAGACTAGTAAGATTAATAGGCATACAATATAGAAAATTAGAAGCTAAACATGGCGGCCCACACTTGTCATCCCATTACTTGGGAAGCTGAAAAAGGAGGATTGCAAGTTCAAAGCCAGCCTCGGCTACTTAGTGAAGCCTTTTGCAACTTATTGATACTTTTTTAAAAAAACAAATAATATGGCTGGGGTATAGCTCAAAGGTAGAATGCCCCTGGGTTCCATCCTCAGTACCACAAAAAAAGAAAGAAAATTAGAGAAGCATGAGCAGTCACATAACTAAAGCAATGAGTACAGTCATTTAACTTATCAGAAAGAATGTGAGCAAACAGAATTGAAGTTAAAAAAAAAAAGCTAAAAGAAAAAGTTACCAATGAAGAATTCTGTATCTAGTGAAATTGTCCTGCAAAGATGAAGGAAGGTCATAAGAAACGTGTTAGGACATTATTTTGACATTCCATCCTGGCTTGGGTATGTCCACTGAGAAGGCCACATATTACTGCAAATGCCACAAGTCAAGGTGAAAGGATTATGAATTAAAGAATTTTTTTTTGGTGGTGCTGGGGGTGGAAGCTAGGGGCTTTCTACCTCCGGGCTATACTCCCAGACCTATTTTATATTTTATTTGGAAACAGTTTCTCACTAAGTTGCTGACAGCCTCACTAAGTAGCTGAAGCTTGCTTCAAACCTGTGCAATCCCCCTGTCTCGGCCTCCAAAGCGTGGGGATTACAAGCATACAGCACAATGCCTGGCGAGTTAAGAATTTTTAACCTACTCTAGTGGAGATGTGTCTCTTTAGCACTTGCCTAACATGCATTAATCCTGTGTTCTCCACACTAAAAAATTCACTTTTTTATTATTTCATGCCATGTTCATCTTTCATTCAAATAACCAGACTTATCTTAAGCTCTGGTAATATGCCGAGTACTATGTTAGTCCAAGGCTCTGTCTTACTCTGGTCAGGCTGCCATAACAAAATACTACAGACTGGATGGCTTCAACTACAGAAATTTATTTTCTCATCGTTCCATCAGCTAGAAATCCAAGCTCAAGGTGTTAAATAATTGGTTTCTGGTATGGAATTTCTTCCTGGCTTTCAGACAGTTGCCTTCTTGCTCTGTCCTCACGACAGTGAGACCGAGCTCTCTGGTGTCCCTTCTTGGATGGGTGTTAATCCTATTGCATCAAGGGCCATCCTTATGACCTCATTAAACTTTAATTTCTTTCCAAAAGGGCCCTGTCTCCAAATGTACTTTGGGGATTGGGGCTTTACCAGATGAATTGTAGTAGGACAAAAACATTCAATCTACATAGGCTCCAAATTGGATACAACAAATGAATCAATGTTCTATGAAATCTTGATGTGTCCAACAGAAAATGGATAGTATGCCTTGGTGAAGAAAGCTATGATCTATTAATTTTAACTTTAAATTTTGATAAAATAAGTGGGAAGAGAGAGAACATGGACCACATTTTGAAGTTTTCATTTATTCACTATAGACCATAATTTAGGAGCAATGAATGTAAAGGATAAAGAATTTCATGTCAACTCTTATTTGATATATGGTTGCTATCATTTCTATATGAAAATCAGTCTGTTTAAATTATAATTACAGGAGTAGAATATAAAGAAGATCCTAATATTGGCATCCTTTATCCTTGCAAGATGCTACCTGTAATATTTTCCTCACTTCTGGATGCCAGAATACATGAGGATTTTACATAAACTAGCATGTACAAGATGAGTGATCAGGCAGGGTAAGGTATGCAAAATTATATCATATAAGATAGAAGGAACTGAGAAATTATGCTATACACACACACACACACACACACACACACACACACACACACACACAATGGAATTCTACTCATCCAGTAAGAAGAACAAGATTATGTCATTTGCAGGAAAATAAATGGAATATGAGAATATTATCAGCCAGTTACAGAAAATGAAGGAGCATATGTTTTTATTTATATGTGGAAGCTAAAAAGAAACTGGAAAGCAAAAAGTATCTCACATAAATGAAAGGAGATCTGAGTAGAATAATGGAAGAGGAAATGGAAAGAAAAGTGGGGAGGTGAAAAGGGAGATCTGATAATAGAAGCAGTTTAAAAATCCTTTATTTGTACATGAAGTTATATCAATATTAATATTATATAAGGACAGGAAAAGAGAGTGGGATGGGACACAGAGGGAAGCACACAACTAATGCTGTGTATATGTATGTTTCTATCATTCTGAACCACACTATGATGTATAATTACAACACACCAATAAAATTTTAAAAATAAAGAATTGAAGAAACTGTAGATTTGACCCAAAGAATGGAAAAAATTAAAAATGATATAATCTCTGCTTCTAAATATCCAAGTGTTCAAACTACACAAATAAAAATAAATAAATTTCAAATACATAAATGAAGCAGTCCCCATTTGGAGACATAATCAGGTTAGTTATTAGGAAAAACACTTTGTCTGAAGATGGGATGGGTTGAGTGAGTTTCATGTTTATAAGAGTATGTAAGTACCAACTGGATGATTCCAACAGGAATGTTGTAGAAGAAATTCTAGTGTCAAGGGAAGGTTGGACTAGGAAACTTTTCAGGTTTCTTTCAACTTAAACATTCATAAAGGGTATAATTCTTAAGATTATCTCTTTTAAAAACTTCATTTATTATTTGTTACTGAGGACTTATTTTTTAATTTTGAAACAGGATCTCATAAAGTTGCTAAAGGTCTCAATAAATTACCAAGGTTGGCCTTGAACCTGCGATCCTCTCATCTCAGCCTCTCATGTACTAGGATTACAGGTTTGTGCAACCATACCTAGATAAGGATTATCTCTTCTACAAAATAATTTATTACTGATCCTTACCTGAATGTTAAATAATTCTGGTGATTTTCATGTGAATTTTAATTTTCTAATTGGATAACTAACAGAAGATGAGTAAAACTTTCCTACTGTGTTTATTCTTTGGACTTGATCTATTCTTTATCACTAACCATCTCCAACAGAGAAATTAAAGTTAGAACTGGATAAAGTGATATACACCTGTAATTCCAGCAGCTGGGAAGCTGGGACAGGTGGATCACAGTTTTGAGGGCAGCCTCAACAACTTAGTGAGGCCCTGATGCAAAACAAACCTGAAAAAGGCTAGGGGTTTAGGTTGGAGGTAGACTGCCCCTGAGTTCACTCCTCAACACCACAAAAACAAAAACAAAAAAGAAAAGGAAAGGAAAAAGTAAAAATAAGTATATGTATGCTATGGGGAGTAGGTTGAAAGGGCCTTTATGATGTGGAAAGAACTGTCTGGTCGTGATCAAGGGAAATGTTGGCAAAAAGGGTTGGAGGGACAGAGCAGGGCAGATTATGGAGGATCTTGAATGCCAGTATGAGGATGATTGGACAATGAGAGATTCCATGAACTAACATCTTTAAAAATCTGCTTTGGCCCCCTCAGATAACTTCTTCCTACCCTTCTCTTCTTGGAGCATAAGGAGAAAGGATTCAAGGAAGCCCACTATTAGGAGGTTGACCTTGGGCCAATTATTACTCAATAAATTGGTTTCTATATCTCAAGATTATTTAGAATTCACCAATTCTAAACATATAGCTTTATGAGCTATGACAAATTTACCCAGGCATGTGACCACCTCCACAGTCAAGATAAAGAACATTTTCTTTATCTCCAAAAGTTCTCTCATTCTTCTTTGCAAAAATCCTGTATTCCAAATCCTGACCTGTGGCAGTCACCAATCTGTTCTCAATCCCTGCAGTTTGCCTTTTCTAGAAGACCATATAAATAAAATTATAAAATAGACTTTGGCATATATAGCCTTTGGGTTTTCTCATTTAACTTAATATTTCTTTGAGATTCATTGATGTTAAATTTATCTGTACTTGACTCCCTGTTTTGGCTGAGTAGTATTCTTTGGTATGAACATAACACAATTCATCCATTTACCAACTGATGGGCAGTTGGAGTGTTCCAGTTTGAGTCTGTTATGAATAAAGTTACTGTGAACATTTAAGTAGTGGTGGTTGTATGCTCACTTAGTCCCTCAGTGTGGAACAAAGATATCTGTCAAGAAATGAGTAGGTCCTGAGAGAAACTATTGGACCAAGAACACATCAAGAACCACACCCTTCTCCCCCTCCACGAGATCTAATTCATCACTAATATAAGAATATTGTTATTCTTAATTACAAGTTGTGAAACCTGTGATTTTTCACTCTTGAAGATTTTGTAAGCTGGGCATGGTGGTACTCATCTGTAATCCCAGTACTTGGGAGGCTGAGACAAGAGAATCTCAGGTTTGTGGCCAACCTGAGCAACATATGGAAGACCCTGTTTCAAAATAACATAGGGCTGGGGGTGAATAGCTTGGAGATATAATTTCCCTGTATTCAATCCCCAATACCTTCACACATAAAGATGTTTGTAAACAAATATGCACTGTCTTCACTCAAATATCTGCTTCTTCTCTCTCCCTCTCCTGTTTTTCTACTTAAATATATTTTATCTCTGTGCCACTTGTTTCCTTTTTTTCTCCCCTTTCTTTTCATCTGATATTTTCCATTTATCCTTCCCTTTCTTTTTGGCTTCTTCTTTTCTATTTCCCCTTCTCTTCTGTCTGTTATATGCTATGATAGAGGTTTATATTTACAAAATGTAAACACATCAAAATTGTGGCCAATTTTCATGAGCTTCAAGGCAACATAAGCATTCTCTGCACTGCCAGTGCATTTTATTTACTTGTTTTAACTATGAGGATTCTAAGCACTCGGCCCCATTTCTATTACATGAGATCACATCAGTCAATTAAAGCTAATTTCCTATAGTGATTCTGAGAATTTCAGCCGGATAGAGCATTTATGTTTTGCTTTAAAGAACGCAGTTGTTGATTCCTATGCTGCATACCATTGCCAACCCTCACTGCCCCCATTAAAACTCCTATGTTTTGACAAATTGGAGTCATTAGTATTTTAGCCTTCTAAAATAGGTTTAATCATTCAGATGGCAATGTTCTATGTTCAAACTTTTGTAGTAGCAAACTCTTCTTTTCTTTTTCTTGTTAAATAGGAACCTGATATTTAAGCATCCTAGATTAGCATTCCAGGTGCAGTTCCAGCCCACCCATGAGAAGTGGCACTCACATTCCCATGTCTAATGCTACAGAGCATTAGGAGGACTAAGGAAGTTCATTTTATAGCTTTATTAGAATTGCTCTTTTTGTACGTAGACCGTTTTTCACAGGGCCTTGGCTTAGTGGTCTTAGCTGGTTAATTCATATTTTGTTTCCTTTCCCATGGACATGAAGCTATACCTAAAAGAGAAATGTGGAGTGTGGCAGTAGCAAGACAGGGAGGTATTTACTGTGATTCAATCTTGCTCATTATGAGGAGGCATAATGACAGGAGAAATTAAATAGGACTGCAGGAAAGCATGACATTTCAGATATGTGTGAAAATAATGCAGGGATCAAGGAACCAAACTGGAATTTCACTATTTGGGTAGATTTATTTATAAAGGAAGAAAAAAAAAGAGAAGGAAAGAAAAAGGAAGGGACAAGGAGAGAAAATGGTAGGAGAAAGAGAAAATGGCCAAAACAGTTTCGAAGACAACTTTGCCTCCCATTCCTCCTCCAGAATTCTTATTTCCTAGCCAGGTGCAGTGGCCCATGTGTTTAATTCCAGTATGTGGGTGGGTGAGACAGCAGGAACACAGGTTTAAGGAGAGCCTCAGCCTTTTACCAAGAGCCTCAGCAATTTAGCAAGATCTTTTTTCAAAATAAAAACTTTAGCCAGGCATGGTGGAGCAGGCTTGTAATCCCCGCGCTTGGGAGGCGGAGACAGGAGGATCGCACAGATTCGAAGCTGGCCTCACTGGCATAATAAACCCTGTTTCCAAATAAAAATATAAAATAGGTGTCTGGGAGTGTATCCCAGAGGTAGAAGTGTTTCCAGGGACCCTAGTACCACCAAAAACATTTTTTTTTACTTTAAAATAGGCTAAGGGTATGGCCCAGAGGTAGAATGTCCCTGGAACCAATCCCTAGTACTAAACAAAAAACAAAAGACAAACAAACAAAGAAATTCTCATTTCTAGGCTAAGCCTAAGATTATCAGCAGCCTTCATCAATCTGGTTTCCAAACTATTCTTATCAATGCACCATAGCTTGTGGCCACTACCAAAGTGTTCTTCCCAATCCTTCTGTTCTCACTGAATTATTTAAGTGTAGGTTTGCTAAGTGAAGAGCTGGGCTGTGCTACCACTCCCTTGTTTCTACTCTATATTAATGCAGATGAAGATGAATTTAGTTTTTGTGCAGACACAACACACAACTAAATTATATTGAACTTGCAGTCCCTTGAATGGCCCTAAATCTTTCTTACGTATATTGCTACTTAGCCTCATCTCATCCTCTGCTTGTGTGGCTGGTTATTTTGGACCCCAATGTAAGAGTTTACATTTATATTCCACATTGTGAACAAGTGAATTTTGAGGCATTCTTAAGCTTATTTGTGAATACTTTGAAAACAGCTTTCATTAATTTTGTAGTCAAATAAAGGTCTTTATTTTGTTCTCATTTTGAAATTTATTTTTTCAGAATGAAGAGACAGATAATTAAGTATTCAAGAACATTTAGATTCTTCATAATTCATCATTAAAATGTAAATGTCTTTAATTAATTTGTTGACAAATAATAGATTTAAAATTGTTTTGCTGTCTGTTTCAGCCTAAGGTGGAAAAACAAAAAGTGGCATATGTTGAGATGGTCCTCAGACTCCTAAAATGGTGTAATGCTGTAAAAACAACCATAGTCCCTTGTTGTTGGGCAATGGACAACATCACAAACAAAACACCCTTCATTTTTGCATCTACTTATCTATGTTCATATTGAGGCAGTCATAAACAAACAAGGTATTTGCTATATAAATGAGATGGTTAATGTATTTCAGAAAACTTTTATTTATTTTTATTTGTTTATTTATTTATTGTGGTACTGGGATGGAACCCAGGAGCATTCTAACTCTAAGCTACAATGCCAGCCCTATTTTTTAGTCTTTACTTTTAAACAGGGTCTCTCTAAATTGCTGAGAGCCTCACTAAGTAGCAGAGGTTGGCTTCGAACCTGTGCAATCCTCCTGTCTCAGCCTCCCAAGTACTGAGATTACAAGCATGCACCACCATGCCCGGCCCATCAGGAAATTTTTAGATCTTACTTAGTGTTTAATGTGTACTTTCTGTGTCTTAAACCTTAGAAAATATACAAATTATTTAGAGCCCAAATTAAAATTATCTTAAAAGAACTCAGACCAACCTAATTACCTTTAGATAAACAAGACGAGTCTTAGAAAACCCTCTTATTTTCCATTTGAATTCTTCCCAGAAGCTGCCATCAAATTATAAGGTGACAGATTTGTAAAAATCACAGAATGGTCTTCTCATTTTAAAAGAAAAAATTGGTTGTTGTTACCTTTTATTTCTCTTCCCAAATTCTGAGGGAACACAAATTCAAAGAAAACTTTATCACTGTAGGACAGATAATTATAGATAATTAGTATATTTTCAGTTCTCCTCAGTTTATGCCTAGTCCTTTATAACTGCTAAGAACATTATTCAATAGAATTTTTCTGAAGTATCATAAGCTATTATGTCCATTACCAATTATAATGGCTATATTATGTATGGCATATCAACATCCAGTCCAAAAGCACCATTACCTCTGAACAGATTGTTTTCCTGCAATTAGATACTGTATACTAAGCTAGCTAAGAAAACAAGCATCAGTTCTTGGTACCCAAGCTCTATTTAACAGAATTGTTGCAAAGGTAAATGAGCAAAAAAGGATCTACAAATCTACAAGCACTGTGTGTGGAAATAAGCAATGATATTACACATAGATAAGGAATTATAATTAAAATAATAATAGTCATTACATCTGAGCTAATTAAAACTGAACAGCAGAACCAGAAACAAATTCACAAGCTCTTCAAAACTTTCTTCTCTTCTTCCAGCTTCTCCTCCTTCATTTGTTGTTTGTTCCCATAGCAATCAGCATTTACATAAAAGGCTCAGCATGTGGATTAATTACCACCATTAATCCAGCCATTCTTTTCACCTCACTCTCCAAACGCCCCTTACTAACCAACCAACTGGGTGCTTAACCAAACACCTAAGTTGATTAAACTATCCAGCTAGTTAGTGCAGTAAAATAAGTGAGCAACATTAAGACAACTATTTTAGATGGAATCTAAGAGGCTGATCAGAAGCTAGCATTTGAAATAATTTTGTAGGTAACAGGACCAATTATGCAAAGTAGTAATGGTTTTCTTTGGTACAATGGCAACTTTAGGAAGAATGGGAAGATTGACAGAAATAAGTACTATGAGAAGATTAAGCATTTTATCATTCCAAAGATATATTTTAAAGTTATATATGACACACATGAAATAATTATACAACCATTTTCTTATGGCTTTTTTTTTTGCTTTACCTGTTAAAACTAGTGTGGGTCTTTTGCTAAATTTTACATAATTTGGACTTAAAAATGTTGGGCCGGACGTGGTGGCACACGTTTGTAATCCCTGCACTTGGGAGGCAGAGTCAGGAGGATCGTGTATGTTTGAAGCCAGCCGTGCACACTGACTCATGAGACCCTGTTTCCAAATAAAAATGTAAAAATAGGTCTGGGAGTGTAGCTCTGAGGTAGAAGGGCTTCCAGGAACCCCAGTACCACCAAAAAAATTTTTGTAATATTTTTCACATTCCTTTCTCTCTCTAACATATATATTATATATAATCACATTTCCCCTATATATTTCTTTATGATATATATTTTGAACCTCTTAAAAATAAATTAAGGCCAGGCATGGTGGCACATGATTGTAATCCCAGCATTTGGGAGGAGGCAGAGACCAGAAGAACATAGTTTGTGAACAGCCTCAGCTACTTAGTGAGGCCCTTCACAACTCAGTGAAACCGTTTCAAAAAAATAAAATGACTAAACAAGAGGACCAGGGGTGTAGCTTGGAGAGAGAATGCCCCTGGGTTTCATCCCCAGTACCACAAAAAATAAATTAAAATGTAATATCCATGTTACCCCTAAATATTTAAATGTGTATTTTCTGACAAAGACAGAATTCTATTTATTTTAAAATCTTCCCTAAATTATTACCCACCTTTTAAAAAGTTGTTTCTTAAATTATAAAGTATTTATTGTCACAGTAGAAAATGCAAGGAATGAAGAAGATAGACCATCACCAACCATTCTCCATCACATAAAAATAAACACTTTATGTGTTTTATTTGAAAAATTTTAAGGACACCTTTATGATGTATTACTCTATATCCTTTAAAACACCATAATGATTCTCTAATGGCTCATAAAATAATTTTTAAAGTCCAGAACATAATAGTTTATCATTTACAGAAGAAAAACTTTAACATCTCAGCTTAGACTGGAAATACAGTGATAGTTTGTTACCCCTCATCCCCCACTACCTTGCTCTGAGCCTTGTTCTTTCTCCTCTAGTGCAGTAATTTCTAGCTTCACTATATCTCTCTTCCTTCCTCATTCTATTTTCATTCACTTATTTGCAAGAAGTCATTGTAACACAAGTTTGGGAGTCAGATGACCTGGGTGCAAGTCATAGCTGGCCCTGTAACTTGTATGATCTTGGTGAAGTTGCTTCCCTTATATTAGACTCAGTATTCTCAACTGCAAGAAAAGAGTGCTAACAATGAAAGAAAGTTCTTCAAAATAGTCCGTGGTTCATAGTCAGCATGTAATAAATATTGTTGCTGTTGTTTTTGCAGTTGCTGTTGTAAGTATGACACAGGGATATTTTGAAGGTAGGTATGACAATGTGTGGAAAATACTTAACAATGGTACCAGTGAATATGAGCATGTAACAAATAGTAGCTGTTGTTAGAGTTATTTCAGTATTAGTAGCAGGAGAAACATAGATGTATAAATCACTCTCTTTTCTCTTGGCAAACTAACTACATAGTATGTACAGTTGCCAGATTGATCCAACCCCATACTTCAAAGTTCAGTTCATTTGTGACCTTAACTACAGGCTTTCAGGAACTAACCCTCACAGCTAGCTAGAATATTAGCCTTCACTAAACTTCCATGACCTGGAAAGATAGTAGCCTTCACTAAATTTTCATGACTTGTTTGTTCTTCATTTTTCTTATAAAATTTTAGCATATTGAACTTTTTATTTTTGTTTACCAGTCTGACAAGGGCAATGGAAGTATTCATAACATAGAAATTAATAAAATGATTAACTTTTAATTATCAGTGGACTAATTTGTTCTATTTTTTTACAGTGCTGGAGATGGAACCCAGAGTCTTGCAACATGTTAAGCAAGTGCTCCCCTACTGAGCTATATCCTATATCCCTAGCCCTTCTTCCATTTTTTATTCATTTTATTTCACTAAATGAGGAATCCTTGTTTAAAATTGCCATTCAATAAAAGTTGGTTATGTGAATGAGGAGTGGAGTTAACCTTTGAAATCCCAGAAAGCATGTAATGTTAAGTTTTTCATATATTTTCCAGAGAGAATAAAATTTCAACTGCTTTTAATTTAGCTAGAAGTTATAAGCATAATTGGGCACTTCATTCCAAGTTTGTGCTAAGTTCAACTTGGTAACTTTTTGGCACCATCTTACAACTATTTCAAGTGGGAGTCTTTCATGGTGCACATATTTTTAAAATATTGTCATGCTGTGCCCAGGATAGTCACAGAACTTCCACAGCAAGTGCTCCTTGTTGAAATCCAGGGTTATTAATAATGACAAGTCATTTGGATACTTTAATTAGTGCCTAGCAGTATTTCCATTAGTTAATATGTATTTTTAACATCACAGTGCCTAACAACAATTGTGTAGATTTCCTTTGCATTGCAATTTCCTAACTGGATTATGCCATCCTGTCTTTGGAGCTCTTGTTAAAAATATTGAGAAGAAAACTTCTGTAGATAAAAGTCACATAGTTAATCAAAAGGATCTTTTTTGTCGTGGCCAAACCTTTTCCTCTATCCCTGTATTTAAATTTTATTTATATGTGGAACATATTGAAAATGGTATACATTTAGACTGTGCTTGGTGAACTCTTTCCCCCCATTCCTCTTCCCCCCTCCCAATAATGAGTGTCCAGGTAAACCAAGCTACATTCATACTCTTACACATATTCGTATGTAGCTCCTCAATTAATCAACCTCAGCTTTCTTCCTCTCCTATCCTTCCATTCTAGCTTTGCTGAGATTTCCCCTCCATCATCTGGAGTCCCTCTGGTAATACCAATACACCCTATCTTGGGCATATTAGAGAAAACATATGTCCCTTCTCTTTCTGTGCTTGACTAATCTCACTTAACATAATGTTTTCCAGGTCTTTCCATCTTTTTGAGAATGACATGATTTTGTTCTTCTTTATAGCTGAATAGAATACCATTGTATGTATTTGTCATAATTTTGCAATCCATTCATCTGTTGATGGAGACCTACATTGGTTCCATATTTTGGCTATTACGAATTGTGCTGCCATGAACATAGGTATGCAGCTTCTTTTACATTCTGACCCTTGTAGCCCTACTCACACACTTGATTCTAAATAAATTGATTCAAGGAAAGAAAATAAGATAGGGACATTCAAAAATTTCTTCAGAGTTATGAACATTCCAAACAATCTCAGATAATATTAAATGATCCCCCAAATTCTGTTGTCATAATTTATAAGCAAAAGTTAGTTCTGTATCTTTAGTAAAAGTAATGAAAATATCTCCTAATAATAAAGCATTAATAATGTGTTTAATATCTCCTTGTAATAAAGCATTAAAAATGTGTTTACCCAGACACTTAGGGAAAACATTCTTTGAGTAATGTGCAGTTTTTGTTGTTTTTTCTGTTTTGTTTAACAATGCATCCTCAAAACTAGAAAGCAGACTTCTTCCGGGAAGATGGCGACCAAGAAAAGCGGGGCTTAAGAGCCCCACTAACAATCAATCTCTATTACCACAAAATCAGCACCTTTCATAGCCAGGAAACAGCATCACCAGAGAAACAAAAAAAAATGTTAACTACAAGGGACAGAGAAAAAGAGGGCTGGAAAAACGGGACACCAGAAAGAAACCAGACTACAGTGCTGTGGCTGGAGCAGCGGCATGGAGCGGCGGGCGCCATCTTTTCTTGCAGCACCAGGCCCCAGATAGGAGGGGGACTCAGAACGGAGCTCAGAGCCACAGAGGAGGTACACCAGCCTCATGGCCAAGGACGCGGCAGCAGCATCTTACTGCCGGCGGCAGCGGTGAATTCACCTGATGGCTATGGCTACAGACCAACGCACTCAACAGCCCACCAGACTTCAGAGAGAAGCGATGGAAAGCGAGCCGAGGTGAGCTGCTGCAGAACAGCCGGGCAGGATTCGGCAGATTTTTCAGTGCAGGGAGCATCTAAAGTTCCCAGTGGCTGGGCTCAGCACACGCTGCAGGGACTCAGAGTGGAGCTCAAAACCAGAGGAGAAATACACCAGCCTCACGGCCGAAGGCGTGGCAGTGGCACCATATTGCCACCGGCAGCAGCAGCAGCGAATTCACCGAGTCCACTACAGCTCCATCTATGCACTCAACAACAGTGAGTCAAATTGCGGGCCCAGGAAGAGAAATCCCAGTACTGCACTCCCAGAGACTTGACCCAGTTGGGGAGTGGTGGTGGAAGAGATATCACACCATAGGATAACGCCCAACCTGGCACCCCCCATAGTCTAAAGCAGCCACTATTGACTCCCTGGGTCTGCGACTCTGTGATACAACCCAGTAAAGGAGAAGTAGAGTCTGAGATACCACAGACTCGAGATCCACAGCACCTTAAGTGAAGTCGTAGTGACCCGAGGGAAGAACCCAGAGAAGGCACAAACTTCTAAAATCATGGGAAAGAGGAATAACAATGGAGCAATGAATGCCCACAACCCCACTACATCAGAACCTGATAAAACAGAAATTCAGAGATTTCTAGAAGATCAAATCAGGAAAATAACTGTAGAAATAATAGAGGTGTTTCGAAAAGAATACAGAGAGAGCCAAAGAGAGATAAAGGATGTAATTAATGAAGTAAAGGCCTCAATTCAAAGTACAAACAACCAATTAGACCACATGGAGAATAGAATCTCGCTCTTAGAAGATGATCAATCCAAAAATGAACGCATAGTTTCTAATCTAGAAAAAAATATTCGACAACAGGAATCTAACATTGAAGAAATATGGGCCCATTTTAAGAGAGCTAACCTAAGAATAATTGGAATAGAGGAGGGAAAAGAAGGTAAAACCAAAGGATCAACAATCTCTTCAAGGAAGTAATAGCAGAAAATTTCCAAACATAGAGCAAGAGGTCAATACACAGGTCCAGGAAACTTATAGAACTCCCTTTAGACAGGATCAGAAAAGAGGATCCCCATGCCACATAACTGTCAAAATGACATTGTGGAAGCCAAGCAGAGAATCTTAAAGGCAACAAAAACAAAGGGCCAAGTGACATTCAGAGGCAAACCAATTAGAATCACTCCAGACTTCCCAAACCAAGTCATGAGAGCCAGAAGGGCTTGGAGTAACATATTCCAAACTCTGAAAGAAAACAACTTCCAGCCAAAAATTTCCTACCCAGCAAAACTTTATATCAAATTAGATGGAGAAATAAGCTTCCACAATGAACAGAAACTGAAGGAAATTTATGTCTTCAAAACCAGTGCTAGAGAAAATACTCAAAGAGATTAACTACAAAGAAGAAATAGGTAACACACACCAGAACCCGAGAAATAAGATTTTCCATCCAACAGACAACTAAGATTGGTTATCTGTGGAGATTCATTATTTATGTTAGTCTTTTACCTATCTCTAAATTGTATTGTTTGCTTTTATTGTTGCTAATTTTTAGGATTTCTAGTTGGAATATTAATATACCTTCAGATATAGCATTTGGAAATATTTTATCCCATTCTATCAGTAACTTTTAACTCTGTTTACATTATCTTTGGATATACAATATTTTTTTATTTTTTAGGGAGTTTGTATACCCTTCTGTTGCCTGTGCCACTGAAATCACATCCAAGTAATCACTGCCAATTTCAATGTTGTGAGGCTTTATGACCCAGATTTTCTTCTAAAAGTTTATAGTATTAAGATTTATATTTAGGTCTTTTATCTATTTTGAGTTAATATTTGTATATGGGATTAGGTAAGGGTCCAATTTATTCTTTTCCATGTAGTTATTATGTTTCAACAATATTTAGTTAAAAGATTATTATTTCCACCACCAAATGTTCGTGGAAACCTTGTCAAAAATAACTTGACAATATAGGGAAGAATTTAGCTCTAGGCTTTTATTTAACTCCAATGGTTTATATATCTGCCTTTAGAACAGTACTACACTGTTTCAATTATTGTAGCTTTATATGGTTTGAAATCAGAAAATATATATCTTCTAGCTTTGTTCTTTTTCAAGATCGTTTTGGGTATGTAGAATCCATATTCCATATTAGGATAGATTTTTTTCTGAAAAATAAATATATAAATATATGATAGTTTCACCTAAAAAATAGAAAAAATATTCTCTGGTAAGAAAGAAAGCAAAAAGAAATATTGAAATGTTATCTTTAAGTTATCAAAAGCTTGGTATCACACAAATGAAACTGTTATGTTAGATTATCATTTTTAATTTTGGATAAATTGCTATAATACTAGATGTCAACCACTAAGCAAAGCATGGGAAGGAGGGATGGGGAGGGAATGGGGTGGGGATCAGGTGGGGGCTGACTGGGCGATGTGTGCATGTATGTCCACAAAAGTTTTTTGTATCCCACTATGATGTATGAATATAGTGCACCAATAAAAAAAAAGTAGAAAGCAAAGTAGCCATGTGATAAATATTTAAGAACAAAGGCACTAATGAATAAATTCTATTTGCCTTGGATCTCAGAGTACCAAAACACTCTTAGCACCACAGACTATTTTTTAGTTGTTTTGATGGTAAAAGTACCAAGCATCTGTTCTAATTTTTATTAGGCAAATCCCATCAGGTGCTTCTACTAATTTTTCATAACAATTCTGGGTATTTCTGAGAATTTATATGAGAATCTGATGAAATCACCTTTTGCACTTGAGTTTGTTAGACCTTATTTTGTTTTTCTTTTCTTTCCACACCATCTCCCCCTCAAAACTGTTCTCCTACAAAACCCATTTATAGCACCTAGTACTATGCCCATGTATGTCTCTATTATGCTAAACATAATCAAGGGATTGCGTAGGGGATAGCTGGGCAATGTGTGCATGTATTTCTAAAGTTTTTTTTTACCTCATTATGATGTATGAATACAATGCATTAATAACAATTTTTAAATAAAAAAATAAAAATAAATTATATAAATTGGAAATCAAAGATGTATGATTATAATGCACCAATAAAAAATATCTTTTGGGGAACACTGGAGTCTAAGACCCTGATTTTAAAATCACCAGGCCTCTGAAAAAGGCCAACATTCTTATACATGGGTATTTAGTTATGTGTAACTCTAATTGCAAACTGCCTATCTCTAGTTTCTAGTTTGTTTTCTTCCTTTTTTTTTTTTTTTGCAGTACTGGGGATGGAACTCATGAGCATTCTACCTCTGAAGGACACTACTACCCCTATATTTATTCTTTATTTTGAAACAGTGTCTCACTGAGTTCCAAAAGCCTCACTAAGTAGCTGAGGCTAGCTTCAAACCTACACAATCCTCCTGTCTCAGCCTCCCAAATGCTGAGATTACAAAGGTGGCCACCTTGCCTGGCTTCTAGATTTTTTTCCCTTTGGAATAGAAACATGAACTACTAGGAGCCTGAATTAGATTAACAGATAGACTTTCACCCTCTGAGACTTGTCTCTGAAGATCTGTGCCCAGGATAGCATAACTATCATCAGGATGAGCTAGAGAAGGTCATATTTTACATGGTTAGAAGCCCTCCTTTTCAATTTAGATCATAACCTGGTCTTTCAATTTTGCACAAATAGAAAATTTTGCTTTAAAGTGCTATTGAGTACACAGGGTCCTTAATGACCTGGCTCCTATCAACGTGATTGACCTAATTTTCAGGCATTCTTTCCACAAACCATCCACCACCATACTTTGACATTTTTTTGCCTCACACTCTCAAAAAAATGAGGCATATGGTGGGATATCTTAGGGAGACATCAACTGGGTAAGGCAGTTGTTTGGAACAGGAAGCCCCACTGGTGCTCCCACCATGCCCAGTGATTGGAATGCAAGCTTGAGTTGGGGGACTTAAATAAAGATCTCTTAAGTGCTGTTGATTCAAATTAAATGCTTTCTCCTTCATGCTGTGATTTGTTTGACACTGATTTATTTGACACTCTTTCTTTCAAAGTTTACCATGCTCTGTATCATATTATCCTTTGCTGTGAACATGGATATATCTTTCACTGGATTATAGTCTTCTGAGTGTGTTGTGCTAAAGATGGTCTTGCAAAATGTCCACTCTTCCACTCAGCTATATTCCCAGCCCAAGATTTTAATTATGAAGACATAGTTGATTTCCCCATCTTTCTACAATACATGGGTACAATCAAGTTCAATATTTACTCTTTAGTTTTTCAAAAAGGAAGGTCTTGTGGTGGGACCTGAGTGTGTAGCCTTTTGGGAAGGATTCAGGTCTCACCCTCCATGTGACTGTCCTCCACTTCCAATCTAAATTCAAGGTACCACTGGAAAGAGATATATAAAATATGAAGATATGCAAGCAAATAGATCTATATTCAGATTTAGCTCATGGTTATTGAATACTCATTTGACTGATGAGGAGATGGAGACTCAAATAGCTTTCCCTAGCTTGCCAAATGTCACACAATTACACAGCTAGTAAGTGGTTCTGCCAGGACTGAAATTCAAGTACCCTGACACAAAGTCAAAATCTCTTTCCACAAACACCGAAACATTTGCTTAAATTCCTCTTTTCTTTTTACTGTACCTAGCTGTTAAAGAAGCAACATTCTGTGCATTCCCAATCGGAAAGAAGCTAAATATTCTGATTATGTGAGGCACATTTTATGCACAATTTTATTTCTTTATATATATATATATATATATATATATATATATATATATAATTGTGTGACTACTTGTATGTTTGTGACTTTTTTGTATGTTTGTGTGCTTTGTGTATTCATGTATTTAAGTGCTTACCTATTTATATGTGCATGTGTTTATTTTATTTTATCAATGCACTTATGTATTTATTTTTATAGTTATGAAATTCTTATCCTCAATGCTATTAGATAAGAGCACATCAGTTGATTATACCTTAATTTCCTACCAGATTTCTGAGGATTTCAGCTTAAAATGGGTTTTGCATATCAATTAAATAGACCTCAGCTGTCAGCTCTTGAGCTTCTAGAGGAGAGGACAGAGAACATATCTGTGAGAAGAGACAAATTGCAGAGCTTCAGAAACACCTCCAAGCCAACAGAAGCCTCAGCTACAAGAATGGGGTAGGGGGAGAAAAATCCAAGCTACCTAAGCTTAAACGAGAATGGTGTAAACAAGCTTGGGAGCAAGCGAGAAGTACTGTGATGCCAAGAAAGAACAAGGGGCTTCAGAGGTTTCAAGAGCTAAGGCTGGCTGAGAATAATAGCAGCAGAACTCAAAAAAGAGCCAACATGAAGGAGCTGAAACTTACCACCCTGAAAGTGATGCAGGACCAGTGGACCTTTACAAAAGCACACAGGAAAACCTCATTGAGGCACTGATGGCGTAGCCCAGAAACTGCAAGCAATCCTGAGAGGAAAACTGCTGAATAAATATCATGGAGCAGAGATTAAGTACAAATGAGGACGAAAATTGAGTTTTGGCCTCAAAAGATTAAAATAGCTTTTTACAGTGCAAGAAAAGGTACCTTTTCTTCAAAACATATCAAGGCAGTATGATATGCAAGTGTCTGACATCCATGATGGTGCCAAAATGAGAGTAGCCTTGAAACCATTATTAAGGAAATTTTGGGGGGAAAATTTCCAATGTTAAACATAGGTCTCAACTTATATGCAGGGAGAAATTAGAGATTCCCCACTCAAATATACCTCTCAAACTAAAAATCCATCACACCAAATTATACAGTTCTTAAACTTAAGAGAAAATCATACTTGAATCAACCAGAGAAAAGAAATATTTTCAACAAGATAAAGATCGGGGAGACTGAGACAGGAGGATTGCAGGCTCATGGCCAGCCTCCACAACTTAGTGAGACCCTCTCTGAAAGTAAATAATAAAAAGTAGGGATGGGGGTGTAGCTCAGAGATAGAATGTCCCTGGGTTCCATCTACAATGCTGCAAAACAAGCAAACAAACATATAAATAAACAAAATAAAATAGGGCTGAGTGTGTAGATCAGAGCAGAATTCTCCTGGGTTCATTTTCCATTAACCCTTCCAAAAAATAAACCATGTAAAGATGGGCATTGGAAACTCTGGAAAAACAGCTGAGTTGCTGAGTTTAGAAAAAATCTGCTGAAGCTTTTGGGTTTGAAACCTTACACAAACACCAAACAGAGCAAACAAACTTTTTTAATTTGGAGAGAAGAGCCAAGTAGTTGACAGTCAAGATAAGTTCAAGGCATTTGTCACTAAAACTTCCAAGCTACATGCTTTCCCCAAAACAGCCACAGCCTGTGAGAAGGTGCTCCTAAAGATAAAGTGACAATATTGACTTGAATGCCAAGTTTCTTTATAGAATATACACCTAACTTTTATAATTGCAGTTTTGCCAGGGTGATTAATGGAAATGAAAGTAAAAATGTAACATTAGACTGAGTTGTTATACATATATGCTAATATCTATGGCTACCCACACATGTCTCTAAACATATACATGTATATGTATGTATACATTCATACATACATAGTACATAGGAAAGTAGCATAAGAATAATTAAAAAGAAAATTGGGATGAGAGAAGGATAATGAGAAGGAAGATGTGAATACAGAAAGATAGCAACTCAATGTGGGGGGTAGGAAGACATTGCAATATTATGGGTTAAATAAGAAAAATAATTTTGTCATCAATCCAAATGCAATTAACTATACAAAGAGAAAAGGAAATATCCCAAGTGCTGCATGCATGTGTGTTTCTATCACTTTGAGACTTTCTAAAATGTATATTTAAAATGAATTAATAAAATTATATAAAAAAATGAACAGGCTTGTATACAGAAAGTTGTTCCCCATCCTTTCTCATGGGCACCTAATTTTTTTTTTACTACATCCTAGGGCACAAAAGAAACAGAATTCTTCGAAGATGTACATGTACACTGAAATAAATGTCTGTTAACTGATATTTTTAGAAACAAATTGTAAGCTGGCATGGTGGTGCATGCTTGTAATGCCAGTAATTGGGAGGCTGAAACAAGAGGATGGCAGGTTCACGGCCAGCCTCAACTACTTATTGAGACCCTCCACAATTTACTGAGAACTTGGTTCAAAATAAAGACTAATATAGGGCTGAGGCTGTAATCCATAGGTAGAATACTCCTGTATTCAATCTCCGGTATCACAAAAACAAAAAAAAGAAAAAGAAAAAGAAAAGAAAAAGAGATTTTAAAAAGCAGGTTATGTTGCAGGGTTGCATTTTTAAAATGCTAATTTGTGTTGCTCTTGCAATTTAGACCTCTCTGTTTCACTTTATATTATTTGTTAATCATACAATAAATAGGATAAAAGAACCCAGTTGTTGACTTCTATACTTTTTTTGGACAGGTGACTAAAAGAAAATAGAAAGAGCTCAGTTGTACATTCCTGAGTGGAATACACTCTCTTCCTCCTCATCATCTCCCATACAAACCCCTATGATTCATACACACTGGAGGCAAGTCAGACTCAGAAACAGAAAAAGGATTTCCTGGCACTGGCATTTTGAGGCATCCTGCCCTGTGTGTGTGTTGGGGGTGGGGGTCATATGTAAAGTACTAGAAACGTCTCTGACTTCCTGGAGCTGAGACTACCTGCTTTCCTTCTGGAGTCACTGAGGTCATTGAGTATAGGGTGAGTGGATATGGTAATATGGTGCAGGCCACCATCAGAGCCCTCCTGCATTTTATAGTTCTATCTCTGAATGTCCCCTCCACCTGCCTGGTATTCAGGAGCACACTCTTGCTCATGTAAACACAAAGTATTTTCAGATGCCAGAAAGATTGTTATTTGGAGACAGTACCTTATCTTGTTGGTATGTGGTATGTGAGACAAACAGAACCCTGTGGTCCTGCTAGATTGGAGCACCAATACCCCATTCACTCTATGTACCCATTAACTTTAAGTTAAATTCACTCAGGTAATTGGAATGTTCATTTGCTCTAGGACAGACACCCAGAAGTCTGGTCCATTCAGGCCTCTTACGGCTCACAATAAGTGTTTTGATTAAATAATTTCTGATTCTGGTTTATTATTTGCATCTGATTTATTCCAAGAAGCTTCCAGCAGTCCTGAAAATACCCTCAATGTTAGCTTCTGCGAGTCTTTTAATGCCCAGACTGCCCTCTTCATCACTGAAATGCTTGACAAAGCATATGTTGAAACCCAAGCTAAGTAGAGTGGCCTCAGCATTCTCTTTTAGTTCTATCTTTTACTGCTTCAAATCTCAGCTTTCTATTCAGTCTCACTGCTGGAGTCTAATACTCCTCACTGTTCCACAATACCACTCTCTTGTCCCAGCTAAGGGCTCCCCTCATCTTCTCTATACCCTCTTCTCTCAAGCATAGTGGCTGTGACTGGCTGGAAAATGGAGATGGCAGTAAAACACATCATTAACCTTTGAATATAGAGAGCATTCCAGATATCTAACACATACCTCAGGTGGACTACCATTACTTTGACATGGGGACAGGGAGCAGAAAGTGGGGGCTTTCCATTCTCCTGACAGTGTCTTAAAATGATCAGGTGTCTTGGGTAGTTTGGAAAGTGTACTAGTGAAATTCACTGTCCTAAAGCATAAACCAGAAGAAAGTGGTTTGCTAGTAAATGTTTTCCTAAAAGGCTTTCTGGGGAAGGAGGGTGTCTGGTTTGTAATATTTGTTCATTGCATGGTGAAAACTTTCTGACCACGGCCAATTTCAAACTACTGCTGTGATGCCATTGAATGCTGGGTTAAGGTGAAATACATACATTTGGCTCTCCTGAGTCAGAGTTGATGAGCTCCAGCATTTCGCTGAAAAGAGGCCAGTTTTGTCCTGTACATCTCTTATTTAGGATGATATAAGACAGAGTAAAATGAATTTAAACTTCCTGCTTCCCTTCTTTACTCTGAGCTCCAAATTCTTAAAACTCTGATGCACTTTCATGCTCCCCAGGACAGCTTTGTAAAAGAGTTGCTCTCTTCTCTTTAGGCTGAGAGTTCTGGAGCTTAGAAACCCTGTTTGAAAAATAGTTTAGTCTCTACACTCTAATACACTCCCTACTCCAACATATACACTGTGTGCTCAATAAAATCTAGTGTCTGGTTGTGATCTCATAATCTGTAAGGGATGACGTTTTTGACAGGAATCTTCTTTCAACCCTAGTGCTCAGAGTCTGAAAGTAAGAAGGATTATGGTTCAGAAATATCTTCTGGTTCCACCACCTCAGAAGTGGGTGGTGAAGGTGGAAGATCCAATGGAAATGCAGATCAAGGTAATGCAGAATCAAAGGAGGCCTGGCCATTAGGAACAAGATTGGTAATTCTCCAAATAATCCCTGAAAAAAGAAAAAAGAGTTCTTTAATATCAACTAACTCTACAGTAATTAATCAGGAGAGAAAGCCAGTAGTGTGTGTGTGTGTGTGTGTGTGTGTGTGTGTGTGTGTATAAGACTTAGAGTCAGAGAGCCACAGGCCTGCTGGGTTCCTAATGGGGGAAGACCAGCAAAGTCAATGTCAAGACCTTCATTCCTTCAGAGTTCCAACCCAGCATTCCGCTGGCCTACACTCCTAGATTTAGAATATTGGGCCACTCAGCATTTCTTCAGAGAGTCTGGCCAGAGATCATTTCTCTTTCTGTAGGCTGCAAGGTTCAAAACCTACTAAGGCAGCCTACAGACAGAGGATCTGGCATCTTAATTGTCAGACATAGTTTGAACGAGGGGCTTCAGTGAAACCTGAATAATCCATCCCTTGAAGACTCTGCAATGTCCCAGAGAAAAATGAGAGAGTAAGAATACTCACCCACACAGCTCCAGGACCTTCTCAGGCTTCTACAGACAGATAAGGAGATTCTGGGCTCTAGATTCAGGCTGTTGGTCTAAGAGCACAAGCTTCCACCAAAAAATTTGCACATTGTTAACAGTGCATTTGATTGGTGCTTTTCCCATTTACGAAGCATTTTCACATCTCTGTGGAGTTTTCTTTGCTTTTTTTAGTTTAGTCGTATCATCCAAACTGGCCAATGCTGAGGCAGCACAGGGTAGCCATTCAGAATGCGGGACAAGATTTACAAACTTCCTACATTTTAATTCTAACTCTGCCACTTTCTGACTGTTTGGACCTTGGGCAATTTGCCTAATGGCTCTGTTTCAGATTTTTTTCTGTAAAATGGGGCTAAGAATGATAAGCTACTTGGAGGTGTTGCTATAGGGATTAGAGTTAAGATTTATATAATACTTAATCTCTGGTACTATCATGGTGATTTCTATATAAATGTTTTGAAAATCAACATGGATTATTCCACTCTGACAGATAATAATTATCACTACTATGTTAGAAGCAAATATCAAGTTAGTCCAATTTTGCTTCCTCCACATTACAAAAACACTTGCTCTACCTTCTTTCTATTCTATTGCAGTCCTGATTTAGACACATGGTAACAACAAACTAGTGCATTTTTCATACTGTCATGGCCTACTCACTGGTTTTTCTTATTGCAGCCCTCTCTGACTTTCAAGGCTCTTCTTTTACTGCCTCCTACTCATTTTCCATCATATGTTATCCTTAGACTACAGATCCTTTAAGAGAAAGAACCATCGTCTTCTCTGAATTGCCAGCCTCCTGTACAATGCCTGCACAAAGAAAGTACCAAGAAACATGTGTTGAATTAATGGCTTCTTGCTGAATCCCAGCTCCTAACATTTTCAGGGAAGTTTTTATTCAATCCTACCCCAAAACCTGCATGATAGTAAGTGCAACTATTCTGAGGTTTTAATATAAGCAAATGAAGCTTGGAGAGGTTAAATAAATTGCTGAGAAACACATGTTCATATGGCTATTCTAATCATATCATTACACAATAATATGCAGTGTATGTGGGAGCTGAGAATACCAGGAAGCCACAAGTGGTATCACCTGGTGCATGAAGATACAATATTCAATTGGCCCATTGAAAGAGCTGTGACTTTATTTTTTACAGTTTGTTGTTGAGTTAATGTACTTGTCACTAAATGATCTGCTTTTTTTTTTTTTTTTTTTTGGTGGTGGTACTCAGCTTCCTGGAAAACCTTCTATCTCCAGGCTACACTCCCAGACCTATTTTATATTTTTATATGGAAACAGAATCTCTTAATCCAGCAAGGCTGGCTTCAAACCAGCATTATCCTCCTGTCTCTACCTCCCAAGTCTGGGGATTACACGTGTGCGCCACCACGCCTGGCTTATCTGCTATTATTATTATATTTTTTTGCGGGTCTCGGGGTGGAACCCAGGGGCATTTGACCTCCGAACTACACCTCCTGCCCTATTTTTTATTCTTTATTTTGAAACAGGGTCTCACTGAGTTGCAGAGGGCCTCACTAAGTAGCTGAGGCTGTCCGCGATCCTATGGTCTCACCCTCACAAATGCTGGGATTACAAGCGGGCACCACCACACCCCACTTTATCTGCTATTTTTTATGAAGGTAAAAAATTCACATGTGCATAGAAGAACAATTGGCTATTTCTTAGCCAGTTGGTCCTTGATGTGGATATTTCTTACCAATTGGCCCGTGAGTCCTTTGGATCTTATACTTTACTCCCATCACATATTATAAGTCAGGAGCTTTGATTAGTATCTCATCCATACATTATCTTTTGTGTGTGTGTGTGGTACTGGGGTTCCTGGAAGCCCTTCTACCTCCGGGCTACACTCTCAGACCTATTTTATATTTTTATTTTTGGAAACAGGGTCTCTTAAGCCAGCGAGGCTGGAGTCAAACCTGCGGGATCCTCCTGTCTCTGCCTCCCAAGTGAGGAGATTACAAGTGTGCACCAGCATGCCCGGCCATACATTATCACTTTTAAAAGTCTTTGTGGTCAACAATTTGTGAAAGATTGGTCTATATTTTAAACTCAGGTTGCTTGCTCTACATTAGTCAAGGAAGGCTTTACAGGTTAATTACAATGGTTAGTACTATTAGTAGTACAACAGAAGCAGTTATCATTAATTGAGTATTTATTATGTGACAGATCTACTCTCCACTGAGTTTTACCTGTATAATCATGTGAATTAGGTTCTACTGTCATATTTCAAAGATGGAAAAAAGCACTCAGAGAATTTAATTCACTTCATTGAGGTCACACAAATATTGAATGTGGAACTGGAACTGAAATCTAAATTTGTAGGTCTCAAATTCTGTGTGCTTTCTTTTTTTTCCTGCGGTTCTGGGAATTGAACACAAATGCATTCTACTTCAGAGCTACACCGCCCCTCAGTCAGTCCTATTTTTCATTCTTTTTTATTTTGGAACAGGGTCTTACGAAGGTGCAGAGGGCCGCACAAAATAGCAGAGGGTGGCTGCAAACCCGGATCCTCCTGCCTCAGCCTCCCAAGTACTGGGATGACAAATGTGTGTGTCACCACTCCCAGCTCAAGCTGGACTTTGAAGATTGGCCAACTTATTTAACCCTTTCTGAATTTCAGTTTCCTAATCTGTAAAGTCAAGTCGACAGAAGAACAACTTATCTTGCAGGATTGTTGTAAGAATAGAAATAAATAAATACTATGGACTGGAAGCACATAGTAGGCACTTAAACAGTGGGGGTGATGTTAATGGATGCTCAAGGCGTTCAATGAGCACAGGATTATCTGAGATATCTTTAAAAGCACTGGGGAGGTGGAGAGGAGGATGTACAGCTCTGGCTGATTTTAGCTAGCCCTCTCCCCTCTAGCATACAGTGACCCAATGAGCCTCTGAGCGACAAGTAGGGGGCAGGGGCCTGAGTTCAGCTCAGATAACCTCTGCAGGGAGAGAGGTAAGGAGCTGGGAGGGGCATAGGCCCTCTGAGGTCTGCAGGTGAAGGGCTGAGTTGGTGGACTTAGGCTCAAGCAGCCCAGCGAGGGAGGGGCTGGGGCCGGGGCGGGCCGTGGGCAGGAGGGGGCGAGAGGGAGGCGGGGCTCGGAACCAGAGAGGCTGTCCTTAGACAGCTTTGCTCATGCCGGGCAGTTTGCTGCATCTAGAGGAGCTCACTGGAGAATCTCCAGCCTCCGAGCGGGCCTTCAACTACCGTAAGTACCTGCAAATGAGCGCATAGTCCAGTGGCTGAAGATTAATTACTGGCCACCCGATCCTAAACAAAAACCCGAAAGAGTCTTCCTGCTGTAATTAATTGCTGCAAATCAAATTGCTCTTCAGCCTGTCCCCCAACCCCCTTCATTCCTGCCTTTCTCCTTCTCTCCCCGATCCCAGCCCTGCCTCACTGGGAATCTCTGGGCACTGTAAATTCTTCCCTTTTCCTTCTCAGTCTTCCCTCCCAACCCTCACCGGAGCAGGTACCCTGCGGCGCCACTCGGAGCCCAACCGTTTTGATTGCTGGAGCCCTCAAAGCTATGCAGGGGGCGATCCATTAGACATTTTGGATATGTCACCCTCACAAGCACTGCAGCACTGCCTAAGGGTGGGGAAAAGTGCTTGGAATGTAGTGGGAGGGGAGGCTAAAATGGTTAAACAGACCAAGTTGGGGATGGGGGTGGGGTAGGATGAAAGGGCAAAATGGGCGTGGCCAATTAACCCGAAGCTTAGTGCTGTTGCCATGTTCCCTGGGCATAAAATTCATCATTTTGGCTGCATATAAATTGTACTGTTTCTTTAGTGATTGAAGAATGATCAGTTATGCTGAGAAGCCCAGTTTTATTGACTCCACTAAAGCCCCCAGGAGGCAACGACCCTGGTTTGGGGGTCCATGTGGAAAGGCTGGAACCTCAGATGGCATTTTTTGGGTAGGATCCCAGGGTGTACCTTTCCCTTGGCAATGGAACCTGCCTTCTCCCAAAAGATCCTGGCCCGGAGCCTCAGGGGAACAAAGCAACAGGGTGGCATCCAAGCCTTGGCAGGACCCTTAGAGAGGTGGGAAGAAGGGGTTGCAGGAATTGAGATGGCAGAAACATCTCAGGGCCTTAAGCCATTTGGATCTCCCCTTGGAAAAGCAAAAGAAACAACCATCTTTTCACATAATGTGAAACATCACAACAAAGTAAATAGATATTATTCCCCCTTTTAGCTGATAAGGAAAGTTTAGAGAGGATGAATGAGGCAGTCTTCAATACTGAGTGAGAAATGAAAAGTAGAACTCTGTCCACCTGTTCTCTATAGCCTAGATGTTTTAAAAAATGAATCCTCCCCCCTTGCCCCTTCAACCTGCTCATATTAGTACAGGACAAAGTTTGAGGCTCTGAATAGAGACTTAGCAGAGGAGAAATAGCTCGAGTTTGTAGGGTAAAGATACATCTGCCTTGAGGAAAGTTTACTGGAGGGGGTACAAAAATCAGACATTAATCATATATATATATATATATATATATATATATATATATATATATATATATATACACACACATGCAAGGCCTGTGGTTGATAGTGACTAGTGACTTTTGGAAAAATCAAGAGGCCTCCCTGAACGCAGACATTGTTGCTGCTATATTTCATAAAATTTCCAACAATTCTATTTCCCTTAGTGACAATGACCAAAACTGCTTAGAGGTAATAGGCACCAATGAATCATTTACACCTTGTATTAATTAAGTATAAGCAGCTTGACTGGCCAGCACCTATTTGAGTTGGGAGTACTGAAGTTTTGGGGGTAAGAGACAAGATGAAGAGTAATACCAAATCTGAGACATTTCATAGAAAGGAAAGTTTTCATGGCTGAGACAGCTGTGGGAGGCTGAGGAGGAGGACAAGGGCTGCCTTTGGAAGCTGAAACAGTAGTTTTAAAGCATAGGCCTTGGAGCTAAACATGGACTTGAATTTCAGCTTGAATATTTAGTGTTTTTTGATATAGGGCAAATTTCATATCCTCTCCAAGCTTCATTTTCCTCATCCACAAAATGGGAATAACAGGAATACCTCCTTTGCTAAGTTTTTGGAGGACTTGGGGTACATGTGTGTATATGTGTTTGTGTGTGTATGCACACCCATGCAAAGGCTTTGGAAAGGTGACACACCTCTGCCATATCCCCTATCCCATGGGGTTTCTGCCAGCCTATATCAGTTCACCTTTGGAGTTTCTGAGATCCCAAGGACAAATAGATATTTCAACAAAAGTGACATCCTAGATACCAACAAAGACCTATGGTTCAGGCATGGGGAAGTGAGGAAAGGGGACAAGGAGATGGAAGAGCAAGTGGTTTGGCTTGGCTGAAAAAGTAGAATGCAGGGTGTCAGATGCACTTAAGCAAACTACACTAAACCTTAAGAAGCAGGGCAAGTCCCCTGAGTAACAACAGTTCTTCTTTTAGATTCCACCACCTTCTGAGGGTCAAAAACCTTCAATACGTGGGGTGCATATCCAGCACCAGAGACCTGCGATCCTGGGCAGACCAGGGGAGGGGCCGTCATGCTGCGGTCATTCACTGTCTTGCTCTTTTGCATTCGTGAGTACAACAAATGGGTTGAGGGACAAGTGACTCTGTCATGACTTCCTCTATGTGCATATACCTTGGGGAGGGACAGGAGAATTGTAGGGCAGGGTGGAGACGAGGGGGCCCTCCTTCACCAGAATCTCTCTTTTCAGGGCTGAGTCTGGGCTCTCCATCCATAGGTAAGTGAATCCCACCCCCTCGAGGAACTTCCTTCCTGAATGACCCAAGGCACTGGTCTGCCTGAATGGCCCTGACTGTAACTGTCTTGATATCAAAGAATACAATTGAGCTGCTAGGGAACCAGAGCTTTTGTGACTCAGTTTTCAGTAGAAAAATGAAGAGCTGAAAGAAAGACAGTATACTTGCACTTTAGTTACCAAGTCATTGTAACCCCTTCAACAAGTCTGGGGTCCCTGACTTATACCCCACATGAGCAGACACTCCTATACTCAGGGAAGGGTGAAAGGAGTGATACGGGTTGGGGTGATTTTTAGGAACCCTATAGGATATTTTACAGGAGGGAGAGGGCTGGACTGCTCATATCTTTGTGATTTCACATTTTTGGGAATGACAGTGATGGAATCTCAGCCGGAGCTGTGGATAGAGTCCAACTACCCCCATGCCCCTTGGGAGAACATCACGCTTTGGTGCAGAAGCCCCTCCCAAATATCAAGCAAGTTCCTGCTGCTGAAGGATAAGACACAGATGACCTGGATCCGCCCTTCCTACAAGACCTTCCAAGTTTCATTCTTCTTGGGGGCCCTTACCAAGTTGAATACAGGTCTTTACAGGTGTTGCTACTGGAAGGAACCGGGCTGGTCAAAACCCAGTAAAATTCTAGAGCTGGAGGCACCAGGTAAAATATAGAGATACTCAAGAATAATTCCTAGCTCCTGGGGTTTCCAAGGAAGGGTTCACTTCATTCATTCATTCATTCATTCATTCATTCATTCATTCATCTCCAGTACAAGCAAGTATGCATTCCACAGTTAGTAAATTAGTGAAATTAGTGCCTACTATGTATTAGGTAATGTACAGAGAGGATCTAAACTCTGGAAGTATGTGTTGGGGGATGCCAAATAAGAATCATGCAGGGAAGCCTCATTTAAAACAGAAATCTCAAATGCTGCTTCCAGGGCAAGACTAATTCCAGATCATTCTTTTCTTCCAGGTCAGCTGCCCAAACCCATCTTCTGGATTCAGGCTGAGACTCCCCCTCTTCCCGGATGTAATGTTAATATCCTCTGCCATGGCTGGCTGCAGGATTTGGTATTTATGCTTTTTAAAGAGGGGTATGCAGAGCCTGTGGATTACCAAGTCCCAACCGGGACAATGGCCAAATTCTCCATTGACAACATGACACCTGAGAATGAAGGGGTTTACATCTGCCGCACTCACATCCAGATGCTCCCTACCCTGTGGTCAGAGCCCAGCAACCCCCTGAAGCTGGTTGTAGCAGGTGGGTGTGGCCATGGCTGCTGGCATCTGACAATTGTTATCCCTGGGATCATGGCTGGTTGAGCCAGGGTTTCTGATTTTGCTTTCTTTAACCAGTTCCTATACCCTGAAAGGTCCATGAGGTAGAGCCATTTGACATTTTACTGAGACACAAATTAGAATCACACATGCTCGCAAGGCAACTGTATGGGAACCAAACTTTTGGCTGGCAAGTGAGCCGAGGCAACACTCCAGCAACTTCAGCTCATCATACCTTTGTTGTTCTCTACTTGTTAAATATCATGCATTCATTAATCATCAGTATTTATTGAGCACCTAATATGTGCCAGGCACTGCAACTGCAATCTTATAAAGAGATTTTTTTTCAATTTTCAAGTGTGCATTCATTTGTGTGTGGTATAGAAATGTGTGATATGGAACAGATTGCTAGTGTTGGTGATTAAAAACAAAACAAAGATCAAAGAAAGTGACAATTTTCACTTTAGAAATGGCTTCATAAATTACTCTGGTCTTACATTAATAGAATCACTAAGGTAGCATAAAGTTCTAAACACAGCCAAAGGCTCCCAAAATGTCCAAATGCCAGACATATATTCCAGTCCAAACTCCTGCACCCCTTGATCTGGATGTTTCTAGATGTAATTGGCCATATTTGTTTTAATTCCTCCATCAAGTTAAATAGATTTGGGGAAAAAACATATATTGCTATATAAAAGTGCCCTAGATTTAGAAGTAGTAATCCTCGTTTCTGGTTTCACCTCTAACAGTGCCTCCCTGTGTGGTCTTGAGCAAGTCACTTTGCTTCTCTGTGGTTTGGTTTCCTCCACTCTAAAATGAGATAACATCTTTATCTGACCTATTGTATAATGCCTCTCTATGCCTCAGTTTCCTAATCTGCAAAGTTGGTATAAGAATAATGCCTACCTCACAGGGTTGTTGTGAGGATTTACCTAAATATAATTTGTACAGTGCCTGGCATATAAGTTCTCAATAAATGGTAGATATTAATTTTAATAATATAGCTTTTTATTGAGGGACAAAGAAAAAAAGACTGCCTATTTGAACTGTGTATATGGATTTGTTGTGCACATACCTTTCTGGCATAGATTCCACCAACACACACTTCTGCTGATACCTGCTCAACAGTATCCCCCACTAGGATCCCCACTAGTCTGTGAGCTTTTTTCAGGATGGGACTGTGTTCTTTACTCTTAGTACCCCTATATCTATCTGATACCTGACACTTCCTAAATGCTTCATGAGTGTATGATGGAGCTGATCCTTTCACAGTGGAGGGTGGGGGGTTACCTGTAATTGGGTGTGGGGTATGGAATGGCATGGGGTGAAATCTGACCTCATATTTTTCCTACAGTCGCATGAAAGAATGACCCACAGAAATGAGGATAGGGTATCATTAGTAGAGATTTCACTGGGCTGCAGATGTCTTAACCAAATCCTCTTTATTGGCTTCCTCCAGCTTCTTGGTGAAAGTCAGAACTTAAGTCTTTATTGGCTTCCTCCAGCTTCTTGGTGAAAGTCAGAACTTAAGTGAGCTTAATGTGTTCAAAAGATTTCCTTAATATGGTAGTAACATTCATGCTCTTAAAAGATGGAACCGAAGTCATTTTCAAAGGTTCACTTCTGCAGATGGTTGGAATAACAACATTTTTCACTTCAGGCACCTGAAGATAAAGGGAATTTGCATGTAGCTATTCTACTGAGACACATACATACACATAATTAGAGATCAGTGGAGCAGGTAGGTTCTGGCAAGTGAGGGGCATACATGAACCTACCCCCTTTGTTACATCCTAGAGGAAGCAGAAACTCAAGAAAGGGAGAGAGAGGAAAAGGCAAACTTCAGCTACTACATCTTGTCCAAATAAATTAGGAATGTAAAAGAATAATAAGGCATCATCCTACCTCTAACTTCGAGGTCTCTTCACTTTCTAGGACTCTACCCCAAACCAACTTTGACAGCCTATCCTGGGCCCATCATGGCACCTGGAGAAAGCCTGAATCTCAGGTGCCAAGGGCCAATCTATGGAATGACCTTTGCCTTAATGAAGCTTGAAGACTTGGAGGAGTCCTTTTACCATAAGAAGCCAATAAAAAATGAGGCATACTTCCTCTTCCGTTCTCTGAAGATCCACGACACTGGGCATTACCTCTGTTTTTATTATGATGGCTCATATAGGGGCTCTCTCCTTAGTGATGTCCTGAAAATATGGGTAACTGGTAAGAGAGGGGTATGCTATGGAACCTCTGTTAGGGGATAAGGATATAAAACTCCCTCTAGAACTCCTAGAGAAGCTAATCATGCACTCAGGGCCAACAGTGGAGCAAGGAGTGCAATTCATAGACAAATCTGGGCTTAGGCAGGGATTTGACAAGGGTAGACTTGAGAAAAAGAACTCTAAGTATCAGGAAGTTGAAAAGCAGACCATGTCTTTATTTCGGGTCTCATCCTAGATACTTTTCCCAAGACCTGGCTACTTGCCCAGCCCAGTCCTGTGATCCAAAGGGGTCAGAATGTGAGCCTGCATTGCCGTGGACCAGTGGATGGAGTGGGGTTTGCACTTTATAAGAAAGGAGAAGACAAACCAATTCAATTTTTGGATGCCACCAGCATCAGTAACAACAAATCATTTATCCTCAACAATGTGGCCTACAGTGATGCTGGCATCTATAGCTGCCACTATCTTCTCACCTGGAAGACCTCAATTAGGATGGCAACACACAACTCAGTGGAGCTCGTGGTTGTAGGCAAGTGCTAACAATTTTTTGTTTTTTTTTTATCACTGCCCTATTTGTTTTTAAACACAATTACAATATTCTAAGAAGTAGCCCCCAGTACTTGGGAGGCTGAGACAGGAGGATCACAGATTCTAAGCAAACCTTAGCACCTTAGCAAGGCCCTGTTTCAAAACAAAAAATAAAAAAGGGCTGAGGGTATAGCTCAGAGGTAGAATGCTCCTGGGTTCAATCCCCAGGACTGATGATAGATAGATGATAGATAAATGATACATAGATAGATGATAGATAGATGATAGATAGATGATGATGATGATGAAGATGATAGATAGATAGATAGATAGATAGATAGATAGATAGATAGGAACAAACTTGTGTCCCTTTACATGGTCTTGTGTCTGTGAGCATGGTCAAGTTTGGAAGCCCTAATGAAGTAGAAGTGGAGAGGGAGAGAAGATGAAATAAAGGGCTCAGAAGCATTTGGTGAGAGAGAAGGTATGTGGTCTGAGGTTGCATCTAACTCTTGTCTCTGGATTGGTTTCAGATCAGCCCCCCAAACCTTCCTTGTCAGCTTGGCCAAGCACTGTATTCAAGCTAGGCAAGGCCATCACCCTCCAGTGCCGAGTGTCTCATCCAGTGCTTGAATTTTCTCTGGAATGGGAAGAAAGAGCAACATTCCAAAAATTCTCAGTAGATGGCAACTTCATCATCACCAATGTTGAAGGAAAAGGCATAGGGACCTACAGTTGCAGCTATCGTATAGAGGCACACCCTAACATCTGGTCACACCGCAGTGAGCCTCTGAAGCTGATGGGACCGGCAGGTGAGAGGGTCACTCTTCCTAGAAATGTCCCTCCAGACTTCTGGCACCCCAGAGCAGTGCCCCAAGAAAGGTGTGAGAAGGAAAGTAAGGGACTTGGAAATCAGGCTTCATAGATGGGGGCACCTTTTCCCTGGAGTGGTCTAACAGTCAATTGAGCCAGGCGTGGTGGTGCACGCTTGTAATCCCAACATTTGGGAGGCTGAGACAGAAGGATCACCGTTTGAGGCCAGCCTCAGCTACTCAGTGAGGCTCTTTGCAACTCAGTGAGACCCTGTTTCAAAATAAAAATAAAAAATAGGGCTGGTGGTGTAGATCAGAGGTAGAATGTCCCTGTGTTCCATCCCTGGTACCATGAAAATAAATAAATAAATAAATAAATAAATAAATAAATAAATAAATAAATAAACAGTCTAATGAAAATAGCCATCAGGATACTTTGAGGGCTCCCCTTCTCCTTGAAAAGAAAGGCCACTTCTATCTCGCCTCTTCAATAGGAGCACGCTTGATGACGAGCTCCCTCTCCACTGTGAATATTTTCATGTTGCTCTGCCTCCATCATCCCCCTATCCCTGATTCTGGTCTTCTCTGGCCACAGGTTTTCTCACCTGGAATTATGTTCTGAATGAAGCGATCAGGTTGTCCCTAATCGTTCAGCTCGCTGCCTTGTTACTGGTAGTGCTGTGGATAAGGTGGAAGTGTCGGAGGCTCAGAATCAGGTAATTGTCTTGTCCCATCCCCCCGTTTTCCACCCTGAGACCAGGTTCTCCCAGTCTCAGAAGTTGGTTGTGTTACAGTTGAAATGAGCCAAAAGGGCACCCCCAAGTTCCATCCCCCTCTACCTTTGAGGCTCAAGAGACAAGACATTCTCACCCCAGATGATTCTTTTGCCGTACAGAGGGGTTCATCACCCAAGCCACAGGGTGTAGAAATTCACAATTCTCAGAGGCTGGAGAACTGCAATTGCTGACCTACCCCTCCTAAAAGTTGCCCCCAAATCATACCACCCCTCCTGCATGATGCCTGTGTACCTGAGTTAACTCAGTCTGAACTTTTTCCATTATAAGAACCCACACTCTCTCTCAGGTGGTTATCCAACTTTCCTCCCAACTTTTCCCCTCCCCCTAACTCTTAAGGGCTCAAGATGATTGTGGCCCATTCTAGTTGCCTTAGAAATCAGTCTCTCTGTCATTATGGCCTCCAACCACCTGTGGAGGGCATCTTAGGAGTATAATTTTGATCTGGCTGAGCATCTTATGAGCCAATGGATGGAGCTAGGGGAGTCAGACCCAAAAATAGCCGGTCATATAGGTTCTCCTATCATTTACTTTGATCCTTCAGCATCTTCTGGGCCATCCACCTCCCTCCTTGATCCCTTGGCTTGTTTTGGGCCACTCCACTTGAGAATGAGAAGTGACAGCTCCTAAACTGGTGGTGGCCTCACCTCCCAAATGCTTTGCCCATTTCCCTGAGTCCCTGCTTCTAGCTGTACCCATCTGCCACTGAGATCACAGCCCTTTGTGCACCTGGGAGTATTCAATACACAATGGGTGATGACTATGATTATGTGTGTCTGTGTTTTCCCCTGGTAACAGAGATATAGAGTGCTTGGGTAACGACACAACAGCCACCTGAGGCATCTGCACAAATCACCACCTTTCAGTTTTCAGAAGGCTTCAGTGGAGTTCAAGTTCTAGTTCTTCCGAGCTTCTGTCCTGTGTCTCACACACATTACTATGACCTCTAGGCCAGGGGTTAGAAAAATGTAGCAGCGTGTGTGCCACTCCAGCCCAGAACCATTGCATCAAAGAATGAGATCAGAAGTCAGATTTCATAGAAAGCAGCTCAAAAGGCATATAATCTCCTCACAAGTAAGGGGGTGGAAGCCAACAGTGTTTGCTAAGTAAAAATTGTCAAGTAGATTTTGGCTGCATATCATCTAATTCAACAGGCCCTGCGCCCAAGCTCAAGGCTGCTGCATATTTGCAGTGATTATCTGGCTTGGGGGAGGGGGGCACCACTCTCTGACAAGCTTAGCTCAGCAATGACAGTCTTCCAGTAATTCATCACGGCTGCCTAGGCAACCCTTCCATAACAAAGGCAGGTGAGGCAGGTCGGTCTGAGGACCAATACTGCCATAATAACAACTGCTTCCAAAGTTAAACTTGATGAGTGAGAAATACTCAAGATTTCTCCCTCCCCCCACAACACCCACCACCCAGAGCTGCCAGTCACTCAAGCTGAGCTCCAGGGGTTCTGAAAACTAGAACAAACAAAAGCAGTTTCCCATCTGACATCTCAATTCCAGCAACAGCCCAATCAGGAAACATGGGGAGCTGATATATGATATAGGCTGGGGAGGAGTGAGGGGCGGGGACACAGGTCATGAAAGAGCAAGGAGTTTTAAGGTGGTTAGGTCCTCAAATATAAAGGCCACCGATGGCAGAAAAGATCACATCCCATTATCCTGGCCATATCCAATCCCCATTGGGTAGAGAGTGAGCCAATGACATAAATTGCCGCCCCCTTCTCTCCGCCCTCCCTGTAATCCCAGCAACTCCTCTCATCTCTTTTCTGGTCTCGCTAGAGAAGCCTGGTTGCTGGGAACAGCTCAAGGCGTCACTATGCTGTTCATAGTCACAGCCCTTCTCTGCTGTGGTGAGTACAAGGGGGTGGGGAAGGGGTCTGGGTAGGAGGCCAGGAAGAAGTTCCGTGGAGGGCAACAGAGCCCTGAAAACAGTTTCTATTGCAGGACTATGCAGTGGGGTATTGACAGAAGAGACTGGTGAGTTTTCCCCTGCTCCAGACTGGGACATTCCTCTCTGGAGATCTGAAATAACTACAGAGTGTCAGTGTCAGTGGCCAGAGAGTGACTTGTTGGGAGGGAAGGACAGCCAAGAAGGGGTACTTGCTAAAGCTGCTGGCAAAATTCAGCCTCCAACTCTGCCATTCTGCCTACAATGTCGCTCTGCTTCTGCACTTTTCTGAGGCTCAGCTGAAACCTCTTCTTTCCCCTTCCCTTGCACCTGAGAAGGGAAAGACGGAAAGAGTTGGGAACTGGGTAGAAAGGGTAAGTGGGCATTGTGATCTGGGTAGGGGGTTCAAGGGCAAGGAGAGTAGGGAAAAGAGGAGAGAGGATGGCTTTATTAACTCTGCTGTTTCTAGAAATAATCATGCCAACTCCTAAGCCTGAGCTGTGGGCAGAGACAAACTTCCCTCTGGCTCCCTGGAGGAACTTAACCCTGTGGTGCAGAAGCCCTTCTGGCTCAACTAAGGAATTTGTGCTGCTGAAGGACGGCACCGGGTGGATAGCTACTCGGCCGGCCTCAGAGCAGGTCCGGGCTGCCTTCCCCCTTGGTGCCCTGACCCAGATCCACATCGGGAGTTACCACTGCCATTCATGGGAGGAGATGGCTGTGTCGGAGCCCAGCGAAGCTCTGGAGCTGGTGGGGACAGGTAAGTAAAGGCAGAGGGTCCCTCTGAAGTGACCCCCAGCGCTCCTGGGCCCCCAGTACTATAGAGGGAAAGAGAACAGGCACTGGGCTGGGGGAGGGGTGAAGGGAGAATGAGAGGAGACTGACAGGAGGCGAATGGCTGGCCCAGGATAAATTTCTGTTTTGCTGATACAGTGACTCTGAGTGTTCCCTCTGGACATCTCCAAACTTCTGACTCCTCTTCCACCCCTTCTTTTCCAGACATTCTCCCCAAACCTGTCATTTCTGCTTCTCCCCCAATCCGGGGACAACAACTGCAGATCCGGTGCAAAGGATGGCTGGCAGGCATGGGGTTTGCTCTGTATAAGGAAGGGGAGCAGGAACCTGTCCAGCAACTTGGCGCCATTGGTAGAGAAGCCTTCTTTACAATTCAAAGAATGGAGGATAAAGACCAAGGCAATTACAGCTGCCGCACACACACTGAAAAGCGCCCCTTCAAGTGGTCTCAGCCCAGTGAGCCCCTGGAGGTTGTCATTAAAGGTAAAGCTGAAAAGAGTGTTGTGAGGAAGGAGGAGAAACTAAAAACTAAGCCCGGTCAGACACTCCTTTCCCCAGGGCTAACTTTGCTGCTGGTTCTAGAGCCTGTATCCAATCTTAGAGCCAGGCAGGCGTGGCACTGGGAGTGCCAGGGCCTCTGGCTGCATGATATTAATAGCCATAATTGTTATTAATAGCTTGGGTTTGTGGAGGGTGATTTAATTTTTCTAATTATTTACCCATCAATTCTCTCATTTAACTATACAGCAATTCTTCAGGGGAGGTAAAGCAGGTACCATTCCTCCTTTCATTCAAATGGGCAAACTGAGCCTCAGTGAATTAACAAAGCTCCAGTGAAAGGTCACCTTTTTCATGAACTTTGATTGTTTGCCACAGTGATCATGAGGACTCATTTACAGGCAATGAAGGACATGGGTATTGAGTCCCTGTGTGTGAGAATTTTAATTGTGCAGGGCATTGTGGTGTACTCCTGTATCACAGGACTTGGAGGCCAAGACAGGAGGATTGCAGGTTCAAGGCCAGCCTCAGCAACTTAATGAGGCCCTCAGCAACTTAGTGAGTCCCATTTTCAAGAGGAAAATAAAAGAATGGCTGGAGATTTAGCTTGCAGTTACAAAGCCCCTGGTTTCAATCCCCAATTCTGAAAAATAAGCACTGTAGAAGGCCCAGCAGTTTCCTAGAATCATTATTTTCTTGCTTGCTTTCCCCCCCTGACTTTGGTTTTGTGTTGTGTGTATGCACGTGTATGTTTTCCTTCTAGAAATGTACCCCAAGCCATTCTTTAAGACACGGGCCAGCCCTGTGGTCATCCCTGGAACCCGAGTGACTTTCAACTGCTCCACCCCCCACCAGCACATGAACTTTATTCTTTACAAAGATGGCAGCGAAATAGCATCCAGTGACCGCTCTTGGACTAATCCGGGGGCCAGTGAAGCTCACTTTCTGATCATCTCGGTGGGCACTGGTGATGGAGGAAACTACAGCTGCCGCTATTATGACTTTTCTATCTGGTCTGAACCCAGCAACCCTGTGGAACTCGTGGTGACAGGTCAGGAAGAGAGAAATCCTGGAGGAGGTGGTGCCAACCTTGCAACAGCAGGGCTGTTGTGGGGAGAGGAAGAAATGTTTCTTCTGCGAGACACTGCAAAAGTGCTTAGAACAGTGCCTGACACATGGTGGCAAGTTCAAGTAGGATAGTTACTCATATTATTATTAGAGAAAGAAGAGAGAGGGAGACAAAGGAGAGAAGGGAGGCAAGTCATTTGCTTCTGAGGAAAGAAGTGAGATGAAATGTTAGAACCAAAAGCCTAGCTCGACTTGCCCTATTTCTGAAATCTTTGTGGCTTGGCCTTGAGCATTGGGCTCAGTGTTCACTTTTTCTTTTGCTAGATTGTCAGAGATTGGTGGGATGGATGGCCTTCAGAGGACAGGAGAAGACCTTGAAGTGTCATTTGCATGTTATGCAGCCATTACAAATGGTTGTTTTCAAAGGCTCCCAAATATCATAGAAAATATGTAGAATATAAAATTAAATGAAAAATATCAAACTACCTATCTGTGAATACAACAGGATGACAGTTATCTAAAGAGTTATAACTTCATAGAACTGGTCATTTACAGAAAAAAATAATAGAAAATATGTTAAATAATTATCTTTGAGTTGGTGAAACTGGTTTCTGAATTTTTTTACTGTATTTTATAATTTCCTACAATAAATATATTGTTTCTTACAATAACAGTATGAAAGATATTTGCAGAACACAAATGGGTGGACCTCTCTCATGGTGTTATCTCTTTAATTTCAGAATTCTACCCCAAGCCCACTCTCCTGGCACAACCGGGTCCAGTGGTACTTCCTGGGAAGAATATAACCTTGCGCTGCCAGGGGATTTTCCAGGGTATGAGGTTTGCCCTCTTACAGGAGGGAACCCAGACTCCCATAAAGTTCCAGAGTGCCTCAGGAGACTCAGCTGACTTTATCCTCCACGCTGTCAGAACAGAAGATTCTGGGAACTACAGCTGTATTTACTACGAGACAACCATGTCAAACAGGGGCTCATATCTCAGCCTGCCCCTTACAATCTGGGTGACTGGTAAGGACAAACAAGATAGGGGACTGAGTCATAGGCAATTGATTGGGACATGAATTAAGGAGGGTAATCCCTCCTGAAGGCTCAGCTAAGACATGGAGGGAAAAAATCATATCCAGGAAATAGAAAAAGGGTTAATTCAGAGAGTTACACATTGCCATATTCACCACTCTCCATCTTTTTTTCTCTTTCTAGAAATGTTCCCCAAACCATGGCTGTTTGCTGAGCCCAGTTCTGTGGTCTCCATGGGGCAGAATATTACTCTCTGGTGTCAAGGGCCAGTCCGTGGAGTAGGGTACATTCTGCACAAAGAAGGAGATGCCACCTCAATGCAGCTCTGGGGATCTACCAGTAATGATGGTGTATTTCCCATGACAAATATATCTGGCACTAGCATTGGGCGTTACAGCTGCTGCTACCACCCTGACTGGTCCAGCTCCATCAAGATACAACCTAGCAATGCACTGGAACTCATAGTCACAGGTAAGAGCTGGGGCTTTGTAGTGGGCATGGTAATGTAGGAAAGAGGATAGACTGACCCTTGGAAGATAATTTTCAGGAAGCTCAAGGCAAGCAAGCTACAGTATTTTCTCCTTATTAAACAGAGACTCCAGAGCTGATGCCCTGGAAATGGGTCTCTTATCTCTGACTAGGAGTTCATTTCTTTCAGGCTTACTCCCCAAACCCAGCCTATTAGCCCAGCCTGGTCCCATGGTGGCTCCAGGAGAAAATATGACTCTTCAGTGTCAAGGAGAGCTGCCAGACTCAACATTTGTCCTGTTGAAGGAGGGTAACCGAGAGCCCTTAGAACAACAGAGACCAAGCGGGTACAAGGCTGACTTCTGGATGCCAGTGGTGAGAAGTGAAGATTCTGGAATCTATAGCTGTGTTTACTATGTGGACTCTGCTCCCCTTGCAGCTTCAAATCACAGTGACTCCCTGGAGATCTGGGTGACTGGTAAATTCCTGAAGACTTTATTAAGCATTTAGTATAGCTTTTAGCAGTTTCTAGTAACAGAACAAAAAGCTGGGGTTGGGACTACTTTTATTTAACTTTGTATTCTTTTTGGTTTCAGATAAGCCCCCAAAACCCTCTCTATCAGCCTGGCCTAGCACCATGTTCAAGCTAGGGAAAGACATCACTCTGCAATGCCGAGGGCCCCTGCCAGGTGTTGAATTTGTTCTAGAACATGAGGGAGAAGAGGCACCTCAGCAGTTCTCAGAGGATGGAGACTTTGTCATCAACAATGAAGAAGGAAAAGGCATTGGTAACTATAGCTGTAGCTACCGCCTCCAGGCCTACCCTGATATCTGGTCAGAATCTAGCGACCCTCTGGAACTCATGGGGGCTGCAGGTAAGAGTATAATTCCTCCACTAGGGGTATTGGCATGGCACATCTGGGATCCCAGGGACAGCTTCCATAGAGACAGCACAGATCTGAAGAGAGGAGGATCTGGGAAGGTTGGACCTCAGGTTCACTTAAAGATAGAGAGCAGGATTCTTTCAAGCACCTCCCCCCTCCCCTTAAGAAAGTAAGGCTGCTGGCCTCTGACCATACTTTCTGCAATCCATCTGTGGCTCTCTCGTGATTCTGGAAGAGTAAGGAGCAACATGAGAGGAAGGGGAATATACAGTTGCTCACCTCCATAGCTGTTTATTCTCCTCTTTTCTGTATTACAGGGCCTGTTGCTCAGGAGTGCACTGTAGGTAACATCGTGAGAAGTAGCCTGATTGTGGTGGTTGTGGTAGCCTTGGGGGTGGTGCTGGCCATAGAGTGGAAGAAGTGGCCTCGACTTCGAACCAGGTAAATGCTCATCTCAGTCTCCTTCTGGACATTGAGTGCAGCTGGACAAACAATGGTTCAAATATTCCTCTATGCTTTGTGTTATCCCCTGCCAACTCTCAACTTTTTTGAGGTCAAATTTCTGGATCCTCCCTTACACATGTCTTTTTTTCTCTCTACAGGGGCTCAGACACTGAGGGGAGAGATCAAACCATGGTCCTTGAAGAGTGTAACCAAGAAGGAGAACCTGGTACCACCAACAACTCTCCCTCATCAACCTCTCAGGGAATCTCAGTGGAGTTGCCAGTCCCAATATAATAATCTCCTTTACAAGAGATTTCCTTTCCTCCCTTTTACCCTCAGACACCTGAAACTCTAATTGGTTACCCTCAACGTTCGCACCATCTACTGCCTCTGACTTCTAATCACCTGAACTGAATGAAGAGTACTTTGGGAGATGCAAGCTACCCCTGGGGCAAGATGTTTCCAAAAGAAACATCTATATTAGCGGTTCCTAACCCCTAAAGTTATACTTCTCATTGTACTGATTTACTGGTGCATGATATTCTATTAAAATGTATTCTTTTGAATAAAGAGAGTATTTACTGTTTAACTGCAAAAACTATGGCACTGGTTGTCCATTTATTGCTTGTCCACTTACGACTTAGCAGAAATGGAAGATTGGAGCCTATCTTCATATCAAGAAAATAAGACATGGTCTACTAATATAAAAAAGGAGTTCAAGTTTGGGGTGGGTAGAAGGAGGGCTCCAAAATTGCACTTCACCATTTGGTTTTAAGAAGTGATCCCTGAACAGATTACCCTTCTGTTCTTCCATCCTATCATTAAATGAATGAGTTAATTAATGGCAATTTCTATCCAAGTTGAGTCCTAGGAGGACAAACACCAAACTCACACTATTTTCACCATGGTAGAACATTTCCTCTCATACAGCATGTTTTTTTTTTCCTGCAGAACTTCAAAACCAGAGAGGTGTGTTTTGTGACTGTTACTAGTAATCACAGGGTATAAATTAATTCATTCTTAAGTGTGAATAGTTGATAAAAGCTTATCCTTTGTCCCCCTAAAGAAGGCTTTATCTTCCCAAAGGTATGGACCTCTAGTGACAGGACCTCAGAGAGTAAGTAAGTAACACGTGTGGTTTAGAGCAATAGACCTCCTGGTATCCCCTGTCAGGATCTCAAAGGGGGGACTTCTTATTCTCCGCCTCTGACCCTTCTACTTGTATCATGATGCCCTTTGATCCATGGGTAGGAATTCAGAACACATTAGGGGGGGGTGGATTCAGGAGGTAAGCTTACCTTATTCCTTGAACCTTGTACAAGACCTCAAAAGAATTAATCTATGGCTTCCAGAAGAGGTCATGACCTCTATAAACATGACCCTAAAGTTCCTTGCTGTTTAAATCTAAGTAAACACTGTTTTTAGAGTAGAACAATATGCCAGGGTCTAGAACACGATAAGTTATCTATACCTGGTTACAGTAAAGTTTAGAAAGCAATTCCTATATTCTTGCATTAGAAAGCTTATTTACCCAGTATATTAATGAAAAAATGCATCCTATTTCTCTTAATCCTTAGAGAATGAAACACTTTGAGTATTATAGATTAAGTTATATTAATCTCTTTGGAATGTAGAAGTACAAAGTCTCACTCTCATTTCCATTTGATGAGATTCTATTAGTTGCTTATACTAATTTATTTTAGCATTTCTAAAAATTACATTTCAATAGTGCTTATACATTTGAATTTATCCAAGCCTAATTGTTGCTTTGTGCCAAATACCATTCTCTGCCTTCGAACTCTGCAACCCTAACCTTCAATCAAACTGTACATTTTGACCACTGGAAGAAGGCCCATCCTTGGTCCTTGATTTTAGGTTAAAATTTCTTTGATCAGGTCCAATCTTTTTTTCTGATCTTTGGATGTTGCAAAGTATATATTTTCAAGGCTAGTGATAGGGCCCTACAAAATAGTAAGTCATTGCTTGGTTGCTGTAGCTGTTCACCAAGGGAAAGAGAAATGCAAGAAAATATCAGAAAGCCAAGGACTGGAGTTTAGAGAAACCTCGTAATTAGGAAAGCAGGAGAAATACTAGACAAACATTACAGAAAAGACACTTGTAAAATCCAAACATTGAACCTGGGGTCTCCTGTGTCAAAAATGGTCACAGATATACATTCAAGCAGAGAAAACTGATAAACCAAAAACAAAAATATCCTGACTGGTCTGTTATTTACCTTTCAAAAATCACATGATATATACCGTCTGTTCACTTAGAGAAGTGAGTTATACACATATTAGGAAAAAAATAGTTGTCAATTAACTGCGAAATACTTAAAGACAAAGAGTGTTTTTTTAATTTAACTTTCCTACTTGCTGTCAGAGATATCTCAATGAATTAAGTATCTATTTATAATGCAGAAGTCGTCACAAACTATCTCAGTGAATTAAATATCTATTTATAATGCAAACGTAGCTTGTTGCTGACAATTCTCCACATGGTATGTTTTTTTCAACCTGGTTGCCATGGGAATCAGTCCCTTTACCCCTGGCTGGCCTCTAATCATCAGCCCAGCATCAGGTAATTTCTGGAAAATGGAATCTCAATTAGAGTGGAATGAACCTTTAAGAGTAAAATTTGTTTCAGGAACTCCAGGAAGAAAGGACAAAGGCCTCACATAAATTTTAGAAAACAAATGTGAATTCCCCTGATCCTTGCGTTCCCACGCCTTTAGCTTCAGCATCTCAGCTACAAAGACCATCAAAATATCACAGTAAAGGATCCATCCACTACAGGATCTCTTTTATAGAAAAGCTGACAGGTAAGCACACAGCCTCTTCTGGCACATCTCCAAGGACAGGGAACTCACCACTTCATGAGGCAACTTGAAAATCACAAATTGTCCTATTGATCCTACATTGTCTCCGTGTTTTTCCTTCTTACTTACTGGTTCTAATTCTACCTGGTTTGCAACCAAGATCAAACCTACTTCTTATGCATAATGATTTCACAAAGTTTGGCCAATGGAGATTGTTCTTAAGTCCACAAGATTTCATGCAGAGGCACTCTCAGAGTTTGGCCAACATTTGATTGCATTTTTATTGTCAACTCTCAAGTATCCAGACCCAGAAATGGCAGAATTTATGCCTAACCCACTCTTGCCAAATTCAATGGGAGCAGCACTTGGATCCATTTTTTATATCTATTTATTCCACAAATATTTGTTGGCTGGCTTCCATGTGGCAGACACTGTTGTGGGCACTAGAGACAGCAGTGTGAGAAATGAGTACCAACCCTTGCTCTTCTAGTGTGGGAAACAGATAAGTAATATAATTGGGAAATTTGATATGGAATATTCTGTGGTGACAAATGCAAGGATAGAAAATAAATCAGAGAAAGAAGACACAGAGGTACATTTTGTGGTGATATTGCCAAGATTTTAGAAGAACAGGTGAGAAGACCTCACTGAGAAAGTGACATTTGAGTTACAATTTAAAGGACATGAAGGAACATGTCGTGCAGATATGTAGGTTGCGGTCAGAGGTAGCAGCAGGTGCAAAAGCCCTGTGACAGAAGAAGTGCCAGCTGCTCTTTGGAGCTATGAGTGGGCTAGTGCGGCTGCAGCAGAATAAGGAAGGAGGAGAGGAGAAAGAGATGAAGCCCTAGAGGGGATGGGCTCTAAGCCAGGAAAGACCTCGAAGGTCTTGTAAGGATTTTGATGTACACGCTGAATGAAATAGGAAGCCACTAGAGTTATATTTAAATCGGGCCATGTACTCTTCTCTGTGGAGAGCAGCCTGAGGGGACAAGGATGGAAACAGAAATCCACTAAGAGAGTGCTATAAGCTCTGCCTTGCAGAGGCTGTGTCAGGCCAGAACATAGCAGAAGAGGCAGTGAGAAATGATGGGTTTATTGATATAGTTTGAGGAAAGAGCCAACAGGATTTGCTGACAGATTGGTTGTGGGGTGTGCTCTGTAAATGTTACCAATTGAAGGACGAATGGTTTCAAATATTCCTTTAGTGTTTCCCTCCCTTGATTCTCCTTATTTCATTCACAATAGATTTTCAGTGCTTTCCAACACAGATCACCCACCACTTCTGCAGTTTGTCAATAAGTATGTCATGATACATGCAGAAACATCACAAGCAGAATACAGTCCCTCATTTCTGCAGGTACCTGGCCAGTCTAGAGTACAGAGAACAGCAAAATGATTACTTTCTGAGATCTCTATCCACTATTGCTAATGCGATGTACAATTATATTAGTCCTTGGACAGCCAGATCACACTATTGGCTCATAGGAAACTTGTGGTCAACTAAATCCCACAACTCATTTGCACACCATCTCTTGCCAGTTTAAATTCGTTCTTGTCCTTTACTTGTGTAAGCAATGTGTTATTTTGCAATTGAATATGTGTTGGTTTTTTTTGTTTTGTTTTGTTTTGTTTTTGCGGTACTGGGGATAGTACTCAGGGGCGGTTGTACCTCCTAGACACACCGCCAGCCCTATATTTTAGTCATTTTTTTTATTATTTTAAGAGAGTTTCACTGAGTTGTGAAGGGCCTTGCTAAGTAGCTGAGGCTGTCTGCGAACTTTGATCATCTGGTCTCCACCTCCCAAATGCTGGGATTACAAGCGTGCACCACCACGTCCAGCTGCAAATGAGTTTTTAACTAAATTGTAGAACTTGGAATCTATTCCAGTTAGGTTTTGTCTTATATCCCCCAGCTTATGAAAGTCATATATGACCATTAGTCATATGTAACACCTATATCTTTTACTTCTAACAACCACCTTGTGCGACGCTTCTTGCCATTATCCCAATTTTATGCATGAAGAAACAGAGACCCTGAGAGGCTAGAAAAGAGGGGTCATGTAAGTCGTAACTGAGGGAAGAATTAGAATAAAATTCAATTTTACCTTCTTCCAAAGTTAGACTTTCTCACACAGATCTGAAATGCACAGTGCTTGGAACACAGAATATATACAGTAACGATTTACTTGATTGGCCACCTTTTTCCATAGTGTTCTTTTATTTATTTTACTAAGCAACACATGCATACAATTAGTATTTGCAAGGTTCTGTTCAAGTGCTTTACATTTACTAAGCACTTTAATCTTTACAACAGATCTATGAGGTAGGTACAATTCTGTGTGTGTGTGTGAGTGTGTGTGTGTGTGTGTGTGTGTGTGTGACTGAAGATTGAATCCACAGATGTTCTACCTCCAAGCTATACCACAACTCTTTTCTATTTTTCATTTGTAAACAGGGTCTTGCTAAATTACAGTGAACGGATCTCAAATTTGTGATCCTCTTGTCTCAGTTTCCCAACTACTGGGACTACAAGGGTGTGCCACCATGCCTGTCTCATTATTCACAGTTCTTCCAAAGAAGGAAACAGAGACATATAGAAGTGAAGGAAAATGCCTAGATCACATCACATAGCTAGTGTTAGGGACAAGACCTGGACCCAGGCAGTCTGGCTCCATAGTTTGTGTTTATAACCACTAAGCTATGCCATCTCAGGTTTCTGTGAGATCCTGACCTTGCAATCTCAAGGGAAGGAGATTCCCTGTCCTAATTCACTGTCCAATGCCAATGCAAAGCCTGCACCCTCCTGTGGAAATTTAATTTGTTCCATTTCTTTCCCATTTTTCTTCCTTGTGTACAGAAACTGGCTGCTGAACTTATTAAGAAGAATTGTTTTTGTATGTCTCCAAACTTAACCTTTTAGAAATAATTTTGTAGCTAGATGTAGTGGCTCACACTTGTAATCCCAGTATTCGGGAGTCTGAGACAGAAGGATCATGGTTCGCAGACAGCCTCAGCTACATAGTGAGGCTTTCTGCAACTCAGTGAGACCCTGTTTCAAAATAAAAAATAAAAAATCGGGTTGGGGGTGTAGCTTGGACGTTGAATTCTCTTGAGTTCTATTCCCAGTATTGCAAAATAATAATAATTTTCTTAGTGCACTGTATTTATGCAATATAGTGAGAGTCACAGTTATACATTTATATATGCACATACCTTTTGGTGTTTCCTTCTTAATCTCACTCAGCTACCCTCTTCTACCTCCCTAAATATGTTAGTGAGTTTGGTAGTGATAGCTTTATATATGGACATAACATTATTTGATGTTTCCTTCCTCAAACTTCCTTTCTTCCCTCCCCTTCTCTATTCCATTCCATTCTATGATTCTATTAATCAATTTTTTATCTGAAGTCTACTTTGTTTTTAATTTACTCTCTCTCTATCGTCCATATATGAGAGAAAAAATATGATCCTTGACTTTCTTCAACTGTCTAATCTCACTTAGCATAATATTCTCTACTTCTATTCATTTTCCTACATCTGACATATTTCTGTTCCTCTTTGGAGCTGAGTAAAATTCCATTGTGTATATATACCATACTTTCTTTACCCATTCATATATTGAGGGACACCTAGGTTGGTTTCACCATTTGGCTATTGTGAATTATGCTGCTATAAACATGAATAAAATGAAGAAATAAAAATGGCCACAAAACTTACTCTTGACTTTCCTCCTTTCCTTTCAGGACTCCATGCCACTATGCTCTGGTGTACATCAAATTTTTTTAGTTTCCTTCTCTCAGGGAGATAAAGTGATCCTACAGGTGAGGAGGGAGCTATGGTACTGAGATGGTTTCTATTCTGGGAGATTTCCTGAAAAAGAAACCCCATTATGGGGGCAGGAGGCCTAGGGAGAAAAGATATTCCCCGAAGCCCCTTTCCTGCCCCAACAATGGGCCTTTAGCCAGAGCTATCATACCATAATGTGGTAAATTAACTCTATGTGATCCTGGTTTGAGTCATATTTCCAACTCATTGTAGTTAGGATTTGTGGAATAATTAAAGCCATTCACATGAATTATCCACCTGTCAAGGATGCTTTTTGTGGTAAAAATCCATTGTTATTTCAGAAGGTTGTCTTTGGCACCATATGCAAAAGGTCCATGAGCAAGCTACATGAAATCATAGGCTATTAGAAAATGTAGTAGGAGTCAGAATTAATTTTCAGCTTAAGACAAATCCTATAACAGGTAGCATGTGGCAGGAAACTTGTCAAAACTAGCCAAAGTTCTCTTCATCTGAAAAATCATTACTCAATACTTTGTTCTATTTTGACCATAGCAGTCAGTCCTGGGGAATTAATCAACTGATACCCCAAAGTTGGACTTGATCATATTAATCCAAGCACAGGAAATGAATCTCAGAGTTAGAGAATGTTAGAAGTGAAAGGGCCATTAGAGATGATATAATATATAAGCTTTATACAATACACCAAAAAATGGCTGACTGACCTCTGCTTAAATATTTCTAGAGACAAGAGGTCTTAATACCTATAAGGAATGGTTGCTCTTTAACTATCAGGTATCTGTTATAGTAAAGAAATTCTTTCAATGTCTGAGAGCTTCCTTCTTCCAGCTTTTATACCCATTGACCTAGAGAAAATGTTTAACACAAAATTCCTCTTTAAGTCTTTGCTCTTCCAAGTATAACATTTCAATTTTCTTCAAATAGAGATGCAGACTAAAAGTGATATACTCTGATTAACTTTGGATGACATGATGGACATTATACTTGCATTAATAGATCCTTGTGATTTGATTTCAGTACCATAAATAGTAACCATGTTATATTCGTACTAAGTAGGCTTACACGAAATGTGAAGTTACTGGAAATCTCATGCCATCTATAGATGCACTGCTAATTACTGCCTTCATTCTGAGTTTATGTTGTTGATTTTGCTTTTAAAGACACAACTTTGTACTTTCCCCCAACTACATCAGAGTATGATTTTAATGCTTTTTTTTATAAGTCTCTGTCCTCTTAGTAAATTACTGCATTTTTCAACCTCAATTTCAATTTGTAAAACAGCGATAATAACTAATTTAATTTTTCAAGTTGTAAGGATTAAATAAAACACACTATTGTAATGGTGCTCCAGAATTAGAAAACTATCAAGTATAAGGCCCGATAGTGACAACAATAAACATTTATATTGTCTTGTTGTACAATGTACACAAATATCTCTTCAATCTTGGTCTTAGCCCCAAATTTTTTCAATGCCTCACCTTTATCCAAGTGTCTTTTAAGGTTTACACTAATTAATTAAATCCATACATTTTGTATGATTATTTAACAGGTTAAGCATTCAACTGTCCAGACTATCAGCTAACCCCCATTTCTCCACCTTGTCTGGAAAGACATCACAGAAGTGTTTGTCAAGATCTTTGAGGTCTAGGTAAATGATTTTTGTAGCTTTTCTCTTGTAAACCCATCCAAAAGGAAATGAGCTTAGTCTGGCATGACTTGTTCTTAATAAACACATGCTGGTTCTTAGTGATTAGTAAATCTCTTTTGAAGGGCTCAAAATCATCTTCTTAATAATTCATCTTAGAAGCTTGCTGCAGATAGACATCAAACTCACCAGGCTAGCATTTGTAGGCTCTCCTTGCTGTATGAGAAAAAAAATCATTGATGTATTTAGTCTTTTGGCACCTTTCTCTGTATCTACAAGTCCTCAAAGACTACTGAGTTTATAAGACATATCCCCTATATCTGACTAGTTTCTCTTTAAAAGGACTCAAAATTTAGCCCTAGTCTCATACAACCACCCAAGTATAGATTCCCATTTACCTAATACAGTTGTATGCCTAAAATATGCTTTTAGCCAGACATGGTGGCACACACCTATAATTCCAGTATTTAGGAGGCTGAGACAGAGGGAATCACAGGTTTGAGGAAAGCCTCAGTAACATAGTGAGGTCCTGTTTCAAAATAAAAAAATAGGGCTGAGGATGTATCTCAGAGGTAGGAAACCTCTGAATTCAATCCCTAGTATCACAAAAAAATAAAATAAAGCAAAAGTAAAATTATAAAAGGGCTGGGTGTGTAGCTTGTGGTCTCAATCCCCACTGCAAAGAAGGAAAGAAAAGGGAAAATAAAGAGGAGAAAGAAAGAAAGAAAGAAAGAAAGAAAGAAAGAAAGAAGGAAGGAAGGGAGGGAGGGAGGGAGGGAGGGAGGGAGGGAGGGAGGAAGGGAGGGAGGGAGGGAGGGATAAGAAAAGTAGGACATGCATTTTGGTAAAATGTCATTAATCCAGAATATTGGAAATGTAAGCCTTAGGAGGTTCTATTTCAGTGTTGGTGATTTCTAGGGTTAATTTTGCTTTCCTACTGCTGCTGACTACAATAATTGAGGGGCCAGAAAAGTGGCAAGCGTGGGAGAAAGGTTAGATTAGAAATAGTTTTGTAGCAATAAAAACTAACTTTCTTTCCCAGTGGAAAATTTTATATGACACAATCACTTGTACAAGTTAGAGAGTTCTATAGAAACAGCCAGGTTGCAGTTTGGCTCAGATATCCACTGAGAACTCCACTTTCAGTAAACACCTCTCTTTTGATCATAGTGAATAAGCACATAAAATGAAATATGCTTTATTATCAACCAAACCCTATGTTTATAATACTGGATCGATGAGATTGGAGGTGGGCTAGGTAGGCAACTAAAAGTACTTCTGATGCAGAATATTAAAGACTCAAAGGCAAATCATTCAAAAGCAGACTCTGCAGTGAATATTGTCTGACCCAAAGTAAAGAAGGGGATTGCTATGGAGAACAAGTGCCAGAATGATCTGGAATTCACAATTTTTTGAGAAATATACTTTAATTGGTGAATTGTAGTCTCACATCATGTAGTTAAGAGTGATAGTGACATATATGCACACAATACTTGGTGAAGTTCCTCCTTCCCCCTGCTCCTTCCTTACTCCCTTTCCTTCCCCATACATATTGAGATTGGCATTGGTATCCTCACATTTGTATATAATGATAATGGAAGTGTTTCCTTCATTAATTCTGTATTTCCCCAACAACACCCTCTCCTAGCACACTTCCCTCACTCCACTGGGGTTTCTCCTCCATTATCTATGTATCTCCTGTAGCATCCACCTATGAGAGAAAACATATGACCCTTCATTTCTCAGTTGAGCAGTCCTGATAGAAAGGCTCTCCTTGGCAGTCAGGCAAAGGAAGGAAGCATATCGTTGTGCGAATGGGGTAGTGAATGGCAGTAGCTTGGCTGGCACCTCAGCTAGGGGCATACCAGAGGGAGAACAGCCCAATGATACCAGGCTCAAAGAGGAACAAAGAGCAGACTGGATGGTGGCAGGTCTCAAAAAAGTTCTAGGCAAGATTCCACCCTCGGTAGCAATTCTTGTTGGTGCCAGACGTGACAATCAATTCTTTGGGCTACTTTGAGGCCTGCTAATAGGGTTACCATTATTATACTGCTGACCAATCTACAACATTAGAGAGTCAACTTTCATTAAATCCCTTCTCTTTACACACTTATCACACATAAGATAATTTTAAAAGCAAAGACTTAGTGAGGAGAATTTGTGGATTTCTAAGTACTTTTCAGTAAAGGCCCAGTCAGATTTTCCAGTCATTCATCCACTCCTGCAGAGCCTCAGGAAGATGATGGGGAGATGAAACTTCATTTTCCTTCCTGTCCTTCAAGAGCCAGTTTGTTTCTACAAACTCATCCCCTTTGAACCTCATACACTTCTTCCATCGACCTTTCCTTTGATCAGCCTAGTAGGCTCAGAGAGAATAAAAGAAAACCTTACAGAGTAGGGTGACTATACATGACAATTATTTCACAAAACTAGAAGAAAAGACTTTGAGTGTGTTCACCATAAAGAAATGTATCTTGGCATGATAGCACATATCTATAATTTCCGTACTTGGGATACTGAAACAGGAGGATCACAGGTTTGAGGACAGACTCAGATATTTAGCAAGGCCCTCTGCAACTTGGTAAGACCTGTTTCAAAATAAAAAATAAAAAGGTCTAGAAGTGTAGCTGAAAGGGAAAATGCCCATGGCTTCATCCCCAGAACCTACCCCAAGGAAAAAAATGTTAAACTTTTAAAACATTAGATAGGTTTAGCCTGATTTATATATCATGTAATGTATGCATATTGAAATATCACATCGTATCCCATCAATGTGTACATTTTTATATTTACATATATCAGTTAAAGGAGAATAAATAAAAATAAATTTGTAAAACAGTTTCAGGTTCCACTTAGTGGCTAAAGGTCAACCTGCTAAAAGTCTAAATTCGGAGGAAAGTTGGTAAAATTTCTTGGGATATTTCTTGGTCAGCCAGCTACTCACCTTTCCCTTTTTTCTTCAGTGGTTCTAAGCATTGTTCTGGTCTACCTGTTAAAATTCTTCTCATCTTCTTTCTAAAGGCTAATGCACAAAGAGAGTTTTCTCTCTTCTTTTCTGACCCAAAGCAACCCAATAACACTTTTGAAGTAGCATAGCACACGAAGAGTTAATTCAATAGGAAGGTAAAGAGCATGCTTTGGGAGTGAGGAAGTCCCAGAGCCCTGTTTTCCAATCTTCCACTTTGCCACTTAGCAGCTACATATTCTTGGACAAACCATTAAAATCCACTGAAACTTAGTTTTTCCTTATGTAAAAGTAATGCAAATAATAATAGTACCCTATCCTGAGAGTTGTTATGAGGATCAATTTTGACTATGCAAAGTGTCTAACATGCTGAATATGTAATCAATAAATGATAGCTTTAAGTTTTTTTCTAAGGACTTTTAAAATACCATATAAAAGACAATAAATGAGGTTCAAAAGATGCTAATCAAAAATTTGAAGGCTACAATGCCACAAAAAATTTTAAAAGAAAAAAACCACAAGAGTAAAATCACAACTGAGATAATCACTGAAGCATGAATAGAAATAACCTTGAGCTGTCTCTGTCCTAAGCTTGCTCAACTTCAAGGTTTTTATTTATTTATCGTTAAACTGCAATATAGGGTACAAATTAAAGTACAAATTAAAGTCCCTGGCCTAGGAGTCAGACAAGACTGTCACCTCGTACAAGTCCCTTAATTTCTCCTCATTTTCAGAATAAGAATAATAGTAGTACCCAATTCCCAGTGCAGTAAAGACGTAATGTGCGTAGTAGAATATGAATACTCATTATATCATGTTCCCAAAATGTCTGGATCCTTGGTTCTTAGACTCCATCTACATCTAAAGAGTTCTTTCCCCTTGACTTTATGCCTAAGTCCTCCTATGCATTCTGCAAAAACTTGAGTTGATTTATTTCCACCCACCAGTTGAGCTTAACTTGCTTTAATCACCCTCTCAAGGAAGAATAAAGGAGCATAGAAAGCTGACTTCCAAAATGTAGGAGACCCTTGGACCTTGGGGAGGGGAAGAGGAAGAGGTAAGATGGGAGACAGACATTAAATTAGAAAGCTTTTCATTGTGCCTTCTTGGCCCCATACTACACAGGCTTAAAGTAAGCCAGGCAGCCCTAGAAGGAAGACCAGGTGTATCAGCTCTGCTGTGCCCTCCAGTGGTGGGACCTAGAGAAATCTGAAGGTAAAGAGAATGAAGAGTCAAAATTTAGAAGGCTCATGAGGAAGAGCAAATGATAAGGTGAGTGATTGCTTTAATAGTAGCAACAAGAACAATAATCTGTAATGAGCTGAGCATGGTGGTGCATGCCTGTAATCCTAGCACTTGGGAGGCTGGAACAGGAGGGTGGCAGATTTGAGACCAACCTCAGCAATTTAGCAAGACCCTGTTTCAAAATATAATAAAATCAGGCTGCAGGTGTAGCTCAGAGATAGAATGCCTCTGGGTTCAACCCCCAGTAACACCCTCCCCCAAAAAAGGTGATAGTATGCAATGGGATCATAAGGAAGAAAAATAGTAATAATAATAATAGTAGTAGTAGTAGTAGTAATATTTGGTAGACTTCTGAAAAAGAGTACAAAAATTCTGGGAGGAATCATGGGTAAGAATGGATAATGATGATTTAATTAATATGCCCAAGGCCATCAAAATATTTAGTGGACTTAGTGGAAGATGGAATATTCATGACTGCAAAAGCTAATAGTTATCACTTGCTCCCTGCACATTATGCACTGTGCTAAGTGTTAGTATATACTGTATTATTATACACAAACCTATAAGAAACGTGTGAATCCAGAAGATTATGGAACTTGACAACAGTCACAGATCTTGCAAGAGACAAAGCCAGTATGAAAACCTAAGTCCCAGACCTATGCATTTTCCCTTGTATCACATGGTGACAGTAGAGGGAAACTAACTGACCTAGATGGTTAGAATACTTGCCTATCTCCCAGTCCTTTGGCAACAAATGTCTGTGGGTTCTGGGCACAACAGACTGGTTACCATGGGAGCCCCCTGCTTTCCTTAGCCCCTTATTACTAGCCCTGGACCAGGGGGCTTCTAGAAAATAGCATCCTCCCCCACCTCCACTAGGGTGACAGAATCCCCACAGAGTAGAACAGTCTGATACCCAGACAACCAGGTGTGCCATCTTCTCATAAATGTGTGAATTGAGAGACATGAGGGAAATTCCTTCTCCCTAATTACTAATGCTTGAAATTGGACCTTTGGAACATTTTGTCCTTTATTAACATGCAAATACCTGTTTTGATTCATTTACATCACAGTGTGAATCTTTTAGTTCATCCTTTTCAAGAAAAGTAGTCTCTGAGACTTTAGTCTAATGTAGTTAGCATTTCAGGCAAAGCAATTCATAATCTCGTCTCTTTCCAACTTCAATTGCTCTTACCTTCCATCTCAGAATCGCTTGCCATATTCCATCTCAGAACAACAACTTATTTGTGTGTGTGTGTGTGTGTGTGTGTGTGTTCCTTGAAATTGGCTATCTTTGAGCTATACCCCTAGCCCTATTCACTTCTTATTTTGAAACAGGATCTCACTATGTTTTTGAGGTTGTCCTTGGATCTGTAATCCTCCTTTTTCAGCCTCCCAAGTACTGGGATTACAAGCATGAACTATCAGCTGCTCAAACCAGTAACTTCTATATGTATTTATCTCTAAATGAAATAAGTAGTTATCAATCAAAATTCATTACAGATGCCACCCTCTTCCAGAAAACTTACCCCCAACCACAACCACAACAGCTATGTAGTTGGCTTAGATGACCATCCTTTCTACTGTTAGAACAAGCTGTGTATTTTTGTAGCTCCTTATCTATTATACACTGCCTATATGCTATAAGTATGGTATAATTTTAGTTAGCATGTATTATACTTCACTTATAAAAATAGTATTTCCTTAATAATAACAATAGGAATAAGTGCATATGGTTAAAATATGAGGAGTGCAAGATTCACATTGCTTTTTTTGCTATTAGAATCAGTGTATAACGAACTGTCTCTTACAGTTAGTTGCTCCTTTATGTGAATACATCCTTAGGATATATTACTGGAATTAGAATTGCTGGGTTAAAGGGTATGTTACAATTTTGATAAATATATCAAATTGACCTCTAAAACCATAGCTCTAAGTTTTCTCAAACATAGTATGCATCTGAATTACTGTCTCCATACATTCTCAAGAACATTACATCTTTTAAAATTTTCTCATATTGTAAATTGGGTAGAAAAATATATCTTATTATTTTGACTTTTCTTTAAACAATTATAAAAATCTTTTAGAAGAATTTATTTTCACTGGAAGTTTATATTTCTTTCTTTCAAAATTCTGTATCCAATTTTGTTTTTATTTTTCTTTTTGTGGCACAGAGGATTGAACCCAGGGGTATTCTACCTCTGACCTATACCTCCAGCCTTATTTTTTTATTCTGAAACATAGTCTTGCCAAGTTACCTCATGCTGACCTCAAATCTCTGATTGTCTTGTCTCAGGTTCTCAAGTACTGGAATCAAGCATGTGCCACTCTGCCTGGCTTTATCCAATTTACTTTTATAATTATTTTATACTTTTATTGGTACAGTGTAATTGTACATAACAGTGAGATTTAAAGTGATACAAACATGCATGCACATGGCACTTGGTGTGTTTCCCTTTGGATCTCACCCACCCCCCTGCTATACATGTTTAGTGAAATTGATACTGAGTCTTTTCCCCACATATATCTTTTTTTACAGTAATGAGGATGGAACCCAGGGACATTCTACCTTCGAGCTATGCCCCCAGCCCTATATTTTATTTTTTATTTTGAAACAGGGTCTCAAAAGTTACAAAGGGCTTCACTAAGTAGCTGAGGCTGGCAGTGAACCCAGATCCTCCTGTCTCAGCCTCCCAAATACTGGGGTTACAAGCATGCGCCACCATTCCAGGCCCCACATAATTCTTAAAAGGCTTCAGGTGTACTTTTTAAATAGCTCATTGCTGTTGGGCATGGTGGCGTACATTTGTAATTCTCTGTGCTTGGGAGGCTGAGACAGAAGGATCGCACAGGTTTGAAGCCAGCCTCAGCTACTCAGTGACACTCTTAGCAATCTAGTGAGACCCTGTTTCCAAATAAAATATAAAATAGGTCTGGGAGTATAGCCTGGAGGTAGAAAGCCCCTGGGTTCCACCCCCCCAGTACCACAATAAAAAATAAGCTAAAGAGTTCATTCCTATATTAGTAGCACATACTTCTTTCTTGGTTTGTCATTTACCCTTTGACTTATTATAATTGTCATGCAGAAATGAAAATATTTATGTAGTCAAATATATCAGCCTTCACTTTATTTGGATTTTATAGATGGTTAGTGAGAAAGTTAGCCTTTGTTGCAAAATTATACAATCACCATGTTTTTCTCGAGTATTTTGTGGTTTCTCTATTTCAATATTGAAAATTTTAAACAAATCAATTATTTGGTGTAAGGGTTCAGGTCAAGTGGCTGGCCATTATTTTTAAATGTTTATGTGTCTCTCTGACTAGACTTTGAGTTCTTCCAAGAAAGGAACCATACCTTATTAATTATTGTAACCCAACATCTAACACATGTCTGGCATATAATAGCACTTGCTGAAGACACAGAGAACAAATGCCAGATACTGTTTCAACTTCTATTGCTGAACAAAGCCTGCTTAAAGACAATGAATAGCCTATATGTGCTACATTTTGTTAAGTCTACTGATAACCCAGTGGGAGCCTGTTCTCATCAGCTACCACCTGGTATTCTATCACCTGCTACTTATAACCTCTTATCCAAGCTAAATGATTAAAAAGACCAGGTAGACATTAAGGGAGGCTAATTAAATATTTCAGGCTCATTGTAAAAGAAACATAAAATCTCCATCTGGCCAAGAAGCCCCCTACTCCTCAATTACTAATGCCTGAAATTCTATCTTTGGGACTTTATTTCCTTTATTAAAATGCAAATTTCTCATCTGAGCTGGGTTTTGTTATTTGTTCACATCATGGTGTGAATTTTTTATTGTCTGATTCAATACAAAAAACACACAACAACAACAAGACACAAACACACCTCTGTGAAGATAGGTTGTGAGAGAAAGTCCAAAAAGAAGTAAAGAACATCAGAAGGCTCAAGAAGGATCTCTAGGGAACAGAGGATCCACAGGGGTGCATGGAGAAGATAATTTATAACCTGTGTTCTAACCATGACACCTAATGTACCAAGCTGTTTAATCACAAAATAGATAGTCCCACTCATCTTTTCCTGAAACTCAGCAAACAAAATCCTCTAAGCTCATTGGACATATTTGTAGGAGACTATTTAGATTAGAGAAGAACAAATGAGTCAGGTAAGGGCTAATTTCTTTGGAGTTTTTTCAAGTATTTCACCTTAAAAGAGGATTGGAGCTGGGTGTGGTGGCGCAAGCTTGTAATCCTTGCACTTGGGAGGCGGAGACAGGAGAATTGCGCAGGTTTGAAACCAGCCGCACTTAAGAGACACTGTTTCCAAATTTTAAAAAAGTATAAAATAGGTCTGGGAGTGTAGCCCAGAGGTAGAAGGGTTTCCAGGAACTCCAGTACTACCAAAAAATAATAATAATAAAGAGCATTGGAATGTTAACACTGTCCTTTAACAAATCTATTTTAGTCCAATGTGCAACATGCCTTGTCACCCTCCATTAACCACAAACTTAACATCCACCTGATTAAAAATGTTTGACAGAACTAGGCATGGTGGCAAATGTTGGCAATTCCAATACTTTAGAGGTTAAGACAGGAGGATCATAGGTTTGAGGACAACCTCAGCAATTTAGTGACACCTTTTTTCAAAAAACAAAAATAAAAAAGCGCTAGAGGTGTAGCCTGGCAAAAGAATGTTACTGGATTCAATCCCCAGCACCAACAAAAACATGTTAGGGGAAAGAAATGGTAAAAGACAAAACCATGATAAATCTCAGAAGACTTGGGGCTATGACATGAATATCATCAAACCTCCTCTCCCCCATTTTGCCTAGATGAGAAGAAACCCAAAGTTTGAGACTCCTAAAATAGTGTGGCAGGTAAACTCTCAAGCCTGCTCAGTGTCTGAGCCTGAGTGCTTTGAGGTTTCAGGTCAATAAGAAATTGGGGCTAAGAATGTCATTTTCCTGCTTTATTAGAATCTCTATCTTTGGACTAACACATGACATGGTCAGATCAGTCCGAACTTCTTCCATTATAAGCTGTTTTTCATCTCCTAGTTTGTATGAAAAATTGACTATAAGAGTCTTCCCATGAGCCTCTTGCTTATTGCTAATCTATCCCTGGAGTTGAAGGGAATTGAATAAGTAACGGACTCTGAAATTAAAGCGTTGCCCTTATTAAAAGTATAAATTCAATGTATAAATTAATTAAATGTATAAATTAAATGTATAATTAATTCAAAGTATAAATTAATACCCATTCATATCTTAGCATGAATTAATGGTGTAGTCTTCCACTAAGAACTTCAATGTTTATGAAAGAGCAAAGAATATCAAGGAAAGAATAAAAAGGGAAATAGAGCATTGAACTTTTGAGTGCACGGGGGTACCATGAGGCACAAGAATCAACTGGATATTGATCAAAGACTTAGAAATTAGATGAGAGACTGTGAAGTTATTAGAGGTGGGCATAAGCTCAACACTCCAACATATAGGCACAGGCAGTAACTTTCTCAACAAGACCTCCAAAGCTCAGGAAATTAAAGCAAGAATTAACAAATGGGATCGCATCAAACTAAAAAGTTCTTCTCATCAAAGGAAACCACCAATAACCCAAAGAGGAAGCCTACAGAATGGGAGATCTTTACCACCCAAACACTCTGATAGGGGGCTAATATCCAGAATATACAAAGAGCTCACATTTGTTTTTCTCATTTAACACATTAACCTTTTAGGTAAAGATTGTCATCCCCATTTGACAAATCTGAAAACAATGGCAAAGACAGGTTAAGAAATATATCTAAGATGAATGACAATTTGGACTTGCATCTGCCTAACAGAGTTTAAGATGACTTATAAGAAATGAATATTCTCAGGAATATTTTCAGGGTAAGAGGAGACTTAAATTTTTCCAAAGGATTGAATGACTAATGTTGGGAACAGGCAGAGCCAGGTGTGGTGGTACACACATAGAATATTTGGGAGGCTGAGACAGGAGTATTGCAGGTTGGAGGCCAGCCCCAGAAACATACCTAAACTCTCATCACCCTAGTGACACAATGTTTTAAAAGAAAAATTTAAGATAGGGCTGTAGGTGTAACTCAGACGTAGAATGCCCCTGGGTTCAATTCCTAGTACCACGAAAAATAAAAAAAAGTGGGACAGGCAGATGACTTGCGTGCTTTAAAATAAGAGGTTTCTGTCCCAGGGTTTTCTTCGTATTAACTCAAGCAGATGTTTTAAAAAAAATAAAACAAATGGCTGGGGTGTAGCTTAGAGATAGAATACCTCTGAGTTCAATCCCCAATCACCCCCTTCTCTCCACCACACACACCCAAAAGCAGAGGGTCCAAAATACATTAAAAGAGTTGACAAGGATTAATATGGAGTTTGTCTATCCCCTCAAAATGGAACACAGATGTCCAGGAAGAATAAATGAGTTCTAGAAGTGTTCAAGTCATGGAGATTACCATAAAATGATGCCCTCTCCTTTGTCTACATAACACTGATGATTCATTAAGTTCTTTATTTCTAATTTCAATAAATTAAAACAAGGACTCAGACTTTCAAACATAGAAAATTATAATTATCTAGTCACCTAATGAAAAATGCATCATTGAAGCCTTGCAGTACCCAAGCACTCCGAGCACTGTAGATTAATTTTATTAAGTTGTTTTGCCTTTAGGATACCAAGCATATACTCTCAGTTTTATTAGATGGTTACCCATCAGGTTCATATATTAATTTTATACTGAATCTGAAATTTTCAGCTGCAAATCACTTCTCTCTTTGTAATGAAGCCACTGTGATATTGCAAAACATCTTTTCACCAGCTTCACCAGACTCCCTGTTCAGTACCACTTCTAATGTGAACTGACCACATTACAAATTCTTCGCTTTCACATACTGGCATCGTATCTGATCTTGAATATAAGATTTTAGATCTTTAGAAATAGTTGATTTTGTGTGTGTGTGTGGTACTGGGATTCCTGGAAGCCCTTCTACCTCCGGGATACACTCTCACGGGCTACACTCCCAGACCTATTTTTTAACATTTTTTATGTGGAAACAGGGTCTCTTAAGCCAGCAAGGCTGCCAAACCAGCGCGATTCTCCTGGCTTCACCTCCCAAGTGCGGGGATTACAAGCATGCACCACCACGCCCAGCAAAATAGTTGAATTTTTAAGACTTGAAAGTTCATTAGTTTTTATTTCAAAATTACTCTTTTTAATCCCTCACAAATAGTCTGATCAAGGAAACAGTAAATAGAAGTTAAGGAAGAACAAAGAAAATTGAAGGTGAAACTGATTAAAGAATGAAAAATAGTGTAAAATTTCTCAAAGTTAGGTAAAGAAAAAATCTTCAAATAAAACTCACACGTTAATCACTGAGAACCATAAATTAGTACATAATATTTACTGTTCCCAGCACAAAGATAAGATGTATGTTTAAGTTGATAGATATGACAAATATCCTGATCTATCACACACACACACACACACACACACACACACACACACACACACACATATATATATATGCATTATAAAATGAAATGCCACGCTGTACCCCATAAATATGTAAAATTACTATGTGTCAATTACAAATAAATGTATATAAAGATATCCCTACATAAGACATTTTACAGTGAAATTTCATAAAATGAAATCTACAAAAATTTCCAAAGCAACAAGCAGGCTACTTACACAAGAATGAAAACAAACCTAGTACAAGATTGTGCATTACCAGTACTCAGTGTTAGTAAATAGTAATGAATTAGCTTCAGATTTATGAGAAAATAATTTGAAAGCAAGTATATTATACTCTGAAAAGCTAACTTTTAATTTGTAAGAGTAAGGGATGTTTCAAAATGAAGATTTTTTTTGACATGCCAAGACAGTAATATCACCAACTTTAATTTATCCTTTAATGAATTACTGGATGATCATACTCTAGCAAAATGAAAAATGAATGCAAGGATATAATTTGGCATAAAAGAAACAATGACGAGCAAAAAAAATGGTCAACGTTATAACTATACCTAAATAAATATTATTGTAAAAATAACAGTAGAGAACTGAATCCCAGATGATATCAACATAAAAAATTATGGGGTTTAGGAGAAAAGAGAAGAGGAATTCAGAATATAACTATGATGGTATTTTTAAGGATAAGGTTATAGACAATTATAAATTCTAGAAATGTATGGCAAATCAAAATTACCCTGCGCCATCACCTAGCTCCAACTAGAACGGCAATCATTCAAAACACAAAAAACAACAAATGGGGACTTCCGGGAAGATGGCAACCGAGAAAAGCGGGGCTTAAGAGCCCCGCTAACAACAAATCTCCATTACCACAAAATCAGCGCCTTTCATAGCCAGAAAACACCATCACCAGTGAAACAAAAAATCACCAGGCTCCAGAGAGAAAGCGGACTGAGAACAGAGCCACAGAGGAGATACACCGGCCTCGCATCCGAGGACGCGGCAGAAGCGGCAGCAGCGCCATACTGCCGGCGGCACCGGCGAATTCACAGGACGGCTACAGCAAGCAGAGGTGAGCCACTGCGGAACAGCTAGGCGGGATTTCTCCGCGCAGAGAGCATCTAAAGCTCCCAGTGGCCGAGCTCAGCACATGCTGCGGGAATTCAGAGTAGAAATCAAAATCAAGAAAAAAAACGCCAGCCCCATAGCCGAGGGCGTAGCAGCGGCGCCATATTGCCACCGGCGGCAGCAGCAGCGAATTCAGCGAGGCCAGTAGAGCTACATCTGCGTACTCAAGAACAGTGAGTCAAATTGCGGGCCACAGCGGAGAAATCCCAGTACTGTACTCCCTGGGACTTGACCCAGTGGGGGAGGGGCGGTGGCAGAGATATCACACCATAGGAGAACGTGCAACCTGGCACCCCCCACAGTCTAAAGCAGACTCTATCGACTCTCTGGGTCGGAGACTCTGTGATAAAACCCAGTAAAGGAGTAGTGGGGTCCGAGATACTACTGACTCGAGATCCAGAACACCTTAAGTGAAGTCATAATGACCCAAGGGAAGAACCCAGAGAAGGCACAAACATTGGAAATCATGGGAAAGAGGAATAATACTGGAGCAATTAATGCCCACAACCCCACAACATCAGAACCCGATAAAACAAAAAATCAGAGATTTCTAGAAGATCAAATCAGGAAAATAACTGTGGAAATAATAGAGGTGCTTCGAAAAGAACTCAGAGAGAGCCAAAAAGAGATAAAGGATGCAATTAATGAAGTAAAGGCCTCAATTCAAAGCACAAACAACCGATTAGAACACATGGAGAACAGAATCTCGCTCTTAGAAGATGAGCAATCCAAAAATGAACCCATAGTTTCTAATCTAGAAAAAAATATCCGACAGCAGGAATCTGATATTGAAGAAATATGCGCCCATTTTAAGAGAGCTAACCTAAGAATAATTGGAATAGAGGAGGGAAAAGAAAGTGAAACCAAAGGGATCAACAATCTCTTCAAAGAAGTAATAGCAGAAAATTTTCCAAACATAGAGCAAGAGGTTGATACAAAGGTCCAGGAAACTTATAGAACTCCCTTTAGACAGGATCAGAGAAGAGGATCCCCACGCCACATAATTGTCAAAATGACCAATGTGGAAGCCAAGCAGAGAATATTAAAGGCAACAAAAACAAAGGGCCAAGTGACATTCAGAGGCAAACCAATTAGAATCACTCCAGACTTCCCAAACCAAGTCATGAGAGCCAGAAGGGCTTGGAGTAACATATTCCAAACTCTGAAAGAAAACAACTTCCAGCCAAAAATTTCCTACCCAGCAAAACTTTCTATCAAATTAGATGGAAAAATAAGAAGCTTCCATGAAAAACAGAAACTGAAGGAATTTATGTCTTCAAAACCAGCACTAGAGAAAATACTCAAAGAGATTAACTACAAAGAAGATATAGGTAACACACACCAGAACCAGAGAAACAAGAGTTTCCATCCAACAGACAATTAAGATTGGTTATCTGTGGAGATTCATTATTTATGTTAGTCTTTTACCTATCTCTAAATGGTATTGTTTGCCTTTATTGTTGTTAATTTTTAGGATTTCTAGTTGGAATATTAATATACCTTCAGATATAGCAATTGGAAATATTTTATCCCATTCTATTAGTAACTGTTAACTCTGTTTACATTGTCTTTGGATATACAATTTTTTAATTTTTTTATTTTTTAGGGAGTCTGTATACTCCTCTGTTGCCTGTGCCATTGAAATCATAACCAAGAAATCACTGCCAATTTCAATGTTGTGAGGTTTTATGACCCAGATTTTCTCCTAAAAGTTTATAGTCTTAAGATTTATATTTAGGTCTATTATCTATTTTGAGTTAATATTTGTATATGGTGTTAGGTAAGGGTCCAATTTTATTCTTTTCCATGTAATTATTATTTTTTTACAATATTTAGTTAAAAGATTATCATTTCCACCACCAAATGTTCGTGGAAACCTTGTCAAAAATAACTTGACAATATAGGGAAGAATTTAGCTCTAGGCTTGTATTTAACTCCAATGGTTTATATATCTGCCTTTAGAATAGTACTACACTGTTTCAATTATTGTAGCTTTCTATGGTTTGAAATCAGAAAATATATATCTTCTAGCTTTGTTCTTTTTCAAGATCGTTTTGGGTACCTAGACTCCATATTCCATATTAGGATAGATTTTTTTCTGAAAAATAAATACATAAATATATGATAGTTTCACCTAAAAAATAGAAAAAATAGATTCTCTGGTAAGAAAGAAAGCAAAAAGAAATATTGAAATGTTATCTTTAAGTCATCAAAAGCTTGGTATCAGACAAATGAAACTGTTATGTGAGATTATCATTTTTAATTTTTGATAAATTGCTATAATACTAGATGTCAATCACTAAGCCAATCATGGGAGGGAGGGATAGGGAGAGAATGGGATGGGGATTGGGTGGGGGCTGACTGGGAAAAATGTGCATGTATGTCTACAAAAGTATGTATCCTACTATGATGTATGAATACAGTGCACCAATAAAAAGAAAAAAAGAAAAAAAAAAACAACAAATGCTGGTGAGGATGTAGAAAAGTGGGAACTCTAATACATTGTTGGTGGAAATGCAAATTAATGAACATTTTTGGAAAATTGTATGGAGGATCCTCAGAAGAATGGGAACAAACTTACCATATGATCCATCAATACCACTTCTGGGTATCTACCCAAAAGAATGAAAAACAAATTACCAAACCAATGCACGTGTATCTATGTTCATAGTTGCACAATTCACCATTGCCAAACTATGGAACCCAGCCAAGATGTTCTTCAAAAGATGAATTGATTAAAAAACTATGGAATATGTACACAATTGAATTTTACTCAGCAATAAAGAAAAACACAATTACATCATTTACAGAGAAATAAATGGAACTTGAGAACATTGTATTAACACTGTGAGATTAGTCAGACACAAAAAATAAGAAATGCTCTCTCTAATATGCAGAAGCTAGTGAGAAAATGGGTCATAGTAGGGACTCTAGACAAAGAAGAAGATTCAAAAGATGAGCAAACAAGTTGTCCTAACTGAGAGGAAGGAAGGTGAGAAGAGGGAAATTCTCTAATGCATATGATGTACTTTATTTTTCATATTTTTTTTTGGTGGTATTGGGGTTCCTGGAAGCCCTTCTTCCTCCGGGCTACACTCCCAGACACCTATTTTTTAATTTTTTTTTTTGGAAACAGGGTCTCTTAAGCCAGCGAGGTTGGCTTCTAAACTGCACGATCCTTCTGTCTCCTCCTCCCAAGCACGGGGATTACAAGCCATGCACCACCATGCCCAGCCACGTGATGTAATTTAACAAATATATCAGTGTCAGTCACTAAGCCAAACATGAGAAGGAGGGAGGGTGAGAGAATGGGGGCGGGAACTGGGTAAGGGCTAATTGGGTATGCATGTATGTCTCCACCATCTTGCATCCCATTAAGAAGTATGAATTCAATGCACGAATAAAAAAATTTTAAGAAAAGAAAAGGTATAATTAGATTACAGAGATAATCACACATGTAAATAATCAAATTAAATCACAGATAATATCAAATTAAACAAATATGTAAGATATAACTATATTCTGTTTAATAGAAATGATTTTTTAAAAACTTGGAAATAAATGAATTTTGGAAAACACATGAAAAAAGCATCAACAAAATAAATTTTCTGTAGCAATGTTAGTGTCAGAAAAAAAAATCAATGACAAAAATTGAAAGAGATTTTGGTATAATCCATTAGGAGAATATATATACTAATATAATATTTAGATTAATCATAAAACAACTTTAAAATAAATGAAATAACATAGATAATAAAGAGAAATTGTCAATCCACAACACCAAAGAAAAATATTTCCATACTTTTCCATCAGAAATTCATCAGAAGATCAAGTAGAAAACAGGAATAAAGAGAATTTAGAGGACATGGTGAGTTTGATACAATATATATGTACTCATGTATCCAACAAGCAAACATATAGGTTATACCCAGAATTTGACTGTAATTGTGTATAAGGTTACAAAAAATATAAATAAATTTTGAGAAACATAAAACATTGTCTACATGCTCTGAACATATATCAATATGATTAGAAATTGGCAATAATAGTATATCAAAAATATTTGGAGGTTACTAGAAATTAAACCTGGGAGCATTCTACCTCTGAGCTACATCCTTCAGTCTGATTTTACTTTTGGGTTTTGAAGCAGGGTCTTACTAGTTTTCTGAGAATCTTGCTAAATTGCTGAGGCCGTCCTCCAACCTGCAATCCTCCTGTCTCAGTCTCCCAAGTTCTGGGATCACAGACATGTGCCAACACACCCAGCTAACCAAAAACATTTTTATAAACTTTATACATCACTTTTGAAATTTTAATTCTCAATGAATTTTTAAAGAACCTTAAAATTTTGATCCAGAAACATGATCAAAGAAAAACATCAAAACTAAAATAAAAAATATTTTCAAATGAACAAGAGTGAAAGCATTGTAGAGCAAAAGTCATGGCACATGACCAAAATGATATCAAAGAAAATATAACCTAAATAAACTCATAAGAAAACTCAAGATATTAGGGAAAGAATAAGGCTAACCCAGAGGAAGTAAAAGTAAATATAAATATAAAAGCATAAATTTAAAAATTATGACAAGCACAAAATAAACAAAAAGATAATATTTATTCATAAAAACAAATCAATTTATTGGAAAAGGCGACTAAAATAAATAAAACATTGTGGAAGTCTGAGAAAAAAAATCCAGATAAAAGTTATAAATAATGATTGAAGCAATAAAGTAACTATATGTACAGAAGATATTTATTGTTGTATAACATTTAGGTGTGCATAATTTTGTGACAATATAAATTTGAAAATAGATAATTAATTGTTTTCTAGAAAAACATTTATTGCTAAAATTGACTCAAAATGCTGCAAAACACCTGAACAGACCAATGATCAGACAAAGTAGTCATAGATCTACTCCTATAAAAAGACACAGGGCCCAAAAGTTTAGATAGACAAGTTCTATTACTTTCTCAAAGAACAAATCACTCTTATGCTATATGAAATATTTGGATGCATAAAGAAGGAAAGCCCTGTGTGGTGGCACCACCTGTAATCACAGGGATTCAGGAGGCTGAGGCAGGATGTTCACAAATGTGAGGTTAACCTGGGTAACTTAGCAAAACTCCAAATAAAACTTCCAAATAAAAAATAAAAAGGATTTGGGGGTGTAGTTTATGCAACACAGTAGTAGAGCACTTCTGGGTTCAATCCACAGTACAATAAATACATACATACATACATACATACATACATACATACATACATAAAACAAAGAACTTATTTACTAATTTTTCAAATCTAGCACCATTTTTATACCAAAACATTGGACAAACAAAAAGGAAAAAGAAAATTGTATGGGTTCAGTCTTGCTTATGAAGATATATGCAGAATACTAAATAGAGTATTAGCAATTCAAATTCAGCTGTATATTAAAAATAAGCCATGAATTATGATCAATAAGGCTTTCCCATGAAATAGATATGGTTTAATATTAGGCAATTTATTAATGCAATTAACTGTTTTAACAGATTGAAAGATAAAAATTATATAATCATTCAACAAATGCCCAAATTATTCCATGAAATTTGATATTCTCAACATGACACACACCATTCTAGCAGATTTCATCTTAATATTAGTAAAAATTACTGTTCTCATTAGTAAAAGCACATATATTTCAAGTTATATTCTTCCTTATTGATTGCACTGCATTGACTATTTGAATCTGGTACTTGTAGTTATTTTATCTCAAGGATATTCAGCCTTTCCATTTCTCTTTCTCTAATATTCTGTTTTTATTGTTTTTGAGGTTAGATTCTTTTTATAGTTTATTTGATGTCTCCAATGAAGTTTTATTAGCATTTCTTCTGTGGTTCCTGTGAGACCTTATATATAATCCAAGCACATTCATATTTTTACAACTGAAAACTATTGAATAAATTAACACTTAAATGCACATAGTAATGAATGTGTAGAGTAATGTTTGAAAAGTCACCTCTTAACAGTTTGTATCACTATTAATATAATCATAATCACTGAACAATTAGAAATTCATTTGCTGGCATGACTCCAAGAAACTTTAGGTTCAGCTGAATCTTCAGGAATATAAGCAGAAATGCAATCAGTTTAACACCCTTATTAGTAAAACACCCTTATTAGTAAAAAGGAAATAGATAGTTAGAAGGGGATGAAATATTCTTAATTTGTGCAAGGGAAACTTTTAATTTTTGCACATATAGAACAAATGTCACATTTAATGATTAAGCAGAAAATTTCCCATAAAAGTTAGAAGCAAAATCTTGCTTTTATTCAACATTATATTGAAGGTCCAAGACAATTCATGAAACGTATATGGTATGCACATATTATAGAGCAGTTAAAAAGAGTAAGATAGATTTTTATGTACTGGCATAAAAATATCAACAATACATGTTGTTAAATGGGAAAAAATCAACTTGCAGAAAAACAGATAGAGTTTAGTATATTTATTTTTAAAAATAAACCCCACAGAACTGCAAATGTCTTTATGTCTATAGACAGAAAACAATCATCTGGGAAATTACACTATGAACTTAATTTCTACCTTGGAAAAGTCATGAAATGAGACTGGAGGGCGATTTTGATATAATTTAATGCTTTTATAATAAGAAAAGATCCACATATTACTTGTGAAAAAATAATTTTAAAAAGGACCAAAAATTTAAAAATTGACAAGGACAGGTAGGGGCACTACTGAAACTCCCACATTTTATAAGTGAAAAAACTGAAAAGAAACTGAATGTCTCAAAGTCAAAAAGTTAATTAGTGGCAGAACTGGAAATGAAGTCCAGGTCCCTGTTCTCCCAGGTGAGGGACTGCCACGTTTCCATTATTAACTAGAATCCTACTTGTTCCATCCAACAATAGAAGTCATTTTATGATGTTACCAGGTTTGCCATTTGGGGTTTATTAGACCAATACTGTCCTTGTAAATGCTATATAGACCAAAACAGAACCTTTTGGCTCCTATAGGATGGAAAACAACAAAACATCATTTTCTCCAACCACCTATTAACCTGAAAACAAATTACCTTAGTAATCACAATACTGGATATTCTCATTGTGATGTGCATGGGAAAAACAATTCACAATAGACCTCATCTAATGCCTTCTGATGCTGAATGATTACTTTTATTAAGTATGTTTCTGTTAGGACTTTGTGTTTTATTTATTTCCAAAACATTGGTACAATTCTGAAAATATTTTCACTTCTACTTTCCAAAACCATTTTTAGCTCCTGAAACGTGGTCTTTAATAATTGGAACACCAGAGAAAAGGATAAAAGATACATTCTTTGGACCAACATTTGGACCCTCTTTAACGTGACTCCAGACAACCACTGCAGGAATTATTTTTCTACTGTCCCACAATAATTCTTGCTTTTAATCACACTGGACAGGGATATTCATTGTCCACGGGGCATATATTATCCATTTTTACCCCTAGGACATTGTTTAAACATGTATATCTCTCCAGATTGAAATGCTGGACCTCATCCATCTACCTACCCCCATTCAAAGAAGCACAGTCCCCTGGTTTTAAAAACACATGTTCTGGTTCAAGAATAAGGTTCAAATTCCTCATACATTTTCTGTGTGATCTGAAGCAGTTTCTTTAAGGGCTTTTAGGTTTGTTTTTAAAATGGTAACACTAATACTACCTGCCTCATACAAGGGTTTTGAGGATATATAAATCCTTTGGCCTAGTGTCTGAAACATGGTAAGTTGTAATTATTCATCATTCAGCAATCACACTATGACCCGCTTATCCTCAAATATGGACAAAAGCACATGTGTTCACCCTACATATATGGGCTGAAATATGAGCTTGCCCGCTCATGGATACTATGTCTGGGGAGATGCCAAGTGATTCTTGTCTTAACAACCAACAAAAATCAAATCAATTATCATACAAAGCACCATAATAATGTTTCCCATATCTTCACATCCAAAAGGTGATGGTGGCTCATATTTTTTTTTTACTTTTAACTTTTGTACAAAAAAGTAAGAGATGAATTGAGCCAAAAGCATTTCTGTAAGTGGGAAGAAATCAACTGTCACATCAAGCACCTGTGCCAGGATTTGGACTTGTTAAAGAAAAAATAGAGTTCCTTTCTACAATATTTCCCCAGTGTCAAACTTATTGTGCCCATTCTAATTTCCAGTCTACAAAATTGAGAATTTAAGTCCTTATGCATGAGTTTCTGGAAAATAGATTGATTGTGCACATGGAAATTTAAAAAGAAGGACATATGACTCCAAATCTAGTGGCTGGTCTTCATTAAAATGCAAATACCTTACAAAAAATATGAGCACTGGATTGTTTTTACCCATTCACACAGATCTGTTCCAAGAAAAACAACCTGAGAAAACAAGCTTTCAAAGGAGATGAGAGAAAAGGAAAGGTCACTTCAATGCACAGAAGTGTCCACCCCAAAGCAGAAGGACATAGGGAGAGAGTTGTCTAGAGGACAGCACTTATGGCTCATGTTTTGATACAGGGACAATTTATTTAGAAAGCAGGTTAATTTTTTTAAAATGCATCCCACTTACTTTTATGTACCCAGACAATCTAAGCTCTCTAGCCTCACTGGATGTATTTGTATGAGACTATTTCTGTTAGAGGGAATCACATTGGTTGGCTGCGGGATAATTTTCTAGACTATTTCCCAGAAATTCAATGGGAAAGCGCATTTGATCATTATATTTTTCTTGAAAGACTCCAATAGATGATTCACTTGATAAACATACCTTCCTGTCTCCATCCAAAAACAACAACCCTGTTTTTTTTTTAATAAAATAGTGAGTTTTAGATTTTGCAACTCAGAAGAGCTTGGAGAAGGAAACAGTGGCAGTGGGTGGGGATGGAGGCATGGTTAACTGAGAGCCAGAAAATATTGATTGCTACAAAGATAAACTCTTATTGCTGGCTTTGACACACTCTGGTCGGTTTCCAAACTGGAAATCAGTCCATAGCTCCATCATTACTCTATGTTGCATTGCCATTATCCAGGGAAACCTCTGAACTCCTCAGAAAACTGCAAACAACAGAAAATTAGAGACTCAGGATGCATCTTTAAAGGATCTTCAACCGTTTGCATAGTGCCTGACATCTAAGAGATACTCAATAAAGTTAGGCAAATAAATAAATTAATGAGCAGGTGAATGAGAGAATTAAAATCAAGAAACTAGAGTGGAAAGAACTCCTGGGTTAGGCCATACAAGACCTATGGTGGGAATGGGGTATTCTTCAATACAAGAATAAAAATGAATCATCATTACCTTGAGTGAAAACAGATTATAGGTCCCAAGTTTAAGTGCTACTGCGAAGCCCTGTTGCAAAAGCCCCAGGAATGTAACAGTCAAATAGAATGAGTCTGCAATGATTCCTGTCCCACCACTAATATCTGACACTCAGGCCCCATGCTCTTTAGTGGAGAGAATGAGAATTAGAGCCAAAAGCCCAGGTTTCAAATTCTGATTCTGTCACTTATAAACTGTAATCTGTTGGGAAAGTCACTGAATCTTGTGAGTTCCATCATGTGCGCAGTGGGAATGATGAAAACTCTGCTCTGCTAGGCTATTTTGCAGATTAGTGGGTCAACATAAATGAAAGCAGACAATAGGAATTTTCAAATGGTACACCGCATCACCTATTCTTGTCCTTCCTTGATGCCATTAGCCTAGATTAGGAATCCTGTATGGTCTTCAATAATTTAGGGGCATACAAACAGATATTTCATCAAATCTGACATCTCAGATTTTAGCCAAGGCCTTGGGAGCTTGCGAGGGAGGATGAGGGGGGCAGATAGGATCAGGCAAAGTAACAACATAAAAAGGAAAATAGCAGGGGAAAGAAAACAAGAATAGATCTTGTAAGAGTTTACTGATGAGAGGAGGGGAAAGAGAGCTCAGCAAAATAGACATTATTTAGGAGTGATCAGAGGAAGCTATAAAAATACAGAGTAAGAATAACTGTCTGGGAGGCTAATACAGGAGGATCACAGATTTGAGGTCAGTCTCAGCAATTTAGAGAGAGCCTCATCAAGTTAGGAAGATTCTTTTTCAAAGTAAGTTAAAATAAATTAAGGCTGGGAGTTCAGAGTTAGAATGCTCTTGCGTTCAATACCTGGTATCAAGAAAAAAAAAAAAGAAAGCTAAACAATGTCCCTTGGTTTTGATTGGACCCACAAACCCTGGTAGCTGCCATGAAATAAGAGGTTAATCTCCTAAGAAGGAGTAAGCAGAGAGTTCTCACCCACACCACTTTTGTGCAAGGAGGTTTACAGATTTCCCTCAGCACAAGCCCTGACACCCAGAGATTCCCTCGATCCTGTCATGGGATATAATGACATTTATAAGAGCTCAGGGTGGAGAGAGCACATTGGTGAGGAAAAGGGAAATATATGGGAATTCTGAATTCATTGCCCTCACCCACGATGGCCCTCAGAAGGCTTGTAGGAATATTTTAGAGATGCCTTGCTTCCTGTGCAAAAGGTTGAAGAGCGAGGAGTAACTGAACAGAAGAGTGATCCTCTGACTTCAAAGGTCTGGAACAGTACTAGTTACCCCCACATAACCCTCATCCTCTATGTACTTCATCATGTCCCTAAAAGACCAAGGCCTAATATATCTTTATTTCAGAATCTCCTATTCCTCCTCAAAGCTTCCCGTTTCAGAGGCCTCCTTTGGGTTTGAGATAGCCAAATGGTTGCCATGGGAACCTGCCCCTCATTTGCCTCTAATCACCTGTTCTAGAGGGATAAAGCTTCAACTCCCATTTCTATTAGATGAGATCACATCAATCAGTTATACTAATTTCCTATAGTGTTTCTGAGAATTTCATCTGGAAATAGCTTTTATGTTTTGTTAAAAGAATCCAGTTGTTGATCCATGGATTGCATACCACCACCGCCCCTGCCTGCCCTTGTGAAAACCTCTGTTTTTAATACACTTGAGTCTAGCCAGATGGTAATTATAAAATTTCAGCCCTCTAAAGTGGGTTTAATCCTTTAGAGGTCAAAGTTAAAGCTCTAGTATTGTCAAACTTCCAGAGGGTCTTTAAAATAGAAGCTGAAAAAATAAACATCTTCATTTAGTAATACAGAAGAATTATTAGCACACAAAAGTTGTCAAAATTATACCCATGTAAAACTGGGTCTTATGTTGTCATGTGTCCCATCCCACAACATTATATGTGAGGAATAGTGAATTTTCTTGATGTTTTGAATTTGTTCTGAAAGGGAGGCAGAAACCTTTCTTCCTTGCTGCCTTTCTGCACTTATCTCCCATTACTGAGAGCTGAAGTCCTTAGGACAGCAGAATTGTGAAGATGGTGTTGTGCCCAGAGATTTGGGCTGAGCTGCAAATCACAGCTTCCTTGCCCTGAGATGGCTTTCACCTCAAGTCCAACTCACCTTGGCTCAATGATGCAATATCCCCAGTATTTCTTGCTTCTGTGCATCCACCCATTCCTTCTGTTCTCTTGGTCCAATCACAGACCTGCATAGGGCAAAGAACCCAGGCTGCTGGCCAGTGAGTGGTAGTTTTGAGACATTCTGCTCCCCCCACTTCCACCACCTTGTGCTTCCCCCATACAAAGCATTGTGTTCAGCACAAAACCTCTTGTAGAAGCTTAATACATAGGAATAATAAAGCAGGCAAATTTGCATTTTTCCATTTGAGAAGAAATTGGGTTAAAAGAACTTCAATGTCTGAATTATGGGCAAGGAATAGGAATAAATTCAAGCGCATGGGTCTTTAGGGAGATGCCAGATTTGGTGACCCAAGGGGGCTGGACAGAGAAAAGCAAATAGGGAAGTTGGCACCAGGCAGAGATTCTAAAGCAGGAGTGCACTTTTCATTAATCTGGCTCTCATATGTGATATATTTGTGATTCAGAGTCCAATTTCTCCACCCGGTTGGAGCAGTGCCCCCCTCCTCATCTTATAAGGACACAGGAAAGTTGAAAGCAGGGAGCTAGGCAGCACTTTGTAGAAAAGAAACTTAGAGCTACCTGCAGTGCAGTGAATTTTATTAGCGAACATTATCTCTTTTGCTTTCAGAAAATAACAAATGGCCTTAATAGCTTAAAGCATCGTTACCAACAAAATATATACTGTAACTTCTTTATAACATTTTTCACTATAGAGCAAAACAAGGCAGGTCCATCATGGACCCCGTTAAAAGAGCTTTAGTGACTGAAGTATCAAAAACATCTTGCTATTAGGTGTTCCCAAGACAGAAAACCTGAGGAAAGTGTTATTGCAACGCCATGTGTAATAAAAGTATCTAACAAAATGAAGTACTTTCTTTCCTTTACAGCAATGACTCCATCAACTGCAAGCAGGATATGCACTGACCCAGGCCCCTTCATAGCCAATAGCAGCAAAACTGCAGAACAAAGGCGAGCATAGCTTGATTCAAGGTCAATAGTCCTACTGCATTAAGCTTGAGGAATGGCATATGAAGAATTTCATAACTCTACAAAAAGAGTATTTATCTATATGCTTATTTATTCCCTGCCTACTTCAAAAAAAGAATCAAGGTGGTTTCTTTTCCTTTTTTTTCCTCTTCTCTTCTCTTCTCTTCTCTTCTCTTCTCTTCTCTTCTCTTCTTTTCTTTTCTTTTCTTTTCTTTTTTGGTGGTACTGGGGTTTCTGAAAACCCTTCTACCTCAGGGCTACACTCCTAGACCTATTTTATACTTTTATTTGGAAATAGGGTCTCTTAAGCCAGCGAGGCTGGCTTCGAACCTGAGCGATCCTTCTGTCTACACCTTCCAAGCACGGGGATTACAAGCATGTGCCACCACGCCTGGCAAAGGTGGTTTCTAATGGGTCAATTCTTGGCACAAACAGACTAAGTTATATTAACAAATAATAAAAGCAGTGCAAAAAAAGATGAGGACAAATAAAACATGCTGAGCCCTCTGTCACCCTAACATACTGTCACAATGCTAAGACAAGTGAGCCTACAATTTAAAGCTGAGTTTCCTAGCAACCAAGGAGAAAATAAAAATATGGTATTTACACTTGTATTGTGATTAGGCCTGCTTAATATTTGATTAAAATAATTGCAGGAAAGTATAATTGAACTAATCCAAGAAGTTAGTAGGATCTCAGAAGCCAAATATTTCCTGGACCTTATAGTAGAAGGTTCAGTTCACTTCTGTGTAGCTTCAAGAACAGCAGATCTTTCTGAACAATCCACAAGCAGGTAGGCTTATTTTTTTCGCCTGAATGCCACCAGTTCCAAGAACTTTATTTATTGGCCCTCTAAATCCATGCTGCTGTATGGGAAAACCTGAAATTGGTATTCTACATGTTCCTGGCTCTTCATAACATTTCCAGCCATGCCCAGCTCTTAGTTTTCTACTAGAACACGTTGCATGGGAATTCTCCAGATATCCCATTGGGTTTAGATATATTGATAGTTAATCCTTCCCTTCAGAAGCTGTGGCTTGTCTTTCTTCTCCAATTTCTAGTAAGCATGAGCTCTCTGCTTGGCTTCTCCATCACTGCTGATACTTCTCTAGCAGACTCAGAAATCATACAACTGGGAAGTGGATGTCAACCTGTGGCTGGGGTGTGGAAGGGAGTGCCTTTTCATTGTTCTTTTTGCCTGGCATAAGAAAGCAAATGCATTCACGAAGAGAAACCAATTTTTTCTGGCCCTGATCTTAGGGAAGAGTTTGTCATGAGTTTTTAAATAGGGAGGAGCATTGAGCAATAGAATAGATTATGTACTGGAACAGGAACAAAATATGAGGAGCCAGCTGCTAATTCTACAAAAAAACATCAGTTCACAACTCTGCATCTGTTGCTTATAAATCAAAATCTCACTGGGCTTGTGATGCCACTACTGAAACTCCAAGACCATGAAAATTTAATCTGGGGCCAGGCCTGTCCCACACTCCCATCTGAACCAGTCAGTGCTCTCACAGTTTGCAGAATTTGTGCTCCCCAAATTCTCATTCTCTGCTCTCTTTACTGGGATTTAGCTCAGACCTGTCAGATGCAATAAAGTGATTCCTCAAGGTAAGCATCAGGCAGAGAACCTGGTGAAAGAGGTGTTTGAGTGTTTCCATGTTCTAGACATTAGTAGTCAGTGTCAAGGAAGATAAGAGAATGGTTATCAAAGAATAGCACCATAACTCAGGCTCAATCTGGAAGTTATCCTAAATTCTACACCTCCCTAAGATTGCCTGATGGCTTTTCTCCAGCCTGGGGCAAGCTGAAATGAGGATTCTCTTAATGAAACTTCCTATTTTTTCCATTCTCTATTCATTACCCTAGACTTCCTTTCATTGCAATCATGCTTCCCACAACAGGAGACTGGGCAAAAGATCACAAGTGGAAATAGAAAGGGAGAGTGGAGCTTGGCCAGAGTGGAGTTCCATTTATCTCCAGAGCCAGGTTCACCCTTGCCTCAACTTCCCTCTGCCAGACCAAGTACTCAGGCAAGGGAGGAAAACGAACTACATAAGGGGAAGAGAAGAGTCCTTCACATTTCACTTTAAAGTCCTAACTTTCTAAGTTAATCTAGGCTTATAGAACTCTCCTTATGACTTTTTCCCTAAATTATTCTAAATTTATAGAATTATCCTAATGTAGCCACACATGGTGGTGCATGCTTGTAATTCCAGCATTCAGGAGGGTGAGACAGGAGGATTGTGGTTCGCAGCCAACCTCAGCTACCTAGTGAGGTCGTTTGCAACTCAGTGAGACCCTGTTTCAAAATAAAGAATAAAAAACAGGGCTGGGGGTGCAGCTCAGAGGTAGTATGTCCTTGGATTCTATCCCCAGTGCCTACTGCAAAAAATGTGAATAGAATTATCCTAATGCATGCTTATGCCTTCTACTCTAACTCCTGAGATCCTGGTTCTTCCACCTCCAAAATGAAAAACAACAAGCTCCCACTATAAGGGTACGATTGCCATGTCTTGGATGCTGTGGTAGGATGAATAATTCTCCTAATAATCATATTATAATCCTTGGAACCTTTGGGTTAACCTAATATGGCAAAAGAGACTTTGCAGATGTGATATACTTAAAAAGACTTTTAGATGGGGATATCACACTGGATTATTTGGGTTGGACACAAATATAATCAATCTGATTAATATGAAGCAGATGAAGATTTGATTACAGAGAAGACAATACAACAGAAGTGAAGAGAGATTTGAAGCTGCTATGATGCTGTCTTTGAAAATGGAGAATGAGGCCTGGAGCCAAAGAGTACAAGGAATACTGCTCCAGATGTTAGAAAATCAGAACTTCTGGAGGGAGAATATCTGGATGTTAGGCTGATTAACCTGGATTAGACTTCTGGCCTCCAGTACTGTAAAACAAGTTGGAATAGCTTTCAACCACTCAATTCATGGCAAATAGTTATCGCAGCAATAGGAAACTAATACAAGTGTTCTCTGTTTGGCCAGTATCAGGAAATTAGTCTATCTCCCTCCCATGCCATAAAAGAGGCCCCTTAGGAAAGCAAAGTTAGGGATATACCTAAGAAAACTGGCCAGTGAGAAACTGTAGAATGCTTCAGAAGGACAGGAAGAGGTTAATGAAGAGGAAGGAATGAGTTTACAGAAAAGGTGGCCAAGAAATAACTACACTTGAAGGAGGTGACCCATACCTGAAGGCCATGGAGAACTCACAGGCACATAGACTGAGGAAAGTCTTCTACATAGTTCTCCCTTTACTTCCAAAACACAAATAACTATAAACTTACGTGATCCAAACAGACTGGGTTTGGAAACTCAGAATCTAAATTAAAAACCACAGCAATGTAATGTTAGGCAAGTTACTTTACCTCTCTGACTTTCCATTTCTTTCATCTGTATAGTGGGGATAATGGTACTTATTTTATGATGTTTGAGGGAATTAAATGAAATAAGGGACAAAATGTTATTGTGGCTGGAAGGTAGCAAGGCCTTAATTAACTTACTTAATATCCCTGGCTTCCTGTTCCCAGAGAGTTCTATGTTACTCAGTTTTCTCTTTCTTGTTGCTCTTGTCTTGGATGCAGGTTGGGGAACTTTTTGTCACCTATACACAGATAATATTCAATTTGGTATATGAACCTGTGTTTAGATTTGGGAATTTTAGAAGAGGTGAACTAAAACAGACATCCAGGGCCTAGAACTGGCTTAGAAAAGAAGCTATCAGGTGCAGCTACAGGTTGCTATGACAACTAATTCTCATTTTCAAGCCTAAGACACCTGAGTTAGGGGAGTGAGGAAAGCAACGAGACGGAGCAATAGGACTTGTTCTGAAAGGCTCTGGTTAGGGTGTCAAGAAAGATGTGACAAAAGGCTAAAATTGCCTTGTCTTCTAGAGTTGGTTCACCTAGATTAGTAGCATTCATCCCAGAACTGCTTTTAATTAAAGACAAATGATTAAAGATCATAGAGGGGGCCCTTTCGTGAAGAAAATATTATAATTCAGAGGAATTAGAGGTGTTCTTATGAGGAAGATATACAGTTTGAAATATTTGTCACAAACCTTGGAATACCTTTATGAGAAAGAAATTAGAACAGGACTCAAGTGAATGGGAATAATTCTTGATATACAGCTCTGAACCAGATGACTAATAAGTTACCATAAACATAAACACTTCTTTGAACACTTACTAATTCCTCAGCTATGAAAAGCTAGATTGTTAAGGAAATATCTTTAGAGGTCCATGTGTGTATATGCATGTATGTATGCATATACTGAATGTATATGACCACAATTGATGAGAGTTTAAAAAAAAATAGGTGAATGGTTACTATTTCACCAATATACCTTGACTCATCCTTGGCTCCCAGTCCCTTATAACATAGTGAGTGGGTTGCAGATGGAAGACTGAGATGACATTACTAGGCTGTGGCTTCAGTCTTCGCCTTTTGAGCAGTGAATACGAGGAAAGTAAGGACTTTTTCATTGAGTTATTCTAGGTTTCCAACTACGATATCCCACCAAACCTCCTTCTTAAAACGTGTGCTCAAGCTGGGTGTGGTGGCGCACACTTCTAATCCCAGTACTTGGGAGGCTGAGACAGGAGGATCGTGGTTCACAGACAGCCTCAGCTACTTAGTGAGACCCTCTGCAACTTAGTGAGGCCCTGTTTCAAAGTAAAAAATAAAAAATAGTTTGGGGGTGTAGCTTGGAGGTAGAATGCTCCTGGGTTCCATTCCCAGTACTGCTAAAAAAAAAATCTTGTCCAACTTGAGAAAAACCTCTACTCCTTGATGGAAGAGAAAGAGCATGGATTTTAGAGCCAGGTAAAACTAAATTCACATGTTCAACTTTCAGAAAAAATATAGTTGTTATTTAGGGCAAATGACTTTGGACAAATTGTTTCTGGCACGTGGTTTATTCATATGAAAAATAAAAGTGATGAGACATATATTGCAAGACTATGAGGATTAGTCACAACATATTAAATGTTCTGGACAAATAAATAGTATGCAGTAACCTTTGGAGATGATGTATTTTGCAAAGAAATTTTTTAAAAAATCTTTGTAGAAAATAAAGCCTCAAGTTCAAATACCAACCCTAACATGTATTGCCCGGGATACCTCCAGAAGTCATTTAACCTTTACAAGTGAATTGGTTTTCTATACTGTGCATTGAACATTCTCTTTATGCCTCTTAGTGAACTAACACAGTCATTTGCCTTGGTTGTATTCCTAGGAGTAGGATTGCTGAAACATGGTACATGCATGGTTAGTTTAGTAGCTATGGCTTACCAAAGTTTTTCAAAGTTGTACCGATTTACTCTTCCTCCTACAGCTTAGGAACAATCTAGTTATTTTACATCCTCACCAGCTCTGGTATAATTTATTTTTCATCTTAGCCATTCTGGTGGACATTGTTCTACAGTTCCTTTATTTTATTATTTTATTTTATTTTTGCTACTGGGGATGGAACTCAGGACATTCTACTTCTGAACTACACTGCCAGCCCTTTTTTATTTTGAAATAGTATCTTGGTAATTTGGTTAGGGTTTCAGTAAGTTGCTGAAGCTGGCCTGTGATCCTCCTGTCTCATCCCCCCAAGTACTGGGATTACAGATGTGTGCCACCAGATCTACAATCCTTTTATTCATTTTCTATGACATCATTGTTCATGTCTCACAGTATCTGTTTTAAATCTTGTGCACTCATCCATTTATATATTTCAAAAGTATTTACTGATCACTTTCTGTGCACCAGATACTGCGCAAGCTGCTAGGGACATATACTCCTGAAGTCATCAGCCCCATGTCCTCTTGACTCCCCTTCTGCAGATCATCTACTGCCAACACCAAGAACAGCCATTGGGCAGTGCACAGACTTCTCATAAAATTCAGAAAAATTTTAGTTTAATATTTTCTAACTACCTCCAAATACTTCTGTATCTTTAGTTAGTCTTTTTTTTTGTTGTTTCTCTTCTTTTGTTTTCTAAAAAAGATATCACACCCACATTTGCCAAAGCAAACAGTCCACCAAGCTGTTGCTGTTGATCCTATCTCTTCTTATCATCCTCTGGATTTTTTCTGGCCATTACCACCTCTGACCTTACCCCCGTGTGTTTAATCCTTACCTCTGCACTAGGAAATGTTTATTCACAAATATTTTCCTTTAGTTAACAAATTCGCTAAGTTAATCCTTACCCCCAAGAACACTTTCAATAGCACCCTTTCAGTTACCTGTTTTGCTTCTTTAATTTCATCATATAAATCCTTCTGAGCATGTCTACAGTCACTATCTCCAGTTTGTCACCCGTACTCTCTCTTCTCCCTTAAATCTGTCTCTATCTTAAAACTGCTCCCTGCAGTTAGCTAAAGATCATCCTTTTTTTTCTTGAGGTATTGGGGATGGAATCCAAGGGCATCCTATCTCTGAGCTACATCCCCAGCCTTTTTTAATTCTTTATTTTGAAACCGGGTCTCACTGAGTTGCAAAGGGCCTCACTAAGTAGCCGAGGCTCTCTTTAAACCACAATCCTCTGGTCTCAGCCTCTCAAATGCTGGGATTACAAGTGTGTGCCACCACACCCGATTCTAAAGATCTTCTAATCACCCAAATTAATAGTATCTTCTTTTTTCTCTGTTTTCTCTGACTGCTCTTCTTTATTTACAGTATTGGCCACTTGATTTTGCAGAAACCCCTTTTGCATAATTTTCTATTTCTCATTCTTTACATAATCTCTCTTGCCTGTCCCCATGAGAATTGTATTCCCTTGCCATATCAATTCAAGCGAAGTATCCTGCATTTTTTCTTCCTGGTTGTTCTCTCTCCCCAAATTCATCTCATTAATTCTGATAGTTGCAAGAATCACTTTTTAAAGATTTCTCCCAGTTTCAATTTTGAGGCCAAATTCTCTCCAGAGTACTGTTCGCCCGCTGTTGTGACCGGCATCACTTTCTAGTCATAATGCTCCAATCCCCAGTGTCTCTTATTTAATTTCTATCTCTCCCAACCCCTCACACCCCACATATACCACCATAACATTCAGTTAATCATGCACTTCTTTTCCTTTTTTTCAGAATAAAAAATAGTGTTTCATTAGCTACCACATTGTTATAATACATTTTATTATTTTCTTTTATTTGTGATGCTGGGAATTGAACCCAGATGCATTCTACCTCCAAGCCATGCCCCCTGTCCTATATTTTTAATTTGAAACAAGTTCTCTCTAAGTTCCTAAGGCTGGTCTCCAACCTGTGATCCTACTGACTTGGCCTCTTAAGTATTAAGATTATAGATATATGGTACCATGCCCAGCCTTACAGCCTAATTTTGAACAGAATGCCAGGGGAGAATAAGAATGCAGTCCCCCACTACCACAAGTTATGCAGTCGAGTTTTCTGCATTTGGGGAAATCTCAGGGTCAGCACATTCGAAGTGCAATGGCTAAGCCTCTCCCTGGAGAAACCATCTTTGTTATCATGGTATCTCCCCTGTCAGGTAAGTATACTAATATATTTTAAACGTACAATAAGATAGCCTTTAAATCTGAGGTGGTCTGAGATAACAAGTAACATAATTCAAAATTTTTTAAAAAGATGAACAGCTGAACTTAGATGTATACACTGGAAAATTATAAAGCTCTTACAAGACCAGCAATGTAACTTTATTTTGCACATTTGTAATTGAAAATATAAGTAATAATTAAAAAGAAAAAAGCTATGTTTCATTGCACACTTGTAATCCCAGAACTTGGGATGCTGAGACTAGAGGATCACAGGTTTGAGGATAGACTCAGCAAATAGTGAGACTCTCATCAATCTAGTAAATAAAAATAAAGTAGGGCTGGTGGTGTAGCTGAGAGGAAGAATGCTCTTGGGTTCAATCTGCAGCAACACAAAAAAAATAAATAAAAATAAAAATGTATTGAATAAATATAGATTTTAAGAGAAACGAAAAAAAGAAAAAACATTGATTTTTTTTTTATTTTTTAGTATACCTCTTCCTTCCATTCCCCACTTTGGATTTCTTAGCCCACGTGCTTAATATACCACCTTGTGCCCAGACTATTCTGTTATAATAGCCTCTTAATTGCCTCCAGTGCTCTCCTATCCTATCTATCCTCCACTCTGCTGACATATTAATCTTCCTAAAGCACCACTTTGACTAGCAGTCTACTACTTTACAACTTCTTGTGTATTTTCTATTGTTTAAAAGATCCAGACTCTACTACTTTTGCTGCCAGGAGAGATGCTCCACCAGTTAGCTTCTGCCACCTTTCCAATACCTTTTTGAATCTATATTTTGCAGGTGCCCTGTGCTCTGGCCACACTGTGCATTCACTCTTCTGAAGTCCTGACTTGCAGATAGTGTACTGCTTAATTGCATGCATTGGAGGCAGTTAGGTTCATAGAAGAAACCTGGCTTTGCCACTTTATGCCTGTGTGAAATTAGACAATCTATTTAGCCCTTCTGGTCTCAGTTTCTTCATCTATGAAACAGAGATAAAAATAGAATCTTGCCTATTAGGCTTATTATAAGCATTTAATGAAACAATGCTTCCCAGACTGGTTTATCATGATGCCTGGCTGACAAAAGTCAGAAAAGAAAGATGTTTGCCATTATTTTATCTATATTTCACCTACTCTTTTGTCTCTATGCAGTCCATTCCTCCTTTCTCAAATATCCTCTCCCAATGAGATCTAATGAAGGCCTCTGTACTTTTCAAGGAACACCTGAAATGCTACCTCTACTAGGAAGCCTTCTCTGATTCTTTTAGCATTAGCATGTTGATTCAAGCCGTCTCTTGCTATTGTTCATACCACTTTACCATAAAATCATCAATTTTGTGCAAAGCTCAATGCCTTGCCCTTTAACCATGTTCTGATCACATCTGTATTGCCCACTTCACCTGGCATAGTACATGATACAGAACAGGCACTTAGTAAATAACAGTTACCTGATGGGGGCTGGAGAATATATTCTAAAATCAACAGAGTAAATGCGGAATGTTCTGAGAGTGGTCAACTGTGACTGTGGAGTGATTCAAGTTGCTCATGGTGGTACTAATTAAGCACCTTCTCTTTTTCATTTATTTTTTGTCTCCTCCTCTAACCCGATTTCTTTTCTATCTTGCACTTCATCCTACTGTATGATCCTTAGTCTTGTCAGTGTGCACCAAGGCCTGATAATGGCCCTTGAGGAGAAAGAGGTTCCTATGACAACCTCAGATCTTGTCCCTTTGTCCTTACCACTTCCTTACCACTTAAGATATGATGAAAACTACCCTCCTACAAATTATACTACAAATTCTTACAAGATGGGTTCATTAAACTTATGATCCAATTCTTCATCTAGAACCTGTGATAAAAATACAGAGCAGGAAATTAGACTCTCTATGTAATGGTACTTACTAATCTGTCCAGATGCAAATCACCACTCTGTATCAATAACATTCTTCAGTTCTTGAACATTGCTTATCCCAGACTTTGCTTTTAGTCTACAAGTAAACTTGGAGAACAAGTCATCCAATTTTCAGACTTTGCTCCCTTGTCATTGTCTAAAAATATCCTGCTAAATCCAATGCTTGGTTTGTGCTTCCTGGTTTTTCAACCATTAAGCAAACTGTTAATTATGATCAGCCTTTGCCCCCAATAAATGTATAATCCGGGAAACAAAGCTTCTATAAACTTTGAATTTTACATGTCACATGATAATAAAAAAATCTTTTTTTTCAGCTTCTAAGTTCTAATCACAGCAACACTCTGATATTCCAGCTACTTTCCATGCAGTAAATGAAGCCAATCATCTTTGTTCTTTTCATCAAAGAAACAAAAAAGGGAAGAGGAAAAAATTTTTAAAATATACTTTTATTGGTGCATTGTGATCATATACTATTAGTGAAGTTCAGAGTCATAAGGACATACATCCATTTTATTGAGCATCTATTTTAGTAGGTGTTTTGCATACAAGGCACTTGCATTTAAACCACATAAGAACATAATGAGATAGATATTATCTCAATTTTATGGATGAGATAGATGAAATCTACTGAACTTAAACAATTTTCTCAAAGATCATTTGACTAGTATTGAGCTTTAATAGGCTCTTTCTGACCTCAGATCATGTGCTCCTTCCATACTCTCCCACTTCTGTGTTAATCAATATCTGTACTACACTGGATCCTTTTTTATTGGTACAGTAGGCACTTACCTATAAACTCAGATATAAAATATCCACACTACCACCCTCATTCTGCAATCTCCCTTATCCAAAAGAAGTTAATATGTTTTCTCCAACTGCTCAGTCTCCTCTAAATTGAGTCCTCTGTGTGGGCAAGCATTTCTGGGAACCTGACAGTCTGTCTTTTTTACTGCATGGTCACCCTCCTAATCAAATCCCCCTGCTTTACCCTAAGAAATAAATATATGAGAAAGAGACTAACATGCATTTAACTGCTCTCCAAGGATGTATTCTGTGAAGAATGAAATCAACTTTTGATCCAAATGTTTTCCTTAGAGAAAGATATCATGACACACTAGGAAAAAAAAGCATGCCCTTTGAATATGCCTTACCAAAGAAATATTATGGGTATGTTTGATTCCCTGATACGATCTGAAAACAGAGATATCTAGGGTCCCATATTTTTAGATTATAATAACCTGGAATAAATGCCAATTGAAATGACCAGGATGAATCACGTTAAGAAAATCTGCTACTGAAACCCCAAATTTACTTAACAGAAACATAGGAACAAGACAAGTATTCATAATACAAAGTATTCCTCACTCTTCCAAACTTTCCTGCAGAACCTCTTTATTCAAAACTCCCCTATTGCATTTGAAATAAGAGTATTTTTACAAATGTTTAAAAATATACAAATTTTTAAATTTTTATAGGTGCAATGTATTCATACATCATAATGGTACAAAGAAAATACTTTTGTAGACAAACATGCACACATCGCCCAGTTAGCCCCTACCCGATCCCCACCCCGTCCCCTCCCCATCCCTCCTTCCCATGCTTGGCTTAGTGGTGGACATCTAGTTTTATAGCAATTTATCCAATATTAACAATGATAATCTCACAAAACAGTTTTATTTGTCTGATACCAAGCTTTTGATGACTAAAAGATAACAGTTCAATATTTCTTTTTGCTTTCTTTCTTACCAGAGAATATTTTTTTATTTTCTTTTTTTTTAGGTGAAGCTATCATACATTTATTTATCTATTTTTCATAAAAAATATATCCTGATATGGAATATGGACTCTAGATACCCAAAACAATCTAAAAGAAGAACTAAGCTAGAAGATGTATATTTTCTGATTTCAAACCATATAAAGCTACAATAATTGAAACAGTGTAGTAGTACTGTTCTAAAGGCAGATATATAAACTATTGGAGTTAAATAAAAGCTTAGAGATAAATTTTCCATATATTGTCAAGTTATTTTGGACAAGGTTTCCACAAACAATTGGTGAAGGAAATACTAATCTTTTAACTAAATATTGTTGAAAAATAACAATTACATGAAAAAGAAAAAAATTGGACCCTTACCTAATCCCTTATACAAATATTAACTCAAAATAGATAAAAGACCTAAATATAGATCTTAAGACTATAAACTTTTAGAAGAAAATCTGGGTCATAAAACCTCACAACAATGAAATTGGTAGGGATTTCTTGGATATGATTTCAATGGCACAGGCAAAAAAAAGGTAAATAAACTCCCTAAAAATATGCTAGAGGAAAATAAAGGAAATACGTTTTCAGAGTCCAGTCATAGGAAGGATTGTTCCTGTTCATCACTGCAGAAAATTTAGGCTCCTGGAGGAGTAATAGGCTCCTCTAAACCTCCAAACTTCTGAACTCAGGCTTTGGTGAAAAACGTGTTGGTGCAAGGCAGTCTGGATACTCCTTGTATACACCACCATTTTACTTAACTTTTCTAGTGGAGGGGGAAAATACTTCTCTTGGGAAATAGACTTAAGGGAAAATTGATTTTTAGAAGTACAACATATGAAGCAAACTGGCAGGACATGAATCCCTAATGGAAGAAGTTCCAGCAAGATATGAAGTAGAGCAGTTCAAGCAAAAGCTAGACAGAATGGTCTCCAAGGTGGATCTTGATTCTCTAACAGAATGTATAAAGCATCCAGATCATGAAGTCATGGTGGCCAACCCTTCTGAGGAGGTAAAGAATGGTGATAGATAAGAATAATCAATAGATCTCAATTTTTAGCAGTGACCAAAGTAGACCTGGCAGATCTGAGCTGTGATGGAAATAAGTTATATCAGTAAATATTTATGAAAATCCTACCCACAGCTTCCTCTCTCTCTCTCTCTCTCTCTCTCTCTCTCTCTCTCTCTCTCTCTCTCTCATTGAATATGGGGGCTATCTACCTCTAAGCTACATTTCCAGCATCTTTAATTCATTCATTTTAAAATTTGAAACAGAATTTCACTAAATGGCTGAGGGTCTCATTAAATTGCTGAGGCTGGCCTTGAACCTGCGATATTCCTGTCTCAATCTCCCAAGTACTGGAATTACAGGTATGTACCACCATACCCAGCTTGGGCACTCATTTCTTGTGTTTGGTATAAGGAAGAAATCAGGGAAGAATAGAAAACCAATGAAATTTCACCTATTTTTGAGGCACAATTCATGAAAAAGATGACCCATGAAATAACTTGGCAGTAACCATATACACACATACATACATGTTCTAGTGAGAGTGCTGGATATGTTGCCAATACTTTTTATAGTTGATCTCATTCAGTAATAAATAAATCACTGTTAGTATGAGGTATTCTTATTATGGGTGTTCTTTACCTTACAGCTGGGAAAACTGTAGCACCAACAGATCAGTTAACTCACCCTGACTTACAAAGAGAGTATGTGATGGTGCCAGAACTCAAAGTCAGGACTGCCTGACATAAAAACGTATGCACTTAACTACTACAACATACTACTTCCCTGTGACATGATGAATCATATAGTGAACACCAAAGATAAAATGTTACTCCAACCATTGTAGCTTCCTAACAACTATACATTTGTCATTACTGGATGTCGGGGCCCTTTCGGCTAGACCGGGATGGGGTGGTGGCTCAAGATGGCGCCTAGGCATGTTGCCAAGTCACGAGGCTCACAAGGCTGGCAGTGCCCTGAGCCTGCGCAGTGAGCCCTATCAGGCGCCCTACTGATGATCAATGATGCAGCGCCTCGTGCTACCACCAGCCCGCCTATGAGAGGTTTGGAAATGTGCATGCCCTAGCTGTGGGAAGCTTGGGGTTGGTGGAGTGATGAGGGAGGGGTTTTGAGACTTATATATATTTGCCTGCTGTGTGCATTGAGGGGGAAGCATTAAAGAGGAAGTAGTTTCATCAGCAAGTCGGCGTTCACGTGTTTCTTCCCTAGGCTCTGCTGGTCAGAGCCTTAGGGTCAAGACAACTGGAGACCAATAGGACTCTGAAAACGAGAAGCTTCAAAAAGAAAACATGAGTAGTGACAGATGGAACTCTTAAATGCTACAGGGTAGAGATTAGAAAATCTCAATTAGGAGGGATGCTAAGGTTTTATCCACAGTCCAAGTAAAATACCAGGACAGAGAATGAAAAGTGCAAGGAATAGATATCCCTGCTATTCAGATATGTAACATCATGAGGATATGAACACATATGTATTAGAATGATAAATGAGGATGTTTTCATTCTCTTATATTAATAAATGAAGCAAACATAGAAGTCTAGCTAATGCTATTTTTGCCTCAAGAGAGCAAGATGAATAGGAGAAGCCAATTAGAAAAATGTAACTGGTTAAAAAGTAAACTCATTCAAATTGGGTTTTGGCATTGTGGAGGCCAATTTTTCTCTAGACTTTCTGTTGATTGGATGTTTCCTGAATTGCGTATATTTCAGATTTTTGTCACAAAATAACAGCCCATTCATATGATAAATGATAAACTTAGATATTTTTCAGATTATTTAAACTCCAAAAATTGTATATGCACTCTCTTGAGAGCTGAGTCCAAAAGTATGAGCTTGTTATTCTTTGCATAACTTACCTGTATAATTTTTGCAATTCTTCATATTTAGGCTAGTTATGTCACAAAAGGACACATCACATATCATTTAATCCAAGATATTTCCTTGCTGGTTTCACTGTCTGTCGTGTTGACAAATGGAACAGACGAGGGGGGAAAAAGGTTTTTGGCACCAAAGAATATAATTGAATTAGAAATATCTGTCACCGGGTCTCAATAATAGCTATCTCCCAGTCTGTTTCTGGGTTTCAATACTGTTTGTCTGAGACAACTTCAGGTTTCGACAGTGCCTGTGTCCAGGTCTCAAGGTGCAAAAACACAAATAACAGAATCATTCAAGTCCTTGGAAAAGTAAGTTGTCTGTAATGTTCCACTAGTTGTTTGAGAACCAAAAAGAAACCTATCTCCAACTTTTTCTGCTTTGTGGCACAACTTCAATTATTCAAGAAAAATGCTACTTTTAGAAAGAGTTGAGCATCAACTATTTTTGTTAGTATAGCATCAGTCAAGGGTTTATTTTCTTCTCTGCTTTTTCAAAAAATCTATCTCTGGATAGTTTTTCTGATCACCAGCCTCACCTTTGTCAAATATCACTTTCAGGAGCACATTCACATGTATTTGGAACAACGATTAACCTAAATAGCAAGGTTCGGACTACCAGAATCATCTTTTTACTTGCCAAAGCTACCCTTATCTCTCTCATTCAACCAGTGTCCCATCAGGTAACTATTATTTACTAAGTGTCTATTCTGTACTATGCCAGGTGAAGTGGGCAATACAGATGTGATCAGAACATGGTTAGAGGGCAAAGAAGCATTGAGCCTTGCACAAAAGGTGATGATTTTATGGTAATGTGGTATGAACATGTTTGTTTTTTAAGTATAATCTTACTCGATAGAGGTGAAATTGAGAGGGAGGACAGCATTGGGTACCTGCGAGATCAAAACTCTCATCATTCTGTACACCTCTTCCTTCCAGCAAGCAACTGTCAGCTGTGGTTCGGAGTCCTCCTCACTTCCTCCATTGCCAAGAGGGTTTCCTAGATTGACTTTTTAACAGGTAAAGCTAGTTTTTCTGCTGCCAATTTTACTATTGCATTTTGCAACCATTAACATCCTAGGTGGTAGGAGGACATGGATTTGGAAGCTCTTTTATATTCTCCACTACACTGCTTTTCATGCTAATGAATACTTTTGGTGATTATAATGACACGGAAGAAGTAATACCAAGACAAATCCCGATTAAGGGAATGCCAGGGAAAAGAGGGAGAAGGGATATGTTTAATTAGATTTCCTGGGTAACTGGAGGTTAAGAACAAAGCCTTTTCCCATTGTGTTTGCTTTTAAGAATTCTATTAAGATATCTGAGTCCACTACCCTTACTTAGTAAATCAAGTATAATGATGTACTTCAATCACTCTCTACTGATTGAAGAACTTTCAGAGCTTCCAGAGCTTTTCAGAACTTTAAATGAAGATGGAGAAGAGAGAAAAAGTAGGACTGAAAGCATTCCAACCCTAACACATTCCCTGAAAATTGTTTTCTTGACTGAACTCATTTTATTGTCATCTCTTTCACACACAAAAAATGAAGCAAAACAGCATTGTTTTTATAAAAGACTCAGATAATTGAAACTTCTGGGTTCTTGGATTATCTTTAATAAAGGTTTTATTGCGACTCATGTTGAAGGGAGTCTGACAGTCCTGTCAATTTTTGCTCTCCTGAGCTATGTGCAAAGAGAATTTTTCTGATGTACAGTTGCTAACTCTGGGCTTTGAGTACTTTCTACATAGATGGGGAAGGTCACACTGACATATTCACTCTCTTTCGTGGTCTTGTTTGAGATCAAGGTCAAGTATTTGAGAGACTTTTGATTAAGAGTTTGTTTGATGGCCACAGGGAGAGTTCTGTCTCTCAGGGCCAGAGCTCTGCCTGTCATCAGGTTATTGATCCAAATGGGTGTTGAAACTGTCATCCTAGCAGTGGATCAAAGTCCACTAGATCTGACAAAAAGGAAGGAAGGAAGGAAGGAAGGAAGGAAGGAAGGAAGGAAGGAAGGAAGGAAGGAAGAAAAAAAGGAAAGTAAAAGAAGGAAAAAAGGAATGAAAGAAAGAGGAAAGAAGAGAGGGAGAAGGGAAGGGAAGTGAGTCCCCTCAAACTAAATTATTCACTTGATTGTCCTATTTCAGGAAAAGACATGACTATTCATGCAGTTGCTTAAACAACAGGCCCCAGAGTGGTCCTTAATTTCTTTTTGTATTTCCAGTTCTCTTCCAATGCAATTCATTTGCAATCCATTTATTTTTTTCAGAGCAAATGTTTTATTAAAGTATAATATACATAACCTCAGCAACTTAGTGAGGTCCTCTGTAACTTTGTGAGACCCTATTTCAAAATTTAAAAAAAAACCAGAACTGGGGGTATGGTTATGAAGTAGAATGTCCCTGAGTTCAATCCCCATAACAAAAAAAAAAAACAAATTATAACATGCATATAAAAGCAATGTACAAAAACAAGGATATTTTGATGTTACTATATAAAATGTCCACCTATCTTCATCCCAGCTTGAGCTCATGACCACCTCTTGTCTGGACATGCGCTTCCTCAACAGTTCTTCAACTTTCCCTTCAGGATCATTACATTCCACTATCCACAAGGAAGCTTGGAGGATCTTTTCAAAACATAAATGATGATTTACTTTGTTTTATAGATGCTTATTAATTTGTTTCCTTTCCATTCATTAATTTTCATTTTTATTTCCTTAAGGGGACTTTCTCTTATTGATAAAGTCATTGTTTTGCCTATATGGTGAAGATTTGGTCCTAAGTTTTCTTTCAGTAGTTGAAAAAGTTTTGGTCTAATTTCTAAGTCTTTTATCCATTTTTATTTGATTTTCCTGCAGGGTGAAGAATAAGGATCTAATTTCATTCTTCCACACATCAATATACAGTTTCCGCAGCAACTTTTATTTAAAGCTCTCTTTTCTTCAGTCTGTTTTTTGTATCTTTGCCAAGGATCAGTTGGCTGTGTCTGTGTGGATTTGCCTTTGTGTTTTCTATTCTATCCCATTAGTCTATGTGTTTGGAATGATTTGGTTGTGTTGTTGTTGTTTAATATTGGAGGTGAAGAATAGGGGCATTGTACCTCCAGGCCATACCCCTACTCTTATTTTACTTTTTATTTTGAAACCGTGTCTCACTAAGTTTCTGAGGCTGGACTTAAACCTATGATCTTCCTATCTCAGCCTCCCAAGTAATGAGATTATAGACATTTGCTACCATACCTGGCTATGGATCTGTCTTATTGCCAATATCATGCTGTTTTTATTACTATAGCTCTGTGGCATAATTTAAAATCTGGTATTATGATGCCTAAAACATGGCTCTTGTTGATCAGAGTTGTCTTGGCTATTCTGAGTCAGTTATTCTTCCATAAGAAGTTTAATGCCATTTTTCCATGATCTGTGAACAATGCCATTGATATTTTCATCTTACATTCAAACTGTAGATTTATTTTGGTAATATGGACCAAGCTTATGAAGAGCAAAGGAAACAATCATAATGGGAGAAAATCTTTGCCAGCTATTCCTCTGACAGAGAATTAATATTCAGACATATAAAAAACTCAGAAAAACTTAGCACCAAAAAGCACAAATAACCCAATCAATAAATGGGCAATTGAATTAAACAGAAACTTCTCAAGAGAAGAAATAGAAATGGCCAACAAATATATTAAAAATTTTCAGCATCCTTAGTGATCAGGGAAATGCAAATTAAAATTACACTGAGATTTCATCTCTGGATAGAATGACAGTCATCAAGAATACAAGTAATAGTAATAAAATTGGGTGAGTATGTGTGGTTCTAGGGATTGAACCCGGAGGCAATTCTACCTCTGAGCTACACCCCTAACCCTATTTTTTATTCTTTATTTTGAAACAGAATCTCACTAAGTTGTGGAGGGCCTCACTAAGTAGCTGAGGCTGGCCACGAACCTGTGATCCTCCTGTTTCAGCCTCCCAAATACTGGGACTACAAGTGTGTGCCGCCATGCCTGGCTCAGAAAGAAATGCTTATACACTGTTTTTTGGGAATGTTATTATAACCACAATGAAAATCAATATGGAGTTTCTTCAAAACACTAAAAATAAAACTACCATATGACTTTGCTATACCATTTTGGTACCTTTCTGAAAGAATTAAAGTTAGGATACCATAGTGCTGTGTGCATACCCATGTTCATAGCAGCACAATTCACAGTAACCAAGTTATGGAACCATCCTAGGTGTCTTTCAACAGAAGAATGAATAAAGAAAATTCAGTAAGTTCAACTCATTCATAAAGAAAATTATGTCATCTGCAGGAAAATGTGTGGAGTCACATGTTTTATATCATGTGTGGAAGCCACAAAATAAAGGAAAGATTAGGTACTTCATAAACATTAGAAGAGAATCCAGGCACAGTAGTGCGTGCCTATAATCCCAGTACATGGAAGGCTGAGACAGAAAGATCACAAGTTCATGATGAGTCTTAGCAACTTAGTGAGACCCTCAGCAACTTAGTGAGACTCTGTTTCAAATTTTATTAAAAAAAAAGGCTAGAAGTTTGACTCTGAGATAGAATGCATCTGGTTTCAATTCTTAGTACTGAAAAAAATTAGAAGAATTACCAGTAGATTAATGGAAGGGGATTAGAGAGGGATCAGGTGAAGGAAAGGGAAGGTTTAGGGAAGTAAATAGACCAAAGTATGTGATGTGTTATCTATAAATATATTGCTATGAATTTCATTAACTATATTTACAATACACTAATAAAAAGTTTAACAACATAAATGACATATGCTTATACATTCACATCATTTTATATCTCACTATGATGGATAGTTGTAATGTACCAATGAAAATAAAAAATGTAAATGAGATCATGCCTCCTACAAACTCGACTCCTGTCACTCTACCTCACATGTGTAGCTACAGTGGTTGTTATTATTTTTTGTTTAATTCTTCTGGTGACCCAGGTTATTGTCCTACTCAGGGTCTTTACACACACTGCCTCTACCTGTAATAACACCTGTTTGATTCTTCTCATGGTTTCGATTCTCCTCATCCATCAGATCCCAGATTAAATATGACTCCTTTGTCAGAGAACTCTTCCCTGATCATCTCATAAAAACTATGTCACATCTCCAGATAAATTATTTTTATCAAGACTCTATATTTCTCTAATAGAATTCGTTACAATAGTAATTTTACAGTTATTTACAAATTTATGTGTTTAATATCTACTTCTACCAGTGTAATATAAGCTTTAGCAACACTGGAGTCATTTCCTTCTTGTTTATGGTTGTATTCCCAGGGCCTACCTAGCCCAATATTATTTGTATTATGTAGTATGTGTCCAAAGGCATGGGGTGAATAGATGAATGAATGACACAATTAGTTGTCATGGGCTGAAGCCTCTATTTTGCATCTGCATCAATCTCTCCTCACTGAAATAAAAGAGAGGATTAGAAAGTATTTAGCGAGGCTATTTGCCTTTGCATTTGGGAATACCAAGGAGCACGCCTGAAATCCAAAGAGGAAAATCAAATTTATTTGATTACTCATTAATGAGATTTTGGATTGAATGATAAAAATCTAATGATGTTAGCCAGGCATAGTGGTGCATGCTTGTAATCCCAGAATTTGGGAGGCTAAGGCCAGAGGATTGCAGTTCGCGGACAGCCTCGGCTACTTAGCAAGGCCCTTCACAATTCAGATTCTTTTTTAAAAAATTTAAAAACTAAAAAAATAGGGTTGAGGGGTTATCTCAGAGGTACAATGCCCCTGGGTTCCATTCCCAGTACCATAACAAAAATATCTAATGATAATGATGGTACTGAATACTGGCTGGCAGTCTTGGAAGACAAGGTAAAATGGTAAGAGGACACTGAAGTTTAGTTCCCCAATTATGAAGTAGTTTTCACGCCCAGGGACAACTTTAGCAGATAAATTATTTTCTTGATACACTGTAATCATAATCAGTACTACCTCAGGCTGCCCAAATGTCCTGGATCCCTCCACTAGCATGTACAATAATCCAGGGTACTAATAATACAGATTGGTGAAAAGTGTAAATTATGTGGAAACTTCTTTCATATTATAGATGCATTCCTTGTTTTCTTTTTCTGTTTTGTTTCTGTTTTTTGTAGTACTGGGGGTGGAACCCAGGAGCATACTACCTCTGAAATATAGCCATAGCCCTATTTATATGTTTTAGTTTGAAACAGGGCCTCACTAAGCTTCAGAGGCTGCCCATGAACCTGCAATCCTACTGTCTCAGCCTCCCAAATACTGATATTAAAAGCATATGTCACCACTCCTGGCTAGGAACATTTTTAATAAGATCCTTTTGAATAACCAGATCCCTGAATGCATTTAAACAACAAGGATTTCACTTTGAAAAGTATGACTTATCTGTAAACTTTTGGGACACATTTTCCTTACCCCAAACAACGTAACAAAGATGGCTTTGCTTCAATCCCTGGCCACAGGTTGAGCCCTTTAGCCTTGAAAGCTGAATCAAGCGTCTATCTCTAGCCTCACACTTACCCCTAATTTAGGGCACAGTACAAAATAAGTTCTAATCATAATACAGCCCAAATTCTCTGACCAGACAGCCATGTCAGGAATCCAGGTCTTTAAGTACCATGGGTGGGGGTGGGGGGCTCATGGGAAGGGGAAACTGCATCTATGACTCACTGTTAACTCAACCCTGTTGCTGAAAAAAAGAACTCTAAATGCACATCCTACTGCCTGTGAGTCAGGAATGTCATTTTCATTTATAAAGGATGGAACATTATTTTTCTCTAACATTTCAAGTGAATAACTTTACATACATTTCCCCCGAATTTCCATAGGAATTTGATGCCATGGAACCAAACAGTGGCATGTCCCCAGAGCCTGGCAAAATTTTTTCTGTTTCTCACAACTACTTTAAAATTCAGTTCATCTCTTCTTTACAGTTATGATCCTGGAAATGGTCACCCTGATTTGGGGGTTTAGGGGTAGAAAGAGATCTGAATTCCACTATTATTTTAGCAATAATTCACTATTATTTTTGGACTTATATTTCTATTCCATCTTAAAACCTGAGTTCCAGAAGTTCATGCAAAATTAAGTTCAGGGGCAGTTCTGCACCATGTTGCCTTTAGGAAATGTTTGTCTCTCATTGTGAGATTCCAAATGGTAGATTCATCATTGGTTATATATATTAAAAATAAAAAAGAGTGGAAAAGAGAATAGGAGACACCCTCTCTATTTACTCTCCCAGGCTTAGTTTCTGATTCCTTTAGAACTAGTAGGTAAATATATATAATAGAACAAAACAGAAAATGCATTTTAGTAAAGAAGAGATAAGGCCTTTAAATTCAGTACTAGATGGTATTGTCTCCCCTCCTGTCACACTGCTCTTTTTCTGATTGGCTATATTTATTTCCTTTTATCAAATTTGTTATCTGAATCTCACATATTGGGGTCAACTAACCATGATCAAATAATTTCTTCTTCTTGGATCTTGTAGTCTCCAGGAGTTGTTTTCTTCTTTTTGGAATATTTTTAGGTATCTATGTAGTTACATTGCTGGGGAACATTCTCATCCTGTTAGTCATTTTCAGTGACCACAGCCTCCAAACCCCCATTTATTTCTTTCTGTTCAATAAATTACTTCTTCATTTTTTGTGTGTGGTACAAGGGATTAAACCCAGCAGCATTTTACTTCTGAGCTACAGCCACAGTTGTATTATTATTATTATTATTATTATTATTATTATTATTAGTTTTGAAAGAGTCTCGCTAAGTTGCTGAGGGTCTCAATAATTAACAATCCTCCTGTCTCGGCCTCCGAAGTACTAGGATTACAGGTGTGTCACCACGCCCAGCTCCAATTTCTTCTTCCTAGATATCTGGGACATAACCTCATTTGCCCCTAAGATGCTGCTGAATGTTTCCGTAAGTCCTGGAATGATTTGTTTTCCATGTTGTGGCTCATGTCCACTTCACATCAGTGGTTGAGAGCTTTCTAGTGACAGCAATGTCTTCTGTTGGTTTCTTTGCTCTCTACAACTCTCTCTGGTTCCTATCCTCCATGAGGCTCTGCACATGCGTCCTGCTTGCTGGTATATGTTGGCTCAGTGGGTTTCTAACTCATATGGTCAATATCACCATGATTTTCTAGCTGCAGTTCTATGAGACCTGGCCCTTGTGCTAAATCTGGTGTGTTCTGATCCTCAAAGAGTAGAAAGCACCACTTTCCTCTTAGCCTCATTTGTCATCATGACACATTCTGTCCACATTGTGGTTGATGGTATCAGGATTCCTTCAGCTTCCAAAAAGCAATAAGCCTTCTTCACATACTCCTCCTGCGTCATTGTGGTCACTCTGTACCATGGGACACTGGGAATAATGTGTGCCATTCCCACAGCAACCCAGACTGCTTCCCTAAGAAAGATCTTTTCACACCTCTCCACTCTGGGTCACCACTATGGTCTATCCCTTTGTGTACAGATTGAGAAACAAGGATGTTAAGAAGGCAGTGAGACACCCAAGTGAGTAAGCCAGGGAGACCTAATGTCCTTCCCGATACCTAGGGTGTCTCTTTTCTTAGGAGGATAGTTGTTTTTTTTCTAAAGGAAGTAGTTTGAGAGCTCATTTCACTGCTGCTACCTCCTTCCAGGAAAATGATCCACAAAACAGGGACTCTCTCTCAGGTCCTACAGCTTAATGTCTTTAGGATTTTCAGGCTGATCTCTGCACAGTAATATTAGGTTTTCCAAGACCCATGTTTTCCAATACTATCAGGTTTTATATAATATTAGGTTTTCCAAGACTATCAGGCTACACCTGAGATGCTTTTTAGGGGGAAATTAGACCCAGCTCACTTCTATACACTCATGACATGAAAGCCTACCCTCATTTTGTATGTAAATGTGTGTGTGTGTGTGTGTGTGTGTGTGTGTGTGTGTTTACATGCATGTGCATGATAGGAATATCTGATGTTGTAAAGAATTTGTATTTGGTATTTGCATTGTATTTTTGTGTCCTCATGTACACACACAAAAACTAACACACTGACATGCACACATAGTTGTAGTACCCTACCTATCCTGCCTTATCCTCCTGGACTGCCCATTGTATCCTCTTGGCTTCTGCCTAGCAGTGTTCTTTACCATGATTTTCCTCAGGATTCATGTAAATTCTAACTGCTGTACTTCACTTCCTCATTTCCTAAATCCTCTGCTTCTCTGCTGATCAAAACCATCTCTAAATTCCTAGAGCAATTATTAACTATTCCACTTACTTTAACAGTTAATCAAGCCCCTCAAAAACTGAAATAACATTATTTCTATTCCTTTTAATTTTCCCTAGCCTACTGTTTCACATGGAGTAGATATAAAATAATTAATTGTTCATTAAATGAATTGGTGATTATTATTTGTTCATTAAATGAATAAAAGCAATGGATGTGTGGTGGATAAAGAAAATGAAAAAGTCATTTATCTGCCTATGCTGGCCTCTCCTCTCCAGATCTCTCCTCTTCATTTTATTATTATTATCATTATCATTATTACTATTGCTATTATAATTATAATTAGTAGTAGTAGTAGTAGTAGTAGTAGTAGTTGTTGTTGTTGTTGTTGTTGTTGTAGCAGTAGTAGTGGGGACTGAACTCAGAGCATTCTACCACCAAGATACACCTCTAGTCCTATTTTTTTTTAATTTTGAAATAAGGTCTAAGTAGCTGAGGCTTTCCCCAAACTATCTTCCTTTCTCAGCCTCCCAAGTACTAAGGTTATAGGTGCTTGCCACCACAACCAACTCAGTCCCCTTCTCTTGATCATAGATAACTCCCCTTCACAGGCAACTCCAACTAACTCACACTGATTTTCTTCCTTGATGTTCCCCCCGATCCAAACTTCCCATAGTGGATTAATGGATCTTCCTATATTCCTAATTTAACACCATCCTTTTCCTATTTATTCCTGTTGGGATTCCCCAATGTCCCAGGGATAGTCAGAATTTCTCAGCTTAGCCTCTGGACACCTCTGGTGCTTGCCCTCACAATTATTCTCCTCCTCCAGTTGTGTGTTTCAGTCACACTAAGCCTCCAACATAGATTTGGAAGCTCTTTAAATGTAAGATCACATGCTTGTCATATCTACACTTTCAGTATCTAGATTCAGAGCAGGAGAAAAAGTAGTTACTCAGATAATACGTCTTCAGTTGAATTGCAATGCAATCATACCAACTATTCCTCTTGTTTCCATTTAATGGCTCCTGGCCTATGAAGACTTTTGGCTTGATGAGAAAGATAACTTGTTTTGTAGTCAGTGGCATGTGTGTATGTGCAGTTTTGCCTCATTTCACCTGCCACCCTCTCTAGCTAAAAGAGTTACTAGAAAAACAGATAGACACTCCTAAAGCCTCCACTTAGAAAATGAGTCAAAGGATGCCAGGCAGTTTGGGAAACACTTTCCCATCTGGCTCTTCCTACTCCCTTCCAGACAACCTACAGAGCTCCCTCTGGTATAGGGTCTAATTGTCTCTAATCTAGTTTTAACTTCTTGTAATTACCCTCAATTATAAAGTAGAGCCACGGAACACACTCCTTGTGGTTAAGACATGGATCTAGACTTGAAGTGTAATTACTCTGCAGCCTCTCAGGGGTTCTGCTCAGTCTTCTGTATAGATGCACAGTGCAAATTCCTGAGTTGCCCCATCCTCACATGCTGTTGTTATTGTTCTTATTTTTATTGTTGTTATTGCATCCATGTTTCTAAAATAGGCTGAAATTTTTGTTTAGCATGTTGACCATTGAGCAATTTTTAAAATACCTACTAACACAAGATCAACTTAACATAGAAAACTTCAACAACTTCCCATTGCTTTTAGGGTAAAACACAGCTGCTCCAAGGAATTGAGTAACATTGCCTGCCACAGCACCCAAAATAAGTAGCCCATCTAGAGCCTATTCATAAGCTGCAACTAATTTTCGCCTCAATCTTATTTTTTGCCTTGTTCTTGCTTTCTGAACTCCTGTCTCTCTAGCTCTCAGTTTTTCAGACCTTAGAATTTTCCTCCTTAGAACTTTTATACACACTGTTCTTTTCTCCTTCTCCATCCCACTTTATACCTGAAGAACTCACTGGGTACCATCCAGGTCTTTTATTATATGCCCTTAGAACACACAGAGTCTTTTTCACTATAACATTTCCAAAACTGCAATTAAACAATTATATATAAATACACAGATAAAATAGTCTATAAGTATACATATAATATACAATGTTCTTATTGATATATGCTATACTAATATGTAATATCATATAATATGTACTAAATTATATAAATAAAAATATATTTATATCCATAGAGGATATAAATCCTCTATCTATACTCTAAAGCTTACAAAGACAGGCTTTGTTTCAGCTTTGTTTGACTACTATATTCCCAGAACCCAGAATAGCACTTTACACTAAATAATTGGTCAATAAATATTTATTAACATAAGAATGAAAAAAGCTATCTGAAGTCATTTTATTTATTTCATAAAGCATTATGTTGCTCTCACTCAAGATGTGGTTATTTAATCTTCTTGTGGGCCAATTCGCTTCACTCTGTCTCCCAAACCATAGTGTACTTCAGAATCCCCTGCCAATCTCCTCACAAATGTGTGCAACTCCCCCGGGAAGCTGTAAGAAAGCATAAGTCTCAAGGTAGCCCATCCCTAATAGTGAGAAACATCTCACAGTGCATGGCATGCTTAGAGTTATAGTACAGCTTCCCACCAAATCCAAAGGGAAGTGCTTTGATAGTACAGTGCTTCAGATGATAAACTTGCCTCTGTGATATGCATAGATTTTCTCTATTTAGTAAAATATTATGTTAATGATTGGACAGAGTAATTAATAGCAAATCAGATTAAATTTTCATGTCTCTGTACAAGCCAAAAAGAAATTATCTCCATTAACCTTATAAGTACAAACTGTCACAATAGATTAGAAGAGCTGCAGGTTCAATTTGTACCTTAACCCCTACTGTTTTGACCAGATGGCATGCTGGTACCTTAGCAGCTTCTGAGGAAAGAGGGAGAAGAAACCTGGAATGGGAAATTCTGGGATAAGAAGTAAAATGGGCTTCAGGCCTGGTCTAATGGAAGGTTGCCAGCAGTACCTGTCTCTCCATTGGGGGCCTATGCATATTGACATTTTTATATAAAGCAGCCAACGTAAGAAGTGGAGAAGGCAGCACTGTTCTCATGGTGATGTCACTGACCATAGTCATGTGAAAGGCTATAATTGTTTTTCAGAGCACTGTGTGTGTAAGTAGAACTCCAGAAAAAGGACTAGAGCTATTTTGGTACCTCAGGAAGAAGCGGCTGCTGGGAGTTAGGCAGGTATTTGGAATTCAGCCAAATCCTTTGCAGTTCAGTCTGGGGTTCAGAGGTTAAATGTAGTACAGAAAAAAACTGGAGGCAAACTACATGCAGGGTGTCCTGACAGGCTCCCAAAGATTTCTGAACCTTAATCCATTCAGTTCATTCATTTTATTAGGCTCTACAGACTGAAGTTTGTCTTCCATGTGCAGCTTCAAATGTGGTTCATAATCACTACTGATATAAATATGAATGAAAACAAAATTTGAGCATGGGACACATTGTCCAGTCTTAATGCTGTTTTGACCAGCCCAGATTGGTTTTTAATGAAGCCAAAGTCAAACTTTGCTCCATAGTAATATCAAAATAAGAGGAGGAATTTGTGGCAAAACCATCAGAGATTTTGTATCCTAATGAGAGTTGTTCCTTTTACAGTTTTCTCCTGGAAAACCACATACTTATCCCATGATGTTTTAAAAATCACTGCAACTTCTTTTATTTATTTATTTATTTACTTACTTACTTATTTATTTATTTTATTAGTGCCTTATAACCATATATCTTTTTTTGTGGTACTGGGGTTCCTGGAAACCCTTCTACCTCCAGGCTACACTCCCAGACACCTATTTTTTATATTTTTATTTGAAAACAGGGTCTCTTAAGCCAGCAAGGCTGGCTTCAAACCTGCGTGATCCTCCTGTCTCCACCTCCCAAGTGCGGGGATTACAAGTGTGCGCCAAAATTCAGGATGGTAGAGGCATACATGCACATAGCATTTGTTGTGCCCTCCCTCCAGCACCCTCCCCTGTTCCCACCCTATTCCTTCCCTCAGTGAAACTTCTTTTAAAATGTTTTCTTTATATTCTCGAATACATCTTTTTTATCTCCTTGGTCAAGGTTAATTTTTATCTTTTAAGGATGGACTTTTATTCTTCAGTTGACCAAACGTCTCATTAATCTCTGTCTGTTAAATAATAATGGGCATTAAGTTGAGTAATACCATTCAAATAAGTTATAGTCTTTATTATGTTTACAATTATGAGTTCTTAAATGTCACACGAGCCTTTGGGTCAAATGAGAGATGGTCAGGGTCTGAGGGTCAAACAGACCACTGGGGCTGATATAAGCTTTAGGAGAATCTTAAATATTATGTAATAAGCTTGCATGGGTGACCAAAGTGTCTGAGAGATGTGGCATTTTAATCAGGATTCTACAGAAACAGAATTAACAGGATCTATTTCTATATCAAATGTATAATACAACACATATATTATACATATATTATTGGAGTTATAAAAGGGAATTTATGGCCGAGCATGGTGGCCCACGCCTGTAATCCCTGCCCTTGGGAAGCGGGGACAGAAGGATCACGCAGGTTCGAAGAAGCCAGCCTCACTGGCTTAAGAGACCCTGTTTCCAAATGAAAATATGAAAAATAGGTCTGGGAGTGTAGCCCGGAGGTAGAAGGGTTTCCAGGAACCACAGTACCACCAAAAACAAAAAGGAATTTATGAAGTTAGCTCACATGATCAGTAGATAGATAATCCCATAAAGGCATTCTGCACGGTCGAGAACCAAGGATCCATTAGCTGCTCAGTCCAAGACACTGGAAGCCTCTGAAAAATGGGAGAAATGACTCAGTTTCAGTCTGGGACTGAAGATCACAAATAAAGTCATAAGATAACAAAGTCAAAGTAATTTTGAATTCTAATATTTCCCTTGGGTCAGACTATGATTGGTCCAAAAGCCAAGGAGCTGAATCCATGGGCATTGTTGGTTTTCACCAGGCACAAATAAAATTGCAAATGTAATTTGTCAATTAACATTTTTATTTTATGGAGAGGTGGTACCAGGGATTGGACCTCAGGGCCATTCTACCTCCAAGCTATATCCCATGTATGTATGTATGTATGTATGTATGGATGGATGGATGTATTTTGAAACAGGGTCTCACTAAGTTCTTGAGACTGGTCTCAAACCTGCAATCCTCCTGTCTCAGCCTCCCAAGTACTGATTTTGTCAACCTTCTTCTTGGTGAAGAAACCACTTGTATAATTTCTCCAGTTCTTCATAGTATATGTTATAGTATCTGGAATGATTGCTCTGAGAAGGTAATTCTACATGGACCCTATCACAATTGTTAAAATAGCATGATTCCATTATCCTCACCTGTAGGTGGATTTCTGCAGTCACTATGAGGTCTCTAGCATACCATAGTATGCCCCTGAGGATTCTAACACATTTGTTTCTTAATTATACTAGGAAAAACTGTTTTTATTCTGGTTACTATTTTGTTCAAGAAACCCTGCTTTGTCGAGCTTCCCCTGAAAGTTCAAAACAAATGTCAAATCTTCCTTATTTTTATCCATCATTCAAAACACATTGACATCGTACCTAAAAAATTCTTTGGGTTTAGGATTTCTTCCAGAACACATCATCTTCCTCATCCAAACTGGATTCTTCAACCATCATTTTTATAGTTGCAGGACATAAAACAAAGAAGGAAACTTCTGACCTGTTAATATTTCCATTGGATGACTGGCCACCAATCATACATTACCATGAACACCTTCACTGAATCTTTACTGGCAGTCCCAATTCTTGCTCTTGATATTATTTATCTCTTCATAAGCATCTCTTAACATATAAAATATCTCACTTTCAAATCAATTTCATACAATATTTGATATTGATCCTTTTCTCTAAATGATAGCCTATGGACTGACAACTGCATGCATTTCACCGCCAATGCCTGCTAGTTCCAGACTTAATGGCTGTCTTTGAAAGTTTTGTTCCTGAAAGTTAAAGTGTGTTGCCAGTTTGGCCTTGGTCACAGTTCCAAACATTGAGTAACAACTTCCCTTTGGGCAATGTGGATGTAACTTCAAGGGTGATTATTTTAGAAATCAGGGCACTTACGTTATTCTTTCTTTCATATATTTTCTAATCTTCATCACAGCCCAGGCTAGCTGAAGGTCAATGTCACATTAGCTTGAAGGGGAAGAAGATAAGTAGGAGTTTGGAGGTCCCCTCAAACTAACTTTCATGTCCCTATATGGCAGCCTAGAATACTTTTTTTTAATCCTATATTTTGAGCAATTACAGTATTTGTTAGTGGCTAATATAGAAATCTCTGAAATTAGAAGTAGTTTTGAAATGCATTCAGACCATTTCCTAACCTTTTCAAGTTAGTCACTTACTTTCACTGAACTCCAGTCTCCTATCTACATAACAAAAATAATATTCATGGGCAAAGTTGAGCATGGTGGCACATGCCTGTAGTCCCAGCTATTGAAAGACTGAGAAAGGAAAATTAGAACTCCAGCAACTTAGTGAACTTAGTGAGGCCCTGTTTCAAAATAAAAAATGAAATAGGGCTGGGTTTGTAGCTCAGAGGTAGAATTCCCTGAGTTCAATCCCCAGTAACACACACACACACACACACACACACACACACACACATCAGAAAAGTGCACAAGTATTCTTTGAAATAATACATCCATATATGTATCTGCCACATATTTAGCGCTCTAATATTAATTGGTGAGCAGACCAGACTGACATAGTCAAATGTTAAGATAACATTAAAAACTATAACATCACTATGGATTCTGACTTTTCTTTTTCAGAAACTTCAATCACAGAGTAATATTAGAAAATGTATTACATTCCAGCCATACTTTAAGGAGAGGCTGGGCTCACTCAGGCTTGGGGGATATATTTATTTCCTTAGGATATGACCTCATACTGGTTATTCCTAAGTCAAAGATACTATACACCTTTCCCTTTCCCACTGAAAAGGACTTTTCTTAATTTGCCATTGTCACTAGTCAACTACTGCCAATTTTATGTATACCAGGGCAGGCTTTATTTTATTTATTTGTTTACTTGTTTATTTTTGCAGTACTGTGGATGGAACCTAGGGGGATTGTCCCTCAGAACTACACTACGAGCCCTAGTTTTGTTTTGTTTGTTTGTTTGTTTGTTGTTTAGTCTTTTTATTTTTGAAACAGGGTCTCACTGAGTTGCTAAGGGTCTTGCTAAGTAGCTGAGGCTGTCCACAAGCCACAATCCTCCAGTCACTGCCTCTCCAATGCTGGGATTACAAGCACTGGGAAGAGAAGGCTTTATTCAAATGAACTTTCTTCTCTACCGGTTGATTAATTGAGTTATTTTATCCTGCTACTTCCAAATATAAATAAATTTTATTTTCAAGTATGTGGTTTCATAGAATTCATATTAAAAAGATAAGTATAATCAATGTTTCACATGTAAATGAAGCCTGCATTATCCCTGTGATGTTCTTTAAGGTTATAGATTACAAAGTATATTCTTTCTTTTAGTAGCTGGTGAAATGATAAACACCCAAGTATATTCTATAAATAAAGCAGTCCCATATCTTGAAGTAGAGAAGTTCAAGTTAAGAGGTTTATTTTATTTATATTAACCCTAACTATAATGATATATCTTCTTAACAGAAACCATATTTGTCTACTATTGACAGAGCTAAAAACTATGAATTACTCTTTAAAAGTTTTAGGACAGCCAAAATAGATGTTAATTTCAATTGCAATGAAAATAGATGTTACAAAATATATGCAGCAAAACTCATGTAGAGTACTTATAGAAAAACCCCTAATGCTCTCAATCCTACTTTATACACAATTGTAACTGAGTTCGGTTTCTGAGCCTAAAGTAGAGACATAACATATCAAAGGAGTACTGGAGGTATATACAATTTTATCAGCAAGCAAAGGCTTTAGAAAGAACAGAGGATACTCTTTAAAAATAGCCTGGAGCATTAAGTGGGTGATTAAACAATCTGATACATCTCAAGATAGCTCCAAAGAAGATCCCTAACTTCTCAGAGAAAACCAATTATTAGTGTTCATAAAGATGGCCTGAAATCAAACTGAAAAAGGCAAATTGTGTTAGGTACACCTGGCATGAAAAGATGAGGACCTATCCATTTGAAGCAACTGTTACTGAAATGGATGTTTATTTGGGAGATGCATTTCCAAACATCTCCTTCCTGGTCAATGCTAAATAGATCAGGAGTTTTATCTGCCAACCAAGACTACTAGGTGCTCCCAGCCTGCCTTCAATGAACAGATTAAGGGTTTGTGTTAACCATATTATTTATATGTACATAAAACAGATGCTAGTAACAGTTTTTTCAAACTTTTCCTTTTCCCTCCCTAAGGTGGTGCACATGTGAATATCATTAGTACATGTGGTATCTGAATTATTTCCAACATCAAGTTAATGAAGTGGCTATTTTTGAGGTGTGTGTGTGTGTGTGTGTGTGTGTGTGTGTGTGTGTGTGTAGGGGGGCGTTGTTGTCAAGGGATGAGTCCTGAAGATCCTAGGAGTTTACTAAGGTTGCCTTTTAAACAAAAAGGATGCTTGAGGCAGACCATTTTGCCATAGCAAATGGGAGACAACTTCCAGAACAGCAAGTTCCAGAAGAAATGTGTTCTGGTAAGAAATGAAGGTATTGGCAAGGAAAGGTTATTATCCTAGGTTTTTAATGAAGTCAGGGAATTTCCTTTCATCTTGTTACCAATAACAAACATAACTTGGGGTGAAGTTGGAGGAAGAAATGCAAAATAATGACCTCCAAAGAGCTGTTATACACTTACTTTTAATAATTCTCCCTAAGCTCATCTCCCAGTGAAGTCCTTTGTAGTTAAAATGCTTTCTTTAACTATGTCAAGTATAACCAATTAAAACCATCTACATTGCAGTGAATAAGGTGCTAACTCTTTAATCCCAATAACTAACATCCTACTGCCAGAGCTACCACCTGTTCTTTGGTTCATTCTGGTCACAGTTACTGCCTTGAAACTGACCTAATGACCCTTCTTGGGCTAAGTTGAGGATTAGTCCTGGAAAAACCAGGGTAGGAACTAGATGACAAAGTTGGACTCCAAGAACTGCATGCTATGAACCAGGCTCCCTTGAGGACAGTAGGAACCAACACATTTGAGAAGCAACTTGAAGTGGGGACTGCTTGTTTGGGGTAGGAAAATGCATACCTAGAGTTCCCAGGGGCCTTGGTCCAAAGGGAAAACCAGATGGAGAATTAAAAGGAGAGTCAAATTTGGCATGTACTCGTTCATAAGTGAGAGCAAAGAAGGGTAAACAAAAAGTGTGGAGTTTTCTGGAGTATCACTCCAAAGTGGGCAGGAAATCCTGATGCTATCTTCAAGAACATAACAGACAGTCGTTTATTGAGGTTCTACTATATGACAAGCATTTGCCAGGCACTGGGCATATCTCGGCAGACAGGATATCACTTCAGCCCTCAAGGAGCTCACTGTATATTCAAAGAGAACTAGAAGCAAGTTTTTCTTCACAGCTGTGTATGAGAAGTGCCATGATAAATGTAAAAGAAAGCTTTGTGGAAAATGAGTCAGGCAGATGAATAGTGGAGAGGGAAATGAACACTTAAAAGCTACCCATTTGGCTTCAAGACAAAGTCCCAATACCATGGCTTGAAACAGGCTTTGCATGAGTTGGCTCCATTATCTCAGGTCTCAGTTGTCACCATCAATGCCTACACACTGTGCAACCAGCCACATTAGATGACCTGCAGTAATCTGACCATGTATAATTCCAAGCAACTTCACATGATAATCACTTTGCATGGAATGTTCTCCCTAGGCTCTACCTAGGAAATCTGACTTGTCAGTCTTGATTCAGCTGAGATAACACGTGATCTGGGAAGTCCTTAACCTGACCACTACTCCCCAGAAGTATTTGAATTCATTTTCTAGGACACAATAACAACGTGCCACAAAGTGAGTGGCTCAGACAACAGAAATATATTTTCTCCCAGTTCCAGAAACTGGGGTCTTAACATCAATGCAAGGTTAGTTCCTTCGAGGAACCATCTGACCCATAACTCATTCCTGGATTCTGGTGGCTTGCTGACAATCTTTAGCATTTGTTGGCCTGTAGATATATGACCCTGTTTCAGCTTTCTTGTTTATACAGCATTTTACCTGTGTGTATGCCTATCTCTGTGCCTAAATGTCTCCTTTTATAAGGAACTTGTCATAGGAACCACCAAAAAAACATCATTTTAACTTAAATACCTCTCTCAAGACTTTATCTCCAAACAAGTTTACAATTTGAGCTACCGAGCATTTGGACTCCAACATGTCTTTCTTTGGGAAACAAAATCTGCTATTTTTTGTATAGTGCTGGAAATTGAACTCAGGCCCATTTTACCACTAACCTACACTCCAAACTTTTGTATGATTTTTAAAGGTCTCATAAAATTGCTAAGGCTGGCCTTATCCCTGCAATTCTGCTGTCTCAGCCTTTCATGTACTTGAATTACAGGCAAATGACACTATACCTGGCAATGCAATTCACCTTATAACAATGCCAGTGCTTCCATAGGACCCTACATTTATTATAGTATTAACCTAATTATAATTGTCTGTTTTATTTGTCTGGCTGTCTCATTAGGCTGTGACCTCCCTGAGGGCGAGGATTATGATTTGCACATCGTTGTATCCCTAGCACTTGAAACAAAACCAAGAACATTGTAGACATGCAGAACATATTTGTCACAGTATAAGTGTTACTACTCTGAAAAGAGGCCAATCCTTTATATGCTATGGACCTTGGGCCTTCCTGCAATTATAGGGACCATATCCCTAAAGTCTTGTGTAATTACAGTTTTTCTCTCCCTGATAGTATTGACACATTTTTGGTTATTTTCAATTGTAAAACTAACATCTTTCCTTAAGCTCCACGTTCCACTCTGACATTTTGTTTGTAGAGCCAGATTTCTCCAAAGAATTTCCTGTAAATGTTTTCTCTTTTTCACCTTTTATTTATTCCTTTGCCTCACTCCAAATATGGCTTCTGCAATCATTGCCTTACAAAAAGTGTCTTTACAGAGATCATTAATGTCCTCCAGGTGAGAAGATAAAATGGAATTTTCTCTGTCCAAAGCATACTCTTCCCCTCAACAGACTTCTCTAGTTTAATAGGCTCTTCTTGTGAAAAACCTTTCTCTTACCTCTTTATCCCATCATTGTTCACCAGCTATTTTTATTGGTGGATTGTAATTATACATCATAGTGAGGTTCAAAGTGATACAAACATACATGCACACCCCACACATGCTAGTGAGATTTGTATTGATACTTTCATACATGGACAAAACATTATTTGAATTGTCTCCTATATCAAACCTCCTTTTCCCCTCCCTTATTCTCTCCCACAATCCCCTTTCAGCATTTTACTTGTCTCCATGCTCATTTATCTGAGGTTCCCTTATGTTTTCAACTTTTTTTCTAGCTTCCATATATTAGACAAAAAACACAGCCCTTGATTTTCTGAGACTGGCTGAACTCACTTAGCATAATACTCTGTAATTCCAATAGTTTTCCTACAAATGACATAATTTCCTTTTTCTTTATGGCTGAATAAAATTCCATCATGTGTATATACCACATTTTTCATCTGTGTGTATATTTTTCATCTGTGTGTATATACCACATCCATTCATCTGTTGACAGGCACCTAGATTAACTTAATAATTTTGCTATTGTGAATTGCTCTGCTATAAACATGGGTATGTGTGTATCACTGTAGTATTCTAACTTGAATTCTTTTGAAAAGATTCGGAGGAACAATATCTGGATTAGATGGTAGTTCAAATTCTAATATTTCGAGGAACGTTTTTAGTCTGCATGACCTCTGGTAATAGAGTTCTAATACCTCCACTATGGCCTTTTTTTTCTTCTCCTTCTAAACTGTTTCTCTAAATGATTTCAGCCACTTTATTCTTTTAAATGCCACCTACATGCTGGTGTCTCCTCAATCTATATTTCCTGACAAGGTATCTCTTCTGAGTTCCAGATCCATGTATTTAGCTACCTACCTCACATGCACAATCATATCAGGATAGTCTTGTACAAAGTTGGTATCATCATTTCTCCTCTCCCTAAAACCTGACTCTGTTCTAGAGTTCTCCCTTCTCAGTGAGTGGTAAAGCACATATCTAATTCACAAGCCAGTAATCAGAAAGTTATTATTGATGCTTTCCTCTATAATCTATAACCAAACACTGTCCATTTTGCTCCTGCAGATATCAAGTTCAATTAATTTCTCTCCATCCCTGCCTCTACTCTCCTATTTCACACTATCACCATCCCCCCAGTAACATTATTAAAAGTACCATAATTGATTTCCCAATATCTATTAGTACTACAATCTCATAAAAAGTCATTTTCATCCAGCTGTGGTGGTACATGACTGTAATCCAGGTACTTGGGAGGCTAAAACAGGAGAATTTCAGATTTGAGACCAGCCTCATCAACTTACCAAGACTCTATTTGAAAATTAAAAATAAAAGGGGTTGGGGTATGTAGCTCAGAGGTAGAATGCCTCTGGATTTAATCCCCAGTTAAAAAATCATTCTCCACATAGCAGCTAGAGTGATCTTAAAACATAAAATAGTTCATACCTGTATTACTCTACTAAAAATCATTCAAGAATTCCAATATCACTTACAAAGAAGCCCAGCAAAGCCATGCATAATCTAGTTTCTGCTTACCTTCCTGGTCCCATCTATTATGATCCTCATCACCACATTCTATCCACTCTATCCTTTTCTCTGTTCCCAAAACACTCTATGATCTTTACCACTACAGATCTTACTAGTTATTCCCTCTTTTAAAATCCTCTTATAACATATCTTTGACTGGCTTACTGCTATCTTTTAGGTATCTGTTTAAATGTAATAGCTCCTTAGAAGCCTTCTCTAATATTCAGTATTCAAATTAAGTACCCTTGTTATATGTCAACCTAGTAGCCTGTGCTTTTCCTTCATATTACTAATCACAATATTAAATTACTGTGTGATTGTCAGCACACAGGTGGTACTTGAAGCCAAGAAAGTAATAATAGTTTATAACCTATTCAAACAAAGAAATTTATTCAGTGTTTTCTGCATGTCAAGCATTCTTCTGGGCTCTGGAGACACAGTAATAAACCACCAGATAATGAGATAATTTCTTAAACCTAGGTTCACAATAACCCCATAAAGACATAGGAGAGCATTCTTTGGCTAAATATATCAGATGCAAGAAAAAAAGTCTGGCAACATTCCTGGAGAAGATGATGATGGATCTAAATGTTTAAAAAGTGAAGGGCAAGCCAGGTATGGTAGCACACACTTGTAATCCTAGTAATTAGGAGGCTGAGACAGGAGGATCACAGATTCAAGGACAACCTCAGCAAGAAATGAGACTCTCATTAGCCTAGTGAGATTCTGTTTCCAAATAAAAATAAAATAGGTCTGGGGATGTAGCTCTGAGGTAGAATGCTCAGAGGTTCAATCCCCAGTACCACACACACACACACACACACACACACACACACACACACACGTGAAGGGACATTAACTAGATGCTAGGTAAATATGGGTGTGGTTTTCCAAGCAGAGAGCATAAGTAAGTATTCACAGGTGTGCTAATGGAGGCTTTTATGTCTTTGGTTAGGTTTATTCCTAGGTATTTTATTGGTTTTAAGGTTATTGTGAATAGAATTGTTTATTTCTTTCTTCATGGATTCATTGTTGGCATATAGAAAGCAACTGATTTCTTTAGGTTGATTATTATTCTGCTATTTTGCTGAATTGGTTAACCAGCTGCCAGTAGTCTTTTGGTTGAGATTTTTTGAGGATTTCAAGATACAGAATAATTTCATCAGCAAACAAGGATATTTTACTTCCTCTTTTTCTATTTGATTTCCTTTGCTATTCTTCTCTTGTCTTATTGATGCTGCAAGAGTCTCAAGGACTATATTGAAAAGAAGTGGTGATAGTGGGCATCTTTTTCTTGTTCCTAATTTTAGGGGGAATTCTTACAGTTTTTCCCCCACTCAATATGATGTTGGCTTTTGGGTTTATTGTATCTTGCCTTAATGATGTTGAGATACATTATTTCTATTCCAATTTTATGCATGGTTTTTAACATGAATGGGTGTTGGATTTTTGTCAAATACTTTTACAGCATCTTTTGATATGATCATGTGGTTTTTGTAATCATTTCTATTTATATGGTTAATAACATGTATTGATTTGTGTATGTTGAACTAGCCTTGCTTTTCTGTGATGAAACCAACCTGGTCATGGTGGACAATTCTCTTGATATGGTTTTGAATGTACATAGCTAGTATTTTGTTTGAAATTTTTGCATCTATGTTTATCAAAGATAGTGGTCTATAGTTTTCTTTTATTAAGGTATCTTTATTTGGTTTTGATATTAATGTGATACTGTCCTCATAAAAGGAGTTTGGAAGAATTCTGTCTCTTTTAATTTCCTGGAACAAGCTGTAAAGTATTGGAATTAGTTCTCTGAAACTTTTGAAGAATTCAGCTGGAAGCACATCTGGGCCCAGTTTTTTCTCTGATGGCAGAATTTTTATTGCTGTTTCTATTTCTTTGCTTGCTGCTTGGGATGACTTCTTGGTCCAACTTAGGTAGGTTATATATGCTTAGAAATCTATCAATTTCTTCCATGTTTTTCAGTCTATTGGAGTATAAATTTTCAAAATAGTTTCTAATAATTCTTTGAATTTTCTAACTATCTGTGTGATGTCTCCCTTTTTATTTCTGATTTTAATGGTTTGGGTTGAGTCTCTCTTTCTTTTGACTAGGTTGGCCAGGGGTTTGTCAATCTTTTTAGTATTTTCAAAGAACCAGCTTTTTTTTATCCTTTTATTTCTTTATTCTCTATTTCATTTATTTCTCCTTTGATTTTAGTTATTTCCTGCCTTCTGCTGGCTTTGGGATTAGACAGTTGGTGTTTTTTTAGGTCCTTGAGTTGTATCATTAGGTTGTTTACTTGGCAACTCTCTGTTCTTCTTATGTGGGCACTCAATGCTATGAACCTTCCTCTTAACACTGCCTTCAAAATGTCCCATAGATTTTGGTAAGTTGTGTCTGTATTTTCATTTATTTCCAGGAATTTCTTTATTTCTCCTCTTATTTCTGATCTTATCCCCTCCTCATTCAATAGTGTACCATTCAATCTCCATGTGTTTAAATAGTTTGTTTTGGTCTTCCAGTTGTTAATTTCTACTTTCATTTCATTGGTATCTGAAAAGATGCCAGGAATTATTTTATATCTTTGGAGTTTGCTGGTACTTGCTTTGTGGGCAAGGATGTGATCTATTTTGGATAAGGTTCCATGGGCTTCTGAGAAGAATGCATATTATGTTCCTGTTTGAAATATTCTATATATGTCTATTAAGTCCATTTGGTTTATAGTTTTCTTTAGTTTTCTTTAGTTTTTTTTGCCCTGAAGATTGATCAAGTAGTGTGAGTGGTGTGTTGAAGTCTCCTAATATTATTATATTTGGGTCTATTTGAGATCTGATGTCCTGAAGGGTTTATTTTACAAATGTGGGCACACCCGCATTTGGGCATAAATATTTACTGTCATTATATCTTCTTGCTAATTGTTCCTTATAATAAAAGAAAGTGTCCTTCTTTGTCTCTTCTGATATTTTTTTACTTTAAAATCTTTGTGTATGTGTGTGTGGCACTAGGGATGAAACTCAGGGGCATTCTACATCTGAGCTACACCCCAGACCTATTTTTTATTCTTTATTTTACACAGGGTCTCACTGACTTGTAAAGGGTCTCAGTAAGTAGCTGAGGCTGTCCATGAACTGTGATCCTCCTGTCTCAGCCTGCCAAATCCCGGGATTACAAGCAAGTACCACCATGCCCAGCAAGTCTGTTTTATTTGATATCAGTGTTGCTAACCTTGTTCATTTTTGGTATCCATTAACATGACATATCTTCTTCCATTCTTTAAATTTTTGCCTGTGAATATCTTTGACTATAATGTGAGTTTATTCCAAGCAGAATATATTAGGATGTTACCGACGGGCTCAGTCCTTGTGGGGGGGCAAGTCCACTCGTGGCCGGGAGCCTCAGAAAGATGGGGCAAAAGGCAGGTGATGTTCTGCAGAAACTTATCTGCAGCGATTCTTTCCCCTCTATGAATTCCCTAAGTTTTTAGGTACGACGTTTGGGAAAGAATCTGAGGCGGACAAAGGCTTCTTGAGCCAATGACACTTTATTACAAAAAACTCCAAAATTTATACCCTTCACCAGTAAAGTTAATAATAAGAGAAAAGGGAGGTGGGTGTAATCATTGTGAAATAATAATGAATGACATGTAAACAAAGGTAATAAAACTAGTCCTTCAGCTGGCTGTTGGCCTTCGAGAGATTGACTCCGGATTCTTTTCCAAGGTCTTTGCAGATAAGCAGTCCCAGGGGGCCACTTCCCAAAATAAACAAGCATGGCCAAGGCTTGGGGGTTTCTCGGGGAATCTTCTTTGGCTTTCTTGGAACTTTCCATCTTTTGGGCTCAGTTCATATAGCAAGTGTGGGGAGATGTGGTGATTTAGGTGGATGTGATAGAGTTTCTCCAGGTGTTGGCATTTTACCTTCTAAATCTGAAAGCTTAAGCAAACTCACAACACAGTTTGGCAGGCAAAATACCACAAACAACACCACAAGGTTCTTGGTTTTAATTGTCAGATGTATTTCCTTAACTGCTGAACACTCTTCTTTAGACAACAAGCCTATTAAAGGTCTATCCATCTTTAATAATCCATTTCTCTGTCACAAACCCTCTGCAACCTGCTTTTAACCTTCTAATTCCTTCCTTTCCCAGTTGGGACTTTCTTATGATAAGCTCTTCTTCATGCAAAAATGCTTTTCTTACTCTTACAGTATTTCCTTTCCTTCGTACATATATATTTAGAACGTCTGTCCTTTATTTTGTCATATTTATTTCTAACCCTGCGGTCAGTCTCTGTCTCCATGAATGCTCATACTGAGGTAAAAGTCAACAATCTTTCTCCTTGAGTCTATTGTATTTGGGCAACTAAGTTGTTTATCAACTAAATTGCTTTAAGGTCACACACAAGGTTTTTATCTTCTCTGTCTCTAGGCAGGATCTCAAGGGTAAACAAAGTTACCTTTAACTGAGCTACCTTACCGGAGTTAATAGCTTAACCTAAATTAGTGATTGGAATGAGGGTCGGAGGCCATTTGTGATTGCTGCAGCTGGAATGCTTATCACAGCATCTGAGTTCTGGCCAGTTTTTTCATTACTATTGAGCAAAGCCAAGGACGTTTAGACAAATTATTAGAGATTTTATTTCCATGGACTCAATTTCATCATAGTCCTGATTTCACATCATTGGAGCAATTCGTGTAGAGAGTTAAAAGAATAATAGTAAAAGTGGGGGGTACTTTGGCCAGAGACGACACCTTCTTCTCGGGGCTTTTTGCCGAATTAACTATGTGGAGTGGGGTCTCAACACATAGATGCCGAGGCAGCAGGATGTCTTGGCATTAGGATTATGGTTTTTTTAAGTTTTTTTATTCTTATATTTATTTTTAATGTTTATTTTTATTTATTATATTTTATATTTTAAACTTTTATTTTTATAAGTGGAACATAATGAAAGTGGTGTACATTTAGATTGTGCTTCATGCCCTTCCCCCTCCATTTCTCTTCCCCCCTCCCAGTAGAGAGTGTACAGGTTAACCATGTTGTATTTATGTTATTAAACATATTCATATGTAGCTCCTTCATTGAATAACCTCAGCTTTCTTCCTCTCCTATCCTCCCATTCAAGCTTTGCTGAGATTTCCCCTCCATCATCTGGAGTCCCTCTGGTATTACCACTACTCCCTAGCTTGGGCATATTAGAGAAAACATATGTCCCTTATCTTTCTGTGCCTGACTAATCTCACTTAACATAATGTTCTCTAGTTCCTTCCATCTTCTTGCAAACGCTATTATTTTATTCTTCTTTATAGCTGAATAGAATTCTATTGTGTGTATTTCCCATAATTTTGCAATCCATTCATCTGTTGATGGAGATCTAGGTTGGTTCCCTATTTTGGCTATTACAAATTGTGCTGTTATGAACATAGGTATGCATATGTTAATGTAGTTATATGATTTCAGCCCCTTTGGAAAGATACCCAGGAGTGGTATAGCTGGATCAAATGGTGGATCTATTCCCAGTTTTCTAAGGAATCTCCATACTGATCTCCATAGTGGCTGAACTACTCTGCACTCCCACCAACAGTGTAAAAGAGTTCTTTCCTCACATCCTCACAAGCAATTGTTGTTGTTTGATTTATTTATGCTTGCCACTCTGATTGGGGTTAGATGGAATCTCAGCATAGTTTTGATTTGCATCTCACTGATGGCTAGCAATGTTGAACATCTTTTCATGAATTAGTTGGACATTTGTATCTCTTCTTTTGTGAAATGTCTATTCATTTCAGTTGCCCATTTCTTGATTGGGTTGTTTGTTTTGCTAGTGTAGAGTCTTTTTAGTTCTTTGTATATTCTGGATATTAGCCCCCTATCAGAATGGTGGCTGGTAAAGATCTTCTCCCATTCCATAGGCTTCCTCTTTAGATTCTTGATGGTTTCCTTTGATGAGAAGAAACTTTTTAGTTTGAAGAGATCCCACTTATTCATTCTTGCTTTAATTTCCTGCACTTTGAAAGTCTTATTGAGAAAGTTACTTCCTGTGCCTATATGTTGGAGTTTAGATCCTATGCCTTTCTGTAATAACTTCACTGTCTATGGTCTAATTTCTAAGTCTTTGATCCATCTTGAGTTGATTCCTGTGCATGGTGAGATTACAGATCCAATTTTCTACAAATGGATAGCCAGTTCTCCCAGCACCATTTGTTGAAAAGGCTGTCTTTTCTCCAGCGTATGAGTTTGGCCCCTTTGTCAAAGATCATTTGACTATAGATGTGTGGGTTTGTTTCTGTATCCTCTATTCTGTTCCACTGGTCATTCTGCCTATGGTTCTGCCAATACCATGCTGTTTTTACAACTATTGCTCTATTATAATTTGAAGTCTGTGATTGTGATCCCTCCAGCTTGGTTCTTGTTGCTGAGAATTGCTTTGGCTATTCTGGGTCTTTTCTTCCTCCATACAAAATTCATAACTGATTTTTCCAGGTCTATGAGAAATGTTGGTATTTTAATGGGGATTGCATTGAATTTCTAGATCACTTTTGGCAGAAGGGCCATTTTGATGATATTAATTCTGCCTATCCATGACCAAGAGTGATCTTTCCATCTTCCAAGGTTTTCTTCAATTTCTTTTTTTTAAAGTTTTTTAAAAATTTTTTATTGTTGCATTATATTCATACATCATATTGGGGTATAAAAACTAGTGTGTACATACATGTACACATCACTGATTTAACCCCTACCCAGTTCCCACCCCATTCCCTCCCTCTTCCTCCTTCCCTTGCTTGGGTTAGTGGTTGACTTCTATATGTTTAAGTACATTGTGCATTTTAGAGATTTCCTCTTCCCCGCTCCTTTCTCCTCCTTTAGGTTGTCTTGTTGGCTCCTTTATAGGATTTCATTTTTCATCTAGAGTTCCTGCTATGACCCATTTCTCCCTAGCTCTCGCATATTAGGGAAAGCATCTGATTTCGTGGGTTTTTTGTGACTGACTTATCTCACTTTGCATAATGTCCTCCAGTTCCATCCATTTCACTGAAAATGATGTAACTGAGTTTTTGTTAATGGCCGAGTAAAATTCCATTGTGTACATATCCCAAAGTTTTGTAATCCATTCATCTGTTGATGGACATCTTGGCTGGTTCCATAGATTGGCAGTGGTGAATTATGCAGCTATGAACATAGATACACATGCATTACTTTGGTAGTTTGGTTTCCTATCTTTTGGGTAGATACCCAGAAGTGGTATTGCTGGATCAAATGGTAGATTTGTTCCCATTCTTCTGAGGATTCTCCATACTGTTTTCCAAAGTGGTTGCACTAATTTGCAATCCCACCAACAATGTCTTAGAGTTCCCACTTCTCCACATCCTCACCAGCATCTGTTATTGTTTGTGTTTTGAATGATTGCCATTCTAGTTGGAGTTAGGTGAAATCAAAGGTAATTTTGAATTGCATCTCTCTGATTGCCAGTGATGTTGAGCATTTTTTCATGCATTTATTGGCCATTTGAATTGCTTCTTTTGTGAAGTTTCTATGTAGTTCTCTTGCCCATTTTGGTCTTGGATGCTTTGCTTTTTTAGTGTTGAGTTTCTTGAGTTCTCTGTATATTCTAGATATTAGTCCTCTATCAAAGGTGTAGGTAGCCAAAATCTTCTCCCATTCTGGTGGCTCTCTATTGAGGTTCTTGACAGTTTCCTTTGCTGAACAGAAGCTCTTCAGTCAAATGCAAACCCACATGTTGATTACCTTTTAATTTGTTGTGCTTTTGGAGTCTTGTTGAGAAAGTGTTTATCTGTCCCTATGTGTTGCAGTGTTTGACCTATGCCCTCTTCAAGGAGCTTCAAGGTCTCTGGTTTGATTTCCAAGTCTTTGATTCATCTTGAATTGACTTTTGTACAGGGTGAGAAAGTGGGATTAATTTCCAGTTTTCTGTATATGGTCAACTAGTTTTGCTAACACTATTTGTTGAACAGGCTATCTTTTTTTCCAGTGTATGTTTTTGGCCCCTTTGTCAAAAATCAATTGGCTGAAAGTGTGTGGACTTGTTTCTGGGTCTTCTATTCTGCTCCTTTGGTCTATGTATCTGTTTTTGTGCATGGTTTTTGTTGATGAGAACTGCCTTGGCTATTCTGGGCTTTTTGTTATTCCATATAAATTTACGGACTGATTTTTCTATGTCTGTGAGGAATGATATTGGTAGATTAATGGGAATTGCATTAAATATGTAGATCACTTTTGGAAGGATGGACATTTTAATGATATTTATTCTGCCAATCCATGAACATGGAAGATCCTTCCATCTTCTAAGATCTTCTTTGATTTCTTTTTTCAATGTTTTATAATTTTTGTAGAGATATTTTACCTCCCTTTAAGATTATTCATAAGTATTTTACTTTTTTGTGGGAGATTCTGAGTGGAAGTGTTTTCTGGAGGTCTTTTTCAGTGGATTTATGGTTGGTATACAGTAAAGCTTCTGTTTTTTAAGATTGATTTTTGTATCCAGATACTTTGCTGAATTTGTTGATCAGTTCCATAAACCATTTGGTTGAGTTTGTTGGGTTTCCTAATATAGTATCATGTCATCTGCAAATAGTGAAAGTTTGAGTTCTTCTTTTCCTATTTGTACTCCTTTGATTTCCTTTTCTTGCCTTATTGCTCTGGCTAGAGTCTCTAATAATTTGTTGAGGAGAAGTGGTGATAATGGACATTCTTGTCTCATTCCTGTTTTAGGGGGAATTCTTGAAGTTTTTCCTCATTTAATAGGATGTTTTTGGTGGGCTTATCGTAGATTGCCTTAATAATGTTGAGATATGTTCCTTCTATTCCAATTCTCTGCAGTATTTTTATCATAAATGGATGTTGAATTTTATCAAAAGATTTTTCAGCATCTATTGAAATGATCATGTGATTTTTGTGTTTGATTCTGTTTATATGGTGAATTACATGGATTGATTTTCATATGTTGAACCAGCCTTGCATTCCTGGGATGAACACTACCTGGTCTTGGTGTATGAATTTCTTTATGTGGTTTTGAATGCATGTTGCTAGTATTTTGTTTAATAGTTTTGCATCCAAGTTCATCAGAGATATAGGCCTGTAGTTTTCCTTCCTTGAACTGTCTTAATTCGGTTTGGGTATTAGTGTGATGTTGGCTTCATAGAATGTATTTGGGAGAGTCCCGGTTTTTTCTATTTCATGTAATAGTTTGAGGAATATTGGGGTTAGCTCTTCTATAAAGAGTTTTATAGAAATAACTTGGGAAACCATCTGGTCCTGGGCTTTTCTTTGATGGTAAGCTCTTTATTGCTGTTTCAATCTCTTTGTTATTGGTTGCTTTAAGTGTTCTATATCTTTATGACTCAGTTTAGGAAGGTTGTATTTATCTAGGAAGTTGTCGATTTCCTCCAGATTTTCCATTTTGTTGGAGTATAGTTTTTCAAAGTAGGTTCTGATAATCCTCTGGAATTCTACACTGTCAGTAGTAATGGCCCCTTTTTCATCTGTTATGTTCATAATTTGGGTTCATTCTCTCTTTTTTTTAGTTAGGTTGGCTACTGGTTTATCTATCTTGTTATTTTTTTTTAAGAAACCAGCTTTTGGTTTTGTTGATTTACTGTACTGTTTTTTTTTTATTCTCGATTTCATTAATTTCTGACCTAATTTTAATAATTTCCTGTCTTCTACTGGCTTTGGGGTTCAATGGTTCCTGCTTTTCAAGGACTTTGCAGTGTGTCGTTAGGTTTTTTTATTTGAAGATATTCTGTTTTTCTTTTTTTTTCTTTTTTTCTTTTTTTATTGAACAAAAATGGTATACATTTAACCTATACTTGGTGCCCTCTCCTCCCCCGCCCCTGTTTTCCCTTCCTCCTCCCACCAATGACTGTCCAGGGTAACCATGCCATATTCATAATTTTACACATATTCGGATGTGGACACTCATTAATCAAGTTCACTCTTCCTCCTCCCCTATCTTTACATTCAAGCTTTGCTGGTATTTCCCCTCCATTACCTGGAGAACCACTGGTATCCTCTACGTTCCTTAGTTTGGGCATATTAGAGGGAACATATGTACCTTCTCCTTTTGTGCTTGGCTAATCTCACTTAACATAATGCTCTCCAGGACTTTCCAACTTCTTGCAAAACATATTATTTTGTTCTTCTTTGTGGCTGAGTAGAATTCCATTGTGTGTATTTCACAGAGATTTGCAGTCTGTTCATATGTTGATGGAGACCTGGGTTGGTACCATATTTGGGCTATTACAAATTGTGCTGCTATGAACATAGGTATGCATATGTTGCTATAGTTCTGGATTCAACACTTTTGGAAAAATACCCAGGAGTGGTAGAGCTGGATCGTATGGTGGATCTATTCCCAGCTTTCTTAGGAATCTCCACACAGATCTCCATAGTGGCTGAACTAGTTTGCACTACCACCAACAGTGTAAAAGAGTTCCTCTTTCCCCACATCCTCGCCAGCATTTGTTGTTATTTGATTTCTTTATGCTTGCCAATCTGACTGGGGTTAGATGGAATCTCAGTGTAGTTTTGATTTCCTTCTCCCTGATGGCCAATGATGTAGAACATCTTTTCATGTATCTATTGGCCCTTTGTATCTCTTCTTTTGTGAAGTGTCTATTTAGTTCATTTGCCCACTTCTTGATTGGGTTGTTTGTTTTGCTAGTGCAGAGTCTTTTGAGCTCTTTGTATATTCTGGATATTAGCCCCCTATCAGAGTGGTGGCTGGTAAAGAGCTTTTCCCATTCTGTAGACTTCCTCTTTAGGTTATTGATAGTTTCCTTTGATGAGAAGAAACTTTTTAGTTTGATGCTATCCCACTTGTTAATTCTTGCTTTAATTTCCTGAACTTTGGAGGTTTTGTTGAGAAAGTTACTGCCTTTGCCAATATGTTGTAGTATTGAACCTATGCTCTCCTCTACTAACTTCACACTCTCAGGTCTAATTTCTAAGTCTTTGATCCATCTCGAGTTGATTCCTGTGTTTGGTGAGATATGGGGGTTTAGACTCATCTTTTTACAAATGGATAGCCAGTTCTCCCAGCACCATTTGTTGAAAAGGCTGTCTTTTCTCCAGCGTATGAGTTTGGTTCCTTTGTCAAAAATTAATTGACTAAAGATGTGTGGTTTTGTTTCTGTATCTTCTATTCTTATCCACTGGTCAGTATATCTGTTATTGTGCCAGTACCATGCTTTTTTTTTACTACTATTGCTCTATAGTATAATTTGAAGTCTGGGATTGTTATGCCTCCTGCATGTTTCTTATTGCTGAGAATTGCTTTGGCTACTCTGGGTCTTTTCTTTTTCCATATAAAGTTCATGATTGATTTTTCTAGGTCTCTGAAGAATGTCGCTGGTATTTTAGTGGGAATTGCATTGAACCTATAGATCAGTTTTGGCAAAATGGCCGTTTTGATGATATTTATTCTGCCTATCCATGAGCATGGGAGGTCTTTCCATCTTCCAAGGTCTTCTTCAATTTCTTTCTTTAATATTTTATAGTTTTTGTTGTAGAGGTCTTTTACATCTTGGGTTAGGTTTATTCCTAGGTATTTTATTGGTTTTGAGGTTATAGTGAATGGAATTGTTTTCTTTGTTTCTTTCATTGTGGATTCGTTGTTGGCATAAAGAAAAGCCACTGATTTCTTTAGGTTAATTTTGTATCCTGCGACTTTGCTGAATATTTCAATCAGCTCCAGAAGTCTTTTGGTTGAGTTCTTTGGGTCTTCCAGATAAAAGATCATGTCATCTGCGAATAAGGATAATTTTAATTCCTCTCTTCCTATGTGGATTCCTTTGATTTCCTTCTCTTGCCTTATTGCTGCAGCAAGGTTCTCAAGGAGTATATTGAAAAGGGGTGGTGATAGTGGGCATCCTTGTCTTGTTCCTGATTTTAGAGGAAATTCTTGCAGTTTTTCCCTATTCAATATAATGTTGGCTCCTTTAACCATCACCCCAGGTCTTTTAACCATCACCCCAGCTCCTCCCCCATCATCCAACCCTCAACACTGGAAAAGCTCTGCTGACCAGCCAATATCTCTAAACTCCTAATACTAAGATGGACTATACATAATACTCACAAACGATGGGTAGAAATCAGAAAAACAGGACAGAGAACACTATAAATATGAGAAACAGGAATAATGAAGAGACAACAGAAATCACGAATACTGATCTACAAGAAATGCAAGAAGGGGAGTTCAGAATGCTGATTTACAATATGATGAAAGGATTTAAAACAAGTCTAGAGGAGATGAAAGATGAGTTAGAAACACTAAGAATGAATCAGAAAGAGATCTTTTTTTTTTTTTACGTAAGCACTCAGTGCTATAAATTTTCCTCTTAATACTGCCTTCATAGTGTCCAAGAGGTTTTGATATGTTGTATCTTTATTTTCATTTGTTTCTAGAAATTTCTTGACTTCACCTCTTACATCTTCTATGACCCATTTGTCATTCAGAAGTGTAGTGTTCAGTCTCCACTGTTTATGTTCTTTCTCTGGGTCTTCTTATAGCTAATTTCTAGTTTCATTCCAATATGGTCTGAAATGACACAGGGGAATATGTAACATTTTTAAATTTGCTGGTGCTCAGTTTGTGTCCCAGGATGTGATCTATTTTGGAGAAGGTTCTGTGAGCAGCTGAGAAAAATGTAAACTCTTCTGTAGTTGGGTGAAATATTCTATATGTATCCAACAGGTCCATTTAGTTAATGGTGTTCTTTAGTTCTGAGGCATCTTTACTGACCCTTTGTCTGGAAGATTGGTCTAGTGTTGTGAGAGGTGTGTTGAAGTCTCCCAGTATTATTGTATTAGGATTTATGTGTGACTTCATGTCACAAAGAGTTTTATGTATGAAAGTTGCTGCACCTATGTTTGGGGCATAGATTTTGATTTTGCCACCTTATGTTTTTTATTGGGGAATTGAGGCCATTTACACTCAGTGTGATTATTGAGAGATAATTTTTAATTCCTTACATGTTAAGATTTTATTTCTGCTTGAGATACTGTTTATTCTTCTTTGCTTAGTTGTCTGCTGGATGGGAAATCTTGTTTCTTTGCAGTTTTTCTCTATTCAATATGATGTTGGCTTTTGGTTTATTGTATATAGCCTTAATGATGTTGAAATATGTTCCTTCTATTCCATCTTTCTGCAGTGTTCTTAACATAAATGGGTGCTGGATTTTGTTGAATGCTTTTTCAGCATTTATTGATATGATCATATCATATAAATAAACCACATGGTTTTTGTTCTTAGTTCTATTTATGTGGTAAATAACATGTATTGATTTGTGTATGTTGAACCAGCCTTGCTTTTCTGGGATGAAACTAGGTCATGGTGTACAATTTTCTTGGTATGGTTTTGACTGCATATAGCTAGTATTTTGTTTAGAATTTTTGCGTCTATGTTCACTAAGGATATTGGTCTGTAATTTTTCTTTTTTGAAGTATCTTTATTTGGTTTGGGGATTAATGTGATACTGTCCTCATAGAAGGAATTAGGGAGAATTCCATCTCTTTCAATTTCCTGGAAAAAGTTGTGAATTATTAGTATTAGTACTTTACTGAATGTTTTGTAGAATTCAGCTGGAAACCCATCTGGTCCTGGGCTTTTCTTTGTTGGCAGAATTTTGATTGCTGTTTCTATTTCTTTGTTTTCTATTGCTTGTTTTAGGCTTGCTATGTCCTCTTGGTTCAGTTTAGGTAGGTTATATGTGTTTAGAAATCTATCGATTTCTTCCATGTTTTACAATATGTTGGAGTATAAATGCTCAAAATAGTTTCTGATAATCTTTTGAATTTCCCCTCTGTCTGTGGTGATGTCTCTTTTTTCATTTCTGATTTTAATAATTTGAGTTGATTCTTTCTTTTGATTAGGTTGGCCAGGGGTTTGTCAATCCTATTAATCTTCTCAATGAACCAGTTTTTTGTTGTGTTGATTCTTTAAACTGTTTTTTTTTTTTTTGGTTGTTGTTGTTCTCTATTTCATTTATTTCTGCTCTGATTTTAATAATTTCTTGCCTTCTTCTGGTCTTGGGATTAGACTGTTGCAGTCTTTCTAGGTCCTTGAGTTGTGTCATTAGGTTGTTTGCTTGGTGGCTTTCTGTTCTTTCCATTTCCCTGAAAATGATGTAATTGTATTTTTTTATGGCTGAGTAAAATTCCATTGTGTACATATCCAATAGTTTTGTAATACATTCATCTGTTGATGGACATCTTGGTTGGTTCCATAGTTTGGCAATGTTGAATTACACAGCTATGAACATATATATGCATGGATTAGTTTTGTAGTTTAGTTGGCTTTCTTTTGAATAGATACCCAGAAGTGGAATTGCTGGGTCAAATGGTAAACTTGTTCCCATTCTTATGAGAATCCTCAATACTGTTTTCCAAAGAGGTTGCACTAGTTTGCAATCCCAACAACAATGTTTTAGGGTTATCCCTTCTCCACATCCTCAACAGCATTTGTTGTTGTTTGTGTTTTGAATGATTGGCATTCAGTTGGAGTTAGGTGAAATCTCAGGGTGGTTTTGATTTGCATCTCTCTGATTGTCAATGATGTTGAACATTTTTTTCATGCATTTATTGGCCATTTGAATTTCTTCTTTCATGAAATGTCTATTAAGTTCACTTGCCCATTTTTTAATTGGATTTTTTTGTTTTTATGGTGTTGAGTTTCTAGAGCTCTCTGTATATTCTAGATATTAGTTCTCTATCTGAGGAATAGGTGGCAAAAATCTTTTCCCATTCTGTTGGCTCTCGGTTGAGGATCTTGACAGTTTCCTTTGCTGAACAGAAGCTCTTCAGTTTCATGTAGTCCCATGTATTGAATCGCCTTTTAGTTTCTTGTGCATTTGGGGTCTTGTTGAGAAAGGATTTTTTTGTTGTTGTTGTTTTTTGTTTTTTGTTTTTGTTTTTTTGGTGGTACTGGGGTTTCTGGAAGCCCTTCTACCTCCAGGTTACACTCTCATGGGCTATACTCCCAGACCTATTTTTATATTTTTATTTGGAAACAGGGTCTCTTAAGCCAGCGTGGCTGGCTCTGAACAAGCGCAATCCTCCTGTCTCCACCTCCCAAGGGCAAGAAAGTTTTTATCTTTGCCAATGTCTTGCAGTGTTGGACCTATGCCCTCTTCAAGGAGCCTCAAGGTCTCTGTTCTAATTTCCAAGTCTTTGATTCATTTTGAATTAACTCTTGTGCAGGGTGAGAAGGTGGGATTTAACTTCATTTTTCTCCATATGGATAACCAGTTTTGCCAACACCATTTGTTGAACAGACTGTCTTTCCTCCATTGTATTATTTGGCCCATGAAATATCAGTTGGCTGTGAGTGTGTAGATTCATTTCTGAGGCTTCTAATCTTCTCCTTTTGGTCTATGTATCTGTTTTTGTTCAGTACCATGCTGTTTTTATTACAGTGGCTTTGTAGTATAAAGTCAGGTATTGTGATTCCTCCTGCATGGTTTTTGTTGCTGAGAACTACTTTAGCTATTCTGGGTTTTTGTTGTCCCAAATGAATTTAAGGACTGATTTTTCTATATCTGTGAGGAATGATCTTGGTAATTTACTTGGTATTGTATTGAATCTGTAAATAAATTTTGCATGTATGGCCATCTTGATGATGTTTATTCTGCCTATCCATGAACATGGAAGACCTTTCCATCTTCTAAGATCTTTTTCGATTTCTCTTTTCAATGTTTTATAATTTTCTTTGTAGAGGTCTTTGACTTCCTTGTTTAACTTTATTCCTATGTATTTTTTTTGTGGGAATTCCTGAATGGGGGTGTTTTCTGAATTTCTTTTTCAGTGGATTTATGGTTGGTGTACAGAAAATCTTATTTTTTAAGATTAATTTTGTATTAAGATACTTGCTGAATTTGTTGATCAGTTCTGAGTTTGTTGGCTTTTCTAGGTATAGTATTATGTCATCTGAAAATAGTGAGAGTGTGAGTTCTTCTTTCCTATTTGTACTCCTCTGATTACCTCTTCTTGCCTTATTGCTCTGGTTAGGATTTCAAGTACTATCCTGAAGAGAAGTGCTGATAATGGACATCCTTGTCTTATTCCTGTTTTTAGGGGGGATTCTTGAAGATTTTCCCCATTTTATATGATGTTGGCTGTGGGCTTATTGTAGATTGCCTTTATTATGTTGAGGTATGTTCCTTATATTCTGATTCTCTGGAGTGCTTTTTATCATGAATGCATGTTGGATTACATCAGAGGCTTTTTCAGCATCTATTGAAATGATCATGTGATTTTTGTCTTTGGTTCTATTTATATGATAAATTACATGGATTTATTTTCATATGTTTAACCAGACTTGTATCCATGGGATGAAGCCTATCTGGTCATGGTGTATGATTTTCTTGATGTGATTTTGAATGTGTCTTGCTAGCATTTTGTTTAGCAGTTTTGTGTAAAATTTCATCAATGATATAGGCCTATAGTTTTCCTTCCTTGAACTATATTTGGTTTTGGTATTAGTGTGATGTTGGCTTCATAGAATGTATTTGGGAGATGTCTGTTTCTCTTTATTTCACAAAATACCTTGAGGAGTATAGGGATTAGCTCTTCTATAAAGGTTTTATAAAATTCACTTGGGAAGGCGTCCGTTCCTGGGCTTTTCTTAGATGGTAAGGTCTTTATTGCTGTTTTAATCTCGTTGATTGCTATTGGTTGGCTTAAATTTTCTATGTCTTCTTGACTTAGTTTAGGAAGTTGTATTTATCTAGGAAATTGTCAATTTCCTCCAGGCCTTCCATTTTGTTGGAGTATAGTTTTTCAAAGTAATTTCTCACAATCCTCTGGATTTATGCATTGTCTATTGTGATATCTCCTTTATTATCTCATCTTCAAAATTTGGGTTGATTCTCTCTTTTTTAGTTATAATTTTTAGTGATTTATCTATCTTATTAATTTTTTCAAAAAACAAGCTTTTGGGTTTTTTGATTTTCTGTATCATTTTTTTCTCTATTTCGTTAATTTCTGCTCTGATTTTAACAATTTACTGTCTTCTACTGGCTTTGGGGTTAGATTGTTCCTGTTTTTCAAGGGCTTTGAGGTGTGTCATTAAGTTATTTGTTTGGTTATTTTCTGTTTTTCTTATGTGAGCACTCAGTGCTATAAATTTCCCTCTTAATACTGCCTTCAATGTGCCCCAGAAGATTTGATTTTGTATCTCTATTTTCATTCATTTTTAGAAATTTCTTGATTTCACCCCTTACTTCTTCTATGACCCATTCTTCCTTAAGAAGTGTGGTGTTTAGTTTCCACATGCTTATGTGTTTTCTCTGAGTCTTCTTATAGTTGATTTCTAGTTTCATTCTATTGTGGTCTGAAAAGATACAGGGAAGTATGTCACATTTTTTAACTTGCTGGTGATTACTTTGTGGCCCAGGATCTGATCTATTTTAGAGAAGGTTCCATGAGCTGCTGAAAAAAATGTGAACTCTGCTGTAATTGGGTGGAATATTCTATATTTGTCCAATGGGTCCATTTGATTAATGGTGTTCTTTAGGTCTGAGGTGTCGTTACTGACCTTTTGTCTAGAAGATCGATTTAATGGTATGAGAAGTATGCTGAAGTCTCCCAGTATTATTGTATTGGGATTTATATGTGGCTTGATATCACAGAGAGTTTGTTTTATGAAAGTATCTGCACCTATGTTTGAGACATAAATATTGATTATTGTTATTTTCTCATGCTGTATTGATCCTTTTACCAGTAAAAAATGACCATCTTTGTCTCTTCTGATGAGCTTGGGCTTATCTGACATCATAGTTACAACTCCTGCTTGTCTTTGAAGTTCAATTATCATGGATTACACTGCTCCAGCCTTTTACCTTGAGTTTGTTGCTATATTTACTTGTAAGTTGTGTTTCTTGCAAGCAGAATATAGATGGATTCTGGTTTTTAATCCATTTTGCAACTCTATATCTTTTTATTGGTGAGTTGAGGCCATTTACATTCACTGTGTTTATTGAGAGATTATTTTTAATTCCTGACATGTTGAGATTTTACTTCTGTTTGTAATACTGTTTGTTATTCTCTTCTTAGTTGTCTGTTGAATAGAAATTCCTGTTTCTCTTGTTCTGTTCTGTATTTCTTGCTTCTTTTTTGTAGTTAATCTCTTTGAGTATTTAGTACTGGTTATGAAGACATAAATTCTTTGAGCTTCTGTTTGTCATGAAAGAATTTTACTTCCACATCTAGTTTGAGAGAAAGTTTTGCTGGGTAGGAAATTTGGGGCTTCAAGTTGTTTTCTTTCAGAGTCTGGAATATGTTACTCCAGGCCCTTCTGGATTTCATGACTTGGTTTGGGAAGTCTGGGATGATTCCGATTGGTTTCCCTCTGAATGTCACTCTGTCTTTTGTTTTTGTTGCCTTTAAGACTCTCTGTTTGGCTTCTACATTGGTCATTTTGACTATTATGTGGCCTGGGGAATATTTTCTCTAACCTTGTCTAAAGGGGGTTCTATAAGTTTCCTGTACCCGTGTATCAATCTTTTGCTCAATGTTTGGGAAAATTTCTGCTATTACTTCTTTGAAAAGATTGTTTGAGCCCTTTGATTTCACCTTCTTTCCCCTCCTCTACACCAATAATTCTTAAGTCGGCTCTTTTTAAATGGGCTCATATTTCTTCAGTGTCTAAGTCTTGCTGTTGAATTGTTTTTTCTATGTTATGAACTATTTAATCATTTTTGGAGTGATAATCTAGTAACGGGATTCTACAATCTATGTGGTCTAAGCGATTGTCTATTGTTTGAATAGATGTCTTTACTTCAGATTCTCTCTAAATTCTTTTCAGAATTCATGTATCAATTCTATAGTTACATTCCTGATTTGACCTTGTGGAGATCTCTGCAGTTCTGTGTTATCAGGTTCTATAAATGTGGAACTGTGGGAGCTCATTGCTCCTTTGTTGTTCCTCCTTTTCATGATTTCAAATGTTTACCTTTGTTGCTTTTGGTAGACTTATCTCAGTTTCTAGTTGTCAGATGGTATATCTGAGGGGAGTTTGTATTGTATTCAATAGTGAAGACTGATGAAGGAGGGAAGTGCAGGAGTGAATGGAAGAATAGGGTAAAATGTTAGCTAGAGTCAAATAGAATGAAAGTATGAGTTGCATAGAGCAGAATATACTAGGAATTAGAGGTAGTAAGAATAAAGTAGTATTATGGTAACTGATGTAGAATTTGTGGTATAATGATATAAAGTTGTTTTGATACTGGACAGGGGAGAAATATAAAGCAGGAGCAAGATAGGAAAGTGATAGTGAGAAGAGGGTTGGTATGTACAAAGGAAGAAGCTTGAGAGAGGGTTTGGGAATAGGATAAAAATAAAAACAAAACAAAATCAAAACAACCATAAAACCAACCAGGCATATACACTCATATATGAAAAAAGAACAATGCCGGGCGTGGTGGCGCACGCTTGTAATCCCTGTGCTTGGGAGGCAGAGACAGGAGGATCGCTCTGGTTCGGAGCCAGCCTTGCTGGCTTAAGAGACTCTGTTTCCATATAAAAATGTTAAAAAATAGGTCTGGGAGTGTAGCCCATGGGAGTGTATACCGGAGGTAGAAGGGCTTCCAGGAACCCCAGTACCATAAAAAAAAGAACAAATAAATTACAAAAACAAAACAAAAAACAAAAAACAAGCTCAACTACAAATTAATGTAGGTCTACAATTAAATGTCTATTTAGCAGATAGATCTGCTACAGTCTCTCTCTCCTCTCTCTCCTCTCTCTCCTCTCTCCTCTCTCCTCTCTCCTCTCTCCTCTCTCCTCTCTCCTCTCTCCTCTCTCCTCTCTCCTCTCTCCTCTCTCCTCTCTCCTCTCTCCTCTCTTCTCTCTCTCTCTCTCTCTCTCTCTCTCTCTCTCTCTCTCTCTCTCTCTGCAGAAACCGCGTACCACCTGCCCCCTTCCTATTGTGGGTTTGGTTCTTTGAGATTTTCTCAGTTTATGTAGATGGCTGATACTGATTGGCCTGTGTTATTTATTATACGCAGGTCATTCTCACTAGTTTTGAAACTAGATCTCTTCCTGCCACCACTGGTGACGTTTGCCTCTGAGACCAAACTCACTGTTGGAGACTCTGTTCTCTACAGTGTGTGGTCTTACTTCTTCACGTTCGCCCCAAACGAGAGGTCTATGATGATCCCAGAGCTTCTATTAAATGGGTCTAGCTAGATTTTTCTTCCCCCCTTTTCTGCTGATCAAAACCTGAGTCTGTCAGAGCTTCTGTTATGTCCAACAGCAGCCCCTTCTCACACTTTCTCTGGGCTGTATCAGGTAGTCACAGACCTGAGGTGTTTATTTTGGCTGAGCGAGTCCCAAAGGGCAAAGCACTGAGTAATCCCTTTGGGGATACAAATCATTTACACTGTAGGAGCTCACAGGGCTGGGACTCTGGCAGGGGCATGGAAGGCTGGGCTGTCGCTGGGTTGATGGTTTCACTTCAGCAGACCACAAGAATGATGGGTGCTGAACTCTACTCTGGTTTGCTTGGTGGCATGTTTACCTCCTTGGAAGTTGTAGGAGGTCTATGCATAAGCTGGCTAGCAATCCGCCGGTCCACTGTCTCTCCTTTTAAATCCTTGTCTCTGGTGTTCAGTGCTGTGCAGGAAGGCTGTGTCGCAGGTGGCACCCACTGCCCTTGCAGTGGGCAGGGCTGTTTTTTGTTGTTCTTTTTTTTTTTTTTCTCTCCGTAGGCCTTCTTTTTTTTTTTCAGTCTCTTCTGTTTATTATTGTTTTTCCTCTGCTAAACATATTATTTGGTTTTGTAGAGCTCTGTTTTGGGGACAATGGTGACCAAGTGTTAACAGGTTTCATAAACACTGCTGCTCTCAGTCGCCATCTTTCCTGCCTCTCTGATTCAATCTTAATAGTAAGAATTTAGAGGTGCCAGTAGGCTCATGCACAGGTAAGTAGTGCTTTTTTTTCAGTTATGAGGGTTGGGTGAGGGGAGAGGAGCTGTGGTTATGCATACAGGAATAGGGTAAAGTAGAGAATAAGATTAAGTTGAAGCCTGGTGTGGTGGTGCATGCTTGTAATACCTGCGCTTGGTAGGCTGAGACAGGAGGATCACACAGGTTCAAAGCCAGCCTCAGCTACTTAGTGAGGCTTTCAGCAACTTAGTGAGACCCTGTTTCCAAATAAAATATAAAAAAGGTCTGGGAGTATAGCCCAGAGGTGGAAAGCCTCTAGGTTCCACCCCCAGTACCACCAAAAAAAAAGATTATGTTGAGTAAGAATTTAAATATAATAAGGTAGTGTCTGGTGAGAATGAGAGATGGTGATATAGTAGCAGTCCTGTAGTTAGTATAGAGTGTTTAGATATGGAAATATGAAATAGCTTGAGTATAGAACAAGGAGATACAGAGTACGGAAAATTTTTTGAGAGAAGAGTAGATAGGATAGAGGGAGGAAGCTTGTAAAAAGAATGAGAGAGGGAGCAAAAAAACATGCTTATAATAACAAAACAAGCAACAAAGCCTAAAAATTATAAAAATAAATCAAAGACCAAAACCAATCATAAAAAGAGCAAAAAAAATCAGCAATTCTAATTTACATATACCATGCCCTTATAATGTCTTTTCACTGTTGTAGATTGAGAGTATGCTCCAATATCTCTCATATGCTCTGTAACCTATGGTCAGCTTTTGGACCCACTTTATTTGTGTTTGTACACCTCTCTTGCCTCTGATCCCTTTGTGTTCAGGTTTCAACGTGGTGGGTCTTACTATAAATGAGTTTCGTGTAGGTGCAGGGTTCTGTGTTTTCTGACCCTGGCGTCTGTACTCTCTACTTTCTAGCCCTGGGCTCTGTGCTCTCCAGCCCTAGGCTCCCTGCTCTCAGGCCCTGGGCTTCGTGTTTTCTGTCCCTGAGCTCCACACTCTCTGCCCTGGTGTCTGCAATTTCTAGCTCTGCACTCTACGCTTTCAGTCCCTCAGCTCTGCACTTTCAAGCCCTTGGCTCTAATCTCTCCAGGAATGGGCTCACAGGCCCATGGCTTTGTGCTTTCTGAGTGTGTGTTTTGTGGTTTCCAGGACTAGGCTCTTCACTTTCAGACCCTTGGCTCTGTACCTTCTGTCCCTGGGCACTGCTCCTTCAGGCCTTGGGCCGATACCTTCCTATACACACTGGTGGAGGGTGTCCAGTGTAATCTTGGATCAATCCCATATGACCCTGTGGTGGTACTGCAATCTGGGCACTATGGGACTTTTCTGTGTTTGTTGGTTATAACCCAACCATCACAGTGGTGAGCCTCCAGATTTCAGCCTGCTGGGGTCCCTGTGGCTGCTCTGGGTGGCAGTTACCTTACTGTCCAATGGTCTGGGTCTCCTGAGGGCACAATGCACCCCTGGGAGTGCTGGCTTCTGGTGCACACATAGGCTTTTGGATCTTCTTTTCCATTTCTGCAGTGTGGTGCTGGTCACTTAAGATGTTGGAGTTCTGCTGCCACTTTTTGCACTTCAAGTCTGTAGTTTACTTCCCAGAATTTCTTGGGACTGCACAGCCAGCAGTTGGTGGACCAAGATGGCATTGGCCACCACACCAGTTCAGTCGCATGCTCTGGATCTCATGATCGCAGTATTGGATATTCTTTCGCCATGGTTCCTTTCTTTTGTGTTTTTATTCTTAAATATCTTCGCTGCTTTGTTTTTCTTGACAAGGAACTGCCTTCTTGGTAGTTTATTTTTGTGTGTTATAGCTACTGAGATGTTCTGCATCCCACAGTTGCAATTTTCTCCCTCCTATAATTATGTAATTATTTTTAAATTAAGGTAAATAAGAACATTAAGATTTTACCTGTAAATTTTCTTTACAGGTAGTTCTTTCAAGATCTACATATTTTACAAACATTCTTAAAACATAAATTCTGAGTAATTTGACCAACAAGACCACTCACCTATAATATCTCCAAGGTTAGAAATGTCTACAATGTTTATTATTCTATTCATAGCACCCAGCACAGTACATTGATAATATTAAGTTCTCAATATATATTTTAATTGAATAAATGAATGCATATATTATCTATCATTTTTAAGAGCAGAATCTTTGTGCTTTCCCTCTCTCTTGGAATGTAGCTTCTATATACAAATTTATGTTAGGTGAATGGTAACAGATATAAAAATAATTTGAAACAGAAGTGCAAGTGAACCTGGCAAGATAAACTCAGGTATACAGCAGATAAAAGGATCCAGGATAAGAACAAAAAATAAATGAAAATGCAGCAGTTAGTTGTAAATGCAAGTGAAAACGTAATGTAGAAAAAAATGCCCAAGGCAATCCACATATCCAGTAAATTCCTATAAGGGCTTAATGTACATCCTTCCAAAATTATCTACTTACAGTTTTCCATATTTTCTGTTAGATTCCATCTTTCTATTGGTAAGTCTAGCCAAGTGGAGGTGCAGTATTGCTATTAATCACTGACAGTCATCCTCACAGCCAGAACTTGAGCCAACATGAGGAAGAAAAACAAACCTGGCCTCTCTGCTTAGGGACTCTCCCATTCTTAAGGGGGTAACAGATTCTACTTCTTCAACCTCGAGATCTCCCACTTTGCTTTATTTCCCACTCATTTCACTGATTGAAATTTTCAACCTGCCCCTTGGCATGCATGTATCTGTAACCTTATTCAATAGCAACAGCTTTTTTACACAGGCTAGCACATATTTTCTGCTGTGGTGTGCTGCATTTCCTTTTTATAACCAGTACAGAGTCTCCTTAACTGAAAAAAAAACAAGAGCTAGCACTTAAGGTTTCTGGTTAACATTGATTAACTATGTATATTAGTGGGATTCCATGTGATATTGCAACATGGAAGTTTAACACAACTAAGCATACTTGTCTCACCCTCAACGTGAAGCTTTTAGGGGGATTATAAGCAGTGTTGTATGACCTATCCCAGAACGGCTCCCCTCCCATCAACCATGAACTATTTCTCTCTTCTCAGAGTATAAACATTCTCAAAGAAAACTAATCATCTCACAGAGACTAATACCAACTCATTCCTAAAATCATAAGATTTGAAGATTAGCTAATATTGCTGGTTATAAAATCATCATCCAAGCTGGGTATGGTGGTGCATTCATGTAATCCCAGTAACTGGGGGCTGAGACAGGAGAATCAGGTTTAAAGCCAGTCCTGGCAACTTAGCAAGGCCCTCATCAACTTAATGAGATACTGATTCAAAATAAAAATAAATAAAATAAAATGGGGCTGAGGTTATATCTTGGAAATAGAATATCCCTTGGTTCAACTTTCAGTACCACAAAAAAAATTCATCTCCCCTTTGCTCTCCTAATCAGATGGGGACCTCCATGTGGATAGGAAAAATGCTTTGATTTTGATTTTCAGTGGCCATCATTTGTGTTGGTTGAAAGGAGGATCATTTATTTACAGCCTCAAAAACAAAGATCTTATTTATAGCATCAAAAACAAAGATGTCAATGATGCCCTGAGGCAGCTAAGGATTGGATCCTGATTATTATAGGATTGCTTCTTTAGGGCATCCTTGACATCTTTGTTTTGGAGGCTGTAAATAAGAATATTATACATGGGAATGACAACCATATAGAACAAGAAATATTTATGAAGAGCCAGTACCTGGCCAGTGAAAGACACTGTATAGACCAGGATAAAGTTGCCATAAAACAAAGTCACAACCACTAAATGAGAAAAACAAGTAGAGAATTCTTTTTGCCTACCTGTCATACATAGCATAGGCAAGACCACTGAAAAGATTTTCCAGTAGGAAGCTAGAGTCAATCCAAAGGGGGCTAGACTCATACATACCAGGTTGATCACATGAGGATCTGAGCATGATAGCTTCTACAGAGGTTTCAGGTCACATAAAAAGTGGTCAACTTCATTGTTCCCACAATAAGGTCAACCTGGATAGTAGCATTGCAACCTGGAAGACAGAAGCCACTGTGAAACCACTAAGCCATGAGCAAACTGCTAGCCCCACACACAGAAGAAAGCCTAAGTGGGTTTTTGGGTTGTTGGAGGCAGGCTCTGGTGACTATGTCTTATCTCTAGCTTCTCTCTTCTTTCTCTCTTCTCTCTTCTCTCTTCTCTCTTCTCTCTTCTCTCTCTCTCTCTCTCTCTCTCTCTCTCTCTCTCTCTCTCTCTGAATAATACAAAAGCTGGCAAACTGTCATTTATTAATCATATTACATCACTGCCAATAGATAGCATTCAGTGCTTCCCAGGACCAAGAAGAATACAACCTGACAAAGATATCACTTTGTTTATATCAACAAGCCTTCCAGCATCCTGGGCAAAATGTTGGACATATAGCCAACCTCCATGAATGCAAGATTTCACAGGAAGAAGTACATTGATGTCTGGAGCCCAGTTGTGTGCTCACCAGAACCACATGCAGATGATTCCCCAAAATGGTATCTAAGTAGACAATGTCAAACACTATGAAGACCAAAGGACTCAGTTTCTTGAGTTTTCCAAACCCCAGAATAATAAACTCAGTTACCATGATAGTGGTATTTCCTGGCCCCACGGAAGTCAAAAGTTTATGAGGAAGTCTTAGCTTCTCTATAGTGATATGCAGGATTATACTGTTGCTTAGACTTCTCACATGGTGCAGTATATACCACATTATAAGGGCATTTGTTAGTGATTGGATTTCCTCGGAGCCATTTAAACTTGTTTTCAGAAAACTCTTTCTAGAAATTAGCCGAATCTGTCACCTGATGAGAGTGTAAAATAGGAGAGAGGAGACTAACAGGATAAAAATACATCAGTGAAAAATCAATCCCTGTTCCTATGAGAACAATCTTGAATACATTCATTCTGGTAGTGTGCTGAAACCCCCAACTTCACACTAAAACCAGATGTGTAGAGCCCATGTCTGTAAATTTATGCCATTTCAGACAGAAGAAATTTATAAGAAAAGTTCTTACTAAATGGTGATTGCAAGAAATGACAGGTCAGATAAAATATTTATGGCCAAGTATGGTGGCAATCCCAGTACCTAGAAGGCTGAGACAGGAGGATCACAGGTTTGAGGCCAGGGTCAGCAACTTAAAGAGACTCTTTGTCACCTGGAGTGTAGCAGAGTTAGAGTGCCCCTGGGTTCAATTTCCAGTACCATCATCATCACAACAATATTATTATTATTATTATTATTATTATTATTATTATTATTATTATTGCATTTATGGCCTTTTTGATCAGGGCATGAGAATAAGAACTAAAAGCCAGAACTGAAGTAGAGAATTTTTCCACTGATGTCACTAAATATGCCATGCTTGTTTGGTAGCTACATTCCAGAATAGCAGTTACTGATGATAGCAGGTACTGGAAAATCAGATGTATATCCTTTAAGATAATAAGGATTTCTTATTTTAAAATCTTGGGCTATATGTTTTATGTGTGGACGTTAGAGTGAAAAAAGAAGAAAGAGACTTGATGAAAATTAGGAAAGAGACTAGTAGAGTAGTAGAAAAGTTGGGAGAGGGAGGAGGGGAAGAAAAAGGGAGGTTCGAGGAAGAAAACAAATTGTTTACATATATGCATGTATTGCTGTGAAATTTTATATATTATTATAATGTAGCAATATTTTAATAAAATGAATCTAGTCCTATAAAAATATGGGACTTAAGCTTCTCAGAAGAAACCCTAGGTGGGTTGTTAGAGGGAGGCTCTGTGGATTAAATCAATCTCTCTCTCTCTCTCTCTCTCTCTCTCTCTCTCTCTCTCTCTCCCCCTCCCTCCTTCCCTCTCTCTCTCTCTCCCTCTGTGTGTGTGTGTGTGTGTGTGTATGTGTGTGTGTGTGTATCTCTCAATCTATCTCTACTTCTATATCTCTCTATCCCTCTTCTTCCTGGCTGCTATGAGCTGAGCAGCCTTCCTTCACCATGGCCTTCACCATGATGTTCTGCCTCACCTCAGTCCCAGAGCAAAAGAGCCACTGGACACCATGGAGCAAAACCTCTGAAATCTTTAGTCAGAAGAAATTCTTCTCTAAGATTTTTTCTCAATTTTTCCAAAGAAACAAAAAACTGAAGGACATGAATAGTAAGAATTATCTCCTCACGGTACAAGCACATGAGAGGAATATTGTACATTTTTCATTACTTCTTAACTGTTACTCATTACCTCACAATTTTAGTACTCACTTTTACTTGAACATAATTTAAATCTATATAGAGAGTTAAGTAAGGATTGAATGAGATCATGTTATATGAAGTGCCTACCACGTAGAAAATGCTCTGTAAGTTGAGTATGATGGTGTGCCCTTGTAATCACACTACTTGGGAGGCTGAGGCAGAAGGATCGCAGGTTCAAAGCCAACCTCAGCAACTTAGTGAGGCTCTCAGCAACCTAGTGAGACACCATTTCAAAATAAGAAATAAAATTAGGCTGAACATGTAGTTTGAAAGTAGAATGACTCTGGCCTCAGTCCCCAGTAACCCCCAAAATGTTCTGTAAATTATGGCTAATAAGTAGTCAACAATTTTTCCTAAGTCACCAAATAAGCACATGGCAGAGTGGAGATATACAGCTCTGTGTGACTATAGAAGTTATGAACTTTCTACCACATAAATGGACACACTGCCTGCTATTATTCCCGTGTGTGTGTGTGTGTGTGTGTGTGTGTGTGTGTTCTCCTCAGTCCATGTGCAAAGGGGTCGTAAGATTCTGCCTCAAATTGGTAAAGGCAATCTCTCCACCAAGATATTGCACCTTTTCTCTGGCTTTATTTCTGTTTGCCTCCTTTATACCAGTTCCTCACCACACGCAGGCCTTGGGCACCAATACTGCTCTCTGTTATTTTAGCTTCTGTTTTGGTCCAGCACTTGACCTTTGCTTCAACCTCTGCTTTGAGGGGTAACTCATACTTTTATTGACTATTCTCAGCTCAGGCTTCCACATTGTCTTCAAGAGCTTTGGCTCACATTCTTTCTAAAACTTAGAGGTCATCATTAACCATTTCCTTTGAAAATCAGTCCCTTCCCCCACTCTCCTTTCTTTCCTGATTCAATTTTGTCACCTGCAACATTATATAATAGTCTATCTCCTTTGTTGTAGGTTCAGTGAGCACCCTCTCTTTTATTCTCTACTGAATCCTCAGCTTCAGTAACATTGCTGGCACACAGAAGAAAAAAAATAAATAACTTAATGAGGCAGTGTGATAGAGTGAACAGTGCTTTGGCTCTGGATCCAAACAGAACCATGTTCAGGTCCGAGCTCTTCCACTTAAAAGCATGTGACCCTGCGCTATTTAGGTTCCCTTTATGTGCCTCTCTTGCAGCATCTGTTAAATAAGAATCTTTACAAAGCCTCCCAGGTATCCCAAATATCAATTATTTCTTTTACCTAAGGGCATGGATTGGCAAACTTTTTTTTTTTTTTCTGAAAGGCCAGAGAGAGCCTGGCATGGTGAAGCATGCCTGTAATCCCAGTACTTGAGATGTTGAAACAGGATAATCACAGTTTCAATCCTAAACAACCTAGAGGGACCCTCAGAAAACCAGAAAGAACCTTTAGCTCAGAGATGGAATGCCTCCTCTGAGCTCAATCCCCTGTACTACACACACACACACACACACACACACACACACACACACCTATTTTAAGTTTAATGGGCCACCCAGTTTTTGTCACAGCTGTTCAAAAATGCAATTTTATAAGAAATTGTCATAGATAAGAAGTAAATTAATTGAAGTGGATATGTTCCATTGAATTTTATTTACAAAAAAATAGTTGTTGGGCCGGGTGTGATGGCACATGTTTGTAATCCCTGTGCTTGGGAGGCGGAGACAGGAGGATTGCACAGATTCTAAGCCAGCCTCGCTGGCTTAAGAGACCCTGTTTCCAAATATAAAATAGTATAAAATAGGTCTGGGAGTGTAGCCTAGAGGTAGAAGGGCTTCCAGGAACCCCAGTACCACCAAAAAAAAAATAGTTGTTGGACCTCAGGCTATAGCTTTCCAGCTCCTAGAGTTGTATGCATGTTTCTAACATCCTTATTTCTTTTACAGCCAGGTCAGTCTAATAGGTTAGGAAAAGAATGAGTTGTTTAACTTTTATACTGTATCCTTAAAAAGTAAATATCATCACCTTCTCCTCTTCATCCTCCTCCCTTGCTGGAATGGAGACCTGAGCAGAATGGGGAGCTGCCCCCTTGGACAATGAGATGGAAGCTGGGTACTGAAGAGCAGCCTGGATATGCCAGAGTAACCATAAATGGCCAACCCAAGCTTTTCCTGGAGATAAAAATATTTCCATTTTGTCTGAGTTACTGAATATTTATAGTCTTTTTGTTATGACAGTCTAATCTTACCTTAGATGACAAATTATAATAATTACCACCAGGGTTGTTGTGGTTAGTCAGCACATTAGTCCATATAAAACACTTAGCACAGTGGTTTACCAAAGTAAATGGCAGCTTTCATTATAATTTTTATCATTAATAACATCATCCTTCTTCTACATTCTTCCTCTTGCCTGGTATCTTTAAATATAGTCATGTGGTATAGTGTGACATTTCAGTAAAAAAGGGACCATATATATGAGGGTGGTTTCATAAAATTATAGTATCTAGTGATGTCATAGACATATTACTTCATCCAATGTTTTAATGACACATGTCTCAGAATGTATGCCCATCATGATATAATTTTGGTTCTCTCAAGATCCAGTTTTTGATCCAGCACAGATACCTTTTAGATGAACTCAACAATGAGCTCAACAATTCCCCACTCATAGGAGAAAGGAATTTAAACAAAAACAACAAGATTTTGGTCTATTTCTAAATTTTAAAAATAATTTGACTGATTTGGTCTCTTTTCACATTTCTAATAAGCTAGATAACTAATCAGTCTTCAGCTAAGGTGTGTATAGTCCAGATTCATAGGTTATCAACCTAGGGATGATCCCTCACTGGAAGACATTTGGTAATATCTGCAAACATTTCCAGCTGTCACACTGGAGGGGGAGTTACTACTGGCCTTTAGTAAGTAGAAGACAGGATTGCTGCTAAATGCTCTAAAATGAACAGGACAGTCCCCGCCATGGATCTGGCCTAAAATATTAATAGTTCTTTTTTGAAGGAATCTTGCCCTAGTGGTACACGTATAACTTCCCATGGAGGTATGTAGACAAGAGACATTTTAAGAGAACCAATTTCTAGCCAGGCATGGTGGCACATTCTTGTAATCCCAGTACTTTTCACTCCTTCTCTCACAATCAAAGGCCTACCTATCAAATATCTTGACTCTTACCATGTCTGTAGTCACTTCCTTTTCTGAGGTCCCAGAATGCATCAGAGTGAATAAGATATAGAAGTTGGAGCACAGTCCCAGGTTCTAATTAATACTGTTACTTACTAGTGGCATAACATTTATCTACCCATTCATTTTAATACTCTTCAGACTTCTGATCCAGCAATTTTTTTCTTTCAAAATAATTTTGCATCCACATTTTATTAAGATGTAAAATAGGATGATCAAAAGACTTTCAAGTATAAAACTGTTTTAAATCAGGATAAAACACCATAGAGAAAGTGGATGGGGTTATGAGTTCGAGAAGGAAAGGCAAGAATGTTAAGTCTGCTCATGAGAAAATGTGTACATTTTGTGATGGTGGATATCAAAAACAATCATACTTTGTTAGAATCCACCACGGACGTTCAAAGAATGATGCAAGAGTTTAATTCTAAACTGTCAATATTTACAAGGTTACAGAAAGTATACTGTGTTTACATCCATTTTCACTTAAAATGAAAAATTTCCGGATGTCAATTTAAACATGGACAAAGGGGCAGTGTAAAGTACAAAGTTGAAAGAGCTAGGTTCCTGCTGAATCCCTTCTGTGTCCTTTCTCACTTGATGAAAAAACAGAGGAAAAAACCCAGTCACACAGAGATGTGATTAAAATGCAGCAGCGAGTCCTACCACACAGACCGGTTTTCTCCGGTCCCCACTCATCCTGCCAGCTAGCTTCCAAGTGTTTTTTTTTCCCCCCTGTTCAAGAAGTTCTTCATGCTCGCCCAGCCTTCCTTTCAAACCAATACCTATTTTTTTCCCTTTTTATCAAATAATGACTCTCTTAGTCATCGCTGCAGGTCTCCTGGACTCTTACAACCTGCTATGACTCAACGTGCTTTTAGTGAGTGGGCCTCCAGATACAATACGTGATTATTCGGCAGAACTTTCAAAAACATATTAAAAGAAAAGGAGTTTGAAAAACGCTCTATAGGGTGACCCTCAGGCACACATATGTTCTGCACTCATAGAGAACTTGTCTTCTCCAGGCTGAGAGAACTACTGGGGCAATAGTCAAATCAATCAAGTAAATAAGTGACTTAATTCTGTTGTTGTTTTATGTAGCAAACAACAAAATTTGCTTTTTTTCCCTTTTTTGCCTGAAGGAAACTTTTATTGTTTTAGGTAAGTCATGAAAGTGATATGTGTTCAAAGGCCCAGGAAAGTAGTTTAATAAACTACTTTAAACATAAACATCCATGTTCACAAGAGATGGTGGAACTTTTGCTGTGATGAAGAAAGAGGAAAATTGCAATAAAAAAAAATGGCTTCCTTCCATCCAGATCTGAGCATGGTTCTTCACTGGACTCTGGCCTGCCAAATGGTTCTTGCTTCACTGGAAGCCTGAGTCTCCACTTGAATACCCCCTGTCACAAGATACACTCTTTAAACTTTGAATCAAGCAAAGGAAGAAAAATTTTCCTCCAAGCTATACTCATGCTGATTTTATTTTTTTAAACAAGGCCTCACTAGGTTTTTGCGAATCTTGCTATCTTGTTGAGGCTATCCTCAAACCTGTGACCCTCCTGTCTCAGTCTTCCAAGTACTAGGATGACAGACATGCACCACCATGCTGGGCTTCAGATTCCATTTCTTTATCTCTAAAATAGGGATAATGCTATTTACCTTGACTTACATACAAAATGAACACTGAAGATTAAATGAGGGAGTGTTTAAAAGCCACTTAAGATCATATACACATCTTCCATATTGTTTCATGAGGTTGTAACTCATTCACTCTCTTATCGTTGCATAGAATTTCATTGTGACCACAGTATATTTTCTCATTCCAGTGGAGAGGGACATTTAGGTTTTCTCCAGTTTGGCCTATTTGTGGAGTTTTGCTTCTTTAGAGTTGTCTTTTTGTGAAACAGAAATATCTTTAATATACTTTTATACATTTGTCTTTATCCCTCAACAAGAAAAGTATGATTACAGTGCTACTCTGTTTAAAAAAAAAGCCCTGGATATGTCATTTACTAATTTTTTGACCTTAGACATGTTATTAGGCTTCATTTACACATCTGTAAAAATGGGAAATTATTAACTCTTATTTCATAGGTCAGTTTTGGCTATTAATTGAATTAATATAAATCACTTAAAACCATATCTTATTGGGTGTGGTGTGAAGGCCTGCAATTTCAGTACTTGGGAGGCTGAGACAGGAGGATTGCTGGTTCAAATTTAGCAATTTAATGAGACCCTCAGTAACTTAGCATGACCCAGTTTCAAAATAAAAAGGGCTGCTCAGAGGTAGAATGATCCTAGGTTAATTACAAATTTAAAAAGAAAAGAGAGAGACCATGTCTTAAGTATGCTAAAAAAAATTAGTTGTTTTATTTTCTGTGTCTTGTAGTACATGTCCTGTTTAGGTTAGAAGGTGCTATCTTTATGTTATCATCATTACAAGTCAAAAAATTGTATATTATTCTACTAAACTATGAAGTACTATACAAATTTATTTAAAATAACTAGAACAATTATCAATATTATTTTGTTATTATTAATTCTCAAGACCACTTATTTAAGGTAATAAGTAAGCTCCAATTATTAAAAATAAACTACAATCTGAATCTCTTTAAATTCTTTCTATTCATTCCTGGTTTGCTCACTGATTCCACACAGCATACAGCTAGCATTGAAGAGAGATTTTTTTTTTTGTCACACACACACACACACACACACACACACACACACACACACACACACACACCTGGATTTTCTCTTCTCTGAACTAAAAGAAAACCAATCAGCCAAGAATCACTTAAAAAAGAGGGAAAGTATATCAGTGGACTCACTCTTCTGTTCTCAACATTATTGTTTACTTGACTGATGGCTACTGAACCCATTGGAGGTTTTTGGGTTTTTTTTCAGTATGATTATATTAACAATATTAGGTAGACACATTACTATTTATTCCCTGACAATGGCCAATGAAGGAGATCTTTTTTTATTTTTCATTGAACATAAATGGTATACATTTAAACTATACTTGGTGCCCTCTCCCCGCCTCCCACCCCTGTTTTCCCTTCCTCCCTCCCACCAATGATTGTCCAGAGTAACCATGCCATATTCATAATTTTACACATATTCGGATGTAGACCCTCATTAATCAAGTTCAGTCTTCCTCCTCCCCTATCTTTCCATTCGAGCTTTGCTGGTAATTCCCCTCCATTACCTGGAGTACCAATGGTATCCTCTACGTTGCTTAGTTTGGGCATATTAGAGGGAACATATGTACTTTCTCCTTCTGTGCTTGGCTAATCTCACTTAACATAATGCTCTCCAGGACTTTCCATCTTCTTGAAAATGATATTATTTTGTTCTTCTTTATGGCTGAGTAGAATTCCATTGTGTGTATTTCCCAGAGTTTTGCAATCCATTCATCTGTTGATGGAGACCTGGGTTGGTTCCATATCACATACAAATGATGTATGTTGAGCCAAGAAAAGTGAAAATAGAAGTTTGGGCTTGCTGTTTTATTCCCAATTCTAATCAACAATTAATGTCTTTCTGATGTAAGTGGATAAAAACTGTCATAAATTTTATTTTCCCTAAGCACAGCGACCTGGAGCTCCCATGTCCTGCCTCATGGTGCCTGCATGATGAGCCCCAAGATCCAGAGTCCCCATCCTAGCCTACACTGGCAGAACCTCTGGCTTTCTCTTTGTGCTTCTGTGAGATACTTCACAAATATGTGCAAGCCAGTGCCAGTAACTGATGCCAAGATAATTTTTCTCCCCCTATTTTATTTATTTATTTATTTATTTTTAGTTTTTATTTATATTCTTTTTTTGGGAAAGAGGGGATCTGTGGAGATTCATCAGCCTAGTCTTAAATTCTCTTTTAGAAAAAGCTAGTGGACTGACCACTTACCTGCTTTATAGCTGCTAATGTTGTAGCCTAAAATTCAAATCAAATGATTAAAAAAGAAATGGATTGCACCACTAAAAGTCAAAGAGAAAAAATAAGGATTATGCAGAATCAACTAGAAAGAAGAGATTCTATGCTTATTTTCTTTTTATTTATGTATTTATTTTTGTTGTTGTTCTTTGTTTTGATGTTTTCATTTTTCTTTCTGACTGCTTGCTTGATTGCTTGTTTTAATTATGTACACCTCATTTCCTCTCTATCATCTGGGTGAGTATAGCAAGCAGGACAGTCCTTAAGCTGCTTAGCTGTAAGGTCCTGTATGCCAGTAATCCCAGTATTGGGAGGTTGAAACAAGAGAAGCACAGGTTCAAAGACAGCCTCAGAAACTCAGTGAGGTTTGCATCAACTTAGAAAGACTCTGCTTCCAAATAAGAAATAAAATATGGCCAGAGGTGTAGCTCAGAGCTAGAATGTCTCTGGGTTTCATACCCAACACCCCCCCCACACACACACACACAGAGAGACAGAGAGAGACAGAGAGAGACAGAGACAGAGAGAGACTGTCTAAAGAAGGAGTAGTGCTAAAATGAGAACTTCTAGAATCTTAGAGATAGAAGGAACCATAAAAGTACACTAATGTCTAGCCCTAAGAATTCACACAGATGATTTGAACCACTCATCATTTTATTTTTTGAGAATGAATTGCATAAAATTCTCCATGGCTCTTTTTGCCTCCTATTTTAGAGACATTAAAATCATGCTCACACTTTGGTTTATAACTTATTGAAAATTTCCAGACTAGACATCCATGCCCACTATTCCCACCTGAGCTATCAATGTACTATTCAGGAAATTTACCTGGATTAATTTAGTCTCCAGATGAGCAAAACAACTGGCCAGTTTTCAAAAGAAAACAAATTCAATCAACCTAGCTATATTCTCTTCTCCCTGCTTCCTTGCATAACATAACACTGGATAAATCCTTATTATAGGTTCTCTAGTTTATTTAGAGACAAGGAAAATGTTCTTGCAAAATTCTGATTAGTCAAGACTTAACAAAACTAAGAAAGTTGAATATATTCTGCTTGATGGGCAAAAAATATTAAATTAGTAACTATCATAGTTCAAATTTAAAAAGTTTGCAGGGAGTTTGCTGTATTCAAATTACATTAAGCCCACTTTCCTGCCCTTTGTCCAGGTGAAGCTTTGGCCATGGTAACAAAGGGTATGAATGACAACCCCATTGGAACTCAGGCAGTGTGGATGGACATAGATCCTTTGAAAAGATTTCAAATATGGGGAGTGAAATTAAATTTTTTCAGACCACTATTTAGAGATCTGAAACACTGGATGAGACAGAACACCCCATTCTTTAATCATTCTGCAAAAATTTTGCCATGCCATGGTCATGATAGTGGTAGAGGTGGTCAATAGTAGTGGTCACAGCATTAGCAGTTATTAACATAGCTGAGCCCTACACACATGGTGAATCTTATGCTGAAGATTTTAGATGAATTAGTTTGTTATTCATTAATTATCTAATTTAATCTTTAAAACACTTCTATAAATACTAATATTTATTTGTCAGATGATGAAACCAAGGCAAAAAGATGGTCCATATATCAGATTTATTTCACAATAAAGCCCTCTCCCTCATAAATATCACCCATTCTCTGGCCCTCTTCAAACCATTTTAATTATTTATTTATTTATTTATTTATTTGTATTGGGGATTGTACTGGGTAAAATACCATGGGCATTTTACCTCTGAGCTACGTCCCCAGTCTTTTTTATTTTTTTGTTTTGAAACAGGGTCTTGGTAGGTTGCTGGGAGTATTGTTTTTTACAGAAGCTGTCCGAAAACCTGCAATCCTCCTATCTCACTGTCCCTGGTACTTGGATTACAGTTGTGTACAACCATACCTGTCTTTCATATCACATTCTTGGATACATATTTAAGATATTAGTGAGTAGAATGGGAATTCAGGTAAGAGATGAATTTAAAGTCAGAAGAACTCAACCTCAACCACTTCTAGTTCTACAACCCCAACTCAAGTCCCCAACTTTTTCCCTCTCATGAAGAGTAAAGAGTAATAGTTTTATATTAAATAATGCATGAAATCAATATGCAAAACTATAATTTATATGGAAACATATTTCTAATGATTGCTACTTTTTGTGCTACTGGGGATTGAACCCAGGGCATTCTACCTCAAAGGTACAACCCCTAGCCCTATTTTTATTCTTTATTTTGAGACAGGATCTCACCAAGTTGTGGGGGGCCTCACTAAGTAGTTGAGGCTGGCTGTGAACCTGTGATCCTCCTGTCTCAGCCTCCAAAGTACTGGGATTACAAGCATGTGCCACCACACGTGGCTTCTAAGAATTGTTACATTTTTAAATATCAAATTAACATCTTTATAACTTGGTATATAAATACAAGAATTAGGTGAGTATAAACTCTGTGATCTTTTGTTATTTTATTAAGATCAATAAAATTTGATTATGGCCATGTGTCCAGATTGCCTTCTAAATTGATAGCAATATAAGATTAGTACCTTATTTTTTAAAATATTCACATAGTCTCATGATTGTTGGCAGGAAAATAATTGGCTTAATTAGGGAAATGAAGGCAAAGGAAACAAACATTTATTGACCACCTGCATCATATTGTATTAGGTGTCTCCACATACATTATCTCATTATGATGATAGGACACATCTCACCTGATTGTTCTGAAGATTAAATGAGCCAACACATGTGAAAGTGCCCAGAGTGAGGCAGAGACAGGGAGCTAGCATTATCAATTATGGGCCATGTTCCAAGCCTATGCTATCACATACATTATTTCCTTTAATCTTCACAACAGCCCTGCAAATTTGGCCTTACTATATAAAATTTTGTTCAGGAGACTTAAGGCTCAGACAATTTTTAACTATGAAAGCAGACCCCAAGTTGTCTGAATTCTATATCCGAACCCTTGTCAATAAAGGATATCAAAAGCTTTTCTAACAGAACTTTATCATAAGGAAACAGGAAAAGCAAGACACTACTATTCATTCATTTAGTCATTCATTTAATCAATCAATCGGTCAGTCACACAACAAGTATACCTTCAGTATATACTTTGTACCAGCCACTGAAATAAATTATTTTCTTAATTTATCTCAGTAAATCTTCAGAACAATTCTAGGAGATGGTCACCAGGATTATTCCAAATTTACAGATAAGGAAAGGAGACTTGAGGGTATTAAACCCATTTCCTTGGAATCATAGAACTAGGAAATGGCAGAATATGGATTTGAAATTAGGTTTGCCTGTCAATAAAGATATTAGATAGGCTATATATCTAATAAATAAAGGTAAATATCTAATAAAGATATAAAGATAGAGTAAAGTGGGAATTCAGGTAAGAGATGGAGTTAAAGTCAGAAGAACTCAACTTCTAGAAGGCAAATCATACCCTCCTGTATGAAAAGTTACATCATCTGTATGGTTTGAACCTTGTAGTTTGGTACACAATACTAGGGTTCTATTAGCCCAGGAGAGAGACACAGAGTGAGAGAAAGAAGAAAGAGAAGAAGAAGAAGAAGAAGAAGAAGAAGAAGAAGAAGAAGGAGGAGGAGGAGGAGGAGGAGGAGGAGGAGGAGGAGGAGGAGGAGGAGGAAGAGGGAGAGGAGAGGGAGGAGAGGAGAAGGGAAAGGAGGGGAGGGGAGGGAAGGGAAGAGTTCTCTGTTCTCCCCGACAGGAGGAAGAGAAAAAGGTAGAGTGGCAGAGACAGAGAGAAGGATATTCAATAATGGTCCCCCTGGAAGTAGAAGGGAAACTGTCAAAGCTGGCTGTAATACATTTGCATTTCTGAACTACAATCCTTAGGTCATATACTTATGACCTAAGGATTATGTCATAATCATTATGACATAATCCTTATGTCAGTATATGTCATAATTGTATATCAGTAATGTCAGATTATGAAATAATCACATATCAGTATACTGATGCCATTGTGAACCCAAGATTGGTCTGTACACATTGTGTACACCAGATCAGAGCAGGACATACTCCATAAAATTTATCTCTACTATTAGAAATATTATTCCATGGTCACTTCTGCTATGTAAATGGCAATGCAGGAAAGGCTACTGTCGGACAAATGGACTTGCTGTTATCTCATATAGGATTATTTTCAAGTCATGAGGCTGCCTCCAAGATCAGCCCTCTGTCATTCACTTCAGCAACATCCCTAATTTAACCCTAACAATGCAAAGGCTGATGGCCATACCTGTCAGCAGGGAAGCACCAAGCTACTTTCTTCTTTCCCTAGGGTGAGTGATCATTATCATCTCTGATTGTAGATGTTCCCATTTCTTTTACTCTTGCTCTAGTTCCAAATACTCTTTCAGGCCATAGGTGATTTTCTGAATCCAATTCTGAACAATCAAACTTATCTTTTCCTTTATTTGGCTTTCCTACCCCTAAGGTAATCTTTTCACACCTGCATCAGGGAAATAAAGCTGGAAACTAAAGGTTCCAGGGAATTTTAGCCTAGGTGACTAGAGGACTTCCCTGGTAGAATGGGTGGCCTAGCATGGAAGCATAATGCTAATGAGGCCTAGGTGGAGGAGTCAAGCTCTGTGAGACCAGTTACAATCCTACATATGGAAATCTGTGTCACACCTGAAAACACTGAGTGGCCTTCTTGCAGACACCAACCCTGAATGACAGAGGTACTGGGCCAGAAAGTAGGAAGTCTCCAAGCAGACCAATGGAGTTTATCTGCTAATAGAGCAAGTTCACAGGGAAATAGCTGTAGACATCATACTCCAGAAGGAGTGTAAAGTAATGAGATGCACATAGCTTGTCTATCTGGAAGCCTAGATTGTTCTGGGCAGTTACTTCATCCTAATGGGTTTCAGTTTCCTGTCTTTGTAAAGGTTAGTGAAGAAAGGCTGAAATATGAGTCAGAGAATCACATCTATTGAATCTGTTCTTTCTGTCAGACAGTGTGCTCAGTACTTCCCATATACATTCATTTCCTCCTCCCCATATTTCTTCAATTTATGAGTTATTATTGAAATAACAATGTACAATACAAGAGTGTATGGCTCATTGCTCACTTAATAAATGTCAGCTCCCTTCCTTTGCAAATCTATAGAGAAATGACAAGGGCTCCACTTCTTGGAGAAGACATCAGTTCTATGTTCTCCCTTATGCTTGATAATATAGTTTGAAGAGGCTCAATAGAAAAAATTTTGAGAAGTAATAAAAATGTCAGGGTGGAAGGGACTTAGAGATTGCTCATGCCTTACTCCTCGATGAATACATAAGGAAGATAGCTGCTGGTAACTGACTCTGAAGCAAGAACCATGCCAGAAAAATAGTGTTCCCCCTCCCACATACCTGTGCTCTCCTGCCTCAGCAGGGCCTGGCACAAAGAAACAAAAAACAAAACAAAACAAAAAATAAACATACTCTACCAATTGTATCAGCAGAACAAAAGTACAGAATTCATACTGCAGGTAGCTACATTTATTAGAAACACCTTGGGGTTCAGGTCAAGCATTACCATGACCTGAAAGTTTTAGAATATGGCTTCTAGTAATATAAGGAAGGGAATAAAGAAAGGGAATCTAGAATACACAGTAGTCACTGTGATGGAGTAGTCAAATTGAAAGAAAAACAGAAACAAAAACAGAGCTATGACCTCTCAAGGGGCCCATCTCTGGGTATTATTAAATCACACAGGATTCCATCTTCCTTATGGGGTTTTGAGGTCCACTACCCTACCCTATAGGCTATTTTACAATTCCTACCATGAAGCACTTCCAACTATTGTCTCCCAAAGGCTCCTTGAAAAGGAATAGTGTAGAAACTTAGATGCGGTATAACTGGGTCATAAGGTGGTAAATATTAATATTAGTTAATATTAATATTATTTATTAAAATTAATATTTCTAGTCTTCTGGGGAATCTTCATATTGATATCTATAGTGTTTATACTAATTTTACAACTTCACCAACAATGTATAAGTGTTCCTATTTGCCCACATCCTCACCAGCATTTATTATTTGTATTTTTGATGACTGCCTTTCTAACCAGAGTGAGATGGAATCTCACTGTACTTTTGATTTGCATTTCCCTTATTGCCACGGATTCTGAATATTTTTCACATATTTGTTTACCATTTTTCTTTCCTCTATGTAGTTCAATTGCCCATTTATTGATTGGAGTGTTTTATGAGGGATACAATACTATGGTGATACATGCATAGCTATGTTTATAGCAGAGCAATTCATGATAGCTAAGTAATGGAACCAGCCTAGGTGTCCATCAACACATGAATGCATAAGGAAGATGTGAGAGAGAGCCATAAAGAAAATCAAAATTACGACATTTTTCAGGAAAATTAATAGAACTGAAGAGCACCATGTTCAGTGAGACCAGCCAGATTCAGAAAATCAAAGGTTGCACGTTTTCTTTCACATGTAAAGCTAGAGATAAAATGGGAAAGGAAAGGGAAGTAATAAAAATGATTACAGAAACTAGATGAATAATGAAAGGGGATCTAGTGAGGTAGGAAAGGAAAGAAAGTAGAAGTTTGAGGAAGGAAACAGACTACATAATGTGTTATGTGCATATATAAATGTATCACTGTGAATCTCACTACCATGTATGGGGAAGAAGGAGGTAGAGGGATTGGATGTAGATGAAAACAGACCAAATGACATTGTCTGCATATATGAAACTCACTATGACATAAAATTGCAATGAACCAATAAGAGATTAATAGAAAAAAGTAACAGATTATCTGGCAAAGAAGAATTCTACTCCTGCAACTGAAGCTATACAGGACAAGTTCTTCTCAAATGACTAATAGATGAATAAATGAGAATCAAGAACCCTAGGGAGGTTCCCTGGCCTCTAATTGGAACACAGGAGTTGAGCTTAATTTCCAAAATGGTACATAAGAACTGGTAGGTAGTTCAGTTTTCTACCTTTTAGCCTATAGCTTTCTAAAGTGGGTGATACCACCCCCAGGGCATGTTGGAATGGAATATACATACCTAACAGAATGCAAATTTGTCACTTCATCCGTGTGTTTATTTGCTTAAAAAAGGTCGATTTCCAGAAAATGTGTAATTTTCTTTCTTTCTGTAAGCCAAGTAAGTTTGGAAAACTCTATTGAGACTATAGCCGAAGGCTTTCCCCACAGGAAGTAAAGTCTTTCTCCTAAAGCAAAAAAAAAATCATTTCTTGGGCCCCACACTAGAATCTGCAAAAAAGAATAAAGCAGATCTTCAAGCAAGCAAACTTAAGTGGCCTGAAGCCAGAACTTCCATTCTTCAATAATGGAAGGCAAATAGGAATGGAAAAACCCTCTGTGCTGATGACACCTCATTTGCTAGGGACTACTACAAGGAGAAATATGGAATGTCCCAAAGCAACCCTACCAAAACTACAATGCTTGTAGAGAAATGGCATGAGTAGGGCCAGAACAAACAGAAGGCCACATGGATTGTTGTGCATGGGAAGTGAGAAGACACTGATAAAGATGATGGCTTTAAAGTATTGCATAAATTCCTGTCTAGCCCATAACTTTCTTAGGGGAAGCAAGCACCTCTTTTTATTCACAAGTTTACCCTTACAGAAAAAGAATTCATAGACTTCCAAAGCCTTAAAAGGATCCCATAACCCTGATATGTATCCACACATATATGTAAACTTAAATATTCAAAGGATATGCACACACAAATTCAAACACATAAAAAAGTAAAAAAAAAATAACCAGGTATAAACATACTAGATACAAACCCATAACTTCTACAGGTGCAATTTCATAAATATGCATAGATAAAAAATATATAAATGATCGCACATAGAGACACAAACACACAACTGAATATACTTTCAGACAGAATAGTCAGAGTTCCTGGGCTAATTTAACAAATCAAAGGCTCCCAATAGTTTTCTACTATTACCAGCCCTTTCTTTCTCTACCTGCTCAAATGCTTAAGATTTTTCCTAACTTGTTCAAAAAGTTGCAACAGCTCATAATATCCTTGCAACAATTCACTATAGTCAAATTATGGAACTAACCTAGGTGTCCATCAGCAGATAAATGGATTAAAAAATATGGGAAATACACACAAATGAAATTCTACTCAGCAATTTAGAAGAACAAAATTAGGTCTTTTGCAAGAAAATGGAAGGACCTTGGGAACATTATGTTAAGTAAGATTAGCCAATCACAGAAAGTGAAGGGTTATATGTTTTTTCTAATATACACAATCTAGGAAGTAATTGGGTTACCAGAGGAACTCCAGATAATGGAGAAGAAACCTCAGTGGAGACAGGGAGGTGTTCTAAGGGAAAGGAAAGAGGATGACTGAGGTTGATTAATTGAAATACTACCATTGACTATATCAACATATGTGAATATACCAACATCAGTATCAGTACTGTGTATTGGGAAAGGGGGAAATGGGGAGGGGGGAGTGCTGTGTACCAAGTGCTGTGTATGTGTATATCATTGTCAACATGATTTACATTATGATGTGAGACTATAATACACTAATAAAAGTACATTACTTAAAAATAAAGTCAGCTAGAATTATGAAGATAGAAATAAAATTTGAGCTTGTCTAGGAAGGCTTTTGGAATTCATAGAGAAGAAAGAAGGTATGGTATGCATGAGGACTAGCATTAGATAAAGCCCTGGCAGGTTTAAATATTACATGTATGAAAAAATTAAAATATTATCTTTATTTCAGCATAAGATGTATGATACAAAGATGTTTGAAATAGTCTGTCAGTTTGGGATAGCTGGTTGTCCTCAGCACAGGGAAAGTGTGCATTCACACCCTAGCTGTTTTCTATATGACACTGGGATTCATTGACATTGCAAGAGGGAGGCTTTCTCTGCAGATTTATCAGACTCTTGACTCCTATAAAACAAAAGCTTCAAGATGCTAGAATTAGAGCAGGAAATCTCACTTCCCTAGCATCAGCAAAGATCTACTGCTTCTTGAGGGGAATAGAACCAAAATGTATCTGCCTCCAAGGAAAGTGTAGAGAACTCTTTTTACACCCAGAACTCAAGAAAAATCCATTGCTTTTTAGGGAAAGAAAATAAACAAAGCCCTCTACCTCTGGAGGAGGAGAAGGGATTTTCTTGGGCCCAGGATCCTACAAACATATCAAACATAAGTCTGCCCATACAGAAGAAAAGACACAAAACCCCTGCCAAGATCAAGCACAGATTTCAGGTAAAGCTTTATTGCCACTGTGAGGACAGCCAGGAATGGGAGGAAGTTCCACTTCTGAAGCCCAGGTGCACAGGGCCTGCCCCAGATTGAGAGTACAACATGAAAACTGAGAACATGCCATGAGCCTGTGAGCAGCCAAGTATCAAATAACGAGCAACATTCTACTGTTAGAAGGAAGCAAGTGCGCAGAAAGAAACTCCCCTCTGTGGCCCGGGCATGTAAAGACAGCCAAAAGCTGAGGGGAGCAATAAATCCTCCAGCAATACAATTCCCACTTTAAGCATATGATAGCAGGAGCCCACCACTAGAGGAAACCTGCATAACAACTTATGGGAAGAATTGCAAAAATCATAAAGCCTCTTCATTGCCTGAGTGGATTGACTCAATTTTACAATTTAATGGCTATAGAGAAGAAGAGGCAGGGCCATTTTCAGGCACAGCTACTATATACCTTAGCTTCTGATATTCTTCTAAATATATAAACATATCACCCAGCCAAACACAAAAATGGGAAAACAACCCATTGTCAAGAAATACCAATAATTAAGCAAACCTGATTCAGAGATGATGTAGATATTCAGATGATTAGATAGAGATTTTTAAATAGCTACAATTAATATTATAAATTATTTAGTGGAAAAGATTAAAATGCATGTGTGGACAGATGGAAAATTGTCAGCATAGCAATTAAAACAAAATGAAAGAGTGAAATGGAAGTCATACAAATAAAAAGTCCACAATAACATAGTAATATTGTATTTATATCCAAAATTTCCTTTAATGGACACATTAAATGAATTTACACAAAGAAAGAATCAGTGAACTTGAAGATATATCACTATAAATTATTCAGATTGAAATGAAAAAAAGGAGAGTAAGAAAACTAAATTATCAAATGATCTGAGACAATTTATAGTTGACTAAAACACAAGTAATTAAAGACTCTAATAAAGGGGGCAGCAAAGATGATGCAGAAAATTTATTTAAAAATATAATAATAAAATTTTCTGAGTTAATAAAAATTATAAACAACAGATCCAAGAAGCTCATAGAAACAGGATGTGAATAAACACATATACACAGACCACATCTAGATAAAATTTTTAAAGCAAAATTTATTATAAAATGACAAAGTACACATAGATGAAACCAGGCAATCCAGAAAAGAAGTGTGTTATCTTTAGAGAACTGAAAGAAAAAACTGTCATTCAAGACATTTACACACACTAACATATTTTTGAAGGCAAAGAGTTTCTCAGCCAAAAATTCTGAAATAATTAACTTCTAGCAAAACTGTGCTACAAGAAATACTAAAAGATGTGATGTAACAATGTATTGTTCCCCTTTCAGTTCTAAGAACAAATAATATTGCTACTAGAGATGAAGAGGAACATTACACAATGATAAGGGATTCGATTTATTAGGAATAAATTGTAATACTGTGTATGTACTTATCAAGAGAATTTCTAAACACATGAAGCAAACATTCCTAGAACAGAAAGGGGAAAGATATATTATTTTATTGGATACTTAAACATTCCTCTTTCATTTAACCAGGGAACATTTCATTTAATTAGTCAAAAAAAGAAATAAGAATATAGAAGATCTACACAATATTACCAGTAAACTTGACCAAAATGATATTTATAAAAAAATTGACAAAATATAAGAATAGGCATTGGTTTTAGGTATAGATGGTACAATTGTGAAAAACAACTTATTTTTATCAATAAAAGAAAACACAAAAATATAATTATTAAAGTAAAAATTCACTACAATGAGAACTAAACTCTAGATTAATACTCTAGAAAATATCTACCTTAAAATTAAAATTCTTTTTATTTTTATTGGTGCACTGTAGTCATACATCTTAATAGGGTACAGGATGGTAGAGACACATGCACACATCACTCATTGAGCCCTTTCCCACTTCCCACACCATTCCCTCCCCATCCCTCCTTCTCATTTTTAGCCTAGTGATTGAATTTGGTATGTTTGTGTATGTAAATCATGTACATTAGTGAATTTTCCTCTTCCCCTCACCCATCACTCTCAATTAGGTTGTATTATTTACTCATCTATGGTTTCTCTTTCCTCTCGAGTCCCTCCTAGGACCCAATTCTCCCTAGCTTTGCATATTAGGGAAATGATCTGATTTTTACTTTTTGTGTCTGAATAATCTTACTTAGCATAATGTTCTACAGTTATATCCATTTCCCTTCAAATGACATAATTTTGTTCTTCTTATGTCTTAGTAAAATTCCGTTGTGTACATATGACATCATTTTATAATTCATTCATCATTTGACAGACATCTTGGCTGGTTCCATATTTTGGCAATTGTAAATTGTTCTGCTATAAACATATATATGTATGCATTAGTTTGGTAATATGGTTTCCACTTTTTGGGTAGATACCCAGAAGTGGTATTGCTGGATTATATGGTAGGTTCATTCCCATTCTTCTGAGGATCCTCTATACTGTTTTCCAAAGTGGTTGCACTAATTTGCATTTCTACCAATAATGTATTATAGTTCCCACTTCTACATACTTTCACCAGCATTTTTTGTTGTTTGTGTTTTTAATGAATGTCATTCTAAAATCTCGAGGTATATTTGATTTGCATCTCTCTGATTGCTAATTATGTTGAACATTTTTTCATACATGTACTGGCCATTTGAATTTCTTCTTCTGCGAAGTGTCTCTTTAGATTACTTGTCATGTTTGATTATTTGTTTTCTTAGTGGAGAGTTTCTTGAATTCTCTGTATATTCTAGATTAGTACTAGTTGGCAAAAATTTTCTTACATTCTGTTGGATCTCTGTTGAGGTTCTTGTTGCTTCATTTGCTGTACAGAAGCTTTTCAGTTTCATGCAATCCCACATATTGATTCTCATTTTATTTTTCTTGTGACTTTGGGGTCTTGTTGAGGACATTTTTACCCATGCTTCTGTGTTGAAGAGTTGGGCCTATGCTCTTTTCAAGGAGTTGCAAGGTGTCTAGTTTGATTACCAGGTCTTTGATCCATCTTGAATTGACTCTTTTGCAGATTCCTGTTTAGCGTGTCAGATTCTGTTTATTTGTTCTTGTATTATTTTTTTCAGAATCTCTCTAAATTCTTTTCTGAAATCCTTTATCATTCTACTATTGAAGTTCTGATTTGTCCTTCTGGAAATCTCTGAAATTCTGTGTTGTTAGGTTCTGTTACTGTAGAATTGTGGGAACTCATTGCTTCCTTAATATTCTTCATTCTCAGGATTTCAGGTTTCTTAATTTTGTATCTTTGTTTCTTTTTATAGCTTTCTCTCACCCTCTACTTGTCAGATGATATATATGAGGGCAAGTTGTGTTGTATTCCTTGGTGAAGACTGAATGAGAAGGTAGGTGCTTAAGTAATAAGAATAAGAATAGGGTAATGTAGCAGAAAGAATTGAGTAGTATGAGATTTTGAGTGTAGTAAAGATGAAAGATAGTGAATATATGAGGATTCTAGTATGTTCTATAGAGTATTTAGGTATAGTGATATGATGTGGGTTTAATACAAGTCAAAAAAAGGAAAAAAGAGATGGAGAAAAGAGAGCAGATATGAAAGAGGGACAAATCTTGTAAAAAGGGCAGGGAAGAGAGCAAACAAACAAGCACACATACACAGAAAAAAGAAAAAAAAAGAAACAACAACAAAGCAAAACAACCTTATAAATTTTGAATACGGAGTAGACTTGAACTCTGCAGTACTCCTGGGTTGGCTTGGGTTCTTTTAGCCATTTAATGTTCACTTTCTATATTTGCTTTTCAAGCATGTTCCACATACTATCATTTGCTTTGTAACCCATAGCAATGATGTATTTTTGCCTCACTTTTTGGTCTCCATCAATGATTGGGACCATGATTTTGTGTTTTTCTCTGTCTGTACAGGTGTTGAATGCTGCTAGTGCCTCTCAAGCTGCAAGCCTGGGTCTCTAAGCTATCTACAAGACCTGTCCTTCAGTCTCTCTGTCTATGAAGATTGTAGGTATCACTGGGACTAGATCCAGTGTAAGCATATGTCTCTACACTTTCCACAGACTTTTAGCCTGTGTCTTGCCCCACCTGCATTGATGGTGGGTTCCACTGAGACCAGACCCACTGTATATGTAGGGATTCATGTTCTCCACAAATAGAGCTTGGTTGATCTGACTTCTCACTGGTCAGCAAGATTAGGTGGTCTGTATCACTCTCCAGATGCCCTACTGGGTACTCTGCACTGCAGACTATAGGCCTCTTTGCCAAATGGCCCTGGGAGTTGTCTGCTAATCTATGCCTCTGTTGTGCCCAACAGCAGACTCCACCCCCACTTTCACTAGGGTGAACCACAAAGTCTGACTTTGGAAGTCTATTGTTTGCTGGATGAGTTCTGAGCCCACACTGGCAGTCTTCTGAGGGGATGGCTGATTCACTTAAAGTGTTGTTAAGCACCACTCTGAATCTCTGGAGGATGCAGTGAGCTCAGCTGTCACTTCCACAAGTTCAAACCAGTCATCCAGGCAGCCATATCTCTGTGGAGGGTGGGTAAGGACCCAAGCACTTATAATTCTGATGATCTGCAGCCACTTACTTCACATCAATTTGTTGGTTTTTCTGCTGGGGTCTCTGGAGGCTTCAGTGCTAGTAGTCCCGGTGTGGTTAGGCAAGATGGTGCCACTGCAGGTCTCTGTGACTGCAGCTGTCCTACAGGGGAGGAAAGTGGGGTTCTTTTTGTTTGTTCTTCTGTGTTCTGGATTTCTTTTCATCGTCTTTCAATCTTTCATTGTTCAATTTTTTGCTGTTTTTTCTCTTGTCAAGATGTTGTTTTCCTAGCAATAGACATCAAGTGTCAGCATGACTGAGGTGTGCTCCTTCTCTCAGACTCCATCTTCCTAGAACCTTATTCTTATTTTTAAAAATCTATGGGACATTGGGAGGCTGAGACAGGATAATCGCAGTTCATAGACAGCCTCAACCACTTAGAGAGGCCCTTTGCAATTTAGTGAGACCCTGTTTGAAAATTTAAAAAATAAAAATTAGGGCTAAGGGTTTAGCTTGAAGGTAGAATGCCCCTAGGTTTCATTGCAAGTACTGAAAAAAAAACTATAAAACAAAAGGTCATGAAGAAAATCATGAAAGAGGTTGAATTTAGTGAAAATAAAAATATCAAGTCACAATATGTGAAATATATATGTATATATATATATATATATATATATATATATATATATATTTATGCTGAGAGAAAAATTATGGAAGAAAAAAAAGCTTACACTGAGATAAAAAAGCATTCATATCAACTATCTAAACTTTTAGCTAAAGATCCTAGAAAAACGTGCAAAATTAAACCTTAATGCCAAAAGAGGGTAATAAAATATGAAGAGCTCAACTCAAGGGCAGAGGAAACAGAAAAATCACAAAAATCAATAAAACCAAAGGGTAGTTTTGAGACAAGAACAATAAAGTTTATAAACCTCAAGCTAAATGGAATAAGAAGACACAAATTACTAATGTTAGAAAGAAAATAAAGGCATTACTACAGATCTTGCAGAAATTAAAAACAAGAAACTTATGAACAATTCATATCAATAAATATGATCACTTAAATAAAATAAACCATTCCTTGAAAGATATTATTATTCACTCAAGAAAAATTGAACAACCTACATGATACTATATCTATTATAGATATTACATTTGTAGTTTGAAACTTCCAAGCAAAGAGAACCAAAAACAAGAAACTTTAGTCGCACATGTTTTCAATGGAAAATTTTTTAAAGCATTTAGAAAAAATAGCATTAATTATTAACAAATTCTTCAAAAATATAAGTGTAAAACACACTGGATACTTACTGTGATATACCATCACTACTCCAATACCAAAACAAGTGGAATATAACTTAGTGGTAGAACAGTTGTCTAGCATGTACAAACCTTGGGTTCAATACCCAGTGCTAAAAGAAAAATCAATCAATAAAAATTAATTAATTTATCAATGCATGGGGGTACACACCTGTAATCCCAGTATTTGGGAGGATAAAACAGGAGGATCACGGGTTCAAGGCTAGTCTCAGCAAAGATAGTGAGACCCTGCTTCAAAATAAAAAGAACTTGAGGTATAACTAGGCAGTACGATGTCTGTGGGTTAAATCTCTATTAGAAAATACTACAGTTAAAAAATGTAATGTCTAAATTTTTAAGACTTTTGGAAATATTTTACATGTGCAGGGTTAGGCATCCTTTAAAAAGAACACAGAAAGTTCAAGCAACAGAAGAAAAATTTGGTAAATTAGACTTTAACATCATTCAGACTTCTGCTATATAAGTGATACTGTCAAGGATCTAAATGGGTAAGCCACAGGCAAAGAAAAAATATTTTCTGGACATTTTTCTGATAATAGAATTTTATCCAGAATAAATAAATAATTGTAATTATGTAAGGATAGATAAAAACAACCTAATGGAGAATGAGAAACTTTGGGGTTTTTTTAGTTTTTTTTTAATTGGTGCACTGTATTCATACATCATAATGGCATAAAGAAAATACTTTTGTAGACATACATGCACACATCGCCCAGTTAGCCCCTACCCAATCCCCACCTCGTTCCCTCCCCATCCCTCCTTCCCATGCTTGGCTTAGTGGTTGACATCTAGTTTTATAGCAATTTTTCCAATATTAACAAAGATAATCTCACATAACAGTTTCATTTGTCTGATACCAAGCTTTTGATGACTTAAAGATAACATTTAAATATTTGTTTTGGCTTACTTTTTTTTTAAATTTTTTATTGGTGCACTGTATTCATACATCATAGTGGAATATAAGAAAACCTTTTGTAGACATACATACTCACATCGCCCAGTCAGCCCCCACCAAATCCCCACCCCATTCCCTCCGCATTCTTCCTTCCCATGCTTGGCTTAGTGGTTGACATCTAGTATTATAGCAATTTATCCAAAATTAAAAATGATAATCTCACATAACAGTTTCATTTGTCTGATACCAAGCTTTTGATGACTTAAAGATAACATTTCAATATTTCTTTTTGCTTTCTTTCTTACCAGAGAATATTTCTTTCTTTTTTTTTTTAGGTGAAACTATCATATATTTATGTATTTATTTTTCAGAAAAAATCTATCCTAATATGGAATATGGACTCTAGATACCCAAAACAATCTCGAAAAAGAACAAAGCTAGAAGATATATATTTTCTAATTTCAAACCATATAAAGCTACAATAATTGAAACAGTGTAGTACTGTTATAGAGGCAGATATATAAACCATTGGAGTTAAATAAAAGCCTAGAGATAAATTCTTCCATATATTGTCAAGTTATTTTTGACAAGGTTTCCACGAACATTTGGTGGGGGAAATAATAATCTTTTAACTAAATATTGTTGAAAAATAATAATTACATGAAAAAGAATAAAATTGGACCCTTACCTATATACAAATATTAACTCAAAATAGATAAAAGACCTAAATATAAATCTTAAGACTATAAACTTTTAGAAGAAAATCTGGGTCATAAAACTTCACAACATTGAAATTGGCAGTGATTTCTTGGATATGATTTCAGTGGCACAGGCAACAGAAGGGTAAACAAACTCCCTAAAAATTAAAAAAATATTGTATATCCAAAGACAATGTAAACAGAATTAAAAGTTACTGATAGAATGGGATAAAATATTTCCAAATGCTATATCTGAAGGTATATTAATATTCCAACTAGAAATCCTAAAAATTAGCAACAATAAAAACAAACATTACAATTTAGAGATAGGTAAAAGACTAGCATAAATAATGAATCTCCACAGATAACCAATCTTAGTTGTCTGTTGGATGGAAAATCTTGTTTCTCTGCTTCTGGTGTGTGTTACCTATTTCTTCTTTGTAGTTAATCTCTTTGAGTATTTTCTCTAGCGCTGGTTTTGAAGACATAAATTCCTTCAGTTTCTGTTTGTCATGGAAGCTTCTTATTTCTCCATCTAATTTGATAGAAAGTTTTGCTGGGTAGGAAATTTTTGGCTGGAAGTTGTTTTCTTTCAGAGTTTGGAATATGTTACTCCAAGCCCTTCTGGCTCTCATGACTTGGTTTGGGAAGTCTGGAGTGATTCTAATTGGTTTGCCTCTGAATATCACTTGGCCCTTTGTTTTTCTTGCCTTTAAGATTCTCTGCTTGGCTTCCACATTGGTCATTTTGACAATTATGTGCCGTGGGGATCTTTTTCTCTGATCCTCTCTAAAGGGAGTTCTATAAGTTTACTGGACCTGTGTATCGACCTCTTGCTCTATGTTTGGAAATTTTTCTGCTATTACTTCCTTGAAGAGATTCTTGATCCCTTTGGTTTCACCTTCTTTTCCCTCCTCTATTCCAATTATTCTTAGGTTAGCTCTCTTAAAATGGGCCCATATTTCTTCAATGTCAGATTCCTGCTGTTGGATTTTTTTTCTAAATTAGAAACTGTGCATTCATTTTTTGAACGATCATCTTCTAAGAGCGAGATTCTATTCTCCATGTGGTCTAATCGGTTGTTTGTACTTTGAATTGAGACCTTTACTTCATTAATTGCATCCTTTATCTCTTTTTGGCTCTCTCTGAATTCTCTGAAACACCTCTATTATTTCTACAGTTATTTTCCTGATTTGATCTTCTATAAATCTCTGAATTTCTGTTTTATCGGGTTCTGATGTTGTGGGGTTGTGGGCATTCATTGCTCCATTGTTATTCCTCTTTCCCATGATCTCGGAAGTTTGTGCCTTCTCTGGGTTCTTCTCTTGGGTCACTACGACTTCACTTAAGGTGCTCTGGATCTTGAGTCTGTGGTATCTCGGTCCCCTCTACTCCTTTACTGGGTTGTATCGCAGAGTCTCAGACCCTGGGAGTCAATCGAGGCTGCTTTAAACCATGGGGGGTGCCAAGTTGTGCGTTCTCCTATGGTGTGATATCTCTGCCACCGCCACTCCCCCACTGGGTCAAGTCCCTGGGAGTACAGTACTGGGATTTCTCCTCTAGGAGCCACAATTTGACTCACTGTTTTTGAGTGCACAGATGGAGCTGTCGTGAACTCAGTGAATTCGCTGCTGCTGCCGCCAGTGACAATATGGCGCCGCTGCCACGCCCTCGGCCGTGAGGCTGGCATATTTCTTTTCTGTTTTTGAGCTCAGCTCTGAGTCCCTGCAGGGTGTGCTGAGCCCAGCCTCTGGGAGCTTTAGATGCTCCCTGCGCTGAGAAATCTGCCGAATTCCTCCCGGCTGTTCTGCAGCAGCTCACCTCGGCTCGCTGTCCACTGCTCCTCTCTGGAGCCTGGTGGGCTGTTGAGTGCGTTGGTCTGGAGCAATCTGGTGAGCTCGCCGCTGCTGCCGGCAGTAAAGAACTACTGCCACGTCCTTGGGCGTGAGGCCGGCATATCTCCTCTGTGGCTCTGAGCTCCGTTCTGAGCCCCCCTCCTCTCTGTAGCCTGGTGCTGCAAGGCGAGAAACTTTGAATAGACACTTCAGGAAAAAATATCTCACATAATTTTTTCTAAGAGAATTTTATATTAAAGACAATAATAAAATAGCAACTCACATTTTCTAGAATGGCAAGAAAACAAAGCCACTATAACAATAACTATTGAGGATAGAGTAAAACTGGACCTTGTATATATTGCTATTGGTAAAGTAGGACAGTGTAGCCTCTTTGAAAAACAGCCTGTTTACATTTAACTTGGGTATAATTATATATAATTGTAATAATCTACTTTTACAAAAGAAATGAAAATATATGCATACAAAGACCTCTATAAGAATGTTTACAGCATAATTATTTAAAATGGCTATCCAAATGAGAAAAAACATAATTCCATCAGCCAACAAATGAATGAATAAAATATACAACAACACAACATTACAAATAAAAAATAAACTACAGATATGTACCACAACATGAATGAATCTCAAGAGCATGATGCTACATGAAACTAGGCAGACAAGAACACCTAGGCATTCTGTGATTTCAGTTATATAACTTTCTGGAAAAAGTAAAGAAATCAAATTTAGTGGTTGGATTGAATGCAATGGAGCTTGTGGAGATATTTGTAGTGATGAAAATGTTCCCTGTATCCACAAGGTGGTATTTAAATGGCTCTACATGTTTGTTGAATCTTGGAACACCTAAACCAGCTTAAATATTACTGCATGTAATACAACAATAGACCTAACTTTTAAAATTGGGGTAACAAAAACACAAAAACAAGCAGTGGGGATGCATTTTAGGCTCTTGAGCATGAAAATGACAAGATAAAAGGGGTACTTTAAGGAGATTACATTTTTTGAAAAATAGTTTAGAAAGAAATTTGGTAGACCAGATGGGATAAATTAAATGATCCAGGTATTATGTGATGGGTCACCAAGAACCATCTTGAATATTTGAAGCAAAGAGGTGCAAGCCTTCAAACACACACAAACACACACTATCACACACACACAAACACACATGATATTAGGATATATAAAAGCTAATTATTCTGATTTGATCATGACACATTGCATATATGTATTGAATTATCTCACTGTACTCCATAAATATATATAATTATATATCTATTAAAAATAAATTTCACCGGGCGTGGTGGCACACGCTTGTAATCCCCGCGCTTGGGAGGCAGAGACAGGAGCATCGCGCAGATTCGTAGTCTGGGAGTGTAGCCTGGAGGGAGAAGGGCTTCCAGGAACCCCAGTACCACCAAAATAAATAAATTAATTAATAAATATTTCAAAAAAGTTGTCATTTAAGTTTCAAAGGAAGTTTACAGTGATTATTTGTGTCTCCTAAAGATAACTAGAAATGAGTACACCTATCCTGACATATACCACATTTGCATGTTTATGTTTTCTCCATTAAAAAAAATAAATAAACTGAGTGTCCATGAGTCTGAGAGTTTATAGGCTACAGAGGGTTGAAGAGCAGGAGAGGAAAAAGCTGTCCCAGTCTGTCTTAGTGAATCCAGACATGTTTTTATAAGATTCCCATTATGTTCTTGTTTCTCTCTTGGAAACCAGACTTCTACATAATTTAGCTTCAAGTAATTCAAAGAATTTGAAGAGATTGGCCTCTGCTGGACATTTTCTCTTCAGAACTCAGGCAGTAGCATTTACCTTCATAAAAGACATAAAGCCAGGCGTGGTGACACAAGCTCCCAGTATTCGAAAGGCAGAGACCAGTGGATCGTGATTCTCAAACATCCTCAGCTACTTAGCTGGGCCCTTCACAACTCAGTGAGACTCCTGTTTCAAAGATAAAAAGACTAAAAAATAGGGCTAGGAGTATAGCTCAGAGGTACAATGCCCCTGGGTTCCATCCTCAGTACTGCAAAAATAAAAATAAAAAATGCATAAAAGGACTAAAAAAATAGAACCAGGCGTATAGCTAAAAGGTAGAATGCCTCTGGGTTTCATCCCCAGTACTGCAAAAATAAAATAAAATAAAATAAAATAAAATAAAATAAAATAAAATAAAATAAAAGTAAGAATCTGGCCAGGCATGGTGGCACACACTTGTAATCCCAGCATTTGGGAGGCTGAGACTGCAAGATCATGGTTCCAGGACAGACAAAACTACTTAGCAAGGCCCTTTGCAAAGTCAGTGAGACCTTGTTTCAAAAAAAAGACTAAAAAATAGATCTTGGGGTATAGCTCAGAGGTACAATGCCCCTGGGTTCCATCACTGCTACTACAAAACTACAGACCAATATCCTTAATGAACATAGATGCAAAAATTCTAAACAAAATACTAGCTATACACATTCAAAACTATATCAAGAGAATAATACATCATGACTAAGTCGGTTTCATCCCAGAAAAACAAGGCTGGTTCAACATACACAAATCAATACATATTATTCACCACATAAATAGAACCAAGAACAAAAACCACATCATCATAGCAATAGATGCTGAAAAAGCATTCGACAAAATCCAACACCCATTCATGATAAAAACACTGCAAAAATTGGGATAGAAAGAAAGTACTTCAACATCATTAAGGCAATATACTGTAAACCCAAAGCCAATATTATATTGAGTGGGGGAAAATTGCAAGAATTTCCGCTACAGTCAGGAACAAGACAAGGATGCCCACTATCACCACTCCTTTTCAATATAGTCCTTGAGACTCTTGCTGCAGCAATAAACACAAGAGAAGGAAATCAAAGGAATTCACATCGGAAGAGAGGAATTAAAATTATCCTTATTCACAGATGACATGATCCTTTATCTGGAAGACCCAAAGAACTCAACCAAAAGACTTCTGGAGCTGATTGACAAATTCAGCAAAGTAGCAGGATACAAAATCAACCTAAAGAAATCAGTGGCCTTTCTTTATGCAAACAACGAATCCACAATAAAAGAAACAAAGAAAACAATTCCATTCACTATAACTTCAAAACCAATAAAATACCTAGGAATAAACCTAACCCAAGACATAAAAGACCTCTACAACAAAAACTATAAAACATTAAAGAAAGAAATTGAAGAAGACCTTGGAAGATGGAAAGATCTCCCGTGCTCATGGATAGGCAGAATAAATATCATCAAAATGGCCATTCTGCCAAAACTGATCTATAGATTCAATGCAATTCCCATTAAAATACCAGTGACATTCTTCAGAGACCTAGAAAAATCAATCATGAACTTCATATGGAGAAAGGAAAGACCTAGAATAGCCAAAGCAATTCTCAATAATAAGAAACATGCAGGAGGCATTATAATACCAGACTTCAAACTATACTATAGAGCAATAGTAGTAAAAACATCATGGTACTGGCACAATTACAGATATACTGACCAGTGGATTAGAATAGAAGATACAGAAACAAACCCACACATCTTTAGTCAATTAATCTTTGACAAAGGAACCAAACACATACGCTGGAGAAAAGAGAGCCTTTTCAACAAGTGGTGCTGGGAGAACTGGCTAACCATTTGTAAAAAGATGAATCTAAACCCCTATATCTCACCCAACACAGGAATCAACTCAAGATGGATTAAAGACTTAGAAATTAGACCTGAGACGGTGAAGTTAGTAGAGGAGAACATAGGTTCAACACTACAACATATTGGCACAGGCAGTAACTTTCTCAACAAAACCTCCAAAGCTCAGGAAATTAAAGCAAGAATAAACAAATGGGACAACATCAAACTAAAAAGTTTCTTCTCATCAAAGGAAACTATCAATAACCTAAAGAGGAAGCCTGTAGAATGGGAAAGGATCTTTACCATGCACCACTCTGATAGGGGACTAATATCCAGAATATACAAAGAGCTCAAAAGACTCTACACTAGCAAAACAAACAACCCAATCAAGAAATGGGCAAATGAGCTAACTAGACACTTCACCGAAGAAGAGATACAAAAGGCCAATAGATACATGAAAAGATATTCTTCATCACTGGCCATCAGGGAGATGGAAATCAAAACTACACTGAGATTCCATCTAACCCCAGTCAGAGAGGCAAGCATAAAGAAATCAAACAACAACAAATGCTGGCGAGGATGTAGGGAAAGAGGAACTCTCTTAACCTTTGATGGGAATGCAAATTGGTTCAACCACTATGGAGATCTGTGTGGAGATTCATAAGAAAGGTGGGAATAGATCCACCATATGATCCAGCTATACCACTCCTAGGTATCTTACCAAAGGGGTTGAATTCAGAGAAATACAGCAACATATGCATACCTATGTTCATAGCAGCACAATTTGTAATAGCCCAAATATGGAACCAACCCAGATCTCCATCAAGAGATGAATGGATAGCAAAACTTTGGGAAATACACACAATGGAATTCTATTCAGCCATAAAGAAGAACAGAACTATATCATTTGCAAGAAGATGGAAAGCCCTGGAGAACATTATATTAAGTGAGATCAGCCAAGCACAGAAGGAGAAGGTACATATGTTTCCTCTAATATGCCCAAACTAGGAAACACAGAGGATACCAGTGGGACTCCAGATAATGGAGGGAAAATATCAGCAAAGTTTGAATGGAAAGATAGGAGATGAGGATGGCTTATCATGATTAATGAGGGTCTACATCTGAATATGTGTAAAATTATGAATATGACATGGTTAACCTGGAAAACCATTGGTGGGAGCGGGAAGGGAAAACGGGGGTGGGGGGAGAGGGCACCAAATATAGTTTAAATGTAAACTATGTTCAATAAAAAATGGTTAAAAAAATAAAAAATAAATAAATAAATAAATAAAAATAAAAATAAATAAAAATCCATCCTAATCCCCCATTTGTCCCTAATTTTTATGAAACCTTGGACATACCATTTCCCCGCTGAGGTACACAGTTTTTTTTGTATAAAATAAGAGTGTAAGAAAATTTTCTTCTGTGTCCTCACATTCCATCACCATTTACCCATTTACTTGGGACAAATCTTTACAGGAACCTTAAATTTCTCTCTTCTCCTCACCTTTCAGTACCAATCCATCAACAAGCCCTATTCTTTCATATATGTTCTATCTCCTAAATATATTTTCTATCAGATATATACTCTGCATATATATTTGTATGTGTGTTACTACTACTACTACTACTACTACTACTACTACTACTACTCTGTTATAAACTAAACATCTTTAGATCTCTAGCCTGGATATTTGTAATGATTTCTTATCTGTTATATCCACCTAAATATTTTTTTATATTAGAGGTTCAAAATTATACTGACAAACAAGCAAACAAAGATGCACAGAGGTCTTGGGTGCTTTTTTCTCAGGTCCCACCCTGCTATGTTATACAACTTTCCCCATACATAACAGTGCAATTTGTAGTGATACTTTCATATATGGATATAGCATTATTTAAACTATTTTCTCCATCAGTTATTCCTTTTCCCCTCCCACTTTTGTCCCCCTATCTACTTCTACCGTTATACTGGTCACTTTCCTCAATTACCTAAAGTTCCTTTAGATTTCTATTTTCTGTCTAGTTTCAACATAGGAGAGAAAACATTTGACCCTTGACTTTGTTATTGGACATAATATTTAAAGAGACTCAGGTGACTCCAAACAGGTGGTCAGAGCCATTCAGATCTTTAAAAACAGCACATATATCTCTTTGTTCCTTTATTTTTGTTTTTACTTATTTATTTTTATGGTACTTGGAATTGGACTAGGGGTGTTCTACTTCTCAAGTTTACCCTCAGCCCCATTTTATTTTTTTATTTTGAAACATGATCTCACTAACTTGCTGAGGGCCTTGCTGAATTGCTGAGGCTGGCCTTGAACCTGTGATCTTCCTGTCTTAGCCTCCCAAATATGGTGATTACAGGTATGTTCCACCATGCCCAGCTCATTGTCCCATTTTAAATACATCAATTTCCTCATTATTCTCAGGAAAAAGTTCCATAACCTAGAGTCTAAGAACTCTCATGACCTGGCTTCTATCTAATTCTCCAGCTTCACCCTCTCCCTCATCCTCATGCTTCAACCCTAATATAGTTTCTAAAAAAGGATATTACTTGAAAATCACCTTAGCCTGGACCTGTAGCCCTATCCATAACTCCTTTGAGTCACACATACCTACCCCTCTCCTTTACAAGACCAATGTTCCCTCATCTGTCAACACTCAAATAATATCCTTGATAGCATACATAGTAATCTATAGGAGAATTATGTAGGTTTCTACAAAGAGGAATCTTTATAGGAGCCCATGTAGGAATTTATGTAGGAGTATATAAATTCCTTAAAGGCATGATGTATTCAACTTGGTATTTCCAGTGCTGAACACATAGAGTCGATACTCAGAAGATAAAGGTGAAAAGAAACACAAAGTTTCCTTCCGCGGTAAGGGAAATGACATTTGACCAAGTCAGAAAACATTGCATCAAGTCCATATTTAATCATTTTTATTATGTATAAGACCAAAGTGAGTCTATGTAAAATAGACATTAATCATTAATATTTAGTGGGCTCATTCTATATGTCAAGCACTCTGCTGGGATCTTTATTCCAAATATTTCATGTAATCTTTACAAACAGTACTCTGGGGTAGATATTACTAATACATTTACTACTATAGAGATAAAGTAAGAGACTCCATTCTAATAAAGAAACTAATCAAGTTCACAGAATAGAATATAGACTACTAAAAAGTCTCTACAGACACATAAGGATTCAAAGTTGACAAACTTTGCCTACAAGTTGAGATACAGGTGGTAGAAGACCATTAACAAGTTGTGACATGTGGAGTAGAAAGGTCAGAAGATCTTATGAGCAAAGACTCTTTGATATCTGGAACTAGCACTAGTATTGCTAAGTCAAAACTTGTATATTAGTCTGTTTTCTGTTGACATAGCAAAATACCCAAAGACAAGTAAGGTATAAAGCAAAGAGGTTTATTGGAAGCTGAAAGTCTAAGATTTGCCAACTTCATCAATTTGGCCTCCAGTTAGGGCCCCCTTAGCTGCATCATATCATGTTTGTTGGCATCATGGTGGGAATGTGTGTGAGAAGATGAAATCCTGTGATGAGACAGGAAACCAGGGAGAGATCAAGAGGCACAAATATTACACTTTTATCTTAATTCACTCTTCCAAAAATTAAATAATTCCTTTTTTTTTTCAAAATGGCGACTGAGGGACACAGCACTTCTCAGTAGCTGAAGCAAATAAAGTTTAAATACTTAGAAAGCAGTGTCTAAATCAACAAAATAAATACATACCAGGAACCAAAACACATCCAGGTACCTCGGCGGAACCCTGAACTTGAAGAAGAAGAAGAACAAAGATCGGACACGGGACCGGCTGCAAATACAATGGAACACTGATCGGAACGCTGACGGCGGGCTGCCTTTGCAGCTGCCCAAGGAGCTGCCTGCCCGAAATTACCACGGAAAGATAATTCGGGACTAAAAACGGGCTTAGGACCGCATCTTAAACAGCGAGCAGCAGCCTCCAGAATTCTGTGTGCCCACCAGCGACCAGATCACAACTGCATAGAGACTTCCACGGACTCCTGCACCAATTCAGGTACCTGAGGGCGCCCTGGTAAGTTGGGGTCCTAGCGTGTGCCCAGCACGGGCTCAAGCCTCAGACCCCAGCACTCTCCTCGCGCACCTTACCTGCGCCACGGTCCCCTGCTGGTAGTCTGTACCTGTACACTGCTACCTCTAAATTGAAGTCTGCTTGTGTGTCTAGCCCCTACCACCTTGCCAGAGCCGGCCTTCCAGGCTGCAAAAGCCCTGGGTGACCCGGAAATCTCCGTGGGGCACCCCCAGCTTCTACGTCCCACAGGAGGCAGAGACCATTGCTGGACAACGCGCACTGGACCCTTGAGCACCTACCCTGCACCCCTGGCCCACCGCTGGGTGTTCCCACCCTCCTGGTAACCAGAGGCTTAGTGCTAAGCAAAGAACACAGCTCAATACACCTTGGAAGAGCATACCAGCAGCAATAGACAGCTGCATCCACTCTCACTTGGGTCCAGTATTAGCAGCGCATCCAGCCTACACTCTTGGAATAGGCAGAGCTCTGGCAGTAAGTGTGGGCATCCAGGAACCAGCACCCATTTGCCCAGGGTACATCTTGGGACCACACCGGCTAGCCCAGCTGGAATTTCTAGAGACACAAGAAAATCCATCGGGCCACAAAATCTGCTCAGGACCTCAGGGGGAAGTTTCAACTATACTTTGGTCATTCTCCACCCCTGCTGTAGGGACGCTCAGGCTGGAGGCTAGGGTGGTGAGTGCAGAGGTGCTGACCACAGGTCAGAATTTCGCAGAACCTGTGAATTGTACAGAATCAAATAACAGTGAAATCAGACATCCGGACACATGAACCTAAAGCAGCTAAAGGAGAGAAAGGTGTCCAAACACCCAGAGTGACTTAAGAAGATAAAAATAGAGTACAAAGAAAACTAAGAGACATTGGATGGTATTCTGAAAGCTACCAAAGCAATCAGATACACACATATTATTTGGACCTGACCCCATATGCGTAAATAAGGAGGACTGTTTGTTTTACTTTTAATGTGGATGTTTTGTTGTATTTTGCTTTTATAGTGCTTTTGTTTTGGTAGGGTTATTGCTGACTTGTTTTTTTTTTTCTTTTAACCCACACTTCTTTTACTTTAACTTGTTGTATTATATATATATATATATATATATATATATATATATATACATACATACATTGGATAGTTTGCCTTATTTTTTTATTTCACACAGCTGCTAGTTCCTTTTACTTTTTTCTTGTTCTTTTTCCTCTTTCTTCCTCTTCCCTTCCTTTTTTTTTCTCTTCACTCTCCTCCTTTTATTGGTTTTCCTTCATTTTTCTTGGATTACATAAAAGTCTTGGTATCTTGGGTGGATTCTTTTTTTTTTTTATGTCTGTCTGCTCCTCCCATCATCCCTATTTACAAACCTACCCACACTAACCTACATACTTTTCTCCCCCCAAACTTTTCCCATAATATACCTCCTGGTTTAATACTCAAAGTATCTCTTATATCCATAATTACTCTACCAACGACAAGAGTCCTAGTAGTTAACTCTCTCTCATTCCTAACAAGTTATTACCTTATCATACTTAAAGTCTTTCTCAACCTAACATATCCTCTACGTAACCCGACTCCTTTACCAATCACCCCAGCTCCTTGCACATCACCCACCCTCAACACTGGAAAGGCTCTGCTGACTAACCAATACCCCCAAACTCCTAATATTAAGATTTGACTAAGCACAGTACTCACAAACGATGGGTAGAAATCAGAAAAACAAGACAGAGAACGCTATAAATATGAGAACCAGGAATTATGAAGAGACATCAGAAATCACGAATACTGACCTACTAGAAATGCAAGAAGGGGAGTTCAGAATCTTGATGTTCAATATGATGAAAGGATTTAAAACGAGTATAGAGGAGGTTAAAGGTGAACTAGAAACACTAAAAAAGAATCAGAAAGAGGTCTGGAACGAAATGAAAGAGGCAATAAGTGAAATGAAGATAGCAATAGAAAGAAATTCTGGAAGATTAGATGAAATGGAAAACAGAATATCAACATTAGAAGACAGTACATCCCAAACCGAAAACACAGTCAGCGATATACAGAAATCTTTACAGCAACAAAACCTAAACATCCAGCAATTATGGGATAATATGAAGCGCCCTAATTTACGGATAATAGGCATCGAGGAAGGGATAGAGGTACAGACCAAGGGCATCTGTAATATCTTAAAGGAAATAATCTCAGAGAATTTTCCAAATATGGAAAGAGACTTGAATCTTCAAGTCCAGGAGGCATACAGAACTCCACTGAGACAGGACCAAAGAAAAACCACTCCACGCCACATAATAACAAAATTGACCAGCATAGAGGCCAAGGAAGGAATCTTAAAAGCAGTGAGAACAAAAGGACGGGTGACATATAGAGGCAAAACAATAAGAATCACCCCAGACTATACAACCCAGGTCAGGAATGCTAGGAGAGACTGGTACGATGTGATTCAGACCCTGGAAGAAAATAACTTCCAGCCAAGGCTCATCTATCCAGCAAAACTATTATTTAAGATCAATGGGGAAGTCAAAGTCTTCCAGGATAAACAGAATCTCAAAAAATTCATGAATTCAAAGCCAACACTAGAGAAAATTCTTAAAGAAATAAATCATAAGGAAGAAAAAAGAAGCAGACTTCAGAATCAGAGAAGAGAGGAAGTTAATAAGTGGGCCATTTAAGTAAAGAAGAAAGATCACACCACACAAGAGTAGACAGAACACAAAATGACAGAAAACAAAAATCATATTTCAATAATATCTCTTAATGTCAAAGGACTTAACTCACCAATCAAGACATAGACTGGCAATGTGGATTAGGAAACATAATCCAAATATATGTTGTCTGCAAGAAACTCACCTCAAAGCCAAAGACATTCACAGGCTGAAGGTGAAAGGATGGAAAAAGATATACCATGCCAACAGTGACCAAAAAAGAGCAGGGGTAGCAACCCTGATATCCAACAAAACAGACTTTAAACTAAACACATCAAAAGAGACAAATCAGGGCACTTCCTTTTATTAAAAGGAACAATACACCAAGAAGATATAATGATAGTAAATATTTATGCCCCAAATGTGGGTGCAACCACATTTGTAAAAGAAACCCTACTGGACATAAGATCCCAAGTAGACCCAAATACAATAATTCTGGGAGACTTTAATACGCCTCTCACACCACTGGATCGATCTTCAAGGCAAAAGATGAGTAAAGACGCTTTAGAACTAAAGGAAACCATAAACCAAATGGACCTAATAGACGTTTTCAGAGTATTTCAACCAGGAACTACAGAATACACTTTCTTCTCAGCCGCCCATGGAACCTTCTCCAAAATAGATCACATCCTGGGACACAAAAAAAAATACCAGCAAATTCAAAAAATGTAATATAATTCCATGCATCTTTTCAGACCACAATGGAATCAAAGTAGAAATCAACAACAGGAAACTCAAAAGAAAGTACTCAAATTCATGGAGAATGAATGATACACTATTGAATGACGAATGGGTAAGGGCAGAAATTAGGGAAGAAATAAAGAAATTTATGGAAACAAACAAAAACAGAGACACAACTTACCAAAACCTATGGGACACGATGAAGGCAGTTCTAAGAGGAAAGTTTATTGCATTGAGTGCCCACATAAGAAGGACAGAGAACCTCCAAGTAAAGAACCTAATGACACAACTAAAGGACCTAGAAAGACTGCAACAGTCTATTCCCAAAGCCAGCAGAAGGCAAGAAATCATCAAAATTAGGGCAGAAATAAATGAAATAGAGAACAAAAAAACAATTCAAGGAATCAATAAAACAAAAATTTGGTTCTTTCAAAAGATTAATAGAATTGATAAACCCCTGGCCAACCTAACCAAAAGAAAAAGAGAATCAACTCAAATTATCAAAATTAGAAATGAAAAAGGAGATATCACCACGGATAGTGAAGAAATTCAAAATATTATCAGAAACTACTTTAAAAATTTATACTCCAATAGATCTGAAAACCTGGATGAAATTGACAGATTTCTAAGCACAGTTAACCTTCCTACACTCAACCAAGAGGACATAGCAAGCCTAAACCAACCAATAACAACCAAAGAAATAGAAATGGCAATAAAAATTCTTCCACCAAAGAAAAGCCCAGGCCCAGATGGGTTCCCAGCTGAATTCTACAAAACCTTCAGTGAACAACTAATACCAATACTTCATAACATGTTCCAGGAAATTGAAAGAGATGGAACTCTTCCAAATTCCTTCTATGAGGCCAGTATCACATTAATTCCCAAACCAAATAAAGATACCTCAAGAAAGGAAAACTACAGACCAATATCCTTAATGAACATAGATGCAAAAATTCTAAACAAAATACTAGCTATACGCATTCAAAACTATATCAAGAGAATAATACATCATGACCAAGTCGGTTTCATCCCAGAAAAACAAGGCTGGTTCAACATACGCAAATCAATACATGTTATTCACCACATAAATAGAACCAAGAACAAAAACCACATCATCATAGCAATAGATGCTGAAAAAGCATTCGACAAAATCCAACACCCATTTATGTTAAAAACACTGCAAAAATTTGGGATAGAAGGAAAGTACTTCAACATCATCAAGGCAATATACTGCAAACCCAAAGCCAACATTATATTGAATGGGGAAAAACTGCAAGAATTTCCGCTTCAGTCAGGAACAAGACAAGGATGCCCACTATCACCACTCCTTTTCAATATAGTCCTTGAGACTCTTGCTGTAGCAATCAGACAAGAGAAGGAAATCAAAGGAATCCACATAGGAAGAGAGGAAGTAAAACTATCCTTATTTGCAGATGACATGATCCTTTATCTGGAAGACCCAAAGAACTCAACCAAAAGACTTCTGGAGCTGATCGACAAATTCAGCAAAGTCGCAGGTTACAAAATCAACCTAAAGAAATCAGTGGCCTTTCTTTACGCCAACAACGAATCCACAATGAAAGAAACAAAAACAACAATTCCATTCACTATAACCTCAAAACCTATAAAATAACTAGGAATAAACCTAACCCAAGATGTAAAAGACCTCTACAACAAAAACTATAAAACATTAAAGAAAGAAATAGAAGAAAATCTTGGAAGATGGAAAGATCTCCCGTGCTCATGGATAGGCAGAATAAATATCATCAAAATGGCCATTCTGCCAAAACTGATCTATAGGTTCAATGCAATTCCCATTAAAATACCAGTGACATTCTTCAAAGACCTAGAAAAATCAATCATGAACTTCATATGGAGAAGGAAAAGACCTAGAATAGCCAAAGCAATTCTCAATAACAAGAAACATGCAGGAGGCATTACAATCCCAGACTTCAAACTATACTATAGAGCAATAGTAGTAAAAACAGCATGGTACTGGCACAAAAACAGATATACTGACCAGTGGATTAGAATAGAAGATACAGAAACAAACCCACACATCTTTAGTCAATTAATCTTTGACAAAGGGGCCAAACACATACGCTGGAGAAAAGAGAGCCTTTTCAACAAGTGGTGCTGGGAGAACTGGCTAACCATTTGTAAAAAGATGAATCTAAACCCCTATATCTCACCCAACACAGGAATCAACTCAAGATGGATTAAAGACTTAGAAATTAGACCTGAGACGGTGAAGTTAGTAGAGGAGAACATAGGTTCAACACTACAACATATTGGCACAGGCAGTAACTTTCTCAACAAAACCTCCAAAGCTCAGGAAATTAAAGCAAGAATAAACAAATGGGACAACATCAAACTAAAAAGTTTCTTCTCATCAAAGGAAACTATTAATAACCTAAAGAGGAAGCCTACAGAATGGGAAAGGATCTTTACCAGCCACCATTCTGATAGGGGGCTAATATCCAGAATATACAGAGCTCAAAAGACTCGACACTAGCAAAACAAACAACCCAATCAAGAAATGGGCAAATGAACTAAATAGACACTTCACAAAAGAAGAGATACAAAGGGCTAATAGATACATGAAAAGATGTTCTTCATCACTGGCCATCAGGGAGATGCAAATCAAAACTACACTGAGATTCCATCTAACCCCAGTCAGAGTAGCAAGCATAAAGAAATCAAACAACAACAAATGCTGGCGAGGATGTGGGGAAAAAGGAACTCTTTTACACTGTTGGTGGGAGTGCAAACTAGTTCAGCCACTATGGAGATCTGTGTGGAGATTCCTGAGAAAGTTGGGAATAGATCCACCATATGATCCAGCTATACCACTCCTAGGTATCTTACCAAAGGGGTTGAATTCAGAGAAATACAGCAACGTATGCATACCTATGTTCATAGCAGCACAATTTGTAATAGCCAAAATATGGAACCAACCCAGATCACCATCAACAGATGAATGGATAGCAAAACTGTGGGAAATACACACAATGGAATTCTATTCAGCCATAAAGAAGAACAAAATTACATCATTTGCAAGAAGATGGAAAGCCCTGGAGAACATCATGTTAAGTGAGATCAGCCAAGCACAGAAGGAGAAGATACACATGTTTCCTCTAATATGCCCAAACTAGAAAACACAAAGGATACCAGTAGGACCCCAGATATTAGAGGGGAAATACTAGCTAAGTTTTAATGGAAAGATAGGAGAGGAGAAAGACCGATCTGGATTAATGAGGGTCTACACCTGAACATGTGTAAAATTATGAATAAGACATGGTTAACCTGGACAACCATTGGTGGGGGGGGAAGGGGGAGGGGGGAGAGGGCACCAAATATAGTATAAATGTATACTACTTATGTTCAATAAAAAATTGTTAAAAAAAATAATAAATTTAAAAAAAATTAAATAATTCCTCAGGAGCTCCTGATAACCACTTTTATCTTTCTGAGATCAGAGACCACCAATGATTTCTTACTGGGCCCCATTTTTTAGATTTCCCCACTTCTTAGCATTTACATGCTGGAACCAAGGTGCAATGGGCATGCTGTAGACAATACACATCAGCACCCTGGGAACCACCAAGGATGCACTTACACAATATCCCAATCTTAGAACCTGGTTAAAAAGTCCAAAAAACGTAGTGGGGTAGGTAAGGAAAAGTAGGAAGGAAGTAGATTTCTTTTGTGTGTGTGTGTGTGTGTGTGTGTGTGTGTGTGTGTATGTGTGTGTGTGTGTGTGTGTGTGTGTTACTGGGAATGAAACCCTGGGAGACATTCTACCTCTTAGCTATACCCCCAGTGCTATTTTTTAGTCTTTTTATTTTGGAAACAGGATCTCATTGAATTGCAAAGGGCCTCAATAAGTAGCTGAGGCTGTCTGCAAACTGCAATCCTCCAGTCACTGCCAATCACAAATGCTAGGATTACAAGCACGTGCTACCATGCCCATCTGGAAGTACATTTCTATTGGACTCGTTTTGTGACTTATGGCTATAGGTTATTGCATGGTACAGCATCAACTGCTAGTTCTGCTTCCTTTTCCTTTTCTTCCCTAGAGGGAAAAAAAGGTGTGTGTGTGTGTGTGTGTGTGTGTGTGTGTGTGTGTGTGTGTGCGTGCACTAGGGGGAAATAATAGAAAATAGTTATTTCTGGTTGTGTGTGTGTGTGTGTGTGTGTGTGTGTGTGTGTGTGTTTTATGGTACTGAGGATGGAACCCAGGGGCATTCTTTCTACAAGCTATACCCCTAGACCTATTTTTATTTTGAAACAAGTTCTTGCTAGGTTAATGAGAGTCTCACTATTTGCTGATGCTGTCTTCAAATCTGTGATTCCATATCTCAGCCTCCCAAATAATGAGATTACAGGTGTGTGCCACCACACCCAGTTCCTGGTTGTGTTTAAATATTAGGTGCATTTATGGGTCATGGGTGAAATTATTTCTCTTCACTTTAGTTACCAGCTGATTCTCTCCCTACCCTTCCTTGGCTAACCTGAGTTACTCTGAACTTCTTGGGTACCCTGTTCTCCAAAGCCACAGGAGGGTTTCTAAAAAGGACCCTACCTGTTTTTTCTTTGCCAGAATGCTTCAAGATTTCAAGAAAAATCCAAGTGTGGTAGCATACATCTATAATAACACTACTCGGGATGCTGAGACAAGAGGTTTGAAGGTACAAGGCCAGCCTCAGCAACTTTGCAAGGTCCTTCATAAACTTAATGAGACTCTGCTTCAAAATAAAAATAAAATAAAATAGGGCTGGAGGTATAACACTTCTGGTCTCAACCTCCAATACCAAAATAGCTTTTTTTCATGCAAAAACCAACGGACATCAGCCATAGGACCTGGCAGAAATTCAAGAGATTCACATGAGGGATTTGCCCTTAGCATTCAATTTGGGACTGAGAATATCTTGGGGATCATTTCCCTTAGTGCCTTGAAATGAAGTTCCAAACAAAAAATAATGGAAAGATTGTTAATAATAACTTGCATAACTGATAATAACTGATAATAATAAATTGCATAAGACCCTTTATCCAGGAGAACTCAAATGCTGCACTAGGCCACTAGGATGTCTAGCTGAGGATCAGCCAACCCCTTTATAACTTCTTAGCCAGGCACCCTTATGTAGAGAAAAGCCAATACAACCATTTGTAGAAGATCTGATTCTTACAAAGATTCACTCGTTATTCCTTGAAAATACATTCATAATTGGTAATTTTGTACCTTCTGACCAGAATGACCTTCCCCTTCTTCCCATCTTAACAAGATTATACTGATTAACCAAGCTTCACTGAAGTTTTTCTTTTTTGTGTGTGAAACCTTCCCTGATTTATGGCAACTTAGAAACTTCTGTTGGAGTCTCATGGCTTTAGACTTCTGTTTTATCTATAACTTTTCACAAAGTTTGTGATCAACAACCTGTCTCCATTGCAAGATTTCAATCTCTTCAAGCAAAGATATCCTGACTACTAGGCCAGGTATCTTTCCTTAACCTTCAATTCCACTGAATTAATCCCACCATTACTTAAACATGGCATGGGTATGGGGCCAGGCACACTGTACATAATCCATATAAGAAATTTGAAATTAATATGAATCTATGTGAGGAATACTAGGTGTCAAGTGATAGGGCACAGAAATTAGAATGTACCAAAAGAATAACCCAATTTCTCAGTAGATCTTTGGATAGGTTCTGTAATTTAGCAAGCTGATCACACCTCTGACTAATGGGGCCAAATTCTCACCAGCCCAGAAGTATCTTCTCAGCTGGCACTCAACAAATTCCTTCAATTAATTTTTGGATAAGTGATCCAGTTTCACCTATGTCACTATTTCTTGACTTTCAGAATCCTCCTGCCATATTTGCTTTTGGCCCACAATTCATGAACACATTTCTTTTCCTGAGAGTAAAGCCAATTGACAGGCCTTATCATAGTTGGGAATGCTTCACTGTTGCTTTCTAGAGATGGTATGTGGGCCTGGATCACCTTGAAGGATTCCATTCATTCTTGCCACATTCTGAGATAATTGTTGTGGTGGTAGAATTAGTTGTGAGAAACTCAAGATCTCTGAGAGCCTAGATATAGCAGAAGGATGGCTGGCTATTCCCCACCCTCTTTCTCCTATGACCATTACACATTGACAGCATCAATTTTACCTGTTCATGATGATCAAACTTAGTCTTGCCAATATTTTAACTTTTTTCTTTACCTGTTACTCCAGAAGCACAGAAAGCCTAAAATTGCCAGGATGCTGCTATAGCTTTAAGTTTAGTAGGAATCTTACAGTGTCCCCTAGTGGAAGCATCCATCTTCTGGTAACCAGCACATCTAGGAACAACTAAAAGTTTTCAAATGAATCACATAAGTGAAGCCACTTCTTTTCCATCTACTTTCCCCCAGATTTGTATATCATAACTATTTGAAATAGGGTACTATATAATGACTATTATTTTAAAATGCAGATAACCTCTGGAAGAACAAAGACCCAAATCATAGAAATCATCTCCATGATGTTACATTATCTGTTCATCCGTGATTTCAGAAGACCATGCCAGTATGCTACTAGACTGGCAGCCTCTATGTAATGTAGTATATTATAGAACCAGTGGATTTCTATGGCTAGCCACCCATTGTTGTTTCTCTTTTTCTGTAAAACAAATCCATTCATACATAGTAATATTGCACAGAACCTCATGTTAATATAGCCTAAATTTTTTTTTGAAAACTCAGATAAAATAGGTGGCTGATGTACTATAGGCATAAAAGGTGAATCCATAGCCCAAATAGAAGTAAATTCCACTTACAATAAGTCATTGCCCCTTCTGGAGCAGGATAGAATGAATTTACCATCAAATGGCTGGTTTATCTAATCAAAGTACAGTACAATATTGAAGGATTAGCTCTAATCTCTGCTACTGAATGTTCAGCAAGACATTTACTCAAAATGAGAAGTGATATAGCTAATCATCTTTGGTAAGTGGGAGTCTGTAGTGTTGATCAATGGCTTCCACTTCTGATATCATGATTACTCCACTCAAAGCTGTAGTGTAAGTGTTGGTATGACAAACAGAGGTTGACTGGCATCTATCAAACAAGTTGTCCTTTTGATCTGGTGATTCTTCAGTGGATGCTCTCTCATGAGAATTATTTTGAGATGAAAGATCTCAACACTTTATGCCCACTCCTGTTGGTTCATCTGTGTCCCTCTTCTCTAGCCTTAATCTTTAAAACATGCTTATCCCAACAACTTGACCATCCAGTCAAACTATTGAACACTACTCAGAAGTCCAAATATATGACTACTTCAAACCAGTTGAATCTTCCCTTGAAGTGTATGACTGACCAGCTCTAAACACTTGAAGGATGTTCCCTTACTGTATTTCAGAGTGCCTTCTGAATGGGACTGTAGTGAAAGCTCACATGAACCATACTCAAGCATTTTTTTTCCTTTCTGTCAACTGGTCAAAGAAAATTCTCCAAGAGGCTGTAGATGTGAGGTCATATAAAATTCTAAATGATACTACTTCTATTATACTATGAATTATTGTTGTGAACAACCAATCTTATGTTCTGGCCCATCTGACAGAGTTCCTTTCATGAGATATGGCATATTTGATTGATTTCCTATAGATACTTACTCATTTCCTACCATGACTCAATAGCACACTTAAAGTTTCTTATTTTTTTCCTTTTTATTCAACATTAGCTATAGCACAGATATTTTGAAGTTTAGCTACCCTTTGAATATATATTTTTACTTTTGACAATTGTACATTCTATTTGTATTGGTAGACTATGACAGCTTTCTTATGTCCTTATGAATTACATATAGACAACAGCAAATTTCAAGTGTATTTCTACTCCAGATATTTTACAAAGTAAGAACATTGTTTTACTATAATACTTTCTCCCCCAAAACTTTTGATCTTATTAGCATTACAAAAACAATTTATATTCAGTATTTATCCTTTTAATTGAATTTGTATCTATGTTCACAGTATTTTCAGAATATTTCACCTTCATTAAAAACAAAAGTTTTCAGTGGACATTTATTTTATAAAGTCAAACAACAAATGAAGCACAAAATATTCTGCTATAAACTGCATCATTTAACTATTAGTTAAACTTTCTCAGCACAATCACTTTATTTTCTCATCTAAAAATATAAAATATAAGCAAAATTAACATAGAATATACTTATTTGATCTAAATTAAAAGTCATATGTTTTCTGCATCTATATGTAGGTTGCATTACTTTCTCAGGTTATAGCATTGTTTAAGGGCTAACTTATGAAAGTAACACTAACTTCTTTTGCAAATTTGTATTGTCAAGTTTTTACATGGTTGATGATATGACTATCATCTCCATGCTAGATGGTAGATGTAAAGTTTATATTCATATATTCATATTTTAAGTTGAATATATAAACAGAAAATTAGTAAAATCATTATTTAATTTTCACTAAATATGCATTCTTATTTTTATAAATCATTAGCACTACAAGTCTCAAAATCAAGCAATTCTAACTAGAACAAACTCTCTCAATTAGTAAGCAGGCACTACCTGAGTGCTTACTGGAAAACTGAAAAGTACTAGAAGATTATTGAATATTTTAAAAGAGTTTTAACCCATGAGGACAATATTACTTTGTTCTTACTTTGAGCAATATTATAAAATATTTCATTAAAATATCAAACCCTGGTCATCCAAGAATAGGTCTCATTTTTGTTTAAATTAAATTCATTTTTAAGTGATACACAAAACATAAAAATTTTACCTATTAATGAGTACCATGTAATGTTTTGGTACATGGATATACTGTGTAATGTTTAGATTGAGTTAAACATACTTTTCCCCACACATATTTGTCATGTTTATGGTAAAAAAAAAACTTAAAATCATTTCTTCTAGAGTTTATACCTCATAACTTGCTCCTACCTACCTGTAATTAAGTACTTACTCATCAGCATTTTCCCATTCCTCTTTACATTCTGGATTTTTTCTTTTAATAGAGAATTATTCTCTACAATAGACAATATGGATTTTCTTCAAAACTCTGGAAGCTTTGGCTTCAACTCTTCTATTGAGGTTCAACAGTGACTCCATATATTATCTGAATCTATCATAAGTATATCTAGATTCATATAATCTGCCAAATAATTTGTCACAAAAAATAGCACCACTGGTACTATAGCTAGGAATTCAATGACATCTCTTGCTTTTCCTCCACTCTAAATTGAATGATATATATTTAGAATATACAAGAAACTCAAACAGCTCAATAGCAAAAAATAAAAGCCCAAATAATTGAATTTATAAAGAAAATAACCATGAGTCACATAAAGATGGTCAAGATCATTAGTCATTAAGGAAGAGTAAATCAAACACACAATGCAATACCACTGTACCCACTTAAAAGCCTCTACCAGTCTGGGATTATAGCTCAGTGGTAGAGTGCTCCCCTGGTACTAGATTCATCATATATATATATATATATATATATATATATATATATATATATATATGCCTCATAATTTGCTCCTACCTACCTGTAATTAAGTACCTCCTCATCAGCATTTTCCCATTCCTCCTTACATTCTGGATATATATACATGTATATACATATATATACATATATGTGTATATATACATACTTATGCATATATATATATATATATATATATATATATATATAGAGAGAGAGAGAGAGAGAGAGAGAGAGAGAGAACACGATCAAAGACAAAAAAGCATTTGAAAGAAACAGCAATTGAAAGAAACTCTGGAAGATTAGATGAAATGGAAAACAGAATATCAATATTAGAAAACAGTACATCCCAAACCGAAAACACAGTCAGCGATATACAGAAATCTTTACAGCAACAAAACCTAAACATCCAGCAATTATGGGATAATATGAAGCGCCCTAATCTACGGATAATAGGCATTGAGGAAGGGATAGAGGTACAGACCAAGGGCATCTGTAATATCTTCAAGGAAATAATCTCAGAGAATTTTCCAAATATGGAAAGAGACTTCGATCTTCAAGTCCAGGAGGCATACAGAACTCCACTGAGACAAAACCAAAGAAAAACCACTCCACGCCACATAATAACCAAAATGACCAATATAGAGGCTAAGGAAGGAATCTTAAAAGCAGCGAGAACAAAAGGACGGGTGACATATAGAGGCAAAACAATAAGAATCACCCCAGACTATACAACCCAGGTCAGGAATGCTAGGAGAGACTGGTACGACGTGATTCAGACCCTGGAAGAAAATAACTTCCAGCCCAAACTAATCTATCCAGCAAAACTACTATTCAAGATCAATGGTGAATCCAAAATCTTTCACGATAAACAGAATCTCAAAAAATTCATGAATTCAAAGCCAACACTAGAGAAAATTCTTAAAGAAATAAACCATAAGGAAGAAAAAAGAAGCAGACTTCAGAATCAGAGAAGAGAGGAAGTTAATAAGTGGGCCACTTGAGTAAAGAAGAAAGATCACACCACCCAAGAGTAGACAGAACACAAAATGGCAGAAAACAAAAATCATATTTCAATAATATCTCTTAATGTCAAAGGACTTAACTCAACAATCAAAAGACATAGATTGGCAATGTGAATTAGGAAACATAATCCAAATATATGCAGTCTGCAAGAAACACACCTCACAGCCAAAGACATTCACAGGCTGAAGGTGAAAGGATGGAAAAAGATATACCATGCCACCAGTGACCAAAAAAGAGCAGGGGTAGCAACCCTAATATCCAACAAAACAGACTTTAAACTAAAACACATCAAAAGAGACAAATCAGGGCACCTCCTTTTACTAAAAGGAACACTATACCAAGAAGATATAATGATAGTAAATATTTATGCCCCAAATATGGGTGCAACCACATTTGTAAAACAAACCCTTCTGGACATAAGATCCCAAGTAGACCCAAATACAATAATTCTGGGAGACTTTAATACGCCTCTCACACCACTGGATTGATCTTCAAGGCAAAAGATGAGTAAAGACGTTTTAGAACTAAGGGAAACCATAAACCAAATGGACCTAATAGACATTTTCAGAGTATTTCAACCAGGAACTACAGAATACACTTTCTTCTCAGCAGCCCATGGAACCTTCTCCAAAATTGATCACATCCTGGGACACAAAGAAAATACCAGCAAATTCAAAAAATGTAATATAATTCCTTGCATCTTTTCAGACCACGACGGAATAAAAGTAGAAATCAACAACAGGAAACTCGAAAGAAAGTATTCAAATTCATGGAGAATGAATGATACACTATTGAATGACGAATGGGTAAGAGCAGAAATTAGGGAAGAAATAAAGAAATTTATGGAAACAAACGAAAACAGAGACACAACCTACCAAAACCTATGGGACACCATGAAGGCAGTACTAAGAGGAAAGTTTATTGCATTGAGTGCCCACATAAAAAGGACGGAGAACCACCAAGTAAAGAACCTAATGACACAGCTCAAGGATCTAGAAATTCTGCAACAGTCTATTCCCAAAGCCAGCAGAAGGCAAGAAATCATCAAAATTAGAGCAAAAGTAAATGAAATAGAGAACCAAAAAAACAATTCAGAGAATCAATAAAACAAAGAGTTGGTTCTTTGAAAAGATTAATAGAATTGATAAACCTCTGGCCAACCTAACCAAAAGAAAAAGAGAATCAACTCAAATTATCAAAATTAGAAATGAAAAGGGAGATATCACCACAGATAGTGAAGAAATTCAAAATATTATCAGAAACTGCTTTAAAATTTATACTCCAATAGACTTGAAAACCTGGAAGAAATTGATAGATTTCTAAGCACAGTTAACCTTCCTACACTTAGCCAAGAGGACATAGCAAGCCTAAACCAACCAATAACAACCAAAGAAATAGAAATGGCAATAAAAATTCTTCCACCAAAGAAAAGCCCAGGCCCAGATGGGTTCCCAGCTGAATTCTACAAAACCTTCAGTGAACAACTAATACCAATACTGCATAACATGTTCCGGGAAATTGAAAGAGATGGAACTCTTCCAAATTCCTTCTATGAGGCCAGTATCACATTAATTCCCAAACCAAATAAAGATACCTCAAGAAAGGAAAACTACAGACCAATATCCTTAATGAACATAGATGCAAAAATTCTAAACAAAATACTAGCTATACGCATTCAAAACTATATCAAGAAAATAATACATCATGACCAAGTCGGTTTCATCCCAGAAAAACAAGGCTGGTTCAACATACGCAAATCAATACATGTTATTCACCACATAAATAGAACCAAGAACAAAAACCACATCATCATAGCAATAGATGCTAAAAAGCATTCGACAAAATCCAACACCCATTTATGTTAAAAACACTGCAAAAAATTGGGATAGAAGGAAAGTGCTTCAACATCATTAAGGCAATATACTGCAAACCCAAAGCCAACATTATATTGAATGGGGAAAAACTGCAAGAATTTCCGCTACAGTCAGGAACAAGACAAGGATGCCCACTTTCACTACTCCTTTTCAATATAGTCCTTGAGACTCTTGCTGCAGCAATCAGACAAGAGAAGGAAATCAAAGGAATTCACATAGGAAGAGAGGAATTAAAATTATCCTTATTCGCAGATGACATGATCCTTTATCTGGAAGACCCAAAGAACTCAACCAAAAGACTTCTGGACCTGATTGACAAATTCAGCAAAGTCGCAGGTTACAAAATCAACCTAAAGAAATCAGTGGCTTTTCTTTATGCCAACAATGAATCCACAATGAAAGAAATAAAAACAACAATTCCATTCACTATAACCTCAAAACCAATAAAATACCTAGGAATAAACCTAACCCAAGATGTAAAAGACCTCTACAACAAAAACTATAAAACATTAAAGAAAGAAATTGAAGAAGAACTTGGAAGATGGAAAGATCTCCCGTGCTCATGGATAGGCAGAATAAATATCATCAAAATGGCCATTCTGCCAAAACCGATCTATAGGTTCAATGCAATTCCCATTAAAATACCAGTGACATTCTTCAGAGACCTAGAAAAATCAATCATGAATTTCATATGGAGAAAGAAAAGACCTAGAATAGCCAAAGCAATTCTCAATAATAAGAAACACGCAGGAGGCATTACAATCCCAGACTTCAAACTATACTATAGAGCAATAGTAGTAAAAACAGCATGGTACTGGCACAAAAACAGATATACTGACCAGTGGATTAGAATAGAAGATACAGAAACAAACCCACACATCTTTAGTCAATTAATCTTTGACAAAGGGGCCAAACACATACGCTGGAGAAAAGACACCTTTTCAACAAGTGGTGCTGGGAGAACTGGCTAACCATTTGTAAAAAGATGAATCTAAACCCCTATATCTCACCAAACACAGGAATCAACTCAAGATGGATCAAAGACTTAGAAATTAGACCTGAGACTGTGAAGCTAGTAGAGGAAAGCATATGTTCAACACTACAACATATTGGCACAGGCAGTAACTTTCTCAACAAAACCTCCAAAGCTCAGGAAATTAAAGCAAGAATAAACAAGTGGGATAACATCAAACTAAAAAGTTTCTTCTCATCAAAGGAAACTATCAATAACCTAAAGAGGAAGCCTACAGAATGGGAAAGGATCTTTACCAGCCACCATTCTGATAGGGGGCTAATATCCAGAGTATACAAAGAGCTCAAAAGACTCTACACTAGCAAAACAAACAACCCAATCAAGAAATGGGTAAACGAACTAAATAGACACTTCACAAAAGAAGAGATACAAAGGGCTAATAGATACATGAAAAGATGCTCTTCATCACTGGCCATCAGGGAGATGCAAATCAAAACTACACTGAGATTCCATCTAACCCCAGTCAGAGTAGCAAGCATAAAGAAATCAAATAACAACAAATGTTGGCGAGGATGTGGGGAAAGAGGAACTCTTTTACACTGTTGGTGGGAATGCAAACTAGTTCAACCACTATGGAGATCTGTGTGGAGATTCCTAAGAAAGGTGGGAATAGATCCACCATATGATCCAGCTATACCACTCCTGGGTATCTTTCCAAAGGAGTTGAATTCAGAGAACTACAGCAACATATGCATACCTATGTTCATAGCAGCACAATTTGTAATAGCCAAAATATGGAACCAACCCAGATCACCATCAACAGATGAATGGATAGCAAAACTATGGGAAATACACACAATGGAATTCTATTCAGCCATAAAGAAGAACAAAATTATATCATTTGAAAGAAGATGGAAAGCCCTGGAGAACATTATGTTAAGTGAGATCAGCCAAGCACAGAAGAAGAAGATACATATGTTTCCTCTAATATGCCCAAACTAGGAAACACAAAGAATACCAGAGGGACTCCAGATATTGAAGGGGAAATACTAGCTAAGTTTGGATGGTAAGATAGGAGAGGAGGAAGGCCGGTCTTGATTAATAAGGGTCTACACTTGAACATGTGTAAAATTATGAATAAGACATGGTTAACCTGGACAACCATTGGTGGGGGGGGGGAGGGAAAATGTGGGCGGGGGGGAGGGCACCAAATATAGTGTAAATGTATACTATTTATGTTCAATAAAAAATTGTTATAAAAAAAAACAACCTCCAAAAAAAATAAAAAATAAAAAAAATAAAAAATAATAAAGTTCTCTGAAAGAGGTTAAAATATATTTATATATTGTTCACTTCAAATAAAAAAAATAATAAAATAACAGCTTCAATGTAACAGATATCTTAATTGTTCACTTCAAATAAAAAAATAATAAAATAAAAAAAAGCATTTGTGAGAATGTGGGCAAAAACGACATTTATACACTGCTAGTAAAAAATATAAAAGAATGAAAACATTATAGAATAATGTAGAGATTACTCAAAATATTGAAAACAGAATTAAATAACTATATGATAAATCAATCCCTCTCCTGAGTATATAACCAAAGAAAATAAAAACAGTGCCAAAGAAATATCTGCGTTTTCATGTTAATTGGATCACTGTTCATTATAGCCCAGTGACTCAATCTAATCGTCTATGAATAGATGAATGGATTAAAATGTGGTACATATACACAGTGAAATAATACTTATATGAAAAAATAAAATTCTGTTACCTGGGACAAAATGTATAAAACTGGAGGAGATCATACTTAATTTTTAGAATGTTAATCCATCAGTATTTTTTATTTTTAATTTTCTTTTTATGTGGATAATATTGAAAATGGCATACATTCACATAGTGCTTAGTGTCCTCCACCCCCCTTTTGCAATTTCCCTTCCCTTCCAACAATGAGTGTACAGGTTGACCATGCTACATTCACACTTATACATATATTCAAATGTAGCTCCTCCAGTAATCAACCCCAGCCTTCTTCCTCTCCTACTCTTCCTTTCTAGCTTTGCTGAGGTTTCCTCTCCATTATCTGGAATCACTCTGGTATCCCTAATATTCCCTAGTTTGGGTGTATTAGAGAAAATATATGTCCCTTATCTTTCTGTGCTTGGCTGATCTCATTAATAGGTTATTATAAATTGTGCTGCTTTGAACATGGATATGCATATGTTACTGTAGTTTTCTGATTTCAACCTCTTTGGAAAGATACCCAGGAATGATATAGCCAGATCATATCGTAGATCCATTCCCACTTTTCTAAGAAATCTCCACACTGATCTCCATAGCAGCTGAACTAGTATGCACACCCACCAACAGTGTAAAAGAGTTTCTCTTTCCCCACATCCCCACCAGAATTTGTTGTTATTTGACTTATTTATGCTTGCAACTCTGATTGCGGTTAGAAGAAATCTCAGTGTAGTTTTGATTTGCATCTCCCTGATGGCAAATGATGTTGAACATATTTTCATGTATCTATTGGATATTTGTATCCCTTCTTTTTTGGAGTGTCTATTCACTTCATTTGTTCATTTCTTTCTTGTGTGTGGGGGGGATAGAACCCAGGGGCATTTGACCTCTAAGATACATTTCCTGCCCTATTTTTTATTCTTTATTTTGAAGCAGTATCTCACTGAGTTGTGAAAGGCCTCACTAAGCTGAAGCTGTCTGTGAACCATGATCCACAGGACTCAACCTCCCAAATGCTGAAATTACAAGTATGTGCCACCAACCCAGATTTACATTTCTTGATTGCATTATTTGTTTTGCTAGTATAGAGTCTTTGGAGCTTTTTGTATATTCTGGATATTAGCCCTTTATCAAAGTGGTGGCTTGTAAAGATCTCCCATTCTCTAGGCTTACTCTTTATGTTCTTGAAGGTTTCCTATGATGAGCAGGTACTTGTTTGTTTGGTGCCATACCACTTGATAAATCATGCTTTAATTTTCTGCACTTTAGAGGTCTTGTTGGGAAATTTATTGCCTGTGCTATATGTTGGAGTGTTGAACCTATGCCCTCTTCTAATAGCTGAAAAGTCTCTGGTCTAATTTTCAAGTCTCTGATCTATCTCAAGTTGATGCCTGTGCAAGGTGAGAGGTAAGGATTTTCTACATCTTTCTACAAATGGATAGCCAGTTCTCCCAGCACCATTTGTTGAAAAGACTATCTTTTTCCAGTGTATGAGTTTGGCCCCTTTGTCAAAGACTAATTGACTATAAGTGTATGTGTTTGTTTCTGTATCTTCTATTCTGTTCCATTGGTCTGTATGCCTGTTGGTGTGCCAATACCATGCTGCTTTTACTACCATTGCTCTGTAGTATAATTTGAAATCAGGGAATCTGATGTCTCCTGCATGGTTCTTGTTGATGAGAATTGCTTTGGGTATTTTGGGTCTTTTCTTTTTCCGTATAAAATTCATGACTGATTTTTCTAGGTCCATGAAGAATGTCATTGATATTTTGATAAGAATTGCAATGAATCTATAGATAACTTGCAGAATGACCATTTTGATGATATTTATTCTACCTATCCATGAGCAAGAGATATTTCCATCTTCCAAGGTCTTCTTCAATTTCTTATTTAATGTTTTATATTTTTCATTTTAGAGGCCTTTTACTTTTAAAAGACATAAAAGGTTTATTCCTAGATTAGGGTTTTTTCTATGTATTTTATTGGTTTTGATGTTATTGTAAATGGAATGGTTTTCCTTATTTCCTTTTTCATGGACTCACTGTTGACAAATAGAAAAGCAACTGATTGGTTTAGGTTGATTTTGTATCCTGCAACTTTGCTAAATTGGTTAATCAGCTCCAGTATTCTTTTGGTTCAGTTATTTGGGTCTTCTAGATAAAAACAATTATATGATCTGCAAACAAGAATAATTTTAATTTCTCTTTTCCTATTTGAATTTCTTTGATACCCTTCTCTTGTCTTATTGCTGTACTAAGAGTCTTGAAGATTGTATTAAAAAGGAGTGGTGATAGCAGGCATCCTTGTCATGTTCCTGATCTTAGAGGAAATTCTTGAAGTTTTTCCACATTCAATATGATGTTGTCTTTGGGTTTATTGTATATTGCCTTAATGATGTTGAAGTACATTTCTTCTATTCCAATTTTCTGCAGTATTATTAACATGAATGCGTGTTGGATTATGTCAAATGCTTTCTCACCATCTCTTGATATGATCATGTGGTTTTTGTTCTCAGTTCTATTTATGTGGTGAATAACATGTGTTGATTTGCATATGTTGAATCAGCTGTGCTTTTCTGTGATGAAACCAACTTGGTCGTGGTGTATAATTCTTGTGATGTGGTTTTGAATGCATGTAGCTAGTATTTTGTTTAGATTTTTGCATCTATGCTCATGAAGGATATTGGTCTGTAATTTTCTTTATTCAGGTATCTTTATTTGGTTTTCATAATAGTGTGATACTTGCCTTGTAGAAAAAGTTTGGGAGAATTTAATCTCTTTCCATTACCCAGAACAAGTTGTGAACTATTGGCATTAGTTCTTCACTGAAGGTTTTGTAGAAAGCAGCTGGAAACCCATTAGGGTATGGGCTTTTCTTGGATGGTAGAAGTTTTATTGTTGTTTCTATTTCTTTGCTTGCTATTGGTTGCTTTAGGCTTGCTATGTTTTCTTGGTTCACTTTAGGTAGGTTACATGTGTTAGAAATCTATCAAATTCTTCCATGTTTTTCAGTCTATATTTGAGTGTAAAATGTCAAAATAATTTCTGATAATCCTTTGAATTTCCCCACTGTCTGTGGTAATGTATACTTTTTCATCTCAGATCTTAATGATTTGAGTTAATTCTCTTTCTTTTGGTTAGATTGGCCAGGGGTTTGTCAATATTATTAATCTTTTCAAAGAACCAGCTTTTGGTTTTGTTGATTCTTTGAATTGTTTTCTTATTCTCTATTTAATTTACTTCTGCTCTGATTTTAATTATTTCCTGTCATCTGCTGGGTTTGGGATTAGATGGTAGCAGTTTTTCTATGTCTTTGAGATATGTCATTAAATTGTTTACTTGGTGACTCTCTGTTCTTATGAGGGGCACTCAATACTGCAAACTTTCCTCTTAACATCATCTTCAAAGTGTTACATAGATTTTGACATCTCTATTTCCATTTAGTTTCAGGAATTTATTTCTCCCCTTATTTTATATCTTACCCACTCATCATTCAATAATGTATCATTCAATCTCCATGTATTTAAATAGTTTCTTTTGGTCTTCCTGTTGTTGATTTCTACTTTTATTTCATTGTTTTCTGAAGAGATGCAGGGAATTATATTACATCTTTTGAATTTGCTGGTGCCTGTTTGTGGCCCAGGATGTGATCTCTTTTGGAGAAGGTTCCATGGGCTGCTGAGAAGAATGTGTATACTGCTGTTCCTGGTTGAAATATTTTGTATATGTCTATTGGGTTCATTTTGTTTATGTTTTTATTAGTTTTGAACAATCTTTATTCATCTTTTGCCTTGAGGATGGATAAAGTGGCCTGAGTGGTGTGTTGATGTCTCCCAATATTATTGTATTTGGTTCTATTTGATCTATGGTCCTGAAGGTTTGTTTTTCAAATGTGGATGTATCCACATTTTGAGCATTAACATTTATTATCATTATATCTTCTTGGAAAATGGTTTCCTTTAATAAAAGAAAGTGCCCTGTTTTTTTCTTCTCTTATGTGTCTTAATTTAAAGTCTGTTTTGTTGGATATCAGCATTGCTACCCCTGCCTGTTTTTGCTCTCCATTAACATGATATATCTTTTTTCTTACTTTCACTTTTGGCCTATGAATGTCTTTGGCTGTAAGGTGAGTTTCTTGTAAGCAGCACATATTTGGATTGTGGTTTTTGATCCACATTGCTAGTTTATGTCTTTTAGTTGGTGAGTTAAGTCCCTTGAAGTTCAGGGCTATTATTGAAATATGATTTTGGTTTCCTGTCATTTTCTGTTCTATCTTCTGTTTGACATAATGTTATTTCTGCTTTGCTTAGTTGCCCTGCTGATCAATCTCACCTCTTCTCTGGGTCTGAAATTTGCTTCTTTTTCTTCTTTATGGTTTATTTATTTAAGTATTTTCTCTAGTGTTGGCTTTGTATCCATGAATTTTGTTAAATTCTGCTTATCTTGAAACACTTTTGTTTCTCCATCAATTTTGAATAATAACCTTGCCTCAGGATATAGCATTTTGGTTGGAAGTTCTTTGCTTTCAGGGTCTGGATTACATCAAACCAGTCTCTCCTGGCATTCATGACTTGAGTTGTAAAGACTTGGGTGATTTTTTTGTTGTTTTTCTCCTGTATGTCACCCATTATTTTGTTCTCAGTGCTTTTACAATTCTTTCCTTAGCCTCTATTTTTGGTCATTTTAATATTTACATGGTGGGGAAAGTTTCTTCTTTCATCTTAACTGAACGGTGTTCTATATGTCTCCTTTATGTGTATGTCCAAGTCTCTTTCCATTTTTGGAAAATTCTCTGAAGATATTATGAATACCCTTTCTTTGTACCTCTATCCCTTCATCAATGCCTTTTATCCTTAAGTTAGAAAGTTTCATGTTGTCTTATAGTTGTTGAATTTTTAGGTTTTGTTTCTGTAATGATTTCTGTATGCTGTTGACTATGCTTTTGGTTTTGAATGGTCTTCTATCAGGGATATTCTGTTTTCCATTTTATTTAATCTTCCAAAATTTATTTCTACTACTGTCTTCATTTTGTTTATTTATTTAATTAGATTTTTATTTTTTTGTGGGCCTGGGGATGGAACCCAGGAACATTCAACCTCTGAGATATATCCCCTGCCCTATTTTTTATTCTTTACTTTGAAAGTGGGTCTCACTGAGTTGCAGAGGGCCTCAATAAGTAGCTGAGGCTGTCCATGAACCATGATCCTCTGGTCTCAACCTCCAAAATGCTGGGATTACAAGCATGTGCAAACACACCTGGCTCCATTTATTAACTTTTTCATTTCATTTCAGACCTTTTTTCTGATTATTTCATAATGTCTCCATTTGGTCTTTCATTTCCTGTCCACTTGCAGTGAGGCCTTTCGTTATATTTAAGATCAGCATTCAGAATTATCCTTCTTGCATTTCTTTTTTTTAATTTTTTATTGGTGCACTGTATTCATACATCACAATGGAATTAAAAAAAAAACTTGTGTAGACATACATGCACATATCACCCGGTTAGCCCCTACCCAATCCCCACCCCATTCCCTCCCCATCCCTCCTTCCCATGCTTGACTAGGTGGTTGACATATAATATTATAGCAATTTATCCAAAATTAACAATGATAATCTCACATAATAGATTAATTTGTCTGATATCAAGCTTTTGATCACTTAGAGATAACATTTCAATATTTCTTTTTGCTTTCTTTCTTACCAGATGATTTTTTTCTTTTTTCTTTTTATAATTTTAAGGTGAAACTATCATATTTATTTATTTATTTTTCAGAAAAAAATCTATCCTAACATGGAATATGAACTCTAAATACCCAAAACATTCTCAAAAAAGAATAAAGCCAGAAGATGTACATTTTCTGATTTCAAACCTTATAAAGCTACAATAATTGAAACAGTGTAGTACTGCTATAAGCAGATATATAAACCAATGGAGTAAAATAAAAAGCCTAGAAATAAATTCTTCCTTATATGGTCAATTTTTTGTTCTTTCAGCCATTTATTTCCTTTTATTTACAGTTTGTGTCCAATGCAAATCAATTCCATAACATGAGAAGTTACTATGAATCAAAGCATAAATACACAAACACAATATACAATCCAAATAGATGTACAGCATTCGGTTTTGAAGCAAAGAGGGGTGTTCATTCACACACACAGTAGATTCAGATCTGTTTGTTCCCATGTAGGTGAAAAAAATAACTTTGGTTATCAACACTACTGTGGCCATATTAGATACTGGAACATGTAAGCATCAGTGTGTGGCCATGCGAACAAAAGGTTTCAGGAAGTGTTTATTTTTAAAAGTTTTCTGTGTATCGAGACAGCTTGCAAAAGATTTACTGCAGAATCAAGCCCACTTTTAGGCTCAAGAACAGGTTCTAACAACCTAAAAATATTGGCTGATAACAGAAAAATGTTCTAAATGTGGTTATTCTGATCCAAAGTTTTTTTTTTTAGTATTTACAGAAAGAGTATAAAAAATTTTGTGAATTTAATGCAAGTTAGCTTTCAGCCTTCACTTCCCAAATGCTTGATTTACAGTTTTGGCTCCTTCATATATTTGTCTTTCTAATCTCAAGATTCATGATTTTACCTTCAAAACAGATGCAGAAATAAAAAGCAGCATTTTGAAATAAATTGGGGTTGATGCAGTCCTACTCCTTGGAATCAGTTTAGCTAAATGAATCTGGCGCTCTTGTTGAATGGAAACAATAGATGGGACTGACTTGCCTAGTGTTTGGCTTTGTAAGGATGGATAAGCAACACCATTTACTATGGTGCTTGGTTGCGGGGATGGATTCCAATCCATCGTCACCCTGGCACATGTCAACTACTACATCAAAGTTCAAACATAATGTCAAACCCAAAGCCTCAGAGGAAAAAGAGTTCAGTTTCCAAAAGAACAAGTGATAGCTTAACAATGTGAAACTTTATCTAGATAGAGTATATTGGCATTAAATTAGTACTGCAAACACAATGCACTGAGGATTTACAGTAACACCTGGAATTCCTTCTAAAGTACATATAAATAGAACAGGGAAGTTTTTCATATTACCTAATGTTTTATGGCCTTAACAGACTTAGCCAAATGAAAACCGAACCTCCGTTCCACATTGCATCATTTAGATAAAAATCTATTCTCGTTTTCAGAATTTTAAGTGTCTGTATTTCTTATGCCACATTCAAGGATATCCTGTCTCAATTTGGGATGTTATCTCTTTATATCTTGCACACGAACGCCAGCAGATTTAATATTGGCTTTCAATGTCTGTGAAACCCTTTCAAATGTCTTCCAACCAAATTTTGAATTCTCAACATATTCTCTGTCAATAAAGTAAGGTAAGGAATTAGTAGATTTGATGTAGACCTGCTTCTTCCTTGACACTCAGACTTCTGGTTGCCATTTGGGTTGGTTTTAGAAGATTGGGAAACAGAGCCATTTCTTGGCTGGAGTCTCTTGTGACGGGCCCCGCCCATCAGCCAGTAAGTCCGAGAGCTAAGATGGCGCTGAGCGGAAATTCCCCAGAGCGCTTAGGTGGTAAACAGCTTTCAGGAAGTGACGACAAGAGCATGAGATACACGGGAACACCGCATGCCATAGGGCAACAGCCAATGGACTGGCTGTGCCCATGAGTTGTGCACGTGAACGGTCTGCTGATTGGCTGTTGGGCTCTATATAAGGGGAGGATTTCTGGGGAGAAGGGAGAGAAGATCTACGGGAACTGTACAAGAACCTGGGGTAATAAAACTGCTTGAGGAAGATCGTGTAAGGGTCGTCACTGCGACTGACAAGTGGTGGCCCGTACGGGGACCTTCGCTTTGATCAGAACCTCGGCAGTCCAGGGCAGCTGGCTGGTAAGTACTCCTTTGACTCCGAAAAGGGAGGAGGAGGCTCCGTTTACGGAGGGTTATTTTCCTCAATCAACAGGGGGCTCCATTAAGGAGGATATTTTTTAGTGTAAGCAAGTTAGAGAATCGGGCTGGTCCTGATTCGACAAGATGGGAAATAGTCCATCTCACCCATTGCATAAAGCATTGAAAGCTTTGTTGAAAAGTAGAGGCCTAAAGCTTAGGGACAAGACAATACAAGATTTTCTCGAACAAATAGATAGGGTAGCGCCATGGTTTACAGTATCAGGGAATCTTTCTTTAGCAAGCTGGGATAAATTGGGAAGAGACGTAGAACGCGCCGAAGAACAAGGTATTGTCACAGGAGGGACTCGGCCGCTTTGTCGGCTGATTCGTGCCTGTTTGGAAGAAAGGCGCTTTAGAAAATTTGTGCAGGAGGGCCAGGCAGCTTTAGACGGTGTAAAAGAGGAACGTTCAACTTCCTCTAAAGTGGCCAGTGAGGAGGATTCAGAGTCAGAGGGGGAGGATGACTCTGAGGAGGAATTAGAGGCCATTTGTAAACAAGTGAAAGCTTTTGAACTGATTAAAGAGGAAATTTCGCCTCCTCCGTATAACCCTTCTGCGCCCGGAGCAGGAGAAGGTGTCTCTTTTAGTAGTCAGATGTGGAGAGATGCGGGAATTTTTCTAGCAAATCAAGCTTTCCCAGTTTTCCAGCTGCAGGAGGGGGGAAATCGTTATCATGAGCCTTTGGACTTTAAAACAGTTAAGCATCTCGCAGAGTCAGTTCGCACATATGGGTCGTCAGCTGCTTTCACTATAGCAATAATAGAGAGTTTACATCGCTATGCCATGACCCCAGGAGACTGGCAAAATTTAGTTAGGGCCACCTTAAATCCTGGCCAATACTTTGATTGGAAAGCTTATTATATAGAATATGCCACTGAACAAGCTGCACGTAATCGAACAGCAGGAAATCCAGCCTGGGATATAGACATGCTGATGGGCCAAGGACGATTTGCTAATCAACAGCTTGGGTATCCACAACAGGTATATGAACAAATCAACAGACTCGCTACCCAGGCCTGGAAGGCCCTCCCTAACAAAGGATAGGTATCTGGTAACCTTACAAAGATTACTCAAGGATTGACTGAACCCTTTTCAGACTTCGTTGCCCGTCTAGTAGAGGCTGCGGGAAGAATTTTTGGGGATTCTGACGCGGCCATGCCGCTCATTAAACAATTGGTCTATGAGCAATGCACTAAAGAATGCAGACAGGCCATTACTCCTTACAAACATAAAGGCCTAGAGGTGTGGATGAAGGTGTGCAGGGAACTCGGAGGACCCTTAACCAATTCAGGACTTGCTGCAGCCATTATACAGGCCTCCGGACAACAAAGTAAAAATAGTACCAAAAATGGCAATTGTTTTTCCTGTGGAGCGACAGGACACTTAAAACGAGATTGTCCTAAGCGTAGGGCGTCCCAATCTTATCCTTCTCCTCCTGAGTATTGTCGTCCATGTAGAAAAGGAAGGCATCCTACCTTTGAGTGCCGTTCGGTTAAAGATATCGATGGCAACCCCTTGCCCTATAATGGAAAGCAATCATCAAATACTCAGACAAAAAACGGGAGGGCGGGCCCTCGTTCCCAGGGCCCACAAAAATATGGGAACCCTCAGGTGTATGGGGCCATGGAGACACAGCCACCTCAGTGGCCCAATCTACAGCCTCCGGGACAGTCCGGCGAGCCACTCCAGGTTCGGCAGGATTGGACCTCTGTGCCACCTACAGGCTGGTATTAACGCCACAAATGGGAGTTCAAATTATTGAAACAGATTTTCAAGGTCCTTTGCCACCTAATTCTGTTGGCTTACTTTTTGGAAGGTCTTCCTCTACCATGAAAGGACTTGTAGTCCATCCGGGGGTTATAGATGAGGATTATACTGGTATTATCAAAGTGATGGTTTCAGCACCCCGGGGTATCGTTGCCATTTCCCCTGGGGATAGAGTAGCACAGTTACTTTTGCTTCCCAGTCTACATGGTATGTTTCCTTCAGCAAAGGGACGACGCGGTATTGGTGGGTTCGGTTCTTCAGGAAATGAGTTAATATCTCTTGCCTTTGATATGGGAACTCGTCCCTTGATAACCTTGGACGTGGAAGGCAAGCAAATCCTAGGACTTTTAGATACTGGGGCAGATAAAAGTGTCATCGCCCGTAAAGACTGGTCATCTTCATGGCCCACTCAAAAGGCTGCCGGAGAACTTAGAGGTTTGGGTTATGCTAAAACCCCTGACCTCAGTGCTAGGGCTTTACATTGGAAAGATCAGGAGGGACATAAGGGGCAGTTTGAACCCTATGTGCTGGAGCTGCCAGTTTCCCTCTGGGGAAGAGATTTATTAGTGGACATGGGATATTCCTTACAAAATACATCTTATTTCCCCCAAGCCCATAATATTCTCCTTCGCCAGGGCTACCACCCTTCCTATGGGCTGGGAAAACACCTCCAGGGACGTAAAAGCCCAATTCCTACTAAAGAAAAGAGTGGTCGCGGGGGACTGGGTTTTGTGCAGTAGCCACTGAGGAGGCAATTCCCATTACCTGGAAGACGGGAGATCCAGTATGGGTTCCTCAGTGGCCTCTCTCCCGTGAAAAGCTTGAAGCAACAAGGAAATTAGTACAAGAGCAATTACAGTTAGGCCATATCCGGCCATCCACCTCTCCTTGGAATACCCCGATTTTTGTGATAAAGAAAAAATCTGGAAAATGGAGGTTATTACACGACCTCCGAGCCATAAATAGCCAAATGCAGATTATGGGGCCAGTTCAATGAGGGCTTCCACTCCTCTCTGCTATCCCGAAGGAGTGGCCACTTATCAGCATAGATATAAAAGATTGTTTTTTCTCCATCCCTTTAAATCCTGCGGATACTCCTCGTTTTGCTTTTACTGTTCCCTCTATTAATCAAGAGGAAATTGACAGTAGATATGAATGGGTGGTCCTCCCACAAGGAATGGCCAATAGCCCTACCCTCTGTCAATTATATGTAAATAGTGCTCTTGAGCCCGTAAAAACCAAATTTCCAGAAATTCGGTGTATTCATTATATGGATGACATTTTGTTGACCACAAAAAATCCCTCCATACTTGAGGAGGCTTATTGTCACCTTGTAAAGATTTTGGAAACTCATCAATTATTCATCGCCTCAGAAAAGGTACAAAGAGGAGAAAATATACACTTTCTTGGCAACATTGTTCTCCCCCATGCAGTCCTGCCTCAAAAATTAATCATCCTCACTGATCAATTAAAAACCCTCAATGATTTCCAAAAACTGTTGGGAGACATTAATTGGGTTCGACCCTTTTTACAAATTCCTAACCATGCCTTGAAACCTTTATATAATCTACTCGTAGGCAATCCTCAATTAGATTCTCCTCGCGTCCTTACCGATGAGGCCCGCAATGCATTACAATTAGTAGAACAAGCACTTACGAAAGCGTCTCTCCGTCGCGTGACCCCTGGACAGCCATTATGGGCTTGTATCCTGGCCACTGAAAAACAGCCTACTAGTGTTCTTTGGCAACAAGGACCCCTTCTTTGGATTCACCCCAAAGTCTCCCCTCAAAAGGTAGTTGAATATTATCCCACCAGTGTAGCAAGCCTTGCCATTCAGCAGTGCATCCAACATTTTGGCAGAACGCCTGATAAGTTGGTGGTACCGTACACTGCTCTGCAAGTACAAACGCTGGTAGCCACTATTGATGATTGGGCTATACTTATGTGCTCTTTCAGTGGTGAAATAGACAATCATCTTCCCAAAGATCCATTGTTACATTTTGTTCTGGAACATCCTCTCATTTTCCCATTGGTCACTAAAAACAAACCTGTGGCTAATGCAATTAACATTTTTACTGATGGATCCAAAACTGGTGTGGGGGCCTACCTAATAGAGGGAAGCAATCCCGTTGTCATCCAATATTCACATACCTCTCCACAACTGGTTGAATTAAATATTGTTTTAGAAATTTTTAAGAGAGTTTCTTCTCCTTTCAATTTATTATCAGATTCACAATATGTGGTTAATCTGGTTAGATCGCTTGAATGCGCGGGTCAACTCTCTTTACATACTCCTATTCATTCTATGGCTAGCCAAATCCAGATTTATATACATTTAAGAAAGACACCATTCTTTATCCAGCACGTTAGGGCACATACTGGATTACCTGGCCCTATTACATATGGAAATGATCTAGTAGATAAACTCACCAAGATACATATGATTTTTTCTCTTACTCAAATGCAACAGGCACAGGCATTTCACCGTCAATATCATGTAAATTCTAAAACATTACAACAGCGATTTAAAATCCCTCGACATCAGGCTCGGGAAATTGTAAAAACCTGTAATGCCTGTGCCCCTTTTTTACACCCCCCACATGTGGGCATTTGCCCACGAGGCTTGCTCCCTCTACATCTCTGGCAAATGGATGTAACTCACATATCTGAATTTGGAAAATTGAAATATATCCATGTTTCCATAGATACCATCTCTGGAATTATTCATGCGTCTGCTCATGCCGGGGAAAAGGCACATGACGTTGTCAATCATTGCCTTGAGGCCTGGGCAGCATGGAATATGCCTAAAGAAATAAAAACTGATAATGGCCCGGCTTATACTTCCCAAAAATTCACATCCTTTTGTTCACAGATGGGAATAACTCTAAAGCATGGCCTTCCGTACAACCCTCAGGGACAGGGTATTGTGGAACGCGCCCATCGTACTCTTAAAGAATGCTTGATAAAACAAAAAGAGGGAATTGGAACCAATATGAAACCGAAGCAGCGCCTATCCTTAGCCCTTTTTACTTTGAATTTTTTGCAATTAGATGTCAATGGCAAGACTGCTGCCGATCGTCATTTTGCCCCCTCGGGTACGAGCCAGGGTTTCGTGCATTGGAAGGATGCCCTCACAGGGCAATGGAGGGGACCTGACCCAGTGCTCACATGGGCCAGAGGCTCTGTTTGTGTGTTTCCACAGAACGGCGCCGATCCTGTCTGGGTTCCAGAGCGGCTGACTCCTCTGGTGAAACAAAAGGATGATGAGCCATCGACTGATTCTTCTGGGGACCATGATACTGTGGAATTCCAAGGATAGGAAGTGATCCACAATGGGGGCTTCTGACTGCTTTTCCTTTTCCATTGCCTTTGAGTCATTCTGCTCAAGTTTTTCCCCGCTTAATCCTTTTACCTTTTCCCCTAAAATTGGCACAGGAGCAAATTCTACTTTTGCAGGTTATAATTTTACTTATCAGAGCCCGACCATGGCCTTTCATTCTAACCCATTTGATCTGTGGCTTCTTTGTGGGATAAATGGCAGTTGCACGGATTTAGCTCCCCTTGTCATGATTAATGATAACGCGTCTATTGCCGCTAATCTTTCTCGCGAGCTTTCTGCATATCTTACAGATAACTGGTCATCGAAATTTGACAATTTGACAAAACAGTTGCGGTTGGAGATCATCAAAACTAATACTACTCGAGTTGACCCGGTGATGGCCCGCACCTTGATGTCCTGGATCCAACAAGCAGCTCGTCATTTAAAAGAGTGGGCTGGACTGGGTGCTCTTGGTCTCTGTCTGGTCTTACTGTGTATCTTATGTCTCTACTGTCTTAGAAAACTAATCCGTCAGCACACTACAGATCAAGTGCTCATAGCTCAGGCATTTGCAGCCATGGAGTTGGGACAATCCCCTCAAATATGGCTTGTGGCGATGGGAAAGTCTTAATGACAGGATGCCAGCCAGGACTGCACTCGGGACCCCGGGAGGGTGCATCCCGAGGAGGGCATGCTCAACTGCATACGGGTTGCCACTGATTCTTGTCCCGTCCCTGGCAAAAGGTGGTGGGCCTAGAAGCCCCTTCCAAACATACAGGGGTTGAGTCCTCTGTCCTCTCCTGTCTGAAAAAACAAAAAAGGGGGAACTGTGACGGGCCCCGCCCATCAGCCAGTAAGTCCGAGAGCTAAGATGGCGCTGAGCGGAAATTCCCCAGAGCGCTTAGGTGGTAAACAGCTTTCAGGAAGTGACGACAAGAGCATGAGATACACGGGAACACCGCATGCCATAGGGCAACAGCCAATGGACTGGCTGTGCCCATGAGTTGTGCACGTGAACGGTCTGCTGATTGGCTGTTGGGCTCTATATAAGGGGAGGATTTCTGGGGAGAAGGGAGAGAAGATCTACGGGAACTGTACAAGAACCTGGGGTAATAAAACTGCTTGAGGAAGATCGTGTAAGAGTCGTCACTGCGACCGACAGTCTCTAGCAGAAGAAATGTAGAAGAGAGAACAAGACCACAAGGAGACCAGCTGTCGACTGCAGGGCGCTGCCACCTGTGCTGGGGGTGGCGTGAGTTGAATTTGGGGCAGCAGAGGTAGTCTGTGAGTAGTTACTTGAAAGTGTCACAAATGTTTGGTTTGAATAAATCTGCGTGGGGAGGAGCAGCGCCAGCAGCAGCAGCCCCAGCCCCTGCCTGGCCACCATCGCTTGACCCATGTCCGCTCCATCAGCGCACAGAATTCCGCAGGATGTTGGTGCAAGAGGAGAGGCGGCTCCGGGTGGGCAAGGCAAGGTGGTCAATTTATTTTTGACAAGGTTTTCAAGAACATTTGGTGAAGGAAATAATAATCTTTTCACTAAATATTGTTGAAAAATGATAATTACATGAAAAAGAATAAAATTGGACCCTTACTTAACACCATATACAAATATTAACTCAAAATAGATAAAAGACCTAAATGGAAATCTTAAGACTAAACTTTTAGAAGAAAACCTGGGTCATAAAATTCACAACACTGAAATTGGCAGTGATTTCTTGGATATGATTTCAAAGGCACAGGCAACAAAAGAATAAACAAAAGAACTTCCTAGGACTTGGATAAAGTAGATGATATAATTAAGTTGAGTAAGTATTTAATTAATATAAGTAGTGTCTAAGTGAGAATGAGAGAAGGTCAGATAGTAGGATTCTTGTAGTTAGTAGAATATTTAGGTATGAAGATATGAAATAGCTTGAATATAAAACAAGGAGAAACAATAAAGAAAAAATGTTTTGAGAGAAGAGAATAGATAGGCTTGAGTTTTTTAAAGAAATGGGAGAAGTAGCAAATAAACATGCATAAAATAACAAAAAGTTACAAAAGCTACAATTATAAATCAAAGCCAAAAATACCAACCAAAAGAAAAAAAGCAGAAAAAAGAAATAACAAAAAGAAAAAAAGCGAAAGAACAAAAAGTACTAGTGACAATATGAAAAAAAAATCCAATAACTAGTAGTACTGCTAATTTACATATATAGGGCCCAGGCCCATATAATATCTTTATTTGTGTTCACTGTGATAGATTGTGGAGTATATTCCAATGTCCCTCATTTGCTCTGTAACCTACTGTCAGCTTTGGACCCACTTTATGAGTGTTTGCACCCCCTCTTGCCACTGGCAGCTTTGTGTTTAGGTGTCAAGGCATCCGGTGTCACTACTAAGGAGTTCCATGTAAGCTCAGGGTTCTGCTTTTCCCTACTATGGGCTCTGCACTTTCCAGTTCTGTGTTCCTCACCCTCTTCCCTGGGCTCTGTGTCCACCAGGCATGGCTCTCTGCTCTCTGCTCCAGGCTCAGTTATCTCAGGACTTGTGTTATGAGTCTTAATGCTCTGGGTCTCTGCCTCACTACCCACACCAGCAGAGGGTGCCCAGTGTCGTTTTGTTATGAGCCACTGTGACCCAGTGCAAGCACCATGCCTTGAGCAGTATGGGCCTTTCCTGAGTCTCTGAAGGTTATAACTGGAACCAAATACAATAATATTGGGAAACTTTAATGCACCTCTCATGCCACTATATCTATCTTCAAGGCAAAGATGAATAAAGACACTTCAGAATCAAATAGATGTAATAGACATATAGAGAATATGTCAACCAGGAACAGCAGAATACACATTCTTCTCAGCAGCCCATGGAACCTTCTCCAAAATAGATCACATCCTGGTCCACAAAGAAAGCACTAGCAAAGTCAAAAGATGTAATAATTTCCTGCATCTTTTCAGACCACAGTGAAAGTAGAAATCAACAAATAAAATATTTAAATACATGGAGTCTGAAGGATACACTATGGAATGATGAGTGGGTAATATCAGAAATAAGGGTAGGAATAAAGAAATTCCTGAAATTGAATTAAAAGAGAGACACAACACACCAAAATCTATGGGATGCTTTGAAGGCACTGCTAAGAAGAAAGTTAATAGCATTGAGTGCTAAGAAGAACAGAGGGTCACCAAGTAAACCTATTGACACATCTCAAGGTCCTGGAAAGACGGCAACAGTCTAATCTCAAAACCAGCAGAAAGCAGGAATTTAATATCAGAGTAGAAATAAATTAAATAGAGTCTAAAAAATGCAAATAATCAAAAAACAAAAAGCTGGTTCTTGAATAGATTAATAAATTAACAAAACCCTTGCTAACTTAACCAAAAGAAAGAGAAAATCAAATCAAATTAGTAAAATCAGAAATGAAAGAGGAGACATCACCATAGAGAGCAGTAAATTCAAATGATTATCAAAAACTATTTTGACTTCCAGGAAGATGGCGACTGAAAAAAGCAGTGTTGTCGAGTTCTGCGAACACTTGATCTCTATTGCCACAAAATCAGCATTTTACATAACCAGAAAACACTACCAGTAGAGAAATAAGAACTATAAATTCAAGAGATAGAGAAAAAGAAAAACAGAAGAACAACTAGAGACCAGAAAAGAAACTGTCCCGCTTTGCAGCAGCAGGTTCTTCACCAGCGCCATCTTGCCTCACAGCACAAGGCTCTAGAGAAAAAAAGGTAAACAAGTAGCTGAAGTGAGCAGCTGCAGATCAGTCGGTTGTAACTCAGCAGTTATTTCAGTACAAAGACCATCTAAAACTTACAGCGGCCAAACTCATCACACCCTCCAGAGATTCAGAGCAGAGCTCAAAACCAGAAAAAAAAATACTGCAGCCTCACAGCTGAGGGTGTGGTGGCGGTGTCATATTGCCAGCAGCAGCAGTAAGTTCACCACGTCTGGAGAGCTCCAGACCAGCATGCACAGAAAACTTAAGTGAAATTGAGGCTCCTAAAGGAGAAATCCCAGCACTGCACCCCCAGGGACTCACATAGCTTTGATAACCTGCCTAGGTCTGAGATATTGCAGCTCAACCCACTGAATGAGTTGTGGTGGCAGAGATAAAACACCCTAGTCGTAGCTCCCCATGGGAAAACTCCCACCCCAGTGCCCACAGGGTCTTGCGCCGCCTTGACTAACTCCCTATGTCTGAGACTTTGTGATAAAACCCTGTAAAGTAGTAGTGGCAGCTAACATTACCACAAACCCCAGAGATCCAGAGCACCATAAGTAAAGTTGTGGTGACTCAGAGAAGAACACAGAGAAGGCACAAATTTTAGAAATCATGGGAAGGAGGAACAACAATGGAGAAATGAGCTCCCACAACCACACAATATCAGAACCCAATAACACAGAACTGCAGAGATCTCCAGAAGGTCAAATCATGAATGTAACTAAAAATAGTACAGGATATTCTAAAATTTAGAGAGATGGTGAAAGAAATAAAGGATGCAATCATTGAATTTAAGGCATCAATTCAAGTCATAAACAATCAGTTAGACCACATGGAGAATAGAATCTCGCTCCTAGAAAATTTTCACTGCAAAAATGAGCGCATAGTTTATAACTTAGAAAAAACAATTTGACAACAGGAATTGGACATTGAAGAAATATGGGCCCATTTTAAGAGAGCTAACCTAAAAATAATTGGAATAGAGGAGGAAAAGTAAGGTGAAACAAAAGGGATCAACAATCTCTTCAAAGAAGTAATAGGAAAAATTTTTCCAAACATAGAGCAAGAAGTCAATACACAGATTCAGGAAAGGTATAGAACTCCCTTTAGACGAGATCAAAGAAAAGGTTCCCCACGCCACATAATAGTCAGAATGACCAATGAAGAACCCAAGAAGAGAATCTTAAAGGCAACAAAAACAAAAGGCCAAGTAACATTCAGAAGAAGACCAATTAGAATCACTCCAGAATTCCCAAACCAAGTTATGAAAGCCTGGAGTAACATATTCCGAAATCTGAAAGAAAACAAATTCCATCCAAAAATGTCCTACCCAGCAAAAGTATTTTTTTTTTCAAATTAGATAGGGGAATAAGAAGCTACCATGACAAATAGAAACTGAAGGAATTTACGTCTTCAAGACCAGGGCTAGAGAAAATATTCTAAGAGATTAACTACAAAGAAGAAATAGGTGATACATGCCAGAACTGGAAAAATAAGAATTTCCATCCAGCATACAAATAAGCACAGAAGAACAAACAGTATTTCAAACTGAAATAAAATCTTAACATGTTAGGAATTAAAAATCATCTCTCAATAATCACACTGAATGTAAATGGCCTCAACTCCCCAGTAAAAATCATAAAGAGACAAAACTGATTAAAAAAACAGAATCCATCTATGCTAATGGAACTCAAAGGCAAGTAGGAGTAGCAACTATGATATCAGACAAGTTAGACATCAAACTAAAACTTATAAGAAGAGAAAAAGAAGGTCATATTTTACTGGTAAAAGGAATAATCCAGCAAGAGGAAATAACAATAATCAACATCTATGCCCCAAACATAGGGGCAGCTACTTTCATAAATCAAACTCTTTGTGACATGAAGTCACACATAAATCCCAATACAATAATACTGGGAGACTTCAACACACCTCTCACAACACTAGACCAATCTTCCAGACAAAGGGTCAGTAAAGATGCCTCAGAACTAAAGAACACCATTAAACAAATGGACCTGTTGGACACATATAGAATATTTCACCCAACTACAGCGGAGTTTACATTTTTCTCAGCTGCTCACGGAACTTTCTCCAAAATAGATCACATCCTGGGACACAAAATGAGCACTAGCAAATTTAAAAATGTTACATACTTCCCAGTGTCATTTCAGACTATATTGGAATGAAACTAGAAATCAACTGTAAGAAGACGCAGGGAAACCACAAAAACATGTGGAGAATGAACACCACACTCTTGAATGAAGAATGGGTCATAGAAAAAAATAAGAGTTGAAATCAATAAATTTCTAGAATCAAAAATAGAGATATAACATATCAAAACCTCTGGGACACTATGAAGGCAGTATTAAGAGGAAAATTTATAGCACTGAGTGCTCACATAAGAAAAACAGAAAAATCATCAAAGCCCTTGAAAAACAGGAACACTCTAACTCCAAAGATAGTAGAATAGTGGAAATTACTCAAATCAGAGCAGAAATTAAATGAAGTAGAGAATAAAAAAACAATACAGAAAATCAACAAACCAAAAGCTGATTTCTCAAAAAAAAAAATAACAAGATAGATAAACCACTAGCCAACTTAACTAAAAAAAAGAGAGAATCAACCCAAATTATGAAAAATAAGAGATGAAACAGGAGGCATTACTATTGACAGTGTAGAAATACATAGGAAGTATACTTAGGAAGTATACTCCAATAAAATGGAAATCTGGAGGAAATTGACAACTTTCTAAAAAATACAACCTTCCTAATCTCAGTCAAGAAGACATAGAAAATTTAAACCAACCAATAGCAATCAAAGAGATTGAAATCGCAATAAAGAGATTATGATCAAAGAAAAGCCCACGACCAAGTAGTTTTCCAAGTGAACTCTATAAAATCATTATAGAAGAGCTAACCCCAATACTCCTCAAACTATTTCATGAAATAGAAAAAACCGGAACTCTCCCAAATACATTCTATGAAGCCAACATCACACCAAAATTGAATTATGACAGTTCAAGGAAGGAGAACTACAGGCCTATATCTCTGATGAACTTGGCTGCAAAGCTGCTAAACAAAATACTAGCAACAGGCATTCAAAACCACATCAAGAAAATCATACACCATGACCAGATAGAGTTCATCCCAGGGAAGAAAGGCTCGTTCAACATACAAAAATCAATCCATGTAATTCACTACATAAACAGAATCAAAGACAAAAATTATATGATCATTTCAATAGATGCTGAAAAGCATTTGTTAAAATCCAACATCCATTTATGATAAAAGCATTGCAGAGAATTGCAATAGAACGAATATATCTCAACATCATAAGGCAATTTACAATAAGCCCATCGCCAACATCATATTAAATGGGGAAAAACTTCAAGAATTCCCCCTAAAAACAGGAACAAGACAAGGATGTCTATTATCAGAACTTCTCTTCAATATAGTACTAGAGACTCTAGCCAGAACAATAAGGCAAGAAAAGAAAATCAAAGAAGTACAAATAGGAAAAGAAGAACTCAAATTTTCACTACTTGCAGATGACATGATACTAGATTTAGAAAACCCAACAAACCAAATCAAAAGGCTTATAGAACTGATCAACACATTCATCAAAGTGTCTGGCAAAATCAATCTCAAACAATCAGAAGGTTTCCTGTACACCAACCACAAATCCACTGAAAAGAAATTATAAAACATTGGAAAAAGAAATAGAAGATCCTAGAAGACGGAAAGATCTTCCATGTTCGTGGATAGGCAGAATAAATATCATTAAATGGCCATACTTGCAAAAGTGATCTACAGATTTAATGTAATGCCCATTAAATTACCAAAATTATTCTTCATAGCCACAGAAAAATCAGTCCTTAAATTCTTTTAGAACAACAAAAAGCCCCGAATAGCCAAAGTAGTTCTCAGTAACAAAACCATGAAGGAGGAATCAGAATACCTTACTCCAACTATACTACAAAGCCATTGTAATAAAAAACAGCATGGTACTGGCACAAAAACAGATAAATAGACCAATGGAGCAGAATAGAAGACCCAGAAAGAAGTCCATACACGTACACTCAATTGATTTTTTGATAAAGAAACCAAAAACATACACTGGAAAAAAGATAGCCTGATCAACAAATGGTGTTGGCAAAACTAGTTAACTATATGCAAAAAACTGAAAATTAATCCCACTTTCTCACCCTGCACAAGAGTCAATTCAAGATGGATTAAAGGCCGGGCGTGGTGGCGCACGCTTGTAATCCCCGCGCTTGGGAGGCAGAGACAGGAGAATCGCGCAGGTTCGAAGCCAGCCACGTGTGGCTTAGGAGACCCTGTTTCCAAATTTTTTAAAAAATGTAAAAATAGGTCTGGGAGTGTAGCCCGGAGATAGAAGAACTTCCAGGAACCCCAGTACCACCACCAAAAAAAAAAAGATGGATTAAAGACTTGGAGTTTAGACCAGAGACCTTGAGGCTCCTTGAAGAAGGCATAGGTCAAACACTGCAACACATAGAAACAGATAAAAACTTTCTCAACAAGACCTCAAAGGCACAAAAAAACTAAAAGGTAAATCAATACATGGGATTGCATGAAACTGAAGAGCTTCTGTTAAGTAAAGGAAACTGTCAAGAACCTCAATCAAGAGCCAACAGAATGGAAGATTTTTGCCACCTAATCCTCTGATAGACAACTAATATCTAGAATATATGGAGAATTCAAGAAACTCAACATTAAAAAAAATTATCCAGTCAAAAATGGGAAGTGAACCAAATAGACATTTTATGAAAGAAGAAATTCAAATGGCCAATAAATGCATGAAAAATGCTCAACATCTTTGGCAATAAGAGAGATGCAAAACAAAACTATCCTGAGATTTCACCTAACCACAACTAGAATGGCAATCATTCAAAACACAAAAAAACAACAAATGCTGGAGAGGATGTGAAGAAGAGGGAACTCTAAAAGATTTTTTGTGGGATTGCAAATTAGTGCAACCACTTTGGAGAACAGTATGGAGAATCCTCAGAATAATGGAAACAAATCAACCATTTGATCCAGCAGTACCTCTTCTGGGTATCTACCCAAATAAAAGGAAACCAAACTAACAAACTAATGCATGTGTATCTATGTTCATAGCTGCAAAATTCACCACAGCCAAACTATGGAACCATCCAAGATGTTTATAAACATGAATGGATTACAAAACTGTGGGATATGTATACAGTGGAATTTTACTCAGCCATAAAAACACAATTGTAACATTTACATGGGAATGGATGCAAATGAGTACATTATGCTAAGCGAGATTAGTCAGTCAAAAAATATGAAATCGGATGCTTTTTCTAATATGTGAAAACTAAGGAGAAATGGGTAGTAGGAGAAACTCTAGATGAAAAAGGAAATCCTATAGAGGAGCAAACAAAGCAACCTAAATGAGGGGATGGTAAGGGGAAAGAAGGGAATTCTCTAAAGCACACAATGTATTTAAACTTATTGAAGTCAACCAGTAAGTCAAGCATGGGAAGGAGGTATGGGACGGAAATGGGGCAGGAATTGGGTAGGGGCTAAATGGACAATGTGCATATGTACTTCCACACAAGTTTTTTTTTTACCCCATTGTGATGTATGAATACAGTGCACCAATAATTTTTTTTAAATTTGAAAATGTATTCTCAAGAAGACTGGGAAACATGGAATAAGTTGATAGATTTCTAAGCACATATAACCTACCTAAACTGAACCAAGAAAACATAGCAAGCTTAAAGAAACAGTAGCAAGCAAAGAAATAGAAACAGCAATAAAAATTCTGCCATCAAAATAAATTCCAGGCCCTGAAGTGTTTCCAGCTGAATTCTACAAAACATTCAGTGAAAAAATAATCCCAGTACTATACAACTTGTTCTGGGAAATTGAAAAAGATAGAATTCACCCAAATTCCTTCTACAAGGACAGTATCTCAATAATCCCTAAACCAAATAAATATACCTCAAGAAAAGAAAATTACAAACCAATAACCTTGATGAACATAGATGCAAAAATTCTAAACAAAATTCTGGCTATACACATTCAAAACTATATCAAGAGAAGCGTACACCAATCCCAAGTTGATTTCATCTCAGAAAAGCAAGGCTGCTTCAACATACACAAATCAATACACTTTATTCAACATATAAATAAAACTGAGAAGAAAAACCACATGATCATATAAATAGATGGTGAAAAAGCATTTGACAAAATCCAATGCCCATTCATGTTAAAAAATAACACTGCAGAAAATTGGAATAGAAGGAACATATTTCAACATCATTAAGGCAATATACAACAAACCCAAAGCCAACATATTGAATGAGGAAAAACTTCAAGAATTTCCTCTAAAATCAGGAACAAGACGATGCCCATTATCACCACTACTTTTTAATATAGTCCTCGAGACTCTTGCCACAACAATAAGAAAATCAAAGGAATTCAAATAGGAAGAGAGGAATCAAAACTATCTTTATTTGCAGGTGACATGATCCTTTATCTAGAAAACCCAAAGAACTCAAGCAAAATATAATAGAAGCTGATTAACCAATTCAGCAATGTTGTAGGATACAAAATCAATCTAAAATAATCAGTTGCTTTTCTATATGCCAAAAATGAAACCACAATGAAAGAAGTAAAGAAAACAATCCCATTTACTATATCCTCAAAACCAATAAAATAACTAGGAATAAACCTAACCAAAGATGTAAAAGACCTCTGCAATGAAAACTATAAAACATTAAAGAAAGAAATTTAAAAAGACCTTGGAAGATGGAAAGATCTCCAATGCTCATGGATAGGCAAAAAATTTTTAATTAAAATGGCCATGCTGCCAAAAGTAATCTACAGATTCAATGCAATTCCTATCAGAATACCAATGACATTCTTTATATCCCTAGAAAAATCAGTCTTGAATTTTATATGGAGAAAGAAAAGACCCAGAATAGCCAAAGCAATCCTCAGCAATAAGAACCAGGCAGAGAGCATCACAATCCCTGACTTCAAATTATACTATACAGCAATAGTAGTAAAAACAGCATGGTATTGACACAACAACAGGCATACAGACAAGTGGAAAGGAATAGTAGATACAGAAATAAACACAAACACCTGGAGTCAAGTTATCTTTGACAAAGGGGCCAAATGGATACGCTGGAGAAAAGACAGCCTTTTCAACAAATGATGCTGGGAGAACTGACTATCCTTATTTACAGAAAGATGGAACTAGATCCTTACCTCTCACCATGCACAAGAATCAACTCGAGATTGATCAAAGACTTAAAATTAGATCAGAGACTGTGAAATTATTAGAAGAGGGCATAGGCTCAACACTCCAACATATAGACACAGGTAGTAACTTTCCCAACAAGACCTCTAAAGCACAGGAAATTAACAAAGGAATGGCATCAAACTGTAATGTTTCTTCTTATCAAAGGAAATCGCCAAGAACCTAGAGAAAGCCTACAGAAAGGGAGAAGATCTTTACCAACTACCACTCTGATAGAGGCCTAATATCCAGAGTATACAAAGAGCTCAAAAGATCTACACTAGCAAAATAAACCAATAAAGAAATGGGCAACTGAACTGAATAAACACTTCACCAAAAAAGAGATATATGAAAAAATGTTCAACATCATTAGCCATTAGGGAGATACAAATCAAAACTATGCTGAGATTCCATCTAACCCCAATCATAGTGGCAAGCATACAGAAATCAAATATCAACAAATGCTGGTGAGGATGTGGAGAAAGAGGAACTCTTTTACACTGTTGGTGGATGGACAAATCAGTTCATCCACTATGAAGATCACTGTGGAGATTCCTTAGAAACTTGGGAATGGATCCACCATATGACCCAGCTATACCACTCCTGGATATCTTTCAAAAGGGGTTGAAATTAGAAAACTACAATAACATATGCATACTCATGTTCATAGCAGCACAATTTGTAATAGCCAAAATATGGAACCAACCTAGGTCTTTAACAGCAGATGAATAGATTGCAAAATTATGGAAAATATACACAATGGAATTCTACTCAGCTATAAAGAAGAACAAAATCATGTCGTTCACAAGAAGATAGAAAGTCCTGGAGAACATTATGTTAAGTGAGATCAGCCAAGCACAGAAAGAGAAGGCATCTTTTCTCTAATATGCTATTAGGAATACCAGAGGGGAATAGATGGGATGATGGAGGGGAAACCACAGCAAATCTGAAAGGGAAGGTTAGGAGATGAAGAAGGCTGAGTTTGATTAATGGAGGAACTACATCTGAACATGTGTAAAAGTATAAATGTAGCATGGTTAACCTGGACACCCATTGTTGGGAAGGGGAAAGGGAAACTTAGGGGAAGGGCCACAAGTGGTCTGAATGTATGTCATTTTTAATATGATCCACATAAAAATAAAAATAAATATAATTAACCTAGTTGCAGCAAGAAAAAAATCCATGAAGTTATTCAAGTATGGTATATAAAATAGATTGATTTCATATAAATAGAGAGTAGAATAATTGTTACCAAGGTTGGGAAGGAGTGGGTGGCATATGAATTTGGTCAATAGGAACAAAGTATGGTTAGATAGAAATAATAAGTTCCATTATTCTGTTTTACATTAGATTGATTATAGTTAACAGTAATGTATTGTTTATTTTATTAGCAAAGATTCAGGCACATAGGTACATGCCTTTAATCCCAGCTGTTTAGAATCTGAGGCAGGAGGAGTGCAAATTTGAGGTCAGACTGGGCCATTTAGCATGATTCTGTCTAAAAATAAAAAATTAAAAATGTGAGTGATATAGCTCATTGATACTGTGCCTCTGAATTCAATCTCCAGTGCTTAAAAAAAGGTATGGGAATAGCTAGAAGAGAGTATTTTAATGTTCTTGCCACAAAGAAATTATAATATTGAAAATGATGAATATGCTAATTGACTTGATCACTGCACAGTGTATACATATACTGAAATATCACATTACACCCCATAAACATGTAAAATTGCTATGTGTAATAAAAATAAAACATTGAAAAAATCAAACTATCAAGAACCTCAACCAAGAGCCAACAGAATGAGAGATTTTTGCCACCAGCTACTCTGATAGAGGACTAATATCTAGAATATACAGAGAACTCAAGAAACTCAGCACTAAGAAAACAAATAACCCAAACAAAGAAAATGGGCAAGTGAACTAAATAAACACTTCAAAAAAGAAAAAATTCAAATGGCCAAAAAATGCATGAAAAAAAAAATGTTCAGCATCATTAGTCATCAGAGAGATGCAAATTAAAATTACCCTGAGATTTCACCTAACTCCAGTCAGAATGGCAATCATTCAAAACACAACAGTAAATGCTGGAGATGATGTGGAGAAGTTGGAACTCTAATACTTTGTTGGTAGGATTTCAAATTAGTGCAACCACTTTGGTAAACAGTATGGATGATCCTCAGAAGAATGGGAATGAACCTAACATAGGATTCAGTAAACCACTTCTGGGTATCTACCCATAAGGATGGAAATCAAACTACCAAACTAATGCATGTATATCTATGTTCATAGCTGCACAATTCACCACTGCCAAACTATGGAACTGGCCAAGATGTCCATCAACATATGAATGGGTTACAAACTATAGGATACATACATAATGGAACTCTACTCAGCCATGAAGAAAAACACAGTCACGTCATTTACAGGGAAATGGATGGAACTGGAAAACATTATGCTAAATGAGATTAGTCAGTCACAAATAATAAGAAATTAGATGCTATCTCTAATATGTGGAAGCTAGGGAGAAAATGGGTCATAGGAGTAACTTTAGATGAAGAAAGAGATACAATAGATGAGCAACTAAGGTGACCTAAATGAACATATGGGAAGGGAGAAGAAATTCTCTAATGCATATGATGTACATTAACAAACATATTAATGTCAATCACTAATCCAAAAATGAGAAAGGGTAGGAATGGGTCAGGAATTCGATAAGGGCTAATTCAGTGATGTGTGCATGTATGCCTCCACCCTCTTGTACCCCATTAAGATGTATAGTACAATGCACTAATACAAAATTTTAAAAGAAAAAATAATTACGCCTTAAAAATCTAAAATAGATTAGTTCAGTATTCCCAAATGCAGTGTATACAATCTCCAAAATGCACAAAGACTTACCAAGCACTGTGCTAATTTTTCAGTACTAGGAGTATTAATGTGACTTAATAAAATGCCCTTTTGGCAAAGGGGACCTACTGGCATGTCCTAGATGACAGGATCATTAAAAATGTCACAATTGTGACATGTCAGAGTCTTTATAAGGTTTCTTTTCTATCCTCTGGAACTTATAAATCCAGAGTGCTTGCTGCTTTCCCTTTATTAGAACCAATTGCATTGATGCTATTGATATAGTGGACCAGCATGAGATCCTACAGAATTTTTAGACTATCATTGTTTCTGAACCATATTATATTAAAGAGCAGGAGAGTTAAAAGAGACATTTATCAAGACCATGACCATATGCTGCTATTAATTCTAATGAATGGGAACAGCTTATCATCCTCCTTCTCAATGGATATTGAATCAAAACCTTTATCAAAATCAAAGCCACTCACCAAAAACTAGAGGCTGTATTGATAATGATCTGCTATAGTAAGAATACCATGTCTGACTTTAATCAGGACTATCACTTGCTATTGTCAGTATTAGTGTATCATCTGCCACAGTATATCTGATTTTTTTCAGGGTAAATGGAAATATGATGTGGGATATCCTCCCTGTTTTCTTTAAGTCTTTGAAATTATTACCAATCTCTACTACTCTACTTAGGATATGGTATTATTTTTTAATATGTTCACTTGATCTGGAAAAGGAACTACTTGAAAGGATTTCAAGGATGTTCACCAGTGCTTTTCCACTGCAAAAGTTCTATCCCATAGGTCCAGGAATTGAAAGTCATTTATCTTTCACATGCTAAGCATATCCCTATGTTCAAGCAATCAGAAACTCTCACTGAGAGTGTCTGTGAACACACTGAACCTACTTGGTTAGGTAGACCAAGAATTCTGTAAGTACCTATTCTATTGGAGAGAAGATATTGTTGCACTCTGAGTTCCTTAATATCAGTGTCTGCTCAATTTCTGTATCCAACAACAATAAAAAATACAGGCAGCCTCTCTTTTCCCAGTATACAAGTAATAAATAGGACTGGGGGTGTAGTTTGCAGGCAAAATGGCATGAGTTCCATCCCCAGTACTGAAAAAAATCTCAGATGGGACATCAAGAATATCTGAAAACATCTATTTGGAGCACCAAAATTGTCTACTATAAATGGTGATTTTGGAAAACAATATTATATTGTAATGGAAATATCCTAGGTTGAATGTCAGAGTCTAGAGAAGAGGTAAGTAGTAGGAAGATTTTACACACACACACACACACACACACACACACTCACACCTATTTCAGGTGAGGTAGTGCACTTCTTTAATCCCAGTACTTGGAAAAGTATACTGGAGGATCCCAAATTCACAGCCAGCCTCTGAAAATTAGTGAGATCCTGCCAAAAATAAAAATAAAAAGGTCTGGGGGTATAGCTCAGAGGTAGAAAACACCTGGGTTCTATTCCCAGTACCATAGAAAGAATATATAAATTACTTACTTGAATATTTGGTGGTTTAAAATGGGTAGTTTATTTCCAGAGTTGTGGGCTAAGATACAAAAAATAAAATACAGACCTACACTTAGGAGCACAAAACCTAATTGGAGCAACTTAAAGAGTTTCATTATCATATGTCAAGGCCTCTCATAAAGATATAATAACTAAAATAGTGTGTGAAGATTGACTAATGTGCTGATGGAAGAGAGTCTAAAAATAGACCTATACTTATAAGGTCATTTTATTATTACAACAGTGATGTTGTAAAGCAGTAGAGAAAGGAGAGTCTTTTCAGTGCCTGCACTATTGACTATCTTTCTATTAAAAATAATATTGACACATTTCTCATATCATATAAAAGGTCAAATAATATAGCTTTGAGAAAAAATGTTAAAAATCTAAATGACCTCGTGGCTCACAAAGATATTTTTGAAAGAACACAAAATGGTCTAAATATAAAAGAATTTTGATACATTAGATTATATAATTTTTTAAAACTTCCATTTATACAAATGATGTTTGTATAAAGACTCAGCTGAAAAGTACTTACTTCTTGCTAGTTATCTATCAACAAAAACCTTTGATTTGTAGACTTAGAGATTAGCCTTCAAGGTTGTCTTCAAAACTTCCTTGACATTTTGGGTTCTGTTAGGGGTGTGTGTGTGTGTGTGTGTAATTTTTTTCTGTATTTGTGCTTATGACCATTATATTTGATTTTATTCTCCCCCCAAAAAAGCGATTGTTTTTATGGTATTAAAAAAGTGAAATGTGATTTATATATAGAAGAAAATATTTGCAATGCATATATTTAACAGAAGAATCACCTCAAGAGCATGCAGAGTAATGTTAAGCAATAATTAGCAAACACTCACATAGAAAAATAAAAGACATAAGTAGAGACTTTGCAACAGATTATATATGTATTCTGTAAACATATAAAAAGTAAAAGTATGCAATTTCATTAGTCATAAGAGAGATGAAAATTAGAATAGTAAACACTTATCAAATTACCTAAAATTTAAAAGCCAGACAATATAAAACTCAGTAAAGAATGTGGAGAAACTAGATTTCTTATACAAGTTGCAGTAAAAATTGATACAAGCTAGATAAAAATTGGGAAACAAGAATAGCCTCAGAAAGAGAAGCAGAGGCTCCAGTGAAGTGTTGTAGGGGTTTAGGGGAGAGAGGAGTGGCAGAGAAATAAAAATGGTAACAGTTGAAATAACTATATATGTATATTAAATTACCAATGCCATTCTCAAAAACATGTATGGGAAAAGAAAGAGAGGAGGTGGGACCCAGAGGGAAATGCACCAAGTATTATGTGCACGTATATTCTATCACTCTATACCTTAGAATTATGTATTGCAATGCACCAATAAAAGTATTAAAAAGTAAAAAGCTGACACAACCATTTTGGAAAGCTGTTCAGCAGTACCCAATAAAGCTTCACAATGCCTACCCTGTAATCTAACAATCCCATTTTAAGCATATACCAAACAGAAAATACACATATGTTTATCCAAACATATGTATAAGAATAATCATGCTAGTACTCCTTATAATAGCTTCAAACTACACAAGCATCTCTTCATATCACTGCCCAGTAAAATTATGTGAAGGAATATGTAGCAATGAGAATGAACAAACTAAAACTTCTTCAAACATAATGCTGAATGAGAAAAGTGCAAAAAGAAAAGAATATCTACTGCATAATCCCATTCATAAAAATGTTTAAAAGTATAAAAGGCTAATTCATTCTGTTAAACTGCCAAAAGACAATGGATGTGAGCATGTGCAAAGAGAATTCATGGATATCAATGATACCCTTTTTCTTGATCTGGATGTTCATTACATGAGTATATTTACTCTAAGAAAGTTCAATGAGTAGCCTCTTATGCTTTTTGTATGTATATACATATAAAACATTATATATATATAAAGCTTTTAAAAGTACAGCAGGGAAGTCAGGTGTGGTATTCCACATATATAATCCCAGTACTTGGGAGACTGAGACAGGAAAACTGCAGGTTCAAGGCCAGCATCCATAATTTAGCAAGAACCTGTTTCAGATATTTTTTTTAAAATAGGGCTGGGGATGTAGCTCAGACATATGATGCTTCTAGGTTCAGTTGTACCATAGATGATGATAGATAGATGCATAATAGATAATAGATAGAGATAGATGATAGAAGAGGGAAGACAATATGATATATATATGCACACACATACCTGCATATATACATACATAAATACATATTGAGAGAATGTATAAAAGAACTGAGAAAACACCTCACCAAAAATACACATATAGCACATATGGCAAATAAGATACAAGTCTTATCATTTGCCATCGGAATATTGCAAATTAAGTATCACTTTATATTGTATTAGATTGGCTACAATCAAAAAATTGACAATACTAACTGCCGGCAAGTAAGCAGTACAAGAACTCTCATTCATTGTGGGTGAGAATGAAAAATGATACAGCCTCTTTAAAAGACAGTTTAGTTTTGTAGTTCCTCACAAAGCTAACCAAAAATGTCATCATGTTATCTAGCAATCATGCTTTTGCATATATTCTTAACTAATCTAAGAAGTTATATCCGCACATAAACCTGCATGTGAATGCTTATAATTGCTTTATTCATATTTACCAACAATTGAAAGCAGGAAATAAGTCTCCTTTCAATAGGTAAATAAACAAACTGATAAATACACACAAAAGAATATTATTCAGTAATTTTAAAAGAGCTATACAGATCTGGGTGTTGTGGCAGATGCCTTTAACCATAGTATTTGAAAGACTGAGACAGGAGGATCACAGGTTCAAGACCAGTCTTGGCAACTTAGTAGACCCTGTTTCAAAATAAAAAATAAATATAGGGCTGGGATTGTAGCTCAGAGGTAGGCCATCCCTGGGCTCAGTCTTCAGTACCAAAAGTAAATAAATAAATAAATAAATAAAGCAATAAAATCAAAGGAAGATATGGATAAGTATTAAATTTATATTGCTACGTAAGAGAGGTCATTATGAAAAGGCTACTTTTTGCATGATTTCAGTTATGTGACTTTATGATTAAGGCAAAACTAAAGAGATATTGAAAATATTAGAGGTTGCCAGGGTTTTGAGGGAAGGAAGATTTAAAAGGAGATATTTCAGAGCAATGAAATTATTCTATATGATACTGCAATGTGAGTGAAGGGGAATATTAAAACCTATACAACTTTACAACACAAAGTATAAAAATTTATAAACATTTAAAAATATAGAGGAGGCCATAGAATCACAGGATGAAATACAGAATAACAAAACTATCTAAATGCATTATAAGTATATTAAATGACCTCACTGAAACAGGTGGGGAAAGGTGCTGACCCAAGAAAATTTGGAAATGTGTGGAGTCTGTAAGACTAAAGACAAAAGAAACTATACAGAAGCATTCTACTCTAGCAACAGAGTTAGTTCCCATAGGAACATGAGTTAGCAATTCTGATACTATCAGAATTGAAGGACTGAAAAAATGAGTTGCAAATGCTGAAAACAAAGTTTCTCACTTTTCAAATATAAGTTTATAGATAATCAAGAGGAGGCTAGAATGATCTATGTGGTAAGGATTTGAATGAGACATCCCATTAATAACTATAATTTAGTTAATATTGATTCAAATAGTTATATATAGAAATATCTGTAGATATGTGTGCACACATGGGTTAAGTATACATGCATATCTCCTTGTTCTGTTCACTGAAAGGACTAAGAAGAAATGACAATCAAGGAGCACACCCAGCACTCAGGTCGTGGTTCCTAATAACACTCTACAATACAAGCAACCAGGGCTCCTAAGAGAAATGGCTGATTCAAACACCTGACCGAAATTACACAAGATGAAATTGGAGAATCTTATAGTGCCAGAAGTAAGAAAGTGATAAAAAGAACTGAAACTATGTACAGAAATGCATGAGCCTACTGGAATAGCTCTCAGTGACCAAAGCTGGAGCAATTTGAGCAAAATAAATAGATAAATATGTTTGTAAACTAAAATGTAAAACCAGAGAAAATAAGAAGAAAAAGGGACTTAATGAAAATGAGGACAGACCAGTAGCATAGTGAAAGGTGCTTGGGGAGGGAGAAGGAAGGAAAAAAGGAGGCCTGAAGAAGGAACTGAACCAAATAATGTTCATATGTGAAGGTACCACTAACAATCTCACTGGTACACAGGAAGAAAGGAAGGAGTAGCAAGATGGAATTAATTTTGTGCCTACATAAATGTACTGCTTTAAATTTTACTATAATCCATAATTACATTGCACCATACAATTCTTTATCAACCAAAAATGTAAAATAAATATCCTCAAGTCCATGATGATATAAATTATTTAATAAATAAATGCAAAAGAAAGAAACAATTCTCAGATACAAAAACTCGACAAATAATACCTCAAGCCAGGTGATCAAGGTTAACATATATTGATAGTATACCTCTGACATGATATTCTGTGGATGTCACTTAATTTCCTATCAAAAGCATTCCCTGAGTGTAATAAGGGGAAAAAATGAATTGAAATATATTCTACAAAATAGTTGACCAGTAACTCTCAAAACTGTTAAAGTCATCAAAAACAAGAAAAGCCTAAAAACTGTCATAAAGCAAAAGAGGCTAAGGAGAATTGTTCATCACATTCATTGTGGTATCTTAGATATGATAAAACATAAAAAACATTAAGAGAAAACTGAAGAAATTACAATAAAGTATGAACTTGATTTAGTAATTATATAGAGCTGGGCATAGTGGTGTATGCTTTTAATCTTGGTACTTGGGAGGCTGAGATAGGAGGATCACAGGTTTGCGGCCAGCCTCAGCTACTTAGTGGGCACCTCCATAAATTAGTGACACCCTGTTTCAAAATAAATAATAAAAATTAGGGCTAGGAGTGTAGCTTTGAGGTAGAATGCCCTGGGTTCAATCCCCAGTTCCACAAAAAAATACATCAGTATTGACTCATTAATTGTAAAAAGTGTGCCGTCCTAATACTAGATGTCAATGATAGGGAAAACTTGTGTGAGATATATGAGGATTATCTATACAATTTTAGTAATAATTTCGTCAATGTAAAACTATTCAACATGTGTCCTGTGCATGGTGGCACATGTCTGTAATCCTAGTACTTGGGTGGCTGAGACAGGAGGATAACAGGTTTTTGGTCAGTCTCAACAACTTAGCAAGACCCTGAATCAAAAATAAAAAAAAAAATAGATGGGGGTGTATCTCAGAGGTAGAATGCCCCTGAGTTCAATCTCCAGTACCAAATAAAGATTATTAAAAATCAAAATCTCTATATATACTTGAAAAGAGATACTTAGAATAAATATCATATTATACAATGTGATAAAGCTATATCCAAGGGGTCCTGTGTAAACACAAAAGCCAATGAAACTGGAGAATCAGGGAAGTTTCCATGAAGAAACTAGCTCTTAAGTTGGATTAATTTTATCATTCCTTTTTCTAATTGCTAGAGATACAACAATGAGAAACACAGATATGAACTCTGCTCTCTTGGGTCTAATACCCTCTCAGGCATGTCCAAAATAAATAAAGAAAAATTACAAATTATCTTTAGTGCTGAGAAAGAATAGTGAAAACAAAGAGATCACTTTAAACGTACGGAGATATAAATTGGTATAATGTGTTTGCATACACAAGTCTGTCAGTGTGGCTTAAATACAAGGCCGGGACTAGGGTAAACTGAGTGAGGAACCAACAGTGCAAAAATTTAATTTGTGCTTTAGAACAGAGCATGTTTGTATATTGGGGGTACTGGGGATTAAAGCCAGGGGCATTCTACCTCTGAGATATACCCCTAGCCCTATTTTATTTTTTGTTTTGAAACAGGGCCTTGCTAAAGTACTGAGGGTTCCTTTTAATTTCTGAGGCTGGCTTCCAATTTGCAATCCTACTTTCTGAGCCTCCCAAATTATGGGACTGCAGGAGTGCACCGGCACTCCCAGCTCACCACAGCCTTTTCAATGAGGATGTGGGTAACATTAAATCAATCTACTAGACTGAGGCCATGTTGTGAAGGTTCTCATGTGCCTTACTAAATACCTGGGGCTTGAGGTTATAGGTAGTGGGAAATTACAGGACTGTTTCTGGATGAGATGTACATTCATTTTATCTGTGCTCAGGAAAGGTCAGTTAACAAACTATGGAGAAAGAAGTAGTGGCATTGTAAGACAGGAGTCAAGATGGCCAATGAGAAGACAACTGGTTTTCTCAATATGAGAAACTACTGTGCATTTCTGAAGGCTTTAGGGAAGAAGGTATTAGAGAGACAGACATTCAAAATCTAGACTGGGTGAACTCCCTGAATGGAGGGACAGTTACTGTATCATTCTCAATTATAAACCCCAGTACCCTGGACAGTTCCTGAAACATAGGAGGCATTTAGTAAGTATTTATGAATGCATATGTAAAGAGTCAGAAAATAAAAATCAGGATCTGGAAGACATGAGATTTTCAGGGGAGGAACTTGTTTTATATAGGACAGGAACATCCCTTTTGGGGGAAAGAGAAGGTAACACAGGTTGGCAACACAGCCATCTGTGAAAACAGATGTGCTGCTATGGGTCTTCTAAGAGGATGTAAAGGATATTTGAAGGAAATGGAGGCTGGAAGACAGTGATGCAGAATATACATGGTTTGGGGTCAGTAGCAGCATGATTTGTAAGGGATAGTTACAGAGAAACTTGTCTTTCAAGGATTTTCCAAGGGTCAGGGAAGCTTCCAACTTGTTGAAGTGTTGTTATTTTTACATAGGTAAAAGAAACTAAATTCATAAATCAATATATTCTCAGATATTTTCTTCTCTTTCTTCCCTTTCCTTCTCTATTCCCGTCCCTCCTCTCATTTGTTTTTCTTTTTTCTTTCCCAAAGGAATGCCAAGTTACCTTAATAGAAAGGCAATTAGGTAATGAAACTCAAAAGTTTACTATTCTACACAGGGGAAAATAAACAGAACCAATGAGTAAATGGAGACTGGCAGATTAAAATTGATTTCATTATTTTGGGAGGAAAAAATACAAGCTGGATCTCCTGGAATTCCCAAAGCAACACTGTTGCATAAAGTCACCAAAGGTACTCGGATACTCTGAGATGAAACAATATTAAATAGATTAAAAGGCAGATCATAGAATTAGTCCTTGGATGTTATAGTCACACCAAACTATTTAGGGGTTGTTGAGGTGATTTGGGAGACATCTTTAACTTTGCAAGATGATGGCAGGGCTAATTAAAAGCATATCCTGTCCTTAATTCCTTTCCTATGTTTAACATTTGGTGTTTGAAGGTGGTCTAATAAATAATTTTATAGCCCATGTCCAAAATACACACCTCAGCAGGATGTTAATGGATATTTCATGAAAAGGATATTCTCTGGTTAAAAAAGTGAAAAAAATTGGCTGTATACAGTTAACCTATGTGCATTATTGCAGTATGTTTCAAAATTTTTATGGTACTATAATTATCCAAGATGAAGTTGTGTAGTGTCCCTAGTTATTTAACCTGCACTATCTAATGTGGTTTTGAAGACCACATTTGGGAAACATTGTCCTAAAGAATTATCTCTGAAAGGCTCCAGTCAAAATGCAACTATGATAGTTTGGAAAAACAATACAATAATATTAATAACTATTAGTACCTGATTTCATATTTGATGGCAATGTTCTGGAGAGACAGACCATGACAAATATATGTTGCCCTCAGCGAGTTTATAGTCTATTGGCAAGACACAAGAAAGAATAAAATTACATAACATTGTAAGATGATAGTATCTTGGACCAGAATGGTGGCAGTGAAAATGTCCAGATTTTATATCTATATCTATATCACACACACACACACACACACACACACACACACACACACACACCTTCACTTTCTGTGATTTACTAATCTCATTTAAAATAATGTTTGCCAAGTTTTTCATCTTCTTGCAAATGATGTGATTTTGTTCTTTTTTGTTCTTTATTGCTGAATTGAATCACAGCTTGAAGGTATAGGGTGATGGAAATGATCAAAGTTTTAATGCTTTTATTGGTGCATTATGGTCTCCCATCATAATGTAAATAATATTGACAAGGACATACATGCACACACTTGGTGCCACCCCCCACCTCCATATTTTCCTCCTTCCCAATACTAAGTAACCAAATTGACTTTTCTATGTTAACATGTATATATGTAGTTGATGGTAGTATTTCCATTAATGAACTTCAGTCTTCTCTTTCCCCTTTCCTTAGACCACTTCCCTGGCTCCATTGAGGCTTCTCCTCCATTATCTGGAGTTCCTCTGGCATCCAAATTACTCCCTATTAGAGAGAATATGCTACCCTTGACTTCTGTAACTGACTAATCTCAACATAATGTTCTACAACTCTTTTCATCTTCTGTCAGACAATGTGATTTTGTTCTTCTCTATTGCTAAATAGAATCCCATTGTGTGTTTTCCCATAATTTTTAATCCACTTATCTGCTGATGGATACTTAGGTTGGTTCCATAATTTAGCTATTGTGAATTGTTCTGTTATGAACATGGGTATACATATATTACTGTAGTTCTCTGATTTCAAACCCTTTGGAAGCCCAATATTGGAAGCTTAAAGTTTTTAAATGACTCAAGGTTTCTGACATTGCAACTCCATGGTGATACCATTCACCATGACAGAGTAGGAAAAAAAAGGGCAGGTTGTAAGAAGACAATGATTTTAGCCTGTGGAATTTCTAAATAGTTATTCTCAGGAGATCCCTATGTGACTTATTGATTTCTTTGCTCTGATACATTGTAAAATGAACAAGCAGTTCTTGTGAAGGATGTCATGTTAAAGATTCTGTCTAAATCATTTATCCTTTCACTTACTCCTGTAGTATGTAATTGATTAACTGAAATACCAGACATAGCCTACAGCAGTCAGGACTTCACAGACAGAACACAGCTATTCACAAAATAAGGTTGTTTCTGATTAAATAAAGGAGATGAACAAATTAATAGATTACATTTATTAACATTGATAAGACTTAAAAGAGTGAAAATATAACAATCGTGTATAGGTTTTCTTTTTTAAGTTTACCCAGTCAACTAGTATTTATTGTGTACAATGTGCAGTACCTAATTCTATAAATATGAATCAATAATAGTACATGATATTTAATTTTTCAGAGTCTGGGTGTGTTTGGGTGCTACAGGCATGCAAAAGTTAAGTAAAATAAATTGTAGTGATTTGAGATACAATTTCATATTGCATATAGTAGGGGAACAATGGCAGAAGTATTCTATGCTAGGTAAGGGAAGCCAAAGAAGTTATTTGAACTTGTTCTTGCAGAAAACAACATGTTTTTTAAAAATGGATGATAAGATGGGATACAAGAAGATGCTCTATTAAAAAAATAACATTACTTCAAAGCTTAGATGTTTGAAATGTATTCTGCAGGTGACAAGAAGTAATTTAAGGATATTAAGTAGAGAAGTAAGAAGTCAAATTTATGATTTATAAAGATAACCCTCACTGGTACATGGAGGGTAAATGAGGGGAGAGAGAGAGAGAGAGAGAGAGAGAGAGAGAGAGAGAGAGAGAGAGAGAGAATGAGAATAAATGAGAATTCAGAAAGACCAGTTAAAAGCTTCTGAAAGGGTCCAAACAGATGATAAAGCAGTATCAGTTGGGATAGAGATGGGTCAAAGAGATGCTAAAAAGGTATAATCTAATGACTTACTTGATGACTTTTTGGATGGCTAATAGCACATCAACCATGGAGTTGAGGGCTGGGGTGCAACTCAGTGGTAGACAGCCTGCCTAGCATGCAGAAAGCCCTAGCTTCAATCTCTAGCATCACAAAAATAAATACAGGTTTTCTTGAATTGAGGATATAGTTCAGTGGTAGTGTTCTTGCCTAGTACATGTGAGGAGCTGGAATCAATCCCCGGTTTTATATGAATAAACAAATGCCTTTTATAAAAATGAAGTCGTATGATGATGCTCTTATTTTTCCTCCATGAACAATTTTATTGATGGCATTTCTTTCAGTAAGATGGGAAAATCATGGGGGAAAGAGAAAATGATTTTATTTTTTATTTTTTGTGGTACTGGGGATGAAACCCAGGAATATTGTACCTCTAAGCCACACCCCCAACCTTCTTTTTTAGCCCTTCTTTTTAAGACTGGGTCTCATTGAGTAGCTGAGGTTGTCCATGAACCACAATCCTCCTGTCTCAGCCTCAGAAATGCTGGGATCACAAGCGTGCACCACCACACCCGGAAATTGATTTTAGTTTTTAACATAAATGTAAAATGACTGAGAGATACAACAGTGTTTACTGGGAAGCTAGATAAATAAGCCTGAATTCAAGTGAATTCTGCACTGGAGATATATTTGAGAGTTGACTGTGTATATATGGTATTTGATTCCAGGGAAAAGGGGCATCTGCTTTCTAGTGGGATGAGCAAGCACTATTGCAAAGAGAGAGAGAGAGAGAGAGAGAGAGAGAGAGAGAGAGAGAGAGAGAGAGAGAGAGAGAGAGAAATGCATGAAACACTGCCACCTATACACAAATGAGTAAAGAAAGTCAAAGAATATCTGATCAACATATTAAATCAATATAACCTAATTATAATGCATAGAACAATACACACAACATAGAAAGAATTAGTTTTCTTTTAGAGATAATAGGAGGCATTTAATAAAATATACCATGTGCTAGACAACAAAGAAAGCCTCAACAAGTTTTTGAAGATTGGAAACATTCAGAGAAACTTCTTGACTATAAGGAAATAACCTTGAAACCACTAACAAAGTAATTAACAAAAACTGAAAGGAAGAAATCACAAGAAAAATATAAATATTTCACAGTGAAATATAATAAATGTAGCAAAATGTGTGGTATGCATCTTCAGTAGACACTAGAAGAAATTTTATAGATGTAAATTCTTATAGTAGAACTGAGTAAGGACTGACTATCACTAACGTAATCTTCTGCATTTCAAGAATTTAGGAAATTTTATCTTTAGAATACCATAAAGAGCGAAGTTATAGAAAGTCTAAATAGTCTAATATTTATACAGAAATTTATTCCATTATTAAAATCTTCCCATCAAGGAAAACTCAGAACCCGCAAGTAAAAATGTAACCAAATCCATACACAGAATTAAATAAGAATAAAGGTACCCCATTTACATAATTGCAATTAACCAATAAATAAGTTTTTAAAAGTAAACTTTTAAGAGAGGCAGAGTAGAACATGCCTGTAATCCTAGTATGGGAGGCTGAGACAGGAGAATTGCAGGTTCGAGGACAGCTTCAGCAACTTACTAAGGCCTGTTTCAAAATAAAAAAATAATAATAAAATATAATCAGGCTAGGGGTATAGCCTTGACATGGAATGATCCTAGGTTCAATCTCTAGTGCCAAAATTGAAATTTAAAAAATTAATTTAAAATTAAAATGTATGAGAATCTTAAAGGCAACAAAAACAAAAGGTCAAGTGACATTCAGAGGCAAACCAATTAGAATCACTGCAGACTTCCCAAACCAAGTTATGAAAGCCAGAAGGGCTTAGAGGAACATATTCCAAACTCTGAAAGAAAACAACTTCCAGCCAAAAATTTCCTACCCAGAAAAGCTATCTATCAAATCAGATGGGGAAATAAGAAGCTTCCATGACAAACAGAAATTGAAGGAATTTATGTCTTCAAAACCAGTGCTAGATAAAAATACTCAAGGAGATTAACTACAAAGAAGAAATAGGTAATACATGTCAGAACCAAAGAAACAATATTTCCAATCCAGCAGATAACGAAGCAAAGAAGAATAAACAGTATCTCAAAAAGAAATAAAATCTTAACATGTTAGGAACTAAAAATTGTCTCTCCATAATCACACTGAATGTAAATGGCATCAATTCCCCAATAAAATACATAAAGTGGGAAAATGGATTAAACACTAGAATCCATCCATCTGCTGCTTACAAGAAACACACCTTACAAATAAAGATAGGGACAAACTCAAGATAAAGGGCCAGAGCATGGTAATCCATGCTAACAGAACTCAAAGGCAAGCAGGAGTAGCAACTATGATATCAGACAAGTTAGACATCAAACTAAAACTTATTAGAAGAGACAAAAAAGGTCATATTTTACTGGTAAAAGGAATAATCCAGCAAGAGGATAACAATAATAAACATCTATGCCCCAAACATAGGGGCAGCTACTTTCATAAATCAAACTCTTTGTGACATGAAGTCACACATAAATCCCAATACAATAATACTGGGAGACTTCAACACACCTCTCACAACATTAGACCAATCTTCCAGAAAAAGCATCAGTAAAGATGCCTCAGAACTAAAGAACATCATTAATCAAATGGACCTATTGGACACATATAGAATATTTCACCCAACAACAGCGGAGTTTACATTTTTATCAGCTGCTCATGGAGCCTTCTCCAAAATAGATCATATCCTGGGACACAAAATGAGCACTAGCAAATTTAAAAAATGTTTCATACTTCCCAGTGTCATTTCAGATCATAATGGAATGAAACTAGAAATCAACTATAAGAAGACACTGAGAAACAACATAAAAATATGGAGACGGAACACCACACTTCTGGATGAAGAATTGGTCATAAAAGATGTAAGAGGTGAAATTAAGAAATTTCTAGAAACAAATGAAAATAAAGATACAATATATCAAAACCTCTGGGACACTCTGAAGGCAATATTAAGAGGAAAATTTATAGCACTGAGTGCTCACATAAGAAAAACAGAAAATCTTCAAATAAATAACCTAACAACACACCTCAAAGCCCTTGAAAAGCAGAAAAAATTGAACCCCAAAGCCAGTAGACGACAGGAAATTATTAAAATTAGAGCAGAAATTAATGAAATAGAAAATAAAAAACTACAGAAAATCAACAAAACCAAAAGCTGGTTTCTTGAAAAAATTAACAAGATAGCTAAACCACTAGCCCACCTAACTAAAAAAAAATTAATCAACCGAAATTATGAAGATAAGACTTCATCTACATCAGACTTTGCACAAGGAATGATCCTCACCAGTAACCTAGAACTTCTGTGAATGTTACATGGAGTGGAAACCATCCTAGCTCTGTGTAGTATATTCACCCCTCAGCAGGTGGCAAGTGAGCCATATCCCATGCCAGTAGGCCAGTGCAAAGCTGTTCAACAGAGCTCAGAGAGTCCAGCACATCATGGATGTTTTAAGACTCCTTTGAATACAGGTTTATTGTAGATTTTGAACGTTTTTACTTTTCTATTGATTGTGCAATTAATAGTCTATTTTCTAATTTACCACTACTCCTACCTTGCTTCCTGGAACAACACTGTTGTGGTAGGTGTGCTCATCTTCAAACTTAATGCAGCAATAAGAATGTGCTAGAGTTTACACAACTGTTCACTTCTGCTCCAAAATACTGTTTTAGTTTGAGTGACCTTCAAACTCTGGGTTGAGGTGGGTAGGACATTATTAAATTGCTTTGAAGGGAACTGGACAAGATATGTTGCCTGAGAAGGTATGTGTAGAGGTTAAAAGGGTGCTCCTCAGAGGTGGCCTAAATTCACCCCAATCTGATAGTTCTGCTTAGAAATAGTGTGCCTTGGCCAGATAAGTACCACATAGGGGAGTGTTCCCCAGGTTGTTTTCAGATGACCAGGTAGTTTTTCTGAAAGTGAGCATATTTTTGTCACGTTGATTAGCTGTTCTTCTACATCATTGTTATCCTGTCTGATAATGATTCTAGGGTTTACATTGGAACCATCTCAGAATAATTAAAACTTTTTAGATACCTAAAAAAATCATTGATTCAGATGCTAATGAGATACTGCAGGAATAACTGCTGTTTTTCTGACAACTGATTGTGAAACTTTAAAATCTGCATACCTCTTATAGTGATGATGAGTATGCAAAATCTGGAAAGATATTCTATTTTTTTTAATATAGGTAGATAGGATTGTCATTTATTTCCTATTTAGATATATTGACATTCATCCTATGAAAATATGCAGGTCATCAACCTATTATAATTTGATTACTTATATTACTTTTGACTTAATAATGAGGCATAAATTAAACTTTCATAGAACATACAAGATAAATATTTGATACACAGAACAGTAAGATTTGTGAGGGGCTTTTTCCGAGTTAAATATAGAGCCCACATATTTTAATATTCACTATTTTAAATGAACAGTGCATGAGGGGAATGCAGTGTCAGTACTTGGCCTATGTTTAAACTAGTGTAGTAACCCTAGTCATACCATTCAATATGTTTGCTTTTAAAAATAGGTAACCACAATTGTTTTAGCCCTTGCACTTCAAGAAATCTAGTCTTTACTTTCAGTTGTCTATTAGGTCAACTCTGTTTACTAGATGAATGTTAATAAAAACTATATGAGCCTGAAAGGATTCTTTACTAAAGTTAGTTTTGTTTTTCATACTGACTGGGTTAATTCCAAGTGGCAAAATAATTCAGTCCACAGTAGTCCTAGGGGATGAAGAATTTGCCTTAAGAAATTACTTCACTGTTCACTCAACTCTTGAACTCTTGAGTTGCTAAATCTCCAGACTCTAAACATCTCAAGGGGCAAGAACTGCATCTCCTCTGTGTCCTATAGTTTCTAAGTTGCGTGTCAGTACTCTAGTGGGGTACTTGGAAACTTTTTGTTTGATGTTGCTGATGAGACCTAAAATATAACCCCTTAAAACCTATTAAAATGTAGCAAAACTGAAAAAAAAAAGAAATTATGAAGATAAGAGATGAAAAACATGACATTACTACTGACAGTGTAGAAATCCAGAGGATTACCAGAAACTACTTTGAAAAACTATACTCCAACAAAATGGAAAATCTAGAGGAAATTGCCAACCTCCTAGATAAATACAACCTTCCTAAACTGAGTCAAGAAGATATAGAACACTTAAACCAGCCAATAATAATAAAAGAGATTGAAACAGCAATAAAGAGCTTCCCATCAAAGAAAAGCCCAGGATCAGATGGTTTCCAAAGTGAATTCTATAAAACCTTTATTAGAAGAGCTAACCCCAATACTCCTCAAACTATTTCGTGAAATAGAAAAAACCGGGAATCTCCCAAATACATTCTATGAAGCCAACATCACACTAATACCCAAACCGAATAAAGACAGTTCAAGGAAGGAAAACTACAGACCTATATCTCTGATGACCTTGGATGCAAAACTATTAAACAAAATACTACCAACACACATTCAAAACCACATCAAGAAAATCATACACCATGACCAGATAGGGTTCATCCCAGGGATGCAAGGCTGCTTCAACATAAGAAAATCAATCCATGTAATTCCCCATATAAACAGAATCAAAGACAAAATTCACATGATCGTTTCCATAGACACTGAAAAATAATTTCATAAAATCCAACATTCATTTATGATTAAAAAAAAAACACTGCAGAGAATTGGAATAGAAGGAACATATCTCAACATCATAAAGGCAATCTATGATAAGCCCACCGCCAACAACATATTAAATGGGGAAAAACTTCAAGAATTCCCCTGAAAAACAGGAACAAGACAAGGATGTCCATTATCACCACTTCTCTTCAAGATAGTACTAGAGATTCTAGCCAGAGCAATAAGGCAAGAAAAGGAAATCAAAGTAGTAAAAATAGGCAAAGTAGAACTCAAACTTTCACTATTTGCAGATGACATGATATTATCTTTAGAAAACCCAAAAATTCAACCAAAAGGCTTATAGAACTGATCAACAAATTCAGCAAAATATCTGGATACAAAATCATTTAAAAAAATCAGAAACTTTCCTGTACACCTACCATAAATACACTGAAAAAGAAATTCAGGAAACAGTTCCCCTCAGGATCTCCCACAAAAAATAAAATACTTAGGAATAAACTTAACCAAGGAGGTAAAAGATCTCTACAAAAAAATTATAAAACATTGAAAAAAGAAATCAAAGAAGATCTTAGAAGATGGAAAGATCTTTCATGTTCATGGATTGGCAGAATAAATACCATTAAAATGGCCATCTTTCCAAAAGTGATCTGCAGATTTAACACAATGCCCATTAAACTACCAAGATCATTCCTCACTGGCATAGAAAAATCAGTCCTTAAATTTATTTGGAATAACAAAAAGCCCAGAATAGCCAAAGTAGTTCTCAGCAATAAAAACCATGCAGGATGAATCACAATACCTGACTTTAAACTATACTATAAAGCCATTGTAATAAAAACAGCATGGTACTGGCAAAAGAACAGATATATAGACCAATGGAGCAGAATAGAAGACCCAGAAACAAGTCCACACACTTCCAGCCAATTGATTTTTGACAAAGGGGCCAAAAACATACACTGGAAGAAAGATAGCCTGTTCAACAAATGGTGTTGGCAAAACTGGTTGACCATATGCAGAAAATTGGAAGTTAATCCCACTTTCTCAACCTGAACAAGAGTCAATTCAAGGTGGATCAAATTCTTGGAAATCAAACCAGAGACACTGAAGCTCCTTGAAGAAGGCATAGGTCCAACACTGCAATACATAGGCACAGATAAAACCTTTCTCAACAAGACCCCAAAGCACAAGAAATTAAAAGGTGAATCAATACATGGGATTGCATGAAACTGAAGAGCTTCTGTTCAGCAAAGGAAACTGTTAAGAACCTCAATCGAGAGCCAACAGAATGGGAGATTTTTGCTACTTACACCTTCGATAGAGGACTAATATCTAGAATATACAGAGAACTCAAGAAACTCAACACTAAAAAACAAAGCATCCAACAACAAAATGGGAAAGTAAACTAAATAGACACTTTATGAAAGAATAAATTCAAATGGCCAACAAATGCATGAAAAAATGCCCAACATTATTGGCAATCAGAAAGATGCAAATCAAAACTACCCTGAGATTTCACCTAACTCCAACTAGAATGGCAATCATTCAAAACACAAACAACAACAGATTCTGGCAAGGATGTGGAGAAGTGGGAACTCTAAAATTGTTTGTGGGATTACAAATTAGTGCAACCACTTTAGAAAGCAGTATGGAGAATCAACAGAATCATGGGAATGTATTTACTATGTGATCCAGCAATACCATTGCTGGGTATCTAACCAAAAGAAAGTATACCAAACTAATGCATGTGTATCTATATTCATAGCTGCACAATTCACCACTGCCAAACTGTGGAACCAGCCAAGATGTCCATCAACAGATGAATGGATTACAAAACTGTGAGATATGTACACAATGGAATTTTATTCAGCCATTAAAAAAAACCTCAATTACATTATTTTCAGTGAAATGAATGGAACTGGAGGATTTATGCTAAGTGAGATTAGTCAGTCACAAAAAGTAAGAAATCAGAAGCTTTCCCTAATATGTGAAAGCTAAGGAGAAATGGGTCATAGGAGGAACTCTAGATGAGAAAGGAAATCCTATAGATGAACAAACAAGACAACCTAAAGGAGGAAAAAGGAGAGGGGAAGAAGGAAAATCTCTAAAACACACAATGTACTTAAGCATATCGAAGTCAACCACTAAGCCAAGCAGGGGAGGGAGGAATGGGGAGGGAATGGTGTGGGAATTGGGTAGGGGTTAAATCAGTGATGTATACATATACGTACACACAAGTTTTTTACCCCAATATGATGTATGAATATAATGTACAAATAAAAAATTAAAAAATAAGATGTAGAATTTTCCCAAAAAATGATATAAACCTCTTCCTTCAATTATTGTGGATTCAGTACAATTCCAATACAAACCCCAGCATAAATTTGGAAAATTTATTAAGTGATGCTAAAATTTTAAGGTAAGATGACTTCCAGGAAGATGGCGATGGAGGAGAGTGGGGCTTACAAGCCCCGCTAACAACCAATCTCTATTACCACAAAATCAGCGCCTTTCATAGCCAGAAAACACCATCAGCAGAGAAACAAAAAATGTAATTACAAGGGACTAGAAAAAGAGGGCTAGAAAAACGAGACAACAGAAAGAAACCAGACCAAGTGCTGCAGCCAGAGCCGTGGTGTGGAACAGCACAGGCGCCATCTTTTCTTGCAGCAACAGGCCCCAGAGAGGAGGGGGACTCAGAACGGAGCTGAGAGCAACAGAGGAGATACGCTGGCCGCACTGCGGAGAACGTGGCAGCAGCGCATTACTGCCAGCGGCAGCAGTGAACTCACCAGACGGCACCAGACCAATGCACTCAACAGCCCACCAGGATCCAGAGAGGAGTGGCAGACATCGAGTTGAGGTGAGCCGCTGCGGATAAGCCAGGAGGAATTCGGCAGATTTCTCAGCGCAGGGAGCGTCTTAAGCTCCCAGTGGCTGGGCTCAGCAAATGCTGCATTGAATCAGAGTGGAGCTCAAAACCAGAGAAGAAATACACCAGCATCAAGGCCGAGGGCGTGGCAGCGGCGCCATATTGCCACCGGCGGCAACAGCAGTGAACTCACCTAGTCCACGACAGCTCCATCTGTGCAGTCAAGAATAGTGAGTCAAATTGCGGGCCCTGGAGGAAAAATCCCAGTACTGTACTCCCAGGGACTTGACCCAGTGGGGGAGTGTCGGTGGCAGAGATATCACACCATAGGAGAACGCCCAACCTGGCACCCCCATGGTTTAAAGCAGCCTCGATTGACTCCCAGGGTCTGAGACTCTGCGATACAACCCAGTAAAGGAGTAGTGGGGACCGTGATACCACAGACTCGAGATCCAGAGCACCTTAAGTGAAGTCGTAGTGACCCAAGGGAAGAACCCAGAGAAGGCACAAACTTCCAAAATCATGGGAAAGAGGAATAACAATGGAGCAATGAATGCCCACAACCCCACAACATCAGAACCTGATAAAACAGAAAATCAGAGATTTCTAGAAGACCAAATCAGGAAAATAACTGTAGAAATAATAGAGGTGTTTCGAAAAGAATACAGAGAGAGCCAAAGAGAGATAAAGGATGTAATTAATGAAGTAAAGGCCTCAATTCAAAGTACAAACAACCAATTAGACCACATGGAGAATAGAATCTCGCTCTTAAAAGATGATCAATCCAAAAATGAACGCATAGTTTCTAATCTAGAAAAAAATATCCGACAACAGGAATCTAACATTGAAGAAATATGGGCCTATTTTAAGAGAGCTAACCTAAGAATAATTGGAATAGAGGAGGGAAAAGAAGGTAAAACCAAAGGGATCAACAATCTCTTCAAGGAAGTAATAGCAGAAAATTTCCAAACATAGAGCAAGAGATCAATAAGCAGGTCCAGGAAACTTATAGAACTCCCTTTAGACAGGATCGGAGAAGAGGATCCCCACGCCACATAATTGTCAAAATGACCAATGTGGAAGCCAAGCAGAGAATCTGAAAGGCAACAAAAACAAAGGGCAAAGTGACATTCAGAGGAAAACCAATTAGAATCACTCCAGACTTCCCAAACCTAGTCATGAAAGCCAGAAGGGCTTGGAGTAACATATTCCAAACTCTGAAAGAAAACAACTTCCAGCCAAAAATTTCCTACCCAGCAAAACTTTCTATCAAATTAGATGGGGAAATAAGAAACTTCCACAACAAACAGAAACTGAAGAAACTTATGTCTTCAAAACCAGCGCTAGAGTAAATACTCAAAGAGATTAACTACAAAGAAGAAATTGGTAACACACACCAGAACCAGAGAAACAAGATTTTCCATCCAACAGACAACTAAGATTGGTTATCTGTGGAGATTCATTATTTATGTTAGTCTTTTACCTATCTCTAAATTGTATTGTTTGCTTTAATTGTTGCTAATTTTTAGGATGTCTAGTTGGAATACTAATATACCTTCAGATATAGCATTTGGAAATATTTTGTCCCATTCTATCAGTAACTTTTAACTCTGTTTACATTGTCTTTGGATATACAATGTTTTTATTTTTAGGGAGTTTGTTTACCCTTTTGTTGCCAGTGCCATTGAAATCATATCCAAAAAATCACTGCCAATTTCAATCTTGTGAGGTTTTATGACCCATATTCTCTTCTAAAAGTTTATAGTCTTAAGATTTATATTTAGGTCTTTTATCTATTTTGAGTTAATATTTGTATATGGTGTTAGGTAAGGGTCCAATTTTATTCTTTTTCATGTAATTATTATTTTTCAACAATATTTAGTTAAAAGATTAGTATTCCCTCCACCAAATGTTCATGGAAACCTTGTCAAAAATAACTTGACAATATATGGAAGAATTTATCTCTAGGCTTTTATTTAACTCCAATGGTTTATATATCTGCCTTTATAACAGTACTACACTGTTTCAATTTTTGTAGCTTTATATGGTTTGAAATCAGAAAATATACATCTTCTAGCTTTGTTCTTTTTCGAGATCATTTTGGGAATCTAGAGCCCACATTCCATATTAGGATAGATTTTTTGTGAAAAATAAATAAATAAATATATGATAGTTTCACCTTAAAAAAGAAAAAGAAATATTCTCTGGTAAGAAAGAAAGCAAAAAGAAATATTGAAATGTTATCTTTAAGTCATCAAAAGCTTGGTATCAGACAAATGAAACTGTTATGTGAGATTATTAACGTTAATATTGGATAAATTGCTATAATACTAGATGTCAACCACTAAGCCAAGCATGGGAAGGAGGGATGGGGAGGGAACGGGGTGGGGATAAGGTAGGGGCTAACTGGGCAATGTGTGCATGTATGTCTACAAAAGTATTATTTTTACCCCATTATAATGTATGAATACAGTGCACCAATAAAAAATTTAAAAAATAAAAAAATAAAATTTTAAGGTAATACAAAGTATAAGAAACAATTTTTATTTTGGAGCTAAAGAGAAAATAGGCAGAATTCACTAGCAGATAAGAATTCCTATTACAGAGAGAGGGAGTAATTGAGAGAGTATAGTATTTGCAAAAGGATAGCAAATTAATTAATGTAGAAAAGATATACAGTCCAAAATCAAACACACATATATTGTCATCTGATTTATGACAAAATACTGCAGTTCTTTAGAAATAGAATGGTTTGTCAAAAAATAGTTCTGAGCCAAGTGAATATTCTTATGGGAAGAAAATCAGCCCTGAGCATATTTTCAGAAAGATATTTTGTGAGCACAGTGGACATTCTCCCCAGCAAAACAACCATTTAACTATTGGAAATTATCTTTCAAAAAAAGCACTTAAAATATCCGGAAATTGTCCTAAGAGCCTAAAGCAAATAGAGAAATACCTAATCAAGAAAATAAGCTGAATCTTGGTAAGAACAAGAATATTTGTGGCATTTGTGCCTTAATGTGTTTACCTCCAAACCAGTACCAGCATAAAAATATAGAGTTACACAACTCAGACCAAAATGATTAGTTTCATTTTGAAATGAGTATAGGCAAATACAAGCCTTATTTGTTAAAAAAAAAAAACAATTCAAATTCTAGGGTTGACCAATTAAGAAAAGGCTATTAACTTCTTGATACTAATAGAATAGAAAAGCTCAAAGTAGATATTTGTAAATTTACCAAATTTAATTCTGTTATAGGTTTCTGATTTCTAATTTTATTCCATTTTAGTCATAAATATTTTACATGATTTCCATCATATTAATTTATAGAAGCATATTTTATAGACTAGAATTTGGTTTATCCTGGAACATGTTTTATGTTCACTAAAGAAGAATGGATATCTGCTACTGTTGTCAGGTGGAATGTTATAGAGATGTCTCTTAGGTAGAATAGGTCTATATATAATTAAAAGTGGAATATTAAAATTGTATTGTTGAATTGTCTATTTGTTTCCAGTTTTTGTTGGTTTTGCTTCATTTATATTCCTATATGTCTCTAATTGTTATATCTTCCTGATAAATTGACCCTTTCATCCTTATAAAGTGTCCCTCATTTTTTATTTTGTGGAACTGGGGATGGAAACCAGGGGCAGTTTACCTCTGAGCTCCAACCCCAACCCAATTTTGTAGTCTTTTTATTTTTGAAACAGGGTCTCCCTGAGTTGCAAAGGGTCTCAGTAAAGTAGCTGAGGCTGTCCATGAACCATGATCCTCTGGTCTCCACCTCCCAAATGCTGGGATTACAAGTGTGTGGCACCATGCCCAGATCCTACTTATTTTTTATGATGTTTTAAAATCTATTTAAGTTCTGAGTATTGCCACTCCAGTGCTTTTATGGCTGCAGTTCATAGGCGTATTATTTTCCATTTATTTATTTCAACCTGCTTCTATCTTTGAATATAAAATATTTCTACTGCAGATAGCATACAGTTGGATTTGTGTATTTTCTACATTAATGGAAAAGAATAGAAAACTCATAAATATACCTGTAGAATTGTGTTCAGATAATTTTGGGGCCCTTATTTTTAATTTTTTGGTGCATTGTATTCATGCATCTTAATGGGGTATAAGATGGTGGAGTTCATATAATTTTAGACAAAGATACAAAAGCAATTTGGTGAAATTAGGATATTGTTTCCACAAAATAATTTTGGAACAATTTGAAAACATACAGAGAGAAAACTTCAAGTAAAAACCCACATCTCACACAAACCCTGACCCTAACCCCAGTACCAAAATAAAGTATAATGATGTATTATTACATATTTATCAAAATGGCAAAAATAAAAATATATTAAACACCAAATCTGGTGAGGAAACAAAATAACTGGACTTCTTGTATTTTGATGGTGAAAATGTAAAATAGTATAGTCTTTACAGGTTTGCTAGGTCTGTAATAAAGTGCCACAGATTGAGCAACTTGAACAACAGCCACTCGTAGTCTCATGGTACTGGAGGCTAGGAGTCTCAAATCAATATGTCAGTGGGATTTTTATTTTTTGCTTCTGAAGGCTTTGAGAGAAATTTCTCTTTCATGCCTCTCTCCTTGGTTTTAAGATAGTCATCTTCTCCCTCTATGTCGTTCATCATGTCCTTCTATGGGTGTTCTAATATCCAAATTTCCCCAGTAGACACCAGCCATGTTGGATTAGGTTCCAATCTAATGCTATATTTGAACTTAATTTCCTCTTTTATAACTCTGTCTCCAAGTTAAATCATATTCTGAGGTAGGGGGAAGTCAGGATTTCAGTCTATAGTTTTCAGGTATACAATTCAACCAATAGCAGCTATTCTGGGAAACTATTTGGCAGTTTCTTATAAAACTAAGCATTGCAGAAAGTGATCATCTAATTTAAAGTTTTTATGAAAACAGACATAGTTGGGGGATTCCATCTATCACATTTTAAGTTTTACTATAAAATTATAGAAAATTAGGAAGTATGTTATAGGCCTAAAAATAAACATGTGTTTCAATAAAATTGAATAGAAAGCACAGAAATAAACCAACACATATATGGTTGCTTTTCTAATATGAAAATAAATCAGGCTGGGGTATAGCTCAGTGATAGGGCACTTGCCTAGCATGCACAAGTCCTAAATTCAATACCTAGCAGCCCCACACACATATGCATACACACACACACACACACACACACACACACACACACACACACACACACAGAATGCCTCTGAGTTCAATCTCCAGCACAAAAAGAAAGATGACAAAAGGAAAAGAGAAAATACAATGTAATATCTGTTGTATCTGTGAGGAATAAGATATAGAAGACTAGTCCTCCCACTGAAAAAGGTAGGAAACTAGATAAAATATTTGAAACAAATCTTCAGATACAGGATAATAGTCCATGATGAACGGTGATGTAAAAAAAAAGAATATTTAGTGGGATGATTCTTAAAGAAGAGATTCTCAAAGAACAGGACATAAATGACTTTGAGAAAAACAGCAAAAAGTGTATCATATGTGACGTTTGAGCCCCCAACCAAAAGAGTTAGACAGACAAAATATTTGAATAAATAATGACCTGAAGCATTCCAAATTCAATGGGAATATAAACGCTTTGAAACTCAATGAAAAGCTGGGCATGGTAGTCATGTCTGTCATTCCAGTACTTGTTAGTACTGTAGAGAGGAGGATTGCAGGTTTGAAACCAGCCTCAACAACTTAGTGAGACCCTGTTTCAAAATAAAGAATAAAAGTATGGCCTGGTATGGTAGTGCACGCTTGTAATCCCAGCATTTGAGAGGCTGAGGCCGGAGGATCGCAGTTCACGGACAGCCCTCAGCTACTTAGTGAGGCCCTCCGCAACTTAGTAAGACCCAGTTTCAAATTAAAGAATAAAAACACTAGGGCAGGGGGTATAGCTCGGAGGTCAAATGCTCCCGGGTTCCATCCCCAGACCCGCAAAAAAATAAGAATAAAAATAGGGCTGAAGGTGTAGCCTGGAGGTAGATGGCCTCTGGGTTCAATTCCCAGTAACACACACACACACACACACACACACACACACACACACACACACACCACAAAACTCAATAAACCCAAAGAAAGAAATACCTACCAATATAAGACAAATATTAATCATATTACTGAACAACAATGATAATGAGAAATGTTTTAATTCAGCTATGGGTGAAGGTAATCTAAGAGGAATAAAGAAATGGACTTTGAAATATAATTAACAGTGGAAGCCAGAAATTGAATGAAGTATTGGGAGAAAACAGCACTCTCAAACTAGAATTCAATATCCACTGAAAATACCATTCAATGATGAAGACAAAACAAAGACATTTTTACACAAAACAAATGTGAGAATATTTGTCACCTGCACACCTTTACTATAGTTTAGTAAATAAAGTTCTTTAGATCATAGGAATGTAAAACCACAATGCAATTAACATCTATGAAAATAAATGAAGCACACTGGAAATAGTAAATGTGAGAGGATGTATAAAAGATTCTTCTATTTTTGTGAAGATAATTGCCTGTTTAACTCAAAATTATCATAGGACCTTGTGAAATACATTACATATATATAAATAAAATTTATGACAATAATGCAAAGAACAGGGAGAATGCTAGTGCATTTTCTTAATTTCCTTACACTACACATAGAATGGTAAAAAAAATATTTGAATTGAAATATATAACTGAATTAAGAATGTCTACAGTAAATCATATATCATCATTTTAAAATATTTTTAAATCATAGTTAATAAGCCAGGTATGGTGCCGCATGCCTATAATCTCAGTACTTGGTAGGCTTGGTAGTAAAAGAGGATTACAGGACTTGGTACTTGGTACAGGAGGTAATACTTAGTACAGGAGGATCCCAGTAGTTGGTAGGTTTGGTAGTACAGGAAGATTGCAAGTTGGAGTTCAGTTGTGGTAATGTAGCAAGACTCTGTTTCAAAATAAAAAAAATTAAAAGGGTGAGGTATGGGTTGGTATTATAACACCATTGGGTTGAATCATCAGTATTCCCTAAACACAAAAAAACTTAAAGTTAATAACCCCATACTAGTGGTCAAGTTCAATAGTAGATATTAAATTCATCTCAAAGAAGCCTAAAAACAAGAAAAGGAAAACCAAAAATATAACTAAAGAAAGAAAAAGGCTAAGTTACTGTACATAAGCTCAACCATATTTAAAATTACATTAAATATAAGTAGCCTGAACACATCAATTAAAATAGAGTCATTATCCAGGCATGGTGGAGCACACCTGTAATCTCAGTACTTGAGAGGAGGATCTCTGGCTGGAGGTCACCCTCAACAACATAGTGATACCCCCAGAAATTTAGTGAGAACCTGTTTCGAAATTTCAAAAATAAAATAAAAATAGATGGAAGTATATCTTCAGTACAAGAGAGACAGAGAGAGAGAGAGAGAGAGAGAGAGAGAGAGAGAGAGAGAGATACAACCTAAATTTACACTGCTTAAAAAATTACCCTTCAAGTATAAAGACATATGTTAAAATAGAAAAGCAAAATACATAAAAAGATACAAGCAAAAATAAGCATAAAAATTCTGAGTAGATTTATTAATAACATAAAAAGCAGACACCACTAAAACAGTGACTAAATGTGTGTACCTAGTCTCAAAAGCTAAAAGTGCATGAAGCAATACTAATAAAACCAAAGATAATTCAAAACACATTTGAAGATTTCAGCATTACTCTCAGTGATTGATAGAACAAGTAGACAAAACAATCAGCAATGTTTTGGAAGATTTTAACAATATTAACGAATTTTATATGAAATTTAGAGAATGATGTACCACAGAATTGCAGAACTATATATATTTTTTCTTTTTAAGTTTTTTAAATAATTTTATTTTATACTTATATTTGGTGCACTGTAATTATACATCATGTTGAGATATAATGTGATATAAACATACATGCTCACAACTCCTAAAGAATTTTATTCTGAGTCCCACTCCCTTCACCTCTTTTCCTTACATGTCTTTGAGATTTGAATAGGTAATTTTATGTACATAGCATTATTTCAACTTTCACTCTATATCGTAATCTTCCCTCCTAACCTAGACCTCCTCTCTCCATTGCAGTTTCTACTCCTACTTGATGTTACCCTTTTTTCTGAATTTCTATCTAGCATCCACATATAAAAAGAGACATATAGGCCGGGCTTGGTGGCACACGCTTGTAATCCCCGTGCTTGGGAGGCTGACAGGAGGATCGCGCAGGCTTGAAGCCAGCCACGCTGGCTTAAGAGACCCTGTTTCCAAAGAAAAGTATATTTAAAAAAAATAGGTCTGGGACTGTAGCCCAGAGGTAGAAGGGCTTCCAGGAACTCTAGTACCACCAAAAAGAAGAAGGGGGGGAGGGGGAGGAGGAGGGGGAGGGGGAGGAGGGGGAGGGGGAGGAGGAGGAGGGGGAGGGGGAGGAGGAGGGGGGAGGGGGAGGGGAAGAGGAGGAGGGGGAGGGGGAGGAGGAGGAGGAGGAGGAGGAGGAGGAGGAGAAGAAGAAGAAGAAGAAAGAAGAGACATATATCTATTTGGTTTTTGAGCCTGGTGATCTCAGTATAATATTCTTTAGTTCCTTTCATTTCCTAAAAATGACATGATTTTGTTCCTTATGGCTGAGTAAAATTCCATTGTGTGTATAAACCATACTTTTGTGATTCATTCTTTTCTTGATGGACATGTAGGTTGGTTCCATAATTTGGCTGTTGTAAAATGTGCTGCTCTGAACATGGATATGCAAACTTAAAATCCTTTGGAAAGATGCCCAGGAGTAGTAACTGAGTCATATGGTAGTTTTATTTCCAATCTTCCGAGAAACCTCCACACTGATCTCCATAGTGGCTGTACTACTTTTGCAATTCCACCAACAGTGTATTAGAGTTTCTATTTCCCCACATTCTTGCCAGAATTTATTATTGCATTCTTGATGATTGCCATTCATTTTTTTAGTCTTAGATATGTAACAAAATTGAGCCAGAGGTAAAAAATTTATCTGTACCTTACCCCCACACACATATAGCTTCTTGGAATAACCAAACCTACATTGATACATGGTTATTACCCAAACTTCATACTATATGTTAGGGCTCATACTTAGTGTCATACATTCTATGCATTTTGACAAACATGTAACATTTATCCACCATTACAGTATCATAAAGAATAATCTATATGGAACATTCCCCATATAGATTATATAATGAGAAATATTTAAAGACCTTAATATATTTATCATTACCAAATCTGTATACAGTAGGTAATCTAACTATAATGGAGTTAAATTAGAAATTAATTACAGAATAATTCTAGGAAAAGCTCTGAACATTTGGAAATGACAAACTTTTAAGTATATCATAATTCAAAAAGAGAAAGCACAAGAAAATTAGAAAACGTTTCGAATGAAATGACAAAAATAAAAATTTTGATGATACATATAAAAATAATTAAGTATAATTAAGTTATAATTAAGTATATTAGGTACATCTTAGATATGTACGTACATCTTTTTTCATATTTTATTTATATATTGAAAATGGTGTACATTTAGATTGTGCTTCATGCCCTCTCCCCTCCCATTCCCCTTTTCCCCTCCCAATAATGAGTGTCCAGGTTAAAGAAAAATATGTTGTTTTAAGTATTTAACACAGAAAAACAAATTAGAATTACCTTGACTACTAACCTAAAAGGCTAAAACAAAAAGAGCGATTTAAGGCAGGCATGGTGGTGAATACTTGTAATCCCAGCATTTGGGAGGCTGGGACAGGAGGATATGGGTCCAAGACAAGCTTCAGCTACTACTTAGTGAGACCCTTTGCAACTCAGTAAGACCTGTTTCAAAATAAAGAATAAAAAAATAGGGCTGGTGGTGTAGCTTGTAGAATGTCCATGGGTTCCATCTCCAGAAAAAAAGAGCAATTTAAGCCTAAAGTAAGTAGAAAGAAAACAATAAATAAAAAGATTGGAAATTAATGAAACAGAAAAGAACAACAAATTAAAGCCCACAATGTCAAAGCAGAACTGCAAAATTGTTTCTTTAAAAATATTAATGAGCCAGACTTGGTGACACACACCTATAATCCCAGTACTTGAGAGGCTGAGACAGGAGGATGACAGGTCAAAACCAGTTTCAGCAAATTTAGCAAGACCTGCTGTAACTTAGCAAAACCCTGTTTCAAAATAAAAAATAAAATATAGCTGTGAAAATTGCACATAGGTAGAATACCTGGATTCAATTCCTAGAACTGTACACACACAAAGGAAAATATTAATGAAACTAAATAAAAATTTTTAAGACTAGTTAAGCATAATCAAACACCAAACACAAACTACAAACATCAGGATTAAATGAGGCAATGTAACTAACTACCAATAACATAGACATTATTAGGACAGTAAAAGGATGTTAAGAACAAAGTATTTTAATAAATTTTATAACCAAGGTGAATTGAATGAATTACTAAAAATGCCATTTTTAAATAATACAAAATAAATTAAAATATCAGTAGATTGATAATGACTTACAATTGAATTTTATTTTTAACTTTTTTATTTTTATTTTTAACTTTTTTATTTTTATTTTTAACTTTTAACTTTTATTTTTATTTTTAACTTTTTATATTTTATTTTTAACTTTTTATTGGTGCATTGTAGTCATACATCTTAATGGAGTACAAGATGGTGGAGGCATACATACACACATCACCCAATTAGCTCTTACCCAATTCCCTCCCCAACCCTTTCTCATGTTTGGCTTAGTGACTGACTTTGATATGTTTGTTAATGTACTTCATGAACATTAGAGAATTTCTGTCTTAGCCCCTCCAATTCCCTCATTTTGCCTTATTTACTCATCTATAGTACCTCCTTCTTCATTTAGAGTTTCTCCTGTGACCCATTTTTTCCCTAGCTTTCGCACATTAGGGAGAGCATCCTATTTCTTATTTTCTGTGACTGACTAAACTCACTTAGCATAATGTTCTCCAGTTACACCCATTTCCCTGTAAATGATGTAATTGTGTTTTTCTTCATGACTGAGTAAAATTTCATTGTGCACATATCCCATAGTTTTGTAATTTATTCATCTGTTGTTGGACATCTTGGCTGATTCCATAGTTTGGCAATTGTGAATTGTGCAGCTATGAGCATAGATACACATGCATTAGTGTGGTAGTTTGTTTTCCATTCTTTTGGATAGATACCCAGAGGAGGTATTACTGGATTGTATGGTAAGTTCATTTCCATTCTTCTGGGGATCCTCCATACTATTTTCCAAAGTGGTTGAACTAATTTGCAATCACATCAACAATGTAGTAGAGTTCCCACTACTCCACATTCTAGCCAGCATTTGTTGTTTGTGTTTTGAATGATTGTCATTCTAGTTGGAGTTAGGTGGAATTGCAGGGTATTTCTGATTTGCATCTCTCTGATTGCTAATGATGTTGAGCATTTTTTCATGCATTTATTGGCCATTTGAATTTCTTTTTTCATGAAATGTCTATTTAGTTCACTTGTCAATTTATTGATTGGATTGTTTTTTTTGTACTGAGTTTCTTGAATTCTCTGTATAGTCTAGATATTAGTCATCTATCGGAGGAGTAAGTGGCAAAAATCTTCTCCCATTCTCTTGATGTGGTTTGAATGCATTTTTCTAGTATTTTGTTTAGAAGTTTTGTATTCAAGTTCATCAGTAGTATAGGCCCGTAGTTTTTCTTCCTTGAGCTGTCTTTACTTGGTTTTGGTATTAATGTGATGTTGGCTTCATAGAATGTATTTCAGAGAGTCCCGGTTCTTTCTATTTTACAAAATAGATTGAGGAGTATTGAGATTAGCTCTTCTATAAAGGTTTTATAAAATTCACTTGGAAAACCATCTGATCCTGGGCTTTTCTTTGATGGTAGGCTCTTTATTGCTGTTTCAATCTCTTCGATTGCTGTTGTTTGGTTTAAATTTTCTATATCTTTTTACTCGGTTTACTCAGATATTCCATTTTATTGGAGTATAGTTTTTCAAAGTAGTTTCTGATAATCCTCTGAATTTCTACAATGTTGGTGGTAATATCTCCATTTTTATCTATTATCTTCATAATTTGGGTTGATTTTTCTCTTTTTTTGTTAAGATGACTAGTGGTTTATCTATCTTGTTATCTTTTCAAGAAGCCAGCTTTTTGTTTTGTTGATTTTCCATATTTTTCAAGATTCTCTACCTTGTTGATTCCTGCTCTAATTTTAATAATTTCCTGTCTTCTACTGGCTTTGGGGTTAGACTATTCCTGTTTTTAAAGAGCTCTGAGGTGTGTTCTTAGGTTATTTGGTGATTTTCTGTTTTGTTTTGTTTGGTTTTTGGTTTTTTTTTTTTTTTTTTTGGTGGTACTGGGGTTCCTGGAAGCCCTTCTACCTCCAGGATACACTCCCACGGGCTACACTCCCAAACCTATTTTTTAACATTTTTATGTGGAAACAGAGTCTCTTAAGCCAGCGACGCTGGCTTCGAACCAGCGCGATCCTCCTGTCTCCGCCTCCCAAGCGCGGGGATTACAAGCGTGCGCCACCACGCCCGGCAGATTTTCTGTTCTTATGTGGACACTTGGTGCTATGCATTTTTCTCTTAATACTGAATTCAGAGTGTTCCAGAGGTTTTGATATGTTGTATCTCTATATTTATTTGTTTCTAGAAATTTTTTTATTTCATTCCTTTTTTCTATGACCCATTCTTCATTCAGGAGTATTGTGTTCAGTCTCCACATATTTATGTGTTTTTCCTGTGTCTTCTTATAGTTTATTTCTAGTTTCATTTCATTATGGTCTGAAAAGACACAGGGAAGTATGTCACATTTTTTTTTAATTTGCTAGTGCTCATTTTATGGCTCATTATGTGATCTATTTTGGAGAAGGTTGGTTCTGTGAGCAGCTGAGAAAAACATAAATTCTGGTGTGTTGGGTGGGTGGAATATTCTATATGTGTCTAATAGGTCCATTTGTTTGATGGTGTTCTTTAGGTCTGAGGTATCTTTACTGACTTTTTTCTAGATCAGTCTAACAGTGTGAGAGGGGTGTTGAAGTCTCCCAGTATTATTGTATTAGGACTTTTGTGTTATTTAATGTCACAAAGAGGTTTTTTTTTTTTTATGAAAGTAGCTGCACCTGTGTTTGGGGCATAAATGTTGACTATTGTTATTTCCTCTTGCTGGATTTTCTTTTTCCAGTAAAAATTGCCCTACTTTGTCTCTTCTAATAAGCTTGTGCTTGAAGTCTAACTTGTCTGATAACATAGTTGCTATCCTTGCTTGTATTCTACTTCAGATGGAATGTATTACATTGCTACAGCCTTTTACCTTTAGGTTTTTTTTTTTACTATCTTTACTTGTAAGGTATGTTTCTTACAGGCAGCAGATAGATCAATTCTGATTTTTAATATATTTTACCACCTTATGTCTTCTTATTGGGGAGTTGAGGCCAAAATGTTCAGCATGTATATTGAGAGATAATTTTTAATTTTTAACATGTTGAGATTTCACTTCTGTTTGAAGTAGTGTTTGTTCTTCTTTGCTTAGTTTTTGGCTAGATAGAAATTTTTTTTCTCTTGTTCTGGAGTGCATAACTTATTTCTTCTTTGTAGTTAATCTCTTGGAATATTTTCTATAGTGCTATTTTGGAAGACATAAATTGCTTCAGCTTCTGTTTATTGTGGACTATTTTTATTTCTCCATCTAATTTGAGAGATAGTTTTGCTGGGGAGGAAATTTTGGCTTAAGTTGTTTTCTTTTAGAGTTTGGAAAATTCTACTTCAGGCCCTTCTGGCTTTCATGACTTGATTTGCGAAGTCTGGAGTGATTCTTATTGGTTTGCCTCTGAATGTCACTTGGTCTGATGATCTGCAGTTACTACAAGTCCTTGGTTGTTTTACTGCTCATCTCTGGAGTCGAGTACAGTGAGGCAAGATCATACTGCCAAGGTGGACAGGATTTTTTTCTGGTGTTGAGTGCCACTCTGGCTCTCTGGAGGGCACTGTGAGTTTGGCCACCACTGCTGAACATTATAGCTGGTGTTTGCACAGGAGAAACCGATGGCTTACAATTCCGATGCAGCTGCTTACTTCAGGTCCTTGGTTGTTTTCGTGTGATGGCATCACTGCATTGCCCATGGCTGCAAGGCAGGCAGGCCTCTTCTCTGCTCTTTGACTGGTCTTCTAGACTTTTTATCCTGCCACTTTTGTTTCATTTAAAGTTATGTTATTTTCCAGCTTTTCTAAGAATGCTGTTTTTTTAAGGAAATGGAGATTGGGTGTCAGCAGGACTAAAATGTGCTGCTTCTCTAGGTCACCATCTTTGGAAATTGTAGTTTAAACCCTCTTCCAAAGTAAAGCATAGGTCTTATGTAATTATTTTCTCAAAAACTGAAAGATGGCGTAATATCAAATTTCCTCAAATTCTTTCAGAAAATAGGAAGTTAAGAACAGTTACCAGTGCTGGTATTGAGACAAATCCTGAAACAATTACCAGACAAAAATATGACAAAAAGAAAATGTGCATTGTTATATGTGCATTCAAAAGTAGTTTAATATAATATCAGCAAATTCAACAAAATTTAAAAGAATGATTTCAAGAGAAAATGGTATTTGTTCTGTGTATATGAAGTTGGTTGGAAATTTGAAAAGCTAGGGCAGATTTGGTGGTGCACACATCTAGTGTAATTCTAGTTTGGGGGAGACTGAAACAGGAAGATTGAAAGTTCAAGAACTTCCTCCTTAGCAACTGAGAGAGACCCTGTTTCAAAATAAAACAATAAAAATGGCTGAGGAATGCAGCTCATTGGTAGAATTTCCATCTGTTTATTCCCCAGTACCACAAAAAAATAAAAAGCTAATCTATGAAATTGACCATATTTATATAATAAATACTGAGTTGCCTCAATAAAAACAGAAAAAAATACATGAAAAATGCAATATACATAACTTTATTGTTTCAGGAAACTAAGGGTAAATATGATTTTCCTCAAACTAGTGTAAAGAAAACTAAAAAAATATTAGCTAACATACCCGCCGGGCGCACGCTTGTAATCCCCGCGCTTGGGAGGCTGAGACAGGAGGATCGCGCAGGTTCGAAACCAGCCGCGTGCGCTGGCTTAGGAGACCCTGTTTCCAAATTTAAAAAAATGTAAAAATAGGTCTGGGAGTGTAGCCCAGAAGTAGAAGGGCTTCCAGAAACCCCTGTACCACCCAAATATATATATATATATATATATATATATATATATATATATATATATATATATATATTAGCTAACATAACATTTAATGGAAATTTTTAAAATATTTTTTATAAAATTAAGAAAAAGGCAATAATATCTGCTTTCACCACTTCTATGCATAAATTTCTTAAAGTTTCTATCCAGTGCAATAAGACAATAAGGTAGACTTAATAAAAGACATATATTTTAAATAAAGAAGTAAAATACTCTGCATTTAGAAAAAACATGGATGTTTTAAAGATAAGCATATACAAACTTTAAAGCATTAAAAGAACAAATAAATTTTTTAAAAATTTTCAGACAAAATGAGTTTCTATATATTAGCAACACACAGTTTTAAAATAAAGTTAAAAATATGTCCTATAGCATTAAACACATGAATAGGGCCGGGCATGGTGGCACATGTTTATAATCCCTGCTCATGGGAGGTGGAGACAGGAGGATCATGCAGGTTCGAAGCCAGCTTCTCTTGCTTAAGAGACCCTATTTCCAAATAAAAAATAAAACATAGTTCTATGAGTGTAGCCCAGAGGTAGAAGGGCTTCCAAGGAACCCCAGTACCAAAAAAAACATGAATAGGAATAAATTTATACCAATATATTAAAAACCTAAATACTAAAATATACAAAATAGTGCTTACTAAAAATAGACTGATAACATATTTATGGACTGAAAGATTTACTACTGTTACAATGTGAGTTCAATTAATTAATATATTTAATGCGATACCAACCTATTTGTCGCAAAAATTGAAGCTTTCTCAAATCTATATAGTAAAGCAAACGATTTAGAATATCCAAAACAATCTTTTGAAAGGGAAACAAAGTCAGAAAATATACAGAATGTACTTTCATAGTTACAGTCAGCAAAATATTATAATATTGGTTTGATCTCACAGACGCACAGAGGAATTAAAGTTAACAGAAAAATACACACATATGGCCAACTGACTTTTAATACTTTTTTAAGAAAATTTAGTGGAGTAAAATTGTCTTTTCATCAAATGGTACAATGTGATATGAGTAGATATCAGTAGGAAATCAATGACCATTAAGCTTTAAGTAATACTGAAAAGAAAGTTAACTAGAAATAAATAACAAATATATAGATTAATGATAAAACATATGAATATACAACTTTAGAGTTGAAAAATCATTCTTAGATAAGAAAAACACTAAGCATAAAATCATAAACTGAAACCTTTCCTTTATTCAAATTGAAAATTATGTTCTCTGAAAATATATAATTAATAAAAGGAAATGCAAGAAATATGAAGAAAACATAAATTCTTACAAATCAATAGTTAGAATATACCCATTTTTAAATAGGCAAAACCTTTGAGTAAACTTTTTAAAAAATAATATATGCAGATGACTAATAAGCAGACATGCAGAAAATCATTACTCCTCAGTGGAATGCAAATTAAAACTATAATAACATACAACTGAAGACCTGCCAAAATGGCTTCATTTTAAAATGAAATAAAATAAAAACAAATAAAAACATTCTGTGCCTCGTACTTTCCAGCATATGGAAAGACGGGTGCTTTCCTACTTATGAAAATTCAAAATAGTGTCAGTGTTTTGGAAAACCACTTAGCAGTCTCTTATAAAGTCAAAATACACTTGTAACTGTGATAAATTATTCTAGTTTTTTTTAGAACTGAGAGGTTTTCTGGAACATGAAACTTTTAGCGTTAAATCTGAGACAATCTGAGGCAAACTGTGATGATTACTGGCACTACTTATCAAGTAATCAAGCAGTCCTTTTACTAAGAATGCACACTAGGTAAAGGTAACGAAGAGTAGAATAACTCAGAGTTCAATCTCCAATACTAAAAAAAAGCTACATGTGAATATATATATATATATATATATATATATATTACATTCATAATTACCCAAAATAGAAAATAACACAAAACTCAACCAACTGACAAATGAGCACAGAAATTGTGATATATTAATGTAATAAAATAGCACTCAGCTAGACATAATGGTGCATGCTTGTACTCCCAGCATTTGGGAGGCTTAGACAGGAGGATCAAAATTTGCAGACAACCTCAGCTAGTAATTAATGAGGCATTCTGTAACTCAATGAGACCCTGTTACAAAGTAAGAATAAAAAATTGAACTGGGAGCATAGCTTAGAGGTATAATGTCCCTGGGTTCCATCCCTAGTACTGCAATAAATAAATAAATAAATAAATAAATAAATAAATAAAATGCCACTCAGCAATAAGAAGAAACTAAATATTGATTCAATTAACCAATAATGAATGAATTTTAAATATGGAATGCTGAAACAAACAATATTCATATGGAAAAATGTATATGCCATCCAATTTCATTTGCATTAAATTCCAGAAAAAGAAAAATAAATTTATAGTGATAGCAGATTAGTGGCTACCTATAACTGGATTTAGGAGAAAATGTGTTATAAAGCAACATGAGGGAACTTCTGGGGGTGCTGGAAACTCTCTTAGTGTTTAATTAATTAATTTATATTATAAAACTGGACAAGTAAAATGAGTTCATTTTACTCTATATAACAGGCAATTTGATAAGGATTATTTCTAATTTATATATAATCAAATAATAGGAAGGATTTTGAAATTTTTTATTGGTGCATTGTATTTATACATCATAATGGGGTAAAAAAATTGTGTAGACATAAATGCACACAATACCCAGCCAGCCCCCACCCAGTCCCCACTCCACACCCTTCCCATCCCTCCCTCCCATGCTTGGCTTAGTGGTTGACTATGATATGAATAAGTACATTATGTACTTTCAAGAGTTTCCTTCTCACCCCCTCACATCCCCACAGTTAGGTTGCTTTATTTGCTCCTTTACAGGATCTTCTTTTAAACCTGGAATTCCTCCTATGACCAATTTCCCTTAGCTTTCATATATTAGGGAAAGCATCCAATTTCTAACTTTTTGCGACTGACTAATCTTGCTTTGCATAATGTCCTCCAGTACCATCCATTTTCCTATAAAGGCTACAATTGTGTTGTTTTATGGCTGAGTAAAATTCCATTGTGTACATATCCCACAGTTTTGTAATCCATTCATCTGCCGATGGACATCTTGGCTGGTTCCATAGTTTGGGTATGGTGAATTGTACAGCTATGAACATAGATACACATGCATTAGTTTGGTAGTTTAGTTTACTTTCTTTTGGGTAGATACTCAGAAGTGGTATTGCTGGATCAAATGATAAATCTGTTCCCATTCTTCTGAGAATTCTCCAAACTGTTTTCCAAAGTCATTGCACTAATTTGCAATCCCACCAACAATGTTTTAGAGTTCCCACTTCAACACACCCTTGCCAGCTTTTGTTGTTGTTTGTGTTTTGAATGATTGCCATTCTAGTTTGGGTAAGGTGAAATTTCAGAGTAGTTTTGATTTGCATCTCTCTGATTGCCAATGATGTTGAGCATTTATTCATGCATTTATTGGCCATTTGAATTTCCTCTTTTGTGAAGTGTCTGTTTAGTTTGCTTGCCCATTTTTATTGGATTATTATTATTATTTTTTGGTGGTACTGGGGTTCCTGGAAGCCCTTCTACCCCTGGGCTACACTCCCAGACCTATTTTATATTTTTGAAACAGGGTCTCTTACGCCAGCGCGGCTGGCTTCGAACCTGCGCGATCCTCCTGTCTCCGCCTCCCAAGCGCGGGGATTACAAGCGTGCGCCACCATGCCCGGCAGGATTATTTGTTTTTAAAGATGAATGGATTAAAAACTGTGGAATATGTACACATGGAATTTTACTCATCCATAAAAATACACAATTGCACCATTTTCAGGGAAATAGATCCATCTTGAGGACATTATGCTAAGTGAGATTAGTCAGTCACCAAAAGTAAGGAATCAGATGTTTTCCCTAATATGTGAAAGCTAAGGTGAAAGGGGTCATAGGAGGAACTCCAGGTGAAAAAGGAGAGGAGCAAATAAGGCAACCTAACTGTGGGGAGGGAGTGGGGGAGAAAGAAACTCTTTAAATTGCATGATGTACTTATTCATATCATAGTCAACCAGTAAGCCAAGCATGAGAGGGATGGAGAGGGAGTGGAGTGGGGCCTGGCTGGGTGATATGTGCATTTATGTCTACACAAGTTCTTTGCTACATTATGATGTATGAATACAATGCACCAATAAAAATTTGAACAAACAAAAAATGTGACATACTTCCCTGTGTCTTTTCAGCTCATAATAGAATGAAATGCAAAATCAACTACAAGAAGACCCAGAAAAACCACATAAACAAGTGGAGACTGAACACTACACTGCTGAATGAAGAATGGATCATAGATAAAGTAAGGGATGAAATCAAGAATTTCTAGAAACAAAAATAGAGATACAAAATATCAGAACCTCCAGGACATCTTGAAGGCAGTATTAAGAGGAAATTCGTAGCACTGAGTGCCCACATAAGAACAGAGTGATCAAATAAATGACCTTATGGCACACCTCAAAGCCCTTTAATAACAGGAAGAATCTAACCCTAAAGCCAGTACAAGACAGAAAATTATTAAATTAGGGCAGAAATTTAAAAAATTACAAAATAAAAAATACAAAAAATCAACAAAACCAAAACTTCTTTTTCTTTTTTTTTGATATTTTATTATATTTTTTTCTTTTAACAATTTTTATTGAGCATAAATAGTATACATTTAAACTATATTTGGTGCCCTCTCCACCCCGCCCCCATTTCCACTTCCCCCCTCCCACCAATGGTTGTCCAGGTTAACCATGTCTTATTCATAATTTTACACATGTTCAGGTGTAGACCCTCATTAATCGGCCTTCCTCCTCTCCTATCTTTCCATTCAAACTTAGCTAGTATTTCCCCTCTAATATCTGGAGTCCCACTGGTATCCTTTGTGTTTCCTATTTGGGGCATATTAAAGAAAACATATGTTTCTTCTCCTTCTGTGCTTGGCTGATCTCACTTAACATAATGTTCTCCAGGGCTTTCCAGATCTTGCAAATGATATAATTTTGTTCTTCTTTATGGCTGAATAGAATTCCATTGTGTGTATTTCCCACAGTTTTGCTATCCATTCTTCTGTTGATGGTGATCTGGGTTGGTTCCATATTTTGGCTATTACAAATTGTGCTGCTATGAACATAGGTATGCATATGTTGCTGTATTTCTCTGAATTCAACCCCTTTGGAAAGATACCCAGGAGTGGTATAGCTGGATCATATGGTGGATCTATTCCCACCTTTCTTAGGAATCTCCACACAGATCTCCATAGTGGTTGAACTAGTTTGCATTCCCACCAACAATGTAAAAGAGTTCCTCTTTCCCCACATCCTCGCCAGCATTTGTTGTTGTTTGATTTCTTTATGCTTGCCACTCTGACTGGGGTTAGATGGAATCTCAGTGTAGTTTTGATTTGCATCTCCCTGATGGCCAATGATAAAGAACATTTTTTCATGTATCTATTGGCCCTTTGTATCTCTTCTTTTGTGAAGTTTCTATTTAGTTCATTTGCCCATTTCTTGATTGGGTTGTTTGTTTTGCTAGTGTCGAGTCTTTTGAGCTCTGTATATTCTGGATATTAGCCCCCTATCAGAATGGCGGCTGGAAAAGATCCTTTCCCATTCTGTAGGCTTCCTCTTTAGGTTATTGATAGTTTCCTTTGATGAGAGGAAATCTTTTAGTTTGATGTTATCCCACTTGTTTATTCTTGCTTTAATTTCCTGAGCTTTGGAGGTTTTGTTGAGAAAGTTACTGCCTGTGCCAATATGTTGTAGTGTTGAACCTATGCTCTCCTCTACTAACTTCACAGTGTCAGGTCTAATTTCTAAGTCTTTGATCCACCTTGAGTTGATTCCTGTGTTTGGTCAGATATAGGGGTTTAGATTGATCTTTTTTACAAATGGTTAGCCAGTTCTCCCAGCACCACTTGTTGAAAAGGCTGTCTTTTCTCCAGCGTATGTGTTTGGCCCCTTTGTCAAAGATTAATTGACTAAAGATATGTGGGTTTGTTTCTGTATCTTCTATTCTAATCCACTGGTCAGTATATCTGTTTTTGTACCACTACCATACTGTTTTTACTACTATTGCTCTATAGTATAGTTTGAAGTCTGGTATTATAATGCCTCCTGCATGTTTCTTATTATTGAGAATTGCTTTGGCTATTCTAGGTCTTTTCTTTCTCCATATGAAGTTCATGATTGATTTTTCTAGGTCTCTGAAGAATGTCACTGGTATTTTAATGGGAATTGCATTGAACCTATAGATCAGTTTTGGCAGAATGGCCATTTTGATGATATTTATTCTGCCTATGCATGAGCACGGGAGATCTTTCCATCTTCGAAGGTCTTCTTCAATTTCTTTCTTTAATGTTTTATAGTTTTTGTTGTAGAGGTCTTTTACATCTTGGGTTAGGTTTATTCCTAGGTATTTTATTGGTTTTGAGGTTATAGTGAATGTAATTGTTTTCTTTGTTTCTTTCATTGTGGATTCGTTGTTGGCATAAAGAAAAGCCACTGATTTCTTTAGGTTGATTTTGTAACCAGCGACTTTGCTGAATTTGTCAATCAGCTCCAGAAGTCTTTAGGTTGAGTTCTTTGGGTCTTCCAGATAAAGGATCATGTCATCTGCGAATAAGGATAATTTTAATTCCTCTCTTCCTATGTGAATTCCTTTGATTTCCTTCTCTTGTCTGATTGCTGCAGCAAGAGTCTCAAGGACTATATTGAAAAGGAGTGGTGATAGTGGGCATCCTTATCTTGTTCCTGACTGTAGCGGAAATTCTTGCAGTTTTTCCCCATTCAATATAATGTTGGCTTTGGGTTTGCAGTATATTGCCTTAATGATGTTGAAGTACTTTCCTTCTATCCCAATTTTTGCAGTGTTTTTAACATGAATGGGTGTTGGATTTTGTCGAATGCTTTTTCAGCATCTATTGCTATGATGATGTGGTTTTCGTTCTTGGTTCTATTTATGTGGTGAATAACATGTATTTGCGTATGTTGAACCAGCCTTGTTTTTCTGGGATGAAACCGACTTGGTCATGATGTATTATTCTCTTGATATAGTTTTGAATGCGTATAGCTAATATTTTGTTTAGAATTTTTGCATCTATGTTCATTAAGGATATTGGTCTGTAGTTTTCCTTTCTTGAGGTGTCTTTATTTGGTTTGGGGATTAATGTGATACTGGCCTCATAGAAGGAATTTGGGAGAGTTCCATCTCTTTCAATTTCCCGGAACATGTTATGAAGTATTGGTGTTAGTTGTTCACTGAAGGTTTTGTAGAATTTAGCTGGGAACCCATCTGGGCCTGGGCTTTTCTTTGGTGGAAGAATTTTTATTGCTGTTTCTATTTCTTTGGTTGTTATTGGTTGGTTTAGGCTTGCTATGTCCTCTTGGCTGAGTGTAGGAAGGTTAACTGTGCTTAGAAATCTATCAATTTCTTCCAGGTTTTCAAGTCTATTGGAATATAAAATTTTAAAGTAGTTTCTGATAATTTTTTTAATTTCTTCACTATCTGTGGTAATATCTCCTTTTTCATTTCTAATTTTGATAATTTGAGTTGATTCTCTTTTTCTTTTGGCTAGGTTGGCCAGGGGGTTATCAATTATATTAATCTTTTGAAAGAACCAACTTTTTGTTTTATTGATTTTTTGAATTGTTTTTTTTTTTGTTCTCTATTTCATTTATTTCTGCTCTAATTTTAATGATTTCTTGCCTTCTGCTGGGTTTGGGAATAGACAGTTGCACAATTTCTAGATCCTTGAGTTGTGTCATTAGCTTCTTTACTTGGTGGTTCTCCGTCCTTTTTATGTGGGCACTCAATGCAATAAACTTTCCTCTTAGTACTGCCTTCATGGTGTCCCATAGATTTTGGTAGGTTGTGTCTCTGTTTTCATTTTTTCCATAAATTTCTTTATTTCTTCCCTAATTCCTGCTCTTACCCATTCACCATTCAATAGTGTATCATTCATTCTCCATGAATTTGAATACTTTCTTTCGAGTTTCCTGTTGATTTCTACATTTATTCCGTTGTGGTCTGAAAAGACGCAAGGAATTATATTACATTTTTTGAATTTGCTGGCGCTTTCTTTGTGTTCCAGGATGTGGTCTATTTTGGAGAAGGTTCCATGTGCTGCTGAGAAGAATGTGTATTCTGTAGTTCCTGGTTGAAATAATCTGAAAATGTCTATTAGGTCCATTTGGTTTATGGTTTCCTTTAGTTCTAAAGCATCTTTACTCATCATTTGCCTTGAAGATCGATCCAGTGGTGTGAGAGTCGTATTAAAGTCTCCCAGAATTATTGTATTTGGGTCTACTTGGGATCTTATGTCCAGAAGGGTTTGTTTTACAAATGTGGTTGCACCCACATTTGGGGCATAAATATTGACTATCATTATATCTTCTTAGTGTATTTTTTATACTTATATTTAAATACATATTTTATTAGTTAATTTACATACTGTCTATGTCTATATTCAAATATATATTACTATTTAATTTACATACATATAAATTAGTTGATTTGTTAACACATTTAATTGGTCATGAACAAATCAAGGGAATCAAATTCTTTTTTTTTTAGTACTGGGAATTGAACCAGGAACATTCTACCTCTGAGCTATACCCCAAGACCTTTTTAGTTTTTATTTATTTATTTTTGTGGGGGGGTCTAGGGATGGAACCCAGGGGCATTTGACCTCGGAGCTACACCCTCTGCCCTATTTTTTTTATTCTTTATTTTGAAACAGGGTCTCACTGAGTTGCAGAGGGCCTCACTAAGGAGCTGAGGCTGGCCGTGAACTGCGATCCTCCGGTCTCAGCCTCCCGAATGCTGGGATTACAAGTGTGTGCCACCACGCCCAGCTTTTAGTTTTTATTTTGAAACAGAGTCTTATTAGGTTGTTGGAATTTCACTAAGTTTCTAAGGCTGGTATTGAACCTGCCATCCTCCTGTCTCAGTCTCCCAAGTACAGCTGGCATGTGCCACCATACCTGGCAGGAAATTAAATTCTTTTTTTTTCTTTTGTGGTACTGGTGATTGAACCTAGGGTCATTCTATCTCCAAAAATATCCCCAGTTCTATTTTTTTTTTATTATTTTGGTACTGGGGGTGGAACCCAGGGGCATTCTACCTCTGAGCTACACCCCCAGCTCTTTTTTTTTTATTGGTGCATTATATTCATACAACTTATTGGGGTAAAAAACTTGTGTGTACAAACATGTACTCATCGCTGATTTAACCCCTACCCAAATCCCACCCCATTCCCTCCCCGTCCCTCCCTCCCTTGCTTGGCTTATTGATTGACTTCGATATGTTTAAGTACATTGTGAGCTTTAGAGATTTTCCTCTTCCCCCCTCATTTCTCCTCCTTTAGGTTGTCTTGTTTGCTCCTCTTTTCTCCCTAACTCTCACATATTAGGGAAAGCATCTGATTGCTTACTTTTTGTGCCTGACTAATCTCACTTAGCAAAATGTCCTCCAGTTCCATCCATTTCCCTGAAAATGATGTAATTGAGTTTTTTTGATGGCTGAGTAAAATTCCATTGTGTACATATCCCACAGTTTTGTAATCCATTCATCTGTTGATGGACATCTTGGCTGGTTCCATAGTTTGGCTATGGTGAATTGTGCAGCTATGAACATAGATACACATGCATTAGTTTGGTAGTTTGGTTTCTTTTCTTTTGGGTAGATACCCAACAGTGGTATTGCTGGATCAAATGGTAGATTTGTTCCCATTCTTCTGAGGATTCTCCATACTGTTTTCCAAAGTGGTTGCACTAATTTGCAATCCCACCAACAATGTCTTAGAGTTCCCACTTCTCCACATCCTCGCCAGCATCTGTTGTTGTTTGTGTTTTGAATGATGGCCATTCTAGTTGGAGTTAGGTGAAATCTCAGGGTAGTTTTGATTTGCATCTCTCTGATTGCCAGTGATGTTGAGCATTTTTTCATGCATTTATTGGCCATTTGAATTTCTTCTTTTGTGAAGTGTCTATTTAGTTCATTTGCCCATTTTGTTATTGGATGCTTTGTTTTCTTAGTGTTGAGTTTCTTGAGTTCTCTGTATATTCTAGATATTAGTCCTCTATTGGAGGGGTAGGTGGCAAAAATCTTCTCCCATTCTGTTGGCTCTCGATTGAGGTTCTTGATAGTTTCCTTTGCTGAACAGAAGATCTTCAGTTTCATGCAATCCCATGTATTTATTCTCCTTTTAATTTGTTGTGCCTTTGGGGTCTTATTGAGGAAATGTTTGTCTGTGCCTATGTGTTGTAGTGTTGGACCTATGCCCTCTTCAAGGAGCTTCAAAGTCTCTGGTTTAATTTCCAAGTCTTTGATCCATCGTGAGTTGACTTTTGTACAGGGTGAAAAAGTGAGATTAACATCCAATTTTCTGCATATGGTTAACCAGTTTTGCCAACACCATTTGTTAAAGAGGCTATCTTTTTTCCAGTGTATGTTTTTGGCCCCTTTGTCAAAAATAAATTGGCTGAAAGTGTGTGGACTTGTTTCTGGGTCTTCTATTCTGCTCCATTGGTCTATGCATCTGTTTTTGTGCCAGTACCATGCTGTTTTTATTACAATGGCTTTGTAGTATAGTTTAAAGTCAGGTATTGTGATTCCTCCTGCATGTTTTTTGTTGCTGAGCACTACTTTGGCTATTCTGGGCATTTTGTTATTCCAGATAAATTTAAGGACTGATTTTTCTATGTCTGTGAGGAATGATCTTGGTAGTTTAATGGGCATTGCGTTAAATCTGTAGATCACTTTTGGGAGGATGGCCATTTTAATGATATTTATTCTGCCAATCCATGAACATGGAAGATCTTTCCATCTTCTAAGATCTTCTTCGATTTCTTTTTTCAGTGTTTTATAATTTTCTTTGTAGAGATCTTTTACCTCCTTGGTCAAATTTATTCCTAGGTATTTTATTTTTTTGTGGGAGATCCTGAGTGGAAGTGTTTTCTGAATTTCTTTTTCAGTGGATTTATGGTTGGTGTACAGGAAAGCTTCTGATTTTTTAAGATTGATTTTGTATCCAGATACTTTGCTGAATTTGTTGATCAGTTCTATAAGCCTTTTGGTTGAGTTTTTTGGGTTTTCTAAATATAGTATCATGGCATCAGCAAATAGTGAAAGCTTAAGTTCTTCTTTTCCTATTTGTACTCCTTTGATTTCCTTTTCTTGCCTTATTGCTCTGGCTAGAGTCTCTAGTACTATATTGAAGAGAAGTGGTGAGAGTGGACATCCTTGTCTCATTCCAGTTTTTAGGGGGAATTCTTGAAGTTTTTCCCCATTTAATATGATGCTGGCAGTGGGCTTGTTGTAGATTGCCTTAATAATGTTGAGATATGTTCCTTCTATTCCAATTCTCTGCAGTGTTTTTATCATAAATGGATGTTGAATTTTATCAAATGCTTTTTCAGCATCTATTGAGATGATCATGTGGTTTTTGTCTTTGATTCTGTTTATATGATGAATTACATGGATTGATTTTCGTATATTGAACCAGCCTTGCATCCCTGGGATGAACCCTACCTGGTCATGATGAATGATTTTCTTGATGTGGTTTTGAATACGTGTTGCTAGTATTTTGTTTAATAGTTTTGCATCCAAGTTCATCAGAGATATAGGCCTGTAGTTTTCCTTCCTTGAACTGTCTTTATTCGGTTTGGGTATTAGTGTGATGTTGGCTTCATAGAATGTATTTGGGAGAGTCCCGGTTTTTTCTATTTCCCGAAATAGTTTGAGTAGTATTGGGATTAGCTCTTCTGTAAAGGTTTTATAGAATTCACTTGAAAAACCATCTGGTCCTGGGCTTTTCTTTGATGGTAAGCTCTTTATTGCTGTTTCAATCTCTTTGATTGTTATTGGTTGGTTTAAGTGTTCTATATCTTCTTGACTCAGTTTAGGAAGGTTGTATTTATCTAGGAAGTTGTCAATTTCCTCCATATTTTTCATTTTGTTGGAGTATAGTTTTTCAAAGTAGTTTCTGATAATCCTCTGGATTTCTACACTGTCAGTAGTAATGTCTCCTTTTTCATCCCTTATCCTCATAATTTGGGTTGATTCTCTCTTTTTTTTAGTTAGGTTGGCCAGTGGTTTATCAATCTTGTTAATCTTTTCAAGAAACCAGCTTTTGGTTTTGTTGATTTTCTGTATTGTTTTTTTATTCTCTATTTCATTAATTTCTGCTCTAATTTTAATAATTTCCCGTCTTCTGCTGGCTTTGGGGTTCAATTGTTCCTGCTTTTCAAGGGCTTTGAGGTGTGTCATAAGGCTATTTATTTGAAGATTTTCTGTTTTTCTTATGTGAGCACTCAGTGCTATAAATTTTCTTCTTAATACTGCCTTCAAAGTGTCCCAGAGGTTTTGATATGTTGTATCTTTATTTTCATTCACTTCTAGAAATTTCTTGATTTCACCTCTTACATCTTCTATGACCCATTCTTCATTCAGAAGTGTGGTGTTCAGCCTCCACATGTTTATGTTGTTTCTTTGGGTCTTCTTATAGTTGATTTCTAGTTTCATTCCATTATGGTCTGAAATGACACAGGGAAGTATGTAACATTTTTTAAATTTGCTAGTACTCATTTTTTGTCCCAGGATGTGATCTATTTTGGAGAAGGATCCGTGAGCAGCTGAGAAAAATGTGAACTCTGCTGTAGTTGGGTGAAATATTCTATATGTGTCCAGCAGGTCCATTTGGTTAATGGTGTTCTTTAGTTCTGAGACATCTTTACTGACCCTTTGTCTGGAAGATCGGTCTAGTATTGTAAGAGGTGTGTTGAAGTCTCCCAGTATTATTGTGTTGGGATTTATGTGTGACTTCATGTCACAAAGAGTTTGATTTATGAAAGTAGCTGCCCCTATGTTTGGGGCATAATTGTTGATTATTATTTCCTCTTGCTGGACTATTCCTTTTACCAGTAAAATGTGACCTTCTTTGTCTCTTCTAATAAGTTTGGGTTTGACGTCTAACTTGTCTGATATCATAGTTGCTACTCCTGCTTGTCTTCGAATACCATTAGCATGGATAACCTTGCTCCAGCCCTTTACCTTGAGTTTGTTCCTATCTTTACTTGTAAGGTGTGTTTCTTGTAAGCAGCAGATGGATGGATTCTGGCTTTTAATCCATTTTGCCACTTTATGTCTTTTTATTGGGGAGTTGAGGCCGTTTACATTCAGTGTGATTATAGAGAGATAATTTTTAATTCCCAACATGTTAAGATCTTATTTCTGTTTGAGATACTGTTTATTCTTCTTTGCTTAGTTGTCTGCTGGATGGGAATTCTTGTTTCTTTGGTTCTGGCGTGTATTACCCATTTCCTCTTTGCAGTTAATCTCCTTGAGTGCTTTCTCTAGTACTGGTTTTGAAGACATAAATTCCTTCAGTTGCTGTTTGTCATGGAAGCTTCTTATTTCCCCATCTAATTTGATGGATAGTTTTGCTGGGTAGGAAATTTTTGGCTGGAAGTTGTTTTCTTTCAGAGTTTGGAATATGTTACTCCAAGACCTTCTGGCTTTCATGACTTGGTTTGGGAAGTCTGGAGTGATTCTAATTGGTTTTCCTCTGTATGTCATGTGGCCTTTTGTTTTTTTTTGCCTTTAAGATTCTCTCCTTGGCTTCCACATTAGTCATTTTGACAATTATGTGGCGTGGGTATCCTCTTCTTTGATCCTGTCTAAAGGGAGTTCTATAAGTTTCCTGGACCTGTGTATCAACCTCTTGCTCTATGTTTGGAAAATTTTCTGCTATTACTTCCTTGAAGAGATTGTTGATCCCTTTGGTTTCACCTTCTTTTCCCTCCTCTATTCCAATTATTCTTAGGTTAGCTCTCTTGAAATGGGTCCATATTTCTTCAATGTCAGATTCCAGCTGTCGGGTTTTTTTTTCTAAATTAGAAACTATGCGTTCATTTTTGGAATGGTCATCTTCAAGAAGCGAGATTCTATTCTCCATGTGGTCTAATCTGTTGTTTATACTTTGAATTGAAGCCTTCACTTCATTAATTGCATCCTTTATCTCTTTTTGACTCTCTCTAAATTCTTTTCGAAAGTCCTCTATTATTTCTAGAGTTATTTTCCTAATTTGATCTTCTAGAGATCTTTGGATTTCTGTGTTATCAGATTCTGATGTTGTGGGGTTGTGGGCATTCACTGCTCCATTGTTATTTCTCTTTCCCATGATTTTGGAAGTTTGTGCCTTCTCTGGGTTCTTCCCTGAGTCACTACGAGTTCACTTAAGATGTTCTGGATCTCGAGTCTGTGGTATCTCAGTCACCACTACTCCTTTACTGAGTTTTATCACAAAGTCTCAGACCCAGGGAGTCAATTGAGGCTGCTTAGACTGTGAGGGGTGCCAAGTTGGGTGTTCTCTAGTGGGGAGTTGTGACTATGGTATGATATCTCTGCCACTGCCACTCCCCCACTGGGCTGCACTGCTAAAATCTCCGACCCAGGGAGACTATCTGCGCAAGTCCCTGGGAGTGCAGTACTGGGATTTCTCCCCTTGGGGCCGCAATTTGACTCACGTTTGTTGAGTGCGCTGATGGAGCTGTAGTGAACTCGGTGGATTCGCTGCTGCCGCCACTGGCAATATGGCACCACTGCCACGCCCTCGGCCGTGATGTGGCCTATTTCTTCTCTGGTTTTGAGCTCTGCTGAGTACCTGCCAGGTGTGCTGTGCCCGGCCCTTGGGAGCTTTAGACGCTCCTTGCACCGGAGAAACTGCTGATTGCCGCCCGGCTGTTCAGCAGCGGCTTACCTTGGCTCGCTGTCCACCCCTCCTCTCAGGCGTCTGGTGGCTGGTTGTGTGGGTTGGTCTAGGGCCGTCTGGTGAATTCGCCGCTGCCGCCAGCAGTAAGACGCTGCTTCTGCATCCTAGGCAGCGAGGCCAGAGTACCTCCTCTCTGGATTTGAGCTCTGTTTTGAGTCTCCCTCCTCTCTGGAGCCTGGTGCTGCTAGGGGAGATGTAAGCCGTGCCGCTCCAGCCACTCTGCGCTGTGGCTCAGGCTTCTCCGCACCAGGGGTCTGGATGCTCCGGCCTCTCTGGCTGCTCTGCACCGCGGATCCGGCTGCTCCGCACCGCGGGTCTGGCCACTCCGGCCGCTCTGGCGGTTCCGCGAAGCGGCTCTGGCTGCTCCGTCTGTTCTGGCCGCTCCTCTCCGGCTGCTCTGGCCACTCCTCTCTGGCTGGTCTGGCTGCTCTGCTCGGCTGCTCTGGCCGCCCCGCTTCGCGCCGCGGCTCTGACTTCTCTGCGCTGCGGCTCTGCCCACTCCGGTTCCTCTGGCCGCTCCGCGCCGCGACGGGCGCGGCCCTTCGGGCCGGTTTTTTTCTGGTGTCTTGTTTTTCCAGCCCTTTTTCTCTGTCCCTTGTATTTACCATTTTTATTTCTTTGCTGGTGGTGTTTTCTGGCTCTGAAAGGCGCTGGTTTTGTGGTAATAGAGTTCAATTGTTAGCGGGACTTGTAAGTGCCGCTTTCCTCGGTCACCATCTTACCGGAAGTCCTCTTCTTGGTGTATTGTTCCTTTTAATAAAAGGAAGTGCCCTGATTTGTCTCTTTTGATGTGTTTTAATTTAAAGTCTGTTTTGTTGGATATCAGGGTTGCTACCCCTGCTCTTTTTTGGTCACTGGTGGCATGGTATATCTTTTTCCATCCTTTCACTTTCAGCCTGTGAATGTATTTGGCTGTGAGGTGAGTTTCTTGCAGATAGCATATATTTGGATTATGTTTCCTAATCCACATTGCCAGTCTATGTCTTTTGATTGGTGAGTTAAGTCCTTTGACATTAAGAGATATTATTGAAATATGATTTTTGTTTTCTGCCATTTTGTGTTCTGTCTACTCTTGGGTGGTGTGATCTTTCTTCTTTACTTAAATGGCCCACTTATTAACTTCCCCTCTTCTCTGATTCTGAAGTCTGCTTCTTTTTTCTTCCTTATGGTTTATTTCTTTAAGAATTTTCTCTAGTGTTGGCTTTGAATTCATGAATTTTTGAGTTTCTGTTTATCCTGAAAGACTTTGCTTTCACCATTGATCTTGAATAGTAGTTTTGCTGCATAGATGAGTATTGGTTGGAAGTTATTTTCTTCCAGCGTCTGAATCACGTCGTACCAGTCTCTCCTAGCATTCCTGACCTGGGTTGTATAGTCTGGGGTGATTCTTATTGTTTTGCCTCTATATGTCACCTGTCCTTTTGTTCTCACTGCTTTTAAGATTCCTTCCTTAGCCTCAATATTGGTCATTTTGGTTATTATGTGGCGTGGAGTGGTCTTTCTTTGGTCCTGTCTCAGTGGAGTTCTGTATGCCTCCTGGACTTGAAGATCCAAGTTTCTTTCCATATTTGGAAAATTCTCTGAGATTATTTCCTTGAAGATATTGCAGATGCCCTTAGTCTGTACCTCTATCCCTTCTTCAATGCCTATTATCCGTAAATTAGGATGCTTCATATTATCCCATAATTGCTGGATGTTTAGGCTTTGTTGCTGTAAAGATTTCTGTATATCGCTGACTTTGTTTTCAGTTTGGGATGTACATCTTCTAATATTGATATTCTGTTTTCCATTTCATCTAATCTTCCAGAATTTCCTTCTATTGCTGTCTTCATTTCACTTATTGCCTCTTTTATTTCATTCCAGACCTCTTTCTGATTCTTTTTTAGTGTTTCTAATTCACCTTTAACCACCTCTATACTTGTTTTAAATCCTTTCATCATATTGAACATCAAGATTCTGAACTCCCCTTCTTGCATTTCTAGTAGGTCAGTATTCGTGATTTCTGCTGTCTCTTCATAATTCCTGGTTCTCATATTTATAGCGTTCTCTGTCCTGTTTTTCTGATTTCTACCCATCATTCGTGAGTATTATGCTCAGTCTAATCTTAATATTAGGAGATTAGGGGTATCGGCAAGTCAGCACAGCCTTTCCAGTGTTGAGGGTGGGTGATGTGGGAGGAGCTGGGGTGATTGGTAAAGGAGTCGGATTAGGTAGAGGATATGTTTAGGTTGAGAAAGACTTTAAGTATGATTAGGTAATATCTTGCTAGGAATGAGAGAGTTAACTAGTAGGACTCTTGTCATTAGTAGAGTAATTATGGATATAAGAAATACTTTGAGTATTAAACCAGGAGGTATATTATGGGGAAAAGTTTTGGGGGAAAAAGTATGTAGGTTAGTGTGGGAAGGTTTGTTAATAGGGGTGATGGAAGGAGCAGACAAACATAAAAAAAAAAAATCCACACAAGGTACCAAGACTATTGTGTAATCCAAGAAAAAGAAAGGAAAAATAAATCAAATGAGGAGAATGAAAAAAGGAGGGAAAGAGGAAGAAAGAGGAAAAAAGAACAAGAATAAAATAAAAGGAACTAGCCGCTGTGTGAAATCAGAAAATAAGGTAAACTATCCAATATATATATATATATATATTTAAAGTAAAAGAAGTATGTGAAAAAAACAGCAATAACCATACCAAAACAAAAGCACTGTAAAAGCAAAATAAAACAAAACATCCACATTAAAATTAAAACAAACAGTCCTACTTATTTATGCATATGGGGGTCAGGTACATATAATATGTGCATATCTGATTGCTTTATTAGCTTTCAGAATATAATCCAATGTCTCTTAGTTTTCTTTGTACTCTATTTTTATCTTCTTAGGTCACTCTGGGTGTTTGGACACCTTTCTCTCCTTTAACTGCTTTAGGTTTATGTGTCCGGATGTCTGGTTTCACTGTTATTTGATTCTGTACAATTCACAGGTTCTGCGAAATTCCAACCTGTAGTCAGCCCCTCTGCACTCACGACCCTAGACTCCTTCCTGTGGTTCCCTACAGCAGGGGTGGAGGATGACCAAAGTATAATTGGAACCTCTCCCTGAGGTCCTGTGCAGATATTGTGGCCCGATGGATTTTTCTGTGTCTCTGGAAATTCCAGCTGGGCTAGCCGGTGTGGTCCCAAGATGTACCCTGGACAAATGGATGCCGGTTCCTGGATGCCCACACTTACTGCTGTAGCTCTGCCTATTCCAAGAGTGCAGGCTGGGTGTGTTGCTATTACTGGACCCAGGTGTGATTAGATGTAGCTGCCTATTGCTGCTGGTATGCTCTTCCAAGGTTTATTGAGCTGTGTTCCCACTTAGAACTAAGCATCTGGCTACCGGGTAGGTGGGAACACCCAGCGGTGGGCCAGGGGTGCAGTATAGGTGCTCAAGGTTCCAGTTGTACAGGCAGTGCGCGGTGTCCAGCAATGGTCTCTGCCTCCCGCAGGACGTAGAAGCTGGGGGTGCCCCAAGGAGATTTCCAGAGCACACAGGGCTTTCGCAGCCTGGAAGGCAGGCTCTGGCAAGGTGGCAGGGGCTAGACACACAGGCAGTCTCCGATTTAGGGGTGGCAGTGGCACAGGCACTGACTACTAGCAGGTGACCAGGGCGCAGACAAGGTATGCTAGGAGAGTGCTGGGTTCTGAGGCTTGGGCCAGTGCTGGGGTTGGGGCTGGGGCAAGGATGCACGCTAAGACCCGCACTTTCCCAAGACGCACTCAGGTACCTGGCTTCCTTGGTTCAGGCTTCTGTGGGAGTCTCTGTGCTGTTGTGATCCAGTCGCTGGTGAGCACACAGAATTCTGACGTGGGTGCTGCTCGCTGCTTAAGATGAGGTCCTAGGTGCATTTTCAGTCCCGAATTATCTTGCTGCAGTAATATCAGGCAGGCATCCACGCAGGCAGTCGCGCAAACAGCCCGCCACCAGGCGTTCCGATTGTATCTGCAGCAGGTCCGGTGTCCGATCTTTGTTATTCTTCTTCTTCAAGTTCAGGGTTCTGCTGAGGTACCTGGATCTGTTTTGGTTCCTGGTATGTATTTATTTTCTTGATTAGGACACTGCTTTCTAAGTATTTGAACTTTATTTGCTTCAGCTACTGAGAAGTGCTGTGTCCCTCAGTCACCATTTTGAAAAAAAAAACGGGCCAAAACTTCTTTTTCAAAAAAAAATAGATAAACCACTAGCCAACTTTACCAAAAAGAGACAAAGAATCAACCAAAATTATGAAGATAAAAGAAGAAAAAGGAAATATTATCACTAATGGTGTAGAAATCCAGAGGATTATCAAAAATTACTTTGAAAAACTGTACTCCAAAAAATGGAAAATCTGAAAGAAATTGACAATCTTCTAGATAAATTCAACCTTCCTAAACTGAGTCAAGAAGATAAGCTGGTCATGGTGGCACACACTTGTATTCCCAGCATTTGAGAGGCTGAGACCAGAGGATTGTGTTCTGCAGACAGCCTCGGCTACACAGTGAGGCCCTCTGCAATTTGTTGAGACCCAGTTTTAAAATAAAGAATAAAATATAGGGCAGGGGGTGTATCTAAGAATCAAATGCTCCCGGGTTCCATCCCCCCACCTGCAAAAAAAAAGAAAGAAAAGAAGAAGATAGAGAAAATTTAAACCAAGCAATTACAACCAAACAGACTGAAACAGCAATAAAGATCCTATCATCAAAAAAATCCCATGACCAGATGTTTTCCCAAGTGAATTTTATAAAACCTTTGTAGAAGAGCTAATTTTGATACTCTTCAATCCATTTCATGAAATAGAATAAAAAATGAGACTCTCCCAAATACATTTTATGAAGCCAACATCACATGAATATCAAAATCAAATAAAGACAGCTCAAGGAAGGAAAACTACAAGCCTATATATTTGATGACCTTGATGCAAAACTGCTAAATAAAATGCTAGCAACATGCATTCAAAACCACATCAAGAAAATCATACACCATAACCAAGTTAGGGTTCATCCCACAGATGCAAAGCTGGTTCAACATATGAAAATCAATCACCTAAACAGAACCAAAGACAAAAATTATATAATATTTTCAATGGATGCTGCAAAAGCATTTGCCAAATCCAACATCCATTTAGGCTAAAAGCACTGCAGAGAACAGGAATTGAAGGAACATATCTCAAAATCATAAAGGCAATTTACAATAGGCACACAGCCAACATCATATTAAATGGGGAAGAACTTCAAGAATTTCCGCTATAAACAGGAACAAGACAAGGATGTCTATTATCAGCACTTCTCTTCAATATAGTACTTGAGACTCTAGCCAGAGCAATAAGGCAAGAAAAGGAAATAAAAGGAGTACAAATTAAAAAAAAGAACTCAAACTTTCACTATTTGAAGATGACATGATACTAAGACACAAAAAACTCAATCACAAGCCTGATAGAACTGATTAACAAATTAATCAAAGTATCTGGATACAAAATCAGTCTTAAAAAATTGGAAGCTTTTTTGTATACCAACCATAAATCCACTGAGAAAGAAATCCAGAAAACACTTCCACTCAGGATATCCCACTAAAAATATAAAATACTAAGGAATAAGCTTTAAAAAGTAGTAAAAGACCTCTACAAAGAAAATTATGAAATATTGAAAAAAAAAACAAAAAAAAATCTTTGAAGATGGAAAGATCTTCCATGTTCATAGATAGGCAGAAAAATATGATCAAAATGGCCATTCTTCCAAAAGTGATCTACAGATTCAGTGGAAATAAATCCTACTTTCTCACCCTGCACAAGAGTCAATTCAAGATGGAGAAAAAACTTTGAAATTAGACTACAGACATTGAGGCTGCTTGAAGAGGGCATAGGTCCAAAACTGCAATACATAGGCACATGTAAAATCTTTCTTAACAAGACCTGAAGGCACAAAAACTAAAAGGTGAATCAAAACATAAGATTGCATTAAACTGAAAAGATTTTATAGAGCAAAGAAAACTATCAAAAACCTCAACTGAGAGCCAACAGAAGGGGAGAAGATTTTTACCAACTACTCCTCCAATAGAGGACTAATATCTATAACATACAGAGAACTCAAGAAACTCAGCACTAAGAAAACAAATAACCAAATCAAAAATGGGCAATTGAATTAAATAGACATATCATGGAAAAAAGAAATTCAAATGACCATTAAATGCATAAAAATGTTCGATATCATTAAAACTCAGAGAGATGCAAATCAAAACTACCCTGAGATTTCCCCTAACTCCAATTAGAATGTCAATCATTTGAAACACAAACAACAACAAATGCTGGCAAGGATGTTCAAAAGTGGGAACTCTAATAAATTGTTGATAGGATTGAAAATTAGTGCAACCACTTTGGAAAACAGTATGGAGGATCCTCAGAAGAATGGAAATAAACTTACCATATGATCCAACAATACCACTTTTGGATATCTATCAAAAAAATAAAAATAAAAACACCAAACTAACACATGCGTATCTATGTTCTTAGCTGCACAGTTCATCATTGCCAAACTATAGAACCAGCCAAGATGGCCATCAATGGATGAATGGATTACCAAACTACAAAATATGTACAGAATGGAATTCTACTCAGATATAAATAAAAACACAATTACATCATTTACAGGGAAATGGATGGAACTGGAGAACATTATGCTAAGTGAAATTAGTCACTCACAGCAATTGGATGATCTCCCTTATATTTGGAAACTAGGAAGAAAATGCATCATAGGAGGAACTCTAGACAAAGAAAGATACTATAGATGAGCAAATAAGGCAACCTAACTGGGGGATATAAGGGGAGAAGAGGGAATTCTCTAATGCAAATAATATACTTTAACAAACATATCAATGTTAATCACTAAGCCAAACATGAGGAGGGAGGGGGAGGAAATAGGGCAGAAATTGGGTAAGGGCTAATTGTGTAATGTATGCATGTTTGCCTTCACCATCTTGTACCCCATTAAGATGTATGAATACAATGCACCAATAAAAAAATTAAAAAATAAAAACCTCAAAAAAGATGTCTCACTACAATGCATGAATAATATACCTAGGGTGCTGAAGAACCCCACTTATACTCTGCCTTTTTAATTAAAAGATACTATTTTCTTAAATATAAAGGGAAGCAAGCATAGCCGGCCTTTCCAAGTTTTTTTTTTTTTTTTTTTTTTTTTTTTATACAAGGGTTTTCCAACTTTGGAGCATGGGTAGTACACTACGCCTATGATTTTTCACATACTTACTGATGGGAAAGATTCCAAAATGGTAGAAACAGCACAGGCATTCTAAGCTTGAACTAGCAGGAACTGTCCCCCAAATATGTAATGAATGAGGGGAAAGGTTTCTCAAATAAAATACACCATGTGGTAACATTACCATTTTCTATTAAATTTTTTTTCTAAAACACACTCTTTAGAGTATAACCTCTTCCTTCTGACATGTCCTCTTTTTTTTTTTTTTTTGCACACTGGAGATGGAACAGGGGTATTATACCTCTCAGCTATACCCCCAGTCCTATTTTTTATTCTTATTTTGAAACAGGGTCTCACTGATATGCAAGGGGCCTCACTAAATAGCTGAGGTTGTCCACAAACAACGATCCTCCTGTCTCAGCCTTTCAAAAGCTGGTATTACAAGTATGAACCAACATGCCCGGCTCACTTCCTCTCAAAATTGTTTCTAATCCTGATGTGGTAGTGCACATCTGTAATCTCAGTACTTGGGAGCCTGGAACAGGAGGATCACAGGTTCATGGTAGCCTCAGCAACTTAGTGAGTCCCTCTGAAATTTAGCAAGACCCTGATTTAAAATTAAAAAAAGTTTTGAGGTGTAATTCAGAGGTAGAACAGCCCTGGGTTCAATCATTAGTAACACACACACACACACACACACACACACACACACACATATACACACACACAGAGAGAGAGAGAGAGAGAGAGAGAGAGAGAGAGAGAGAGAATAAAAAGCTTTATAAACAAAACATTCATGCTTCTACAACTCATGTCACTCATCTAAAATTTTTTTTGGAAAGAAAACCACCAAAACTGCTAAAACTGCTGGTCACTAACTTTATGGTAAGAATATGGAATGTCCTGCATTGAGAAGATTCAAAATGGTGACTGTGGGAGGCAGCACATTTCAGTAGCTAGAACAAATAAAATTCAACTATTGAGAAGGTAGTATCTTCACACACAAAAAAAGCTGCAGAAGATATTCAAAAACAAAAACACACGGAAACCATGGTGGAATGAAATCCAATACTCTGAACACAAGGTCCACTGCAATGAGCCTGAGATTATGAATGACCTGATGTGGAGGCCAGCGCCATCTCAGGTCACCAGCCCAGACTGTGATTGCTGGATTCAGATTCACAGCTGCAAGAAGTTCTGACAAGAAATCCAAGTATTAGAAGCGGCAGGAGAGCTCCAACATCTTAAGTGACCAGCACCATGCTTCAGGGATGCAGAAAAAGATCTAAAAGCCTGTGTGCTCACCAGAGGTAGCACCTGCAGTGGTGCACTGTGCCCTCCAGAGACCCTGTTCACAAGAAAAAAAAAGGTAACCATGTTCCATTACTTGTTACTTGGAAGAACACCACCCAGAGCAGCCTGGCAGGCTAAGACCTGATGGCCCATCTTGGAGGTAGTCCAGTTAAAACTTCCAGAGACACAGAAAAGGCCCATAGTGCTCAAGGATGACACCTCCACAGGGTCACAGGGGGTTGCTCCAAGACTATACTGAACACCCTTCATCTGTGCAGGTAGGGAGGCTTAGGCTCAGGGCAGAAAGGTGCAGAGCATAGGGCCTGAAATCACATAGTCCAGGTCAGAGAACTTACAGCAAGGGCGGAGAGGACAAAGCCCAGGACCAAAGAGCACAGAGCCCAGGGCCAGGGGGCAAGGAGCACAGGGCTGGAAAGCACAAATCCCAGAAACAAAGAATCCTAAGCTTACAAAGAACTCATTGACAGTGATACCCAATGCCCTGACACCTAAGCACAATGGTGTCAGAGGTGAGAGAAGGAAGCACTCATAAAATGGGTGCAAAAGCTGACAAAAGATTACAGAGCAAATGAGACATTGAAATATACTCCAGAATCTACCACAGTGCACAGACATACAGATATTATACAGGCCCAGGCCCTAGATATGTAAAATAGCAGGATTGGTATTTTGTTTTTGTTTTTTTCTTTAACACTGTCGCTAGTTATTTTTGTTCTCTTTCTTTTTTTTTTGTTCTTTGTCTATTTCTTTTGTTTCTTCTTGTCTTTGATTTATAAATGTTAGTTTTGTAACTTGCTTTGTTACTTTATGCATGTTTGTTTGTACCCTCCCCCATTCCTTTACAAACTTTCTCCCTCTGACCTATCTACTCTCTTCTCTCAATTCTTTTTCCCTGACTGTATCACCTTCTTTTATATTCAAGCTATTTCATATCTACATATCTAAATACTCTACTAACTACAATAATCCTACTACTTAAACTTCTTTCATTCTCAACCAGATACTACTTTATTATAATGAAATGCTTAATTATAAACTCTAATTTGCCCAACTTCTGTACCCATCACCCCAACCCTCACCATTGAAAGAGCACTGAACCTCTAAATCCCTACTGCTAATATTGGATCAGAAAAATTAACCAAAGAGTCACACACAAAAAAGAAAGTGTGCCAAGATATCAGAAATACGTGCCCGAGTAAAGGAGGAAGGTGGCGACCAAGAGAAGCAGCACTCCCAGGTCCTGCTAACACTGAATCTCCATTGCATCAAAAACAGAGCTCTACACAGCCAGAAAATACCATCAGTAGAGGAATATAAATGAGAAACACAAGGGACAGAGAAAAAGAAGATTAGAAGACCGACCAGAGAACAACAACAACAAAAAAAAAAACCCACCCGCCATGCAGCAGGCACTAGCAGTAGTCTTTACTCACAGTTCCATACACCAGAGACAAAAAGGAAAACCAGGATTTGAAGTGAAAAACTGCACATCCATGAGTTGTAAAGCATCAGACATTACTGTGCAAAGCCCTGACACATGCCCTCCAGAGACTTTCAGGCTCCTTGAAATGGGCATGGGTCCAACATTGCAACACATAGGCACAGATAAAATCTTTCTCAACAAGACCCCAAAGGCACAAAAAATTAAAAGGCAAATAAGTACATGGGATAGCATTAAACTGAAGAGCTTCTGTTCAGCAAAGGAAACTATCAAGAACCTCAATCGAGAACCAACAGAATGGGAGAAGATTTTTGCCACCTACATGACCAATAGAGAACTAATATCTAGAATATACAGATAACTCAAGAAACTCAACACTAAGAAAACAAAGCATCCAATAACAAAATGTGCAAAGGAACTAAATAGACACTTCACAAAATAAAGAATTCAAATGGCCAATAGGTGCATGAAAAAATGCTCAGCATCACTGGCAATCAGAGAGATGCAAACCAAAACTATCCTGAGATTCCAATTAACTCCAACTAGAATGCCAATCATTCAGAACACAAACAATAACAAATCCTGGGGAGGATGTGGAGAAGTGGGAACTCTAAAACATTGTTGGTGGGATTTCAAATTAATGCAACCACTTTGAAAAATAGTATGGAAGATCCTCAGAACAATGGGAACAAATTTATTTTTTGATCCAGCAAAACCATTTCTGGGTATCTACCCAAAAGAACAGAAACCAAAATACCAAACCAATGCATGCCTATCTATGTTCATAGCTGCACAATTAACCATAGCCAAACTATGGAATCAACCAAGATGTTCATCAACAGATGAATGGATTAAAAAATTGTGGGACCTTCCGGGAAGATGGCAAAAGAGAAAAGCGGGGCTTAAGAGCCCCGCTAACAACCAATCTCCATTACCCCAAAATCAGCACCTTTCATAGCCAGAAAACACCATCACCAGAGAAACAAAAAAATCACCAGGCTCCAGAGAGAAAGCGGACTGAGAACAGAGCTCAGAGCCACAGAGGAGATACACCGGCCTCACGCCCAAGGACGCAGCAACAGCGCCATACTGCCAGTGGCAGCAGCGAATTCACCGGACGGCTAGAGCAAGCCGAGGTGAGCCACTGCGGAACAGCCAGGCGGGATTTTTCAGCGCAGGGAACATCTAAAGATCCCAGTAGCCGAGCTCAGCACACGCTGCAAGGACTCAGAGTGGAATTCAAAACCAAGAAGAAATAAGCCAGCCTCACGGCCGAGGGCATATCAGCGGTGCCATATTGCCACCAGCGGCAGCGGCAGCGAATTCAACGAGTCCAGTACGGCTACATCTGCGAACTCAAGAACAGTGAGTCAAATTGCGGGCCCCAGAGTAGAAATCCCAGTACTGTACTCCCTGGGACTTGACCCAGTGGGGGAGTGGCGGTGGCAGAGATATCACACCATAGGAGAACGTGCAACCCGGCACCCCCCATAGTTTAAAGCAGCCTTTATCGACTCCCTGGGTCGAAGACTCTGTGATACAACCCAGTAAAGGAGTAGTGGGGTCTGAGATACTACAGACTCGAGATCCAGAGCACCTTAAGTGAAGTCATAGTGACCCAAGGGAAAAACCCAGAGAAGGCACAAACTTCCGAAATCATGGGAAAGAGGAATAATACTGGAGCAATGAATGCCCACAACCCCACAACATCAGAACCCGATAAAACAGAAAATCAGAGATTTCTAGAAGATCAAATCAGGAAAATAACTGTAGAAATAGTAGAGGTGCTTCGAAAAGAACTCAGAGAGAGCCAAAAAGAGATTAAGGATGCAATTAATGAAGTAAAGGCCTCAATTCAAAGCACAAACAACCGATTAGACCACATGGAGAACAGAATTTCGCTCTTAGAAGATTATCATTCCAAAAATGAACGCATAGTTTCTAATCTAGAAAAAAATATCCGAAAGCAGAAATCTGACATTGAAGAAAAATGGGCCCATTTTAAGAGAACTAACCTAAGAATAATTGGAATAGAGGAGGGAAAAGAAAGTGATACCAAAGGAATCAACAATCTCTTCAAGGAAGTAATAGCAGAAAATTTTCCAAACATAGAGCAAGAGGTTGATACACAGATACAGGAAACTTATAGAACTCCCTTTAGACAGGATCGGAGAAGAGGATCCCCACGCCACATAATTGTCAAAATGACCACTGTGGAAGCCAAGCAGAGAATCTTAAAGGCAAAAAAAACAAAGGGCCAAGTGACATTCAGAGGAAAACCAATTAGAATCACTCCAGACTTCCCAAACCAAGTCATGAGAGCCAGAAGGGCTTGGAGTAACATATTCCAAACTCTGAAAGAAAACAACTTCCAGCCAAAAATTTCCTACCCAGCAAAACTTTCTATCAAATTAGATGGAGAAATAAGAAGCTTCCATGACAAACAGAAACTGAAGGAATTTTTGTCTTCAAAACCAGCGCTAGAGAAAATACTCCAAGAGATTAACTACAAAGAAGAAATAGGTAACACACACCAGAAGCAGAGAAACAAGAGTTTCCATCCAACAGACAACTAAGATTGGTTATCTGTGGAGATTCATTATTTATGTTAGTCTTTTACCTGTCTCTAAATGGTATTGTTTGCCTTTATTGTTGTTAATTTTTAGGATTTCTAGTTGGAATATTAATATACCTTCAGATATAGCATTTGGAAATATTTTATCCCATTCTATTAGTAACTTTTAACTCTGTTTACATTGTCTTTAGATATACAATATTTTTTTATCTTTTAGGGAGTTTGTATACTCTTCTGTTGCCTGTGCCATTGAAATCATAACCAAGAAATCACTTCCAATTTCAATGTTGTGAGGTTTTATGACCCAGATTTTCTTCTAAAAGTTTATAGTCTTAAGATTTATATTTAGGTCTTTTATCTATTTTGAATTAATATTTGTATATGGGATTAGGTAAGGGTCCAATTTTATTCTTTTCCATGTAATTATTATGTTTTAACAATATTTAGTTAAAAGATTATTATTTCCACCACCAAATGTTCATGGAAATCTTGTCAAAAATAGCTTGATAATATAGGTAAGAATTTAGCTCTAGGCTTGTATTTAACTCCAATGGTTTATATATCTGCCTTTAGAACAGTACTACACTTTTTCAATAATTGTAGCTTTATATGGTTTGAAATCAGAAAATATATATCTTCTAGCTTTGTTCTTTTTCAAGATCGTTTTGAGTATCTAGAATTCATATTCCATATTAGGATTGATTTTTTTCTGAAAAATAAATATATAAATATATGATAGTTTCACCTAAAAAAATATTTAAAAAAATATTCTCTGTTAAGAAAAAAAGCAAAAAGAAATATTGAAATGTTATCTTTAAGTCATCAAAAGCTTGGTATCAGACAAATGAAACTGTTATGTGAGATTATCATTTTTAATTTTGGATAAATTGCTATAATACTAGATGTCAACCACTAAGCCAAGCATAGGAAGGAGGGATGGGGAGGGAATGGGGTGGGGATCAAGTGGGGGCTGACTGGGCGATGTGTGCGTGTATGTCTACAAAAGTTTGTATCCCACTATGATGTATGAATACAGTGCACCAATAAAAAAATAAATTAAATAAAATAAAAAAGAAAAAAAAAGAAATTAAAAAAAATTGTGGGATATGGACATAGTGGAATTTTACTCAGCCATAAGGAAAAACACTATTACATCATTTACAGGGAAATGGATAAAACTGGAGGATATTATTCTAACTGAGATTAGTCAGTCACAAAAAATAAGAAATCAGATGCTTTTTCTCATATGTGAAAGCTAAGGAGAAATGGATCTTAGAAGGAACTCTAGATGATAAAGAAGGTCCTATATAGCAAATAAGGCAACCTAACTGAGGGGAGGGGAGAGGGAAAAAGGAAACTCTCTAAAGCACAGTATGTACTTAATCACACATACTGATGCCAACCACTAATTCAAGCAAGGGAAGGAGTAATTGGGAGAGAATGGGTTGGGGGTTGGGTATGGGCTAACTGGGCGATGCATGCATGTATGTCTACACAAGTTTTATTTTTTATCACATTCTAATGTATGAATACAATGCACCAATTAAAAAAAGCCCAAGAACCCTGAAAATATGAGAACTAAGAACAATCAGGAAATAAAGGAAATCACAAATACTGATGTACAAGTAATGCAAGAAGGAGAATTCAAAATTCTGATCATCAATATGATGAAAGGCCTCACAGCAAGTGTACAGAAATTCGAAGAGGAAATAAAGACATTACAAAATAATCAGAAGCCTGAAATCAAATGAAAGAGTCAATAAATGAAATGAAGACAGTAGTAGAAAGAAATTCATAAAGATTAGATGAAATGGAAAACAGAATATCACTGTTAGAAGACAGTTCATTGAAAAAAAAAGCATAGTCAACAGCATACAGAAGTCATTGCAACAACAAAACCTAAATATCCAACAACTATGGGACAACATGAAATTTCCTAACTTACAGATAAAAGGCATTAAAGTAGGGATAAAGTTACAGACCAAGGGTATTTGTAAACTTTTTAGAGAAATAATTTCAGAGAATTTTCCGAACATAGAAATAGACTTAGACATACACATTCAGGAGATAGACAGAACACAATTATGACGAGATCAAAGAAGGATCTATCCATGCCATGTAATAATCAAAATGACCAAGATAAAACTAAGGAAAGAATCTTAAAATCAGTGAGAACAAAAGAACAGGTGATAAACGGGGCAAAACAATAAAAACTACCCCAGATTTTACAACCAAGTCATTAATACCAGGAGACACAGGTATGATGTAATTGAGATCCTGAAAGAAAACAACTTCCAATTGAAACTGCTATATTTAGCAAGGTTATTATACTAAACTGATGAGAACCAAAACTGTTTCAAGAAAAGCAGAATCTCAAAAATTCATGAATACAAAGACAACACTAGAGAAAATACTTAAATAAAAAAGAATAAAAAAGAAGCAAATTTCAGATCCAGAGAAGAGATGAATTTGATCAGTGGGGCAACTAAGCAAAGAAGAAATAACATTATATCAAACAGAAGATAGAGCACAAAATGGATGGAACAAAAATCATACTTTAATAATAACCCTGAATGTCAAAGAACTTAACTCACCAATTTAAAGATATTGACAGGAAATGCAGATTACAAAAACATAATCCAAATATATGCTGCTTGAAAGAAACTCACTTTACAGCCAAATACATTCATAGTCTGAAAGTAAAAGGATGGAAAAAAAATGTATCATGCCAATGGAGACCAAAAATGAGCAGGGGTACCAATGCTGATATCCAACAAAACAGACTTAAAGCTAAAATGCATCAGGAGAGACAAAGAAGGTCACTTCCTTTTATTACAAGTAACAATTCACCAAGAAGATATAATATAGTAAAATGTTTCTTACCTAAATGTCGGTGCACCCAATTTGTAAAACAAACCCTTCAGGACATCAAATCTCAAATAGAACAAAATCCAATAATATTGGTAGACTTCAACACACAACTCATTCCAGTAGATCGATCTTCAAGGCAAAATATAAAGACTCTTCAGAAATAAAGAAAACTCTAAATCAAATGGACCTAATAGACATATACAAAATATTTCAACCAGGAAGAGCAGAATAAATGTCCTTCTCAGCAGCCCATGGAACCTTCTCCAAAATCACATCCTGAGCCACAAAGCAAACACCAGCAATTTCAAAAAATGTAATATAATTCCCTGCATCTTTTCAGACTACAATGGAATAAAAGTAGAAATCAACAACTGGAAGATCCAAAGAAACTGTTTAAATACATGGTTATTGCCAGGTGTGGTGGCAAAAGCTTGTAATTACAGCACTAGGGAGGCTGAGACAGGAGGATTGCACAGATTTGAAGCCAGTCTCAGGTACTTAGTGAGGCTCTCAAGCAACGTAGTGAGAACCTGTTTCCAAATAAAATATAAAATAGGTCTGGGAGTATAGCCCGGAGGTAGAAATACCCTGGGTTCCACCCCCAGTTCCACCAAAAAATAAAAAAATAAAAATATATGGTTATTAAATGATACACTATTGAGTGATGAGTGGGTATGATCAGAAATATGGGAAGAAACTTAAAAATTTCTGAAATTAAATGAAAATAGAGGCACAACATACCAAAATCTATGGGACATTTTGAAGGCAGCATTAAAAGGAAAGTTTATAGCACTGAGTGCCCACATCAGAAGAACAGAGAGTTGCCAAGTTAACAACCTAATGATACATTTCAAGGACCTATAAAAACTGCAACAGTCTAATCCGAAAGCCAGCACAAGGCAGTAAATAATTTAAATCAAAGCAGAAATAAATAAAATAGAGAATAAAGAAAACAATTCAAAGAACCAACCAAAAAAAAGCTGGTTGTTTGAAAAATAAGATTAGCAAACTCCTGGCCAACCTAACCAAAAGCAAAGAACTAACTCAAATCATTAAAATCAAAAATGAAAAATCACCAAAAACATTGGGGAAGTTTAAGGATTATCAGAATCTATTTTGAGAATTTATACACCAATAGACTGGGAAACATGGAAAAAAATCAATGTATTTCTAAGCACCTATAACCTACCTAATTTTAATCAAGAGGATTTAGCAAGCCTAAACCAATAGCAAGCTAAGAAATAGAAACAGCAATAAAAATTCTGCCGTCAAAAATAAGCCCAGGCCCTGACGGGTTTCCAGCTGAATTCTACAAAACCTTCAGTGAAGAACTAATCCCAATACTTCACAACTTGCTCCAGGAAGTGAAAAGAGATGGAATTCTCCCCAAACCCCTTCTACGAGGCCAGTATCACATTAATACCAAAACCAAATAAAGATACCTCAAGAAAAAAAATTACAGACCAATATCCTTGTCGAACATAAATGCAAAAATTCTAAACAAATACTAACTATACACATTCAAAACTATATTGAGAGAATTGTACACTATGACCAAGTTGGTTTCATCCCAGAAAAGCAAGGCTGGTTTAACATATGCAAATCAATACATGTTATTCACCACATAAATATAACTGAGAAAAAAACCACATGATCATAGCAATAGATGCTGAAAAGTCATTGGACAAATTTCAACTCCCATTCATGTTAAAAACATTGCAGAAAATTGGAATAGAAGGAACATATTTCAACATCATTAAGGCAATATACAATAAACCCAAAGCCAACATCATATTGAATGGGGAAAAACTGCAAGAATTTCCTCTAAGATTAGGAACATGACAAGAATGCCCACTGTCACCAGTCCTTTTCAATATAGCCCTCAAGACTCTTGCTACAGAAATAAGAGAAGGCTAGCAAATAAATTCAAATAGGAAAAGAAGAATTAAAATTATCCTTCTTTGCAGATGACATGATTCTTTATGTAGAAGACCAAAAAAGCTCAACCAAAGGACTACTGGAGCTGATTAACCAATTCGGCAAAGTTGCAGGATACAAAATGAACCTAAACTAGTCAGTTGCTTTTCTATATGCTAACAATGAATCAATGAAGAAAGAAATAAGGAAAACAATTTCATTCACAATAACTCCAAACCAATAAAATACCTAGAAATAAACCTAACCAAAGATGTAAAATTTCTCTACAATGAAAACTACAAAACATTAAAAAATAAATTGAAGAAGACTTTGGAAGATGGGAAGATCTCTTGCTCATAGATAGGCAGAATAAACATCATCAAAATGGTCATTCTTCCAAAAGCGATCTACAGATTTAATGCATTCCTATAAAAAAATACCAGCGACATTCTTCACAGACCTAGAAAAACCAGTCATGAATTTTATATGGAAAAAGAAAAGATCCAGAAAAAATAAATTCTCAGCAATAAGAACCATTTGAAGGCATCACAATCCCTGTCTTCAAATTATACTACAGAGTAACAGTAGTAAAAACAGCATTGTATTGACACATCAACAGACATACAAACCAATGGAACAGAATAGAAGGTACAGAAACAAACCCAGACAATTATAGTCAATTGATCTTTGACAAGGGGGCCAAACTCATATGCTGAAAAAAGACAGCCTTTTCAACAAATGGTGTTGGTAGAATTGGCTATCCATTTATAAAAAGATGGAACTAAATCCTTACATCTAACCATGCACAGAATCAACTTGAGATGGATCAAAGACTTGGAAATTAGACCAGTGACTGTGAAGCTATTAGAAGAAGGCATAGGTGCAGCACTCCAACATATAAGCATATGAGAACATTACGTTAAGTGAGATCAGCCAAGCACAAGGGACATATGTTTTCTCTAATATGCCCAAACTAAGGAGTATTAGGGATACCAGAGGGACTCCAGATAATAGAGGGGAAACCTCAAAAAAGCTAGAAATGAAGGGTAGGAGAGGAAGAAGGCTGAGCCTAATTAATGGAGGAGCTACATTTGAATATGTGAATAAGTGTGAATATAGCATGGTCAACTTGGTCACTCATTGTTGAGGAGGAGTAAGAGGAAGCACAGGGAGGGCACCAAGTACTTTGTGAAAGTGTGCTATTGTCAATATGATCCACATTATGATATGGAACTACAGTTTACTAATAAAAAATAAAAAATAAAAAGGGCTGGGGTTGAAACTTGAAGGTAGAATGCCCTTAAATTCAATCCCCAGTATCAAAACAAAAACAGAAACCAAAATGCTTTGATTAATTACTTCACAACTATCAAAATGAGTACTATAAAATTATTTGACAAAACTAAATGTTGAAAAGCATACAGTAAAAGCAGATCACTCATACATTACTAGTGGAAATATAAACTATCTTCCACGCTGTCAAAAAGTTTCTTATAGGACTAAACAATTGCCTAGCACCTGCAATTGCACCACTGGCCATTTATTTCAGAGAAATAAAATATACATCTACTCAAAATCTGTAACATAGATGCTTCTAGAAATCTTATCTGTAATAGCCCCCAACTGGAAACAACCAAAATGTCCTTCAAAGGGCAAATTAGTCAATAGACTGTGGTATATCTATACCATGAAATACTACTAACAAATAAAAAGAGATGAAATATTCTGCCAGGCCTTGTGGCATGTATTTGTAAACCCAGGATTTAAGGGACTGAAACAGGAGGATCGCAGGTTCATGGCCAGCCTCAAAAACTTGTGAGGCTCTCCACAGCTTACTGGAACCATGTTTCAAAATAAAGATTTAAAATAGGGATGAGAGTATAACTCAGACCACAAAAATATTCTTGTATACAGCAACCTGGATTAATTTCAAGGATATCATGCTGAGCAAAGAAGCCAAACCCCAAAGGTACCATGTATATAATTCTATTTACATAATATTAAAACAATAAAATTGTCAAAATTCAGAATAGATTATTTACTAGGGATTAAGAAGAGAGATGGGTGGTAGGATGAGAAGCAGGTATTTTATTTTTTATAAAAGGGCTGCAGGAGGGATACTCATGGTAATGGAACCTTTATTGTATCTGGATAATATCAATTCTATATCCTAGTTGTGACATTTCACTATAGTTTGTAAGATATTAGCACTAGGAGAAGTGGGTAGAAGATATATAGGACCTCTCTGTATTACTTCTTAAAACTACATGCAGGGTTGGGCATGGGGGTACACACTTGTAATCCCCATGCTTGGGAGGTGGAGACAGTAGGATCGTGCAGGTTCTAAGGCAGCCTCGCAGGCTTAAGAGACTATATATATATATATATATATATATATATATATATATAATAAAATATATTATATATACATATATATAATAGGTCTGGGAGTGTAGCCTGGAGGTAGAAGGGTTTCCAGGAACCCCAGTACCACAAAAGAAAACTACATGCAAATTTGCAATTATCAAAATAATAAAGTTTATTTGAAAAATTGTAAATAAAACAGATGAATAGTGTTTTTAAAACCAAAGAGAGTGAGTTATACCACCTAAGTTGTGTTTTGTGTGTGATACTAGACTTTGAACCCATGGTCATTCTACCTCCAAGGTACACCTCAAGACCAATTTTTTTTGTTTGTTTTGAAACAGGGTCTCACTAAATTTCTGAGGCTAGTCTTGAACCTGTGATATTACTGTCTCAGTCTCCCAAGTACTGGAATCACAGGCATGCACAATCATGCCTGGCTGCACCAAAGTTTACTAAATATAACAATTGGTGGTCACCTTTTCCACCATCATTTTATTGCAGTTGTGGGAACAGAAACATCAGTATGGACTGAAGATGACAGGAGGCTAGAAAAGTACAGAATAGATTCTTTTTTCAATAAGCATAGCAAACACATATGGTAATTGGTACAGGGTGAAAGAATGAATGATGAAAGGAATTTTCTCTAAAGATGGGAAATGTCTGATCATGTGAAAAATCTGACATAAATAAGATTCGTACAAAAGAACCAATAAGAGATAATCAAGATTTTAGGAGTGGAAAGAGTAAAGAAAGATAAAGAATAACAGAGCAAAAATAGAATACCTATAATAGGGACTCATAAGACTAAAGAAATGCTGTGCAATATGAAATGAGTCAGAAAGCCAATGTGACCTGTGTAGGTGTGGGAGGCAAGGAGCTTAAGTTGTATATGCTTTATGTTAGGTAGAAAGAATCTATGACATTGTATGGAGTAAGACAAAAGTAGACTGAAAAGGGCTTTTATTGGGAAGAGAGATGGAAAAAACTTGGAGTGTAAATGTGAAGAGAAAGGGAGAAGGAGATGATGTGTACTGTTGCCATAGATTGCTGAGGAGTCTGAGGGGCCAGCTGAAGTTGGAAATTCTGGCTGTTAAAGACACCACGTGAGGTGCTGAACCTCTCATAGTGGTCATTGTGGGACTAGAGCAACCAAATTATTAGAGAGACCCTAAATTGGTGTTAACTAGTGCAGATGTGGTATTTGGAGAACATAGGAATGAAGATGCAGTTAATACTAAACTACCATGCCCCCAAATCCTGGCTGGATAAGGAAAGGAGTGAATAGAAAAGGAAGTGCTTGGCCACCACACCCCCTCACTGAGGCCCAAGAGCCATTTCTGGGGGATTTGGGTCTCAGTGTGATGTGGGAGTTGAGTCTTTTAGGGGTGAAGCTATGCTGTGAGGCTAAGTACTTGGGAAGGTGATTGAGGTGCTAGGAAGTTATAGATCAGAGAGCTGTGAGGCCAGGGTGTATGGGATGGGTCTCAAATGCAGAGATCATTGAGGTCATCCAGAAGGAGAATAGGACTCAGAGTATAGGGAAAAGTGAATGAAGTGTACACTTTGATATACACTCTTTGCCCCAGCTCCTTGGTCAGTAGTCTGTACTAACAAAAAATACAATAATAGGAGATATCTTAGTTTCAAGACACTCCAGAAAATAAAGAAAAAATTATTTTTGTCACTGAGGTTGAACCCAGAGACATTCTACTTCTGTGTTATATCCCCAGACCTTTTTATTTTTTAAAACATGGTCTTGCTCACTAAGTTGCTGAGGCTTACCTTAAACATGCAACCCTCCTGTCTCATCCACGTACTGGAATTATGGACATTCAGCACTATACCCAGCATGAAGGAAATATTTGAAAGTTTGTTTTACTATTTGTTCTCTGTTTGTTAGTTTTAAAGGTGAGTGGAGAAAGCACACATACACTCTTCAAAGGACACATTTTACCATTTTCACCCCACTTGGAATTGCAGTCAGAAGGCGTGCCTGTATCTATTCCTCAGATCTCTGGCCTTGGGTAAGTCCTTTTCTAGTCTGAAACCTAGTATAACCTTTCATATATTAAGAACTTTGGAATGGGTTAGCTTTATATTTTTCTCTGGCTCTAGTTTCTGCAGGGCTCACCTACAAATCCTAGGATCTGACTAAGATATCATAGATTTTATTTAACCACTAGTCAGTCTTATTTAAATATATAAGAACCTATAAGGAGGAAAACTGAAGTTACTTGTTGAAAAGTGCAAACCCCAATCCAGAATAAATGACTACCGACATCACAATGATTCTTTGTGTCAGAAGCAGAATTCAAGATAAATGAGCCAATATAAAGTAGTGTTTAAATAATCCAGGTTAAAGATGACAGAATAGAGGAATGCCATGTGTTCTGAAACTAAGAACTCAAACAGTGGGAAGACTGCTTCTTGACAAGGGAAGACAAGCAGCCAGAATTCAGAAGAAAGACAGTCAAAACATGGTTGAATTGGAGTTATCTTCAGTTTACTACTCAAAACTAACCAGAAAGATAAGGCAGAAGAATAATATCAAAGGAATATTAAATAGGAAAAAAAGAACCGAAATTCTATTTGCAGATGACATGATCCTATACTTAGGAGACCCAAAACACTCAACCAAAGACTTCTAGATCTGATTAACATTGAGCAAAGTAGCAGTATACAAAATCAACCTAAAAACTCAGTGGTTTTTCTATATGTCAACCATGAATCCACTGAAAAAGAAATCCAGAAAACAATTCCACTAATAATAACCTCAAAATCAGTAAAATACCTAGGAATAAATTAACCAAGGAGGTAAAAGACCCCTACAATGAAAAGTATAAAACACTAAAGAAAAAATTGATGATCTCAGAAGATGGAAGGATCTCTCATACTCTTGGATAGACAGCATAAATATTATTAAAATGACCATTCTACCAAAATGATCTACAAAGTCAGTGCAATCCCTATGAAAATATTAATGTCATTCTTCACAGACCTTGAAGAACCATTCCTAAATATCATATGGGAAAACAAAAGACCCAGAGTAGGCAAAGCAATAAGAACCATGCAGGAAGTATTATAATTCTTGACTTCATTATTATTAACTCAAATTATACTGCAGAGCTATAGTAATAAAAATAGCCTGGTATTGGTACAAAAACAGACACATAGACAAATGAAACAGAACAGAATATACAAAACAAATCCACACACTTATCTGAGCATAGTGGTGCATTCCTGTAAGCCCACTACTTGAAAGGCTGAGACAAGAGGATCACAGGTTCGAGGATAGATTCAGCAAAATGTGAGACTCTCATCAACATAGTGAGAGCCTGTTTCTAAATAAAAAGTAAAATAAAATAGAGCTATGGGTGTAGCTTAGAGGTGGAATAATCTTGGGTTCTATCTCACTACCACACAAAAAAATCTATACACTTACTGTGCCAAAAACATACATTTGAAAAAACACCACCTTTTCAACAAATGGTATTTGGAAAGCTGGTTATCCATCTGTAGAAAAATGAAATGAAGTTTCTACCCATTGCCCTGAGCAAAAGTCACCACAAGATAAATCAAAATTCTACAAATTATAATAGGAACTTTGAAGTTACTAGAGGGGGCTATAGGTCTAATACTCCAACATTCAGGCACAGGTAGACACTTCCTCAATAAGACACCTAAAGCTCAGGGAAGTAAAGTAAGAATTAATAAGTAGAATGTCATTAAACTAAAACATTAAAAGTCTAAAGAGAGAGCCTACAGAATAGGGGAAGATCTTCTCCAGCTATTCCCCTAATAAAAGACTAATATCTAGGATATAGAAAATATTTTAAGCCTTAACACTAGAAAAAACAAAAAACCCAATCAAGAAATGGGCAATTGAACTAAAAAGACACTTTATGCCGGGCGTGGTGGCGCACGCTTGTAATCCCAGCATTCGGGAGGCTGAGACCTGGAGGATCGCAGTTCGTGGACAGCCTCAGCTACTTAGTGAGGCCTTCTGCAACTCAGTGAGACCCGGTTTCAAAATAAAGAATAAAAAATAGGGCAGAGGGTGTAGCTCAGAGGTCAAAAGCCCCTGGGTTCCATCCCCAGACCCGCAAAAAAAAAAAAAAGACACTTTATAACAGAAGAAATACAAATTACCTGTAAATATTTTAAAATGTTCAACATCATTAACAATCAAGGAGATGAAAATCAAAACAAAACAACCCTGAGAATCCATGTAAACACAATTAGAATGGCAATCATCAAGAAGTCAAATAATAATAAATTCTGGTGAGAATTTTGGGATATTGGAACTTTTTGACACTTGCTGAAATTGAAAGTTGGTACAGCTGCTATGGAGATCAGTGTAGTGGTTCTTCAGAAAATTGAGAATGAATCCAACATATGCTCCAGATATACCATTTCTGGGTATCTTTCCAAAAGGAATGAAATCAAAATATTATAATACATGCATATCCAGATTTATAACATCACAATTCACAGTAGCCAAATTATGGAACAAACCCAAGTATTCATCAATAGATGGATTACAAAATTATGATATGCATACAATGGAATTCTACTAAACAATTAAAAGAACAAAATAATGTCATTTGCAGGAAAATAGATCTGGAGAACATTGAGTTTAGCCAGTCACAGAAAGTGAAGAGTCATACGTTTTCTCTTATATGTGGAAGCTATGGAGTATGAAGATTCATATGTTTTCTCTTATATGTGGAAGCTATGGAGTAAAGAGGGCACAAAAGGGACTTTAGATGACGGAGGAGAAACCTCAGAGGAACAAGGAAGGTGGTCCAGGGGAGGGTGATCTGGGCAGGGAGTAGAGGCAGAATTAATCAAAGAAACACTTCCATTAATGTTATGTACATATGTGAGAATACTAATGTCAATCTCAATATTTTGTATGGGGAAGGTGGGGGGTGGGGAGGGAGCTGGAGGAAAACGCACCAAGTGCATGTATGTCCTTATCACTTATGAACTGCATTAGGATATGAAACTATAATGCACCAATGCAAGTATTTAAAATAAAATAAACAAGTTTTTCCCTATTTAATATGATGTTGGATGTGTGTTTATTGTAGATTGCCATTATTATGTTGAGGTATGTTCCTTCTATTCTGATTCTCTGCAGTGCTTTAATCATGAATGTATGTTGGATTTTATCAAAGGCTTTTTCAGCATCTACTGAATTGATCATATGATTTTTATCTTTGGTTCTGTTTATATGATGAATTACATGGATTGATTTTGTATGAAGAACCAGCCTGAGATGAAGCCTACCTAGTCATGGTGTATGATTTTATTGATGTGGTTTTGGAAGCATGTTGCTAGTATTTTGTTTAGCAGTTTTGCATCCAAGTTCATCAGAGATATAGGCCTATATTTTTCTTTCCTTGAACTATCTTTATTTGGTTTGGTATTAGTGTGATGATGGCTTTGTAGAATGTGTTTGGGAGAGTTACATTTCTATTTTGTGAAACAGATTGAAGAGTATAGGGACTAGCTTGTCTATAAAGGTTTTATAAAATTCACTTGGAAAGCCATCCGGTCCTGGACTTTTCTTTGATGGTAAGCTCTTTATTGCTGTTTCAATCTCTGATTGCTGTTGGTTGGTTTAAGTTTTCTATGTCTTCTCGACTTAGTTTAGGAAGGTTTTATTTATCTAGGAAGTTGTCAATTTCCTCCAGATTCTCCATTTTGTTGAAGTATAGTTTTTCAAAGTATTTCTCACAATCCTCTAGATTTCTGCACTGTCTGTTGTTATTTCTCCTTTTTCATCTCTTAACTTTAAAATTTGGGTTGATTCTCTTTTTCTTTAGTTAGATTGGCTAGTGGTTTATCTATCTTATTAATTTTTTCAAGGAACCAGCTTTTGGTTTTGTTGATTTTCTGTATCGTCTTTTTATTCTCAATTTTGTTAATTTCTGCTCTGATTTTAGCAATTTCCTGTCTTCTACTGGCTTTGGGGTTAGATTGTCCCTGTTTTTCAAGGGCTTTGAGGTGTGTCATTAAGTTATTTGGTGATTTTCTGTCTTTCTTATGTGAGTACACAGTGCTATATATTTCCCTCTTAATACTGCCTTCAATGTGTCCCAGAGGTTTTGATAAATTGTATCTCTATGTTTGTTTCCAGGAATTTCTTAATTTCACCCTTTACTTCTTCTATGACCCATTCTTCATTAAGAAGTGTGGTGTTTAGTCTCCACATGCTTATGTGGTTTCTCTGAGTCTTCTTATAGTTGGTTTAGTTTCATTCCATTGTGGTCTGAAAAGACACAGGGAAGTATGTCACATTTTTTTAACTTGCTGGTGCTTATTTTGTGGCCCAGGATGTGATCTATTTTGGAGAAGATTCCGTGAGCTGCTGAGAAAATGTAAACCCTGCTGTAGTTGGGTGAAATATTCTGTATGTGTCTAATAGGTCCATTTGATTAATGGTGTTCTTTAGGTCTGATGTGTCTTTACTGACCTTTTGTCTAGAAGATCGATCTAATGGTATGAGAGGTGTGTTTAAATCTCCCAGTATTATTGTATTGGGATTTATATGTGGCTTGATGTCACAAAGAGTTTGTTTTATGAGAGTAGCTGCACCTATTTTTGGGGCATAAATGTCCATTATCTTTATTTCCTCATGTTGTAGTAATCCTTTTACCAGTAAAAAGTGACCATCTTTGTCTATTCTGATGAGCTTGGGTTTGAAGTCTACCTTATCTGATATCATAGTTACAACTCCTGCTTGTCTTTGAGTTCCATTATCATGAATTACCCTGCTCCAGCTCAAGAAGGTGTGCTTCTTGCAAGCAGCATATAGAAGGATTCTGGTTTTTAATCCATTTTGCAACTCCATGTCTTTTTATTGGGGAGTTGAGGCCATTTACATTGAGTGTGATTATTGAGAGATGATTTTTAATTCCTGACATGTTGAGATTTTCTTTCTGTTTGAAATACTGTTTGTTCTTCTCTTCTTACTTGTCTGTTGGATAGAAATTCTTGTTTCTCTGGTTCTATCGTGTGTTTCTTGTTTCTTCTCTGTAGTTAATCTCTTTGAGTATTTTCTCTAGTGCTGGTTTTGAAGACATAAATTCCTTGAGCTTCTGTTTGTCATGAAAGAATTTTACTTCCCCATCTAGTTTGAGAGATAGTTTTACTGGGTAAGAAATTGGGGGCTGCAAGTTATTTTCTTGCAGGGTTTGGAATATGCTACTCCAGGCCCTTCTGGCTTTCATGACTTGGTTTGGGAAGTCTGGGGTGATTCTGATTGGCTTCCCTCTGAATGTCACTCTGTCTTTTGTTTTTGTTGCCTTTAAGATTCTCTCTTTGGTTACTGCATTAGTCATTTTGACTATTATATGGCGTGGAGAATCTTTTCTCTGATCTTGTCTAAAGGGGGTTCTATAAGTTTCCTGTACCCATGTATCAATCTCTTGCTCAATGTTTGGAAATTTTTCTGCTATTACTTCTTTGAAAAGATTATTGAGCCCCTTGGTGTCACCTTCATTTCCCTCCTCTATGCCAGTAATTCTTAAGTTGGATCTTTTTAAGTGGACCCATATTTCTTCAAAGTTTAATTCCTGCTGTTGAATTGTTTTTTTATGTTATGAACTATTTGTTCATTTTTGGAGTTATCATCTTCTAGTAGTGAGATTCTACTCTCCATGTGGTCTAAGTGATTGTTTATTGTTTGAATAGATGCCTTTAATTCAATTATTGCATCTTTTATTTCTTTCAGACTCTTAATTCTTTTTGGAATTCCTGTATGAATTCTGCAGTTACATTCCTGATTTGACTTCCTGCAGTTCTCTGCAGTTCTGTGTTTTCAGGTTCAGTAAATGTGGAGTTGTGGGAGCTCATTGTACCTTTCTTGTTCCTCCTTTTCATGATTTCAGATATTTGCCTTTGTTGCTTTTGGTAAACTTCTCTCAGTTTCTAGATGTCTGCTGGCATATCTGAGGGGAGCTTGTATTGTATTCAATAGTGAAGACTGAGGAAGGAATCAGGTGCAGGAGTGAACTTAAGAATGGGGTAAAATCTCAGATAGAGTCAAATAAAATTAAAGTATGTGTTTCATAGGGCAGAATATACTAGGGATGCCCATTATCACCACTTCTCTTCAATACAGTACTTGACACCCTAGCTAGACCAATAAGGCAAGAAAAGGAACTCAGAGGACTTAAATTAGGAAAAGAATAACTCAAACTCTCACTATTTGCAGATGACATGATATTATACCTAGAAGATCCAACAAACTCAACCAAAAGACTTATAGAACTGATCAACAAATTCAGCAAATATCTAGATACAAAATCAATCTTTAAAAATCAGCAGCTTTTCTCTACACCAACCATAAATCCACTGAAAAAGAAATCCAGAAAACACTTCCACTCAGGATCTCCCACAAAAAAATAAATACTTAGAAATAAACTTAACCAAGGAAGTAAAAGACCTCTACAAAGAAAATTATAAACACTGAAAAAAGAAATCGAAGAAGATCTTAGAAGATGGAAAGATCTTCCATGTTCATGAATCAGCAGAATAAACATCATCAAGATGGCTATACTTCCAAAAGTTATCTACAGATTCAATGCAATACCAATTAAATTACCAAGACCATTCCTCACAGACATAGAAAAATCAGTCCTTAAATTTATTTGAAACAAACAAACAACAACAACAACAAAAAAAAAACCAGAATAGCCAAAGTCGCTCTCAGCAACAAAAAACATGCAAGAGGAATCACAATACCTGACTTTAAACTATACTACAAAGCCACTGTAATAAAAAAAAAAAAACAGCATGGTACTGGCACAAAAACAGATACATAGACCAACGGAGCAGATTAGAAGATTCAGAAACAAAACCACACACATACAGCCAACTGATATTTGACAAAGGGGCCAAAAACATACAATGGAAGAAAGACAATCTGTTCAACAAATGGTGTTGGCAAAACTGGTTATCTATATGCAGAAAAATCGCATTAAATCCCACCTTCTCCCCCTGCACAATAGTCAATTCAAGATGGATCAAAGACGTGGATATTAGACCAGAGACCTTGAGGCTCCTCGAAGAGGGCATAGATCCAACCCTGCAACACACTGGTACAGATAATAATTTTCTCAACAAGACCCCAAAGGCACAAGAAACTAAGAGGCAAATCAATATGTGGGACTGCATGAAACTGAAGAGCTTCTGTTCAGCAAAGGAAACTGCCAAGATCCTCAAACGAGAGCCAACAGAATGGGAAAACATCTTTGCCACCTATTCCTCAGACAGAGGAATAATATCTAGAATATACAGAGAGCTCAAGAAAATCAACACCAAAAAAACAAATACTCCAATTAAAAATGGGCAAGCAAACTTAATAGACAGTTCACAAAAGAAGAAATTCAAATGGCCAATAAATGTATGAAAACATGTTCAACATCATTGGCAATCAGAGAGATGCAAATCAAAATACTCTGAGATTCCACCTAACTCCAACTAGCATGGCAATCATTCAAAACACAAACCACAACAAATGCTGGTGAGAATGTGGAGAAGTGGGAACTCTAAAACATTGTTGGTGGGGTTGCAAACTAGTGCAACCACTTTGGAAAACAGTATGGAGGATCCTCAGAGGAATGGGAACAAGTCTACCATTTGACCCAGCAATACCACTTCTCAGTATCTATCCAAAAGAAAGCAAACTAAACTATCAAACTAATCCATGCATATCTATGTTCATAGCTGCACAATTCACCATTGCCAAACTATGGAACCAACCAAGATGTCCATCAACGGAAGAATGGATTACAAAGCTGTGGGATATGTACACAATGAAGTTTTACTCAGCCATTAAAAAAATACAATTACATCATTTTCAGAGAAATGGATGGAACTGGAGGACATTATGCTAAGTGAGATTAGTCAGTCGCAAAAAGTAAGAAATTGGATGCTTTCACTAATATGTGAAAGCTAAACTGAATGAGGGGAGGGGAGGTGGGAAAAAAGCTCTCTGAAGCACATGATGCATTTAGACAAACATTGCTATCAATCACTAAGCCAAACATGGGAGGGAGGGTTAGGGATGGAAGGGGGTGGGTATTGAATGGGGGCTGACTGGGTGATGTGTGTGCATGTATGTCTACACAAGTCTTTTTTTATTACCCCATTACGATATGTGAATATAATGCACCAATAAAAAATAAAAATAAAAAAGAACAACACATCTAAAAAATAAATAAAATTAAATAAAATTAAATAAACAGTCCAGCTTTGAAGACAGGCTATATTTCCACTAACCATCTGTCAAATTTGGGCAGTTTATTTAACCTGTATTGCTATTTATAAAGCTTGATGCAGTTGGACATGGTGGCAGATGCCTATAATCCCAGTATTTGGGAGGTTGAGACAGAAGGATTGCACATTCAAAGGCCAGCCTTAGAAACTTGGCCAAGTCTTTAGCCAATTAGTGAGTACTTGTTTGAAAATAAAAAAAATAAGCTGGACGTGGTGGCACACCCTTGTAATCTCAGCATTTGGGAGGCGGAGATGGGAGGATAGTGGTTTGCGTCCAGCTTCAGCTACTCAGTGAGACTCTCTGCCATTTAGGGAGACCTTGTTTTAAAATAAAGAATAAAAATAGGGCTAGAGGTGTAGCGCAGAGGTAGAATGCCCCTAGGTTTCATCTCAAGTACCGCAAAAAATAAATAAATAAAATAAAATAAGCCCCGGGATATAGCTCAGAGGTAAAATGCCACTGGATTCAATCCCAGTACCACAAAAAAAGCTCTATGCAAGAAAATATGATATAGTCAACTGTGTAAAAATAAAGAATGCACACCATTCACTTTGGGGGACCCTGTCCTTGACATGTGAAATTTCCAAATGTGTCATGATTGATGCCATAAACTTTAAGGATTTTTTAAGTTCCCATCAATTAAACAGTAGCACAATATTCCACTTAACCCTCAAGGTCATATGACTCCAGATGTTTTTAAGTGTTGATTCTTTATCAATTTAGGGGATTTTCTTAGTTGAGGACATGTGGTGCTTTCCCCTTTTATTCCACTCCTTTCCCATTTATAAGGGCACCTATTAAGCTTCATTCCTTTCCTCTACTTACCCTTCATCCCTCCTTAAACATTAATCTGCTTTAACCCTTCCATCCTCTTCATTTAGCCAAGGGCCTCCGCTCTTTATTTCATATACTCCCCTTTATTACATTTTGATCATTTCTCTTTATTAAATGTCATCCTGCCTTTATCTCATGACACTTTCTTTCCTTAATTCCATATCAATCTACCCCTACATTCTACCCTACTCATCCCTTTCTCTACATGTCCCATCACCCTCATTTCACACCATTCCTTCCTCCTGTTCCAAATCATCCCTTAGATTGATCCCACATAACTCCCTTCCCTTTATCCTATGGAATCCCCTCTTCATTCCACATCACCATGCCCCCTTTATTCTATTTCATTCCATCTCTTCACTCCATATCACTCTTGTTCTTTATCATATGTCATAACCTCGCCTTATCCATTCCATTTCACCCTCTCCTTATCCCCTTCCCTTTACCCATGTCACCCATCTTCTTAATTCCAAATCCCTTCTCTCCTTTATCCAATATTACCCTCCCCTTAAGTCCAATTCACTCTTTCACTCTATCCCATGTCACCCCTCCTCTTAATTCCACATACCTCTCCTCTTTATTCCACATATTTCCTCTCCTTTATCCCAACTCTCCCCGCTTTATTCCATGTCATCCCCTTCTCTTTGTCTCATGTCACCCTTCTTCTTTATTCTACATCTTCCCTTTCTTTTATTCAATGCCACTCCTTTTTATCCCAAGGTCATCCTTCCCCTTTATTTCACATCATCCCTTCCCCTTTTTCCATGTCACCCCTCCTCTCTATTCCACACCTCCCTCCCCTCTATTCCTCTTCCCTACCTCCTTTTCTCTTTCAGCTCACAAGTCAGAACTTTCCAACTCACCCTCTAAATTAAAAAAACGCTGTAAGCCATGGATATTCTGCTGTCACAACACAGATGTTTATTAATGATTAAATGCCAGAGAAGTATTAACAATCACAAATCGTCGAGCTCTGTGGTTGTTACCCATTGTGTGATCAATTTCTATCCCTCAATACAATACACTCTTCATTTTATGGACCTTAACGGTTGTTACCCATCAATATCAGCTATAATTTGGATGTCATACATAACCCATATCTGCGTGTTACCAGAGCATGTCCCACAAATTTATACCGTCCTGCATAGAGGAGCTACAGAGACGATAGATAAGAACATTTTAAATCAGGTGACTTTAACTACTTGGAACTATGTGTCTGTACCTAAACTAACTGTTTTGCTGACAAACTGATATGAACAACAGCTGTCATTAAAACAGATCCATGTACTAAAATCTATTTTTCCTCTAACTTTTGATCCCAGAAAAGATAGTCAGGCTTACACTTGAGGTTTCCCCGTTGGTGTGACCTGAGCAAAACTGCACAGAATTTGGGGAGTGGCTGTTTGAGGAGCCATTGGTCTAAATATTTTGGAGGGGAAAAGAATCCTGAGGTGGTGGAATTGCTGCGGGGACACGGCTATGAGTTGGTGTGACATGGTGTAGCATTAATTGTCAGCTATCAGTAGGCTGACCTAACGTTCTAGCATGCCTCTTGAGGGCCTTTCCAAAAGAGCTCACAGGAGGAGGGAAGGAAAGTCAGGAAAAGCATGCAATCCCCTTGGGGGGAGGGAAAGCACCTCGAGATTTGTGAGCTTCTCTGGGACAGGTGTTTACCACAAATGTAACATCAAAGGGGGGACTTTAGTGAGAGAGAAGGCCAGGATCAGGGGTAAAAGAGTAAGGCAAGGTAGCACCAGGGAGCCTGGGCATGACACAGAAACATCTCTGCTTTACTACCTAAAGAGACCCAACATCCCCAGTGAAGGGGCTGGCAGTGTATTTGGAATTCGCATCCTGATCCAAGCATCAGGTACAACTCCTTCTTTCCTGTGGAACTTCTATCTTCAAGACTTTCTTGAATGCTTTCTGTGACATTCCAGGTCTACCCCCACCCTTTTCCCCTGTCCGGCACCATATAGAAGGAAAAACATCTAAGGAAATAAATAGCTGCTGCCACTTTTGGCCTCCTTCTCCCGGGGCACGCGGAGCAATGGGCGGTCTTGCTCCGGAACAGGAGGGTTACCCGCTCTTTCCTCATCGTCATGGGAACGGGCAGTGCCAGAAGGCACAGCTGGCTCCTCAGAGGAACCTGGAAAATAGTAAAAATGTTAATTTTTTGTTATTGGACTTCAGACTTCTCAAACCACCCAAGTCACAAAAACCTAGTCTAGAGTTTCAAACACAGTATAAGGCAAAAAGGTAGAGAAGGAATGATTATTCCCATTTGACATGTAAGAAGACTAAAGCCTAACCACAAAACACAGACCTATCCACTGTGGAAGCTGAGGAAGAGAGAAACTGAGTTAGGAAACAGAGAGAGTGAGGCAAAAACTGCTCAGAGCAAATGGACAATACCATTGGGGAAATGGGGAAGAGGGTGACTTTCGAATAACCACCACCACCCTACAAGAAGCCTGACTAATTTTACCAAACAAATGAATAACAAAGCTGGAGCCTTAAGCTTACAACACTGCATGGAGGGGAATAAGCAGATATTACCCTTCAGTGACTCTGGGGAAGACTTATAGTCTAAGACTTGGCTAGGCTCAGACTTGTTTTTAAGGAGAGTGGAGTCCACAGAGAGTTCAAAATCTGCATCTTTTTTAGAGAGCCGAATTGCCCGTGGATTCTGAACTTCTTTAGGGTTAAGATATTTGGGCAATGAGACTACTTCCACATTCAGGACTTCTTCAAGATTGATAGCCGGGTCTTGTGGAGGGTCTGGAATTGTATTGAGATCAGTCTCTGGAGTTAACATGTTAATTTCCTCTTCATCAGAAATATTAGCTCGGCCTTTCTGAGAATCTGGAATTTCTTTGTAATCTTGGGCCTCCTCCAGCTCTGAGACCACAATGGAAACTGAGTCTTCTTCTAGACTGGAGCTTTCTTCAGAGTCTTGGTTTGCTTTGACATCAGAGGCTTCTTCATACCCTAGTATTTCTTCATTATTTGAGGTTTGTTCATTGTTTGGGACTGCACTCACATCTGAGACTCTCCCTGGTCTTGAATTTCATCAAAGTCAGAGACATCTTCGGGACCAGCTATAATGTGCACATCTGGGACCTCTTCATGGTCAGCATCTTCTTCAGAGCCTCCAATTATGTTGAACTCTGCAGCTTCTTCATGATCTGGGATCTCTTCAGCATCTGAGCTTTCTTCATTATTGGAGATGCTATCAAGAGCTGAAATCTCTTAAAGATTGAGGTCTTCTTCATAGTCTGAAATCCCATTAACCTCTGGGGATTCTTCATGATATGGGATTCCGTGTCCTGCAGTGGCTTCTTCAGGACTCGGAACCACATGAAAAGCTAGGACTTCCTCAAGATTGAGGTCTTCTTCTGAGTCTGAGAACCCATTGTTCAGTGCGGATTCTTCTTCAGCATTTGAAGCTTCACCATTTGGGACTTCATCAACAAGTGGGATCTCTTCAGCATGGGGGTCTTCAGAATCTTGGGACTCATTATCAGGGGCATTTGCATTATTTGGGATTTCATCAGGGTCTGGGGATTCTTCATTACCTGGGATCTCGTCGGCATCTGAGGCTTCTTCCTGGTTTGGGATTACATCGAGATAGGGGACTTCTGCCAGGTCAAGATTTTGGTGCTCTTCAAAATCTGGTCCTTCATCAAGGTCATGGTTCAGGTTTTCATCAGGGTTCAAGATTCCTTGCACATCTGGGGCTCCTTCAGGCTCTGGAACCATATCAAAATAAGGTATTTCTTCAAAGTCTGGGATCTCAATGAGTTCTGAAATTTCATCATCAGGTTTTAGAATATCCTCAAGGGGAGGAAGATCATCAAAATTCAGGGTGGCATCATCATCACCTTCTTCCTCATCAAACTCAGATATACCCTTGATATGGGCGTCTTGAATCCCTAAGTTATTTAGGATCTCAAGACCTTGAACTTCCCCAAAAACTACTCCTTGACTGACAAATACTAGCTCTTTGTTAACTGACTTATCTTCCTTAGTGGACTTATCAGCAAAGACCTGGTCCTAAGGAAGGGCCTGACCCTCAGGAAGAACCCGATCTTCAGCAGGGAGGGGCTTGAATTTCAGAAGGTCCAAGAAGGAACTGACCTTCATCAAACGGCTTGCTCTGAGCGAGGACAGCAGCTCGGGCCTCAGCAGAGGAATCCACCGGATCAGAAACCAGAGCATCCTCCTCCATCTTGATGCGTGCACTCCTGAAAGAGGAGAAATTTGAAAAAGTAAGTTAGTTATTTTTCTTTTTTTTTTTGTAGGTCTGGGGATGGAACCCAGGGACATTTGACCTCTGGGCTACACCCCCTCCCCTATTTTTATTCTTTTTCATTTGAAATAGGGTCTCACTAAGTTGTGGAGGGTCTCACTGAGTAGCTGAAGCTGTCTGCGAACTGTGATCTTCCTGTCTCAGCCTCCCGAATGCTGGGATTACAAGTGTGGGCCACCACACCTGGCTGTAAGTTAGTTTTACTTGGACTTATTAACATAAAGATGGTCTAAAGTTGGAAGCCTCCATGGTAATATGCTTCAGGCAAAGTATAAAGAAACAAACAAAAAACACTCACTGGATCTTCCTCAGGTTCCTGCGGCGGATGAAATCAAGGGCTTCAGGGCTGGACTTCCACACACGTTTGGCAACCTGCCTCTGAATGTGAGGAGGCACCTAAGAGTAAAATGAGCAATGGTAGAAATGGAGTAAGGCACCATGATCATCTAATGTGGAAGGAAATTCTAGACTGGGGATATTTGTGACTGCCTGCTTTACTTACCCACATACAACTTTCTTTTGACTGGTGAACAGAGAAGGAATGTGTAAAATAAGAGTTTCTAAAACTTCTACCTACCTGAAAAAGGATATCCCAGTTATCAATCATGGCGCGGACAACATTGACAGAAGCAACATAGTGGTCAATCCCCAACTTAGTTTTCCTGGACTCTCTCTTGCCAAACTTTCCCTTCCTCAGGAGAGCCGTACCAAAAACCAATGCCAAGTTGGTGGAAGTCATACGGTTGCCTGGAACCTAGGTAAAGGAAAGCAAATGTGATTGACCTTGGGGTAATGCCAGAAAATGTAAAAGGTATATATCTCTTTATTCTTGTTTCCCTCTCTTTTTACCACTACATGTCCTCATAAACTCCCACACATGTCCCCTACTGCAGTCCTCACTACCCTTTCCTAGACTTTTTACCAGCTGTCCATCAGTGCCAATGGAGTCCTCGCAGTACTCAGTAATCTTATGCAGGGCCTTCAGCAGACGTTCCAGGGTGTCACTGTGGCAGGGTGGCATCAGGTAGACCAGCAACTGCAGGGCAGAAAGCTGATCTTGGGGTTTCAGAGCTAAAAGAAAAACAAGGTCTGAGTCAGGGGGCTATCCTTGGCAGTAACCTGATACCAAGGGAGATGAACTTCTGCTTCAAAAAATTGTTGATAGCTCTACAAAATGACTCAAGCAATTGATTAATAAGAGGACATTAAGAGACATTGAAAGTAACCTGGAGATGGCTTTTTATTGTTTATTTTTATTGACAACAATTGTATATATCCTGGAGAGGTGTTTTTCATCTTGTAATGTTTGTTTCCTCCTTAGGTTCTTGGAGATCCTGCAGCCTAAGCTCTGTCACTAGCCTCCCTTACTATTTCATTTCCTGACCCCCTCATGGGGGTCCAAGACTTACTTGCCGTCAGGAGGAAGGACATGTACAGATCATCAGGCAGCAGAGAGTCCTTCATTTCACGGAAAAACTCCTTGAGGAGTGCAGCCACATCATGCACATTCTGGTTGTCATCTAGCACCACATCAAGACCTTGATCAAATTCTTCACGGAGCTAAAAGGTGGAAGAGAAGATATGGTATGTCTGTCCTGCCCCCCCATAGGCTCCCTCTTAGTCATGCCTTCAATAAGTTCCAAGTTTCAGTGGAGGTAGATGGCAATATTGTGTTGGGGGAGGTAGAAAGTATGTTCTCCCATGCCAGTTATGAAATTATTGTTATGTCTCAGGGGATCCCCTACCTACATGTGCTTTTACTTGTCCAAGGAACACAAATGTAAACAATTAATGTACCTGACGCACTCTCTGGGCAGAGTACTCAATGGTGAAAATTCCCACTGTGCTTAAGCCTGAAAGAAAAAACCAGAAGATCTTAAGAATCTTTTACCCCCTTTTCTGTGGCATTCCCTTTCTCCTCCTTCTGGATCTGCAACCCAACCTCTGCTAGTGTGAGGGGAATGCTACCATTTCCCCTCTCTGGAGCAACTCTTTTATTTCTGCATTTCTAAAACACCTTCTTTCTCTTTAATTGCCTCCCTCCTTGATTTAATCATTGTGGCTGGCTCCCTTACCATGTTCCTCAATGAATTTGCAGCAAGCCTCCACCACCTGGGGTATTTGCTTAGCAATTGGGTTCAGACTCATCTTCCTTTTGGATCCCAGAAGTCGCTGGCCAATAGGAAAGGAGACCCTTGAAAGTTGCAGGGTCTGCAGCAGCAGAGCCCCATCCTCCAGCTCAGCCAAGCTATCCACAGACACAGCACCCTGTGGAGAAAACCCAGACTACCCTCAAATGATGGCAAACAGGGGTCGATTCTGACCTTACAGAGCATTACTTGGCATTCAGAACTGGAAAGAAAAGCGCATCCCACCCCCAATGTGTTCTGTTCAGCCACCCCACCCTGTTAGCGCAAAGGCCTGGACCACTCCCCTCACACCCATTGCACACCTCAGGAAGGGACCCCTCATGAAACCTAGTGGGTTTAACTTACTCGACGCCCACGGCGAGTGAATTCCCGGGGCAGGGTGGGCTCATTCTGCCTGCGGCTGAAAAAGCGGCGGATGCGGCCAAACATCCTGCGCACCACGTTCCCCCGACGACGGCCCACAGCCTGACCGGTGGCTTCTTCAATCTGCATGGCGGCTGTCAGTTCGAGATGCTTGCGGCGGGTAAGCTCATTCACGAGGACCTCTTCCAGGCGAATGCCGAATGTCTTCAGTGAGACTACCACAGAGTCAGGGAAGAGAATGCAAGAGAAACGTCAAATCCCCGCAGCGCCTAAATCAGGAGAAACTGCAGGGACCATAGCCCTCCTCCCAGAACCACCAGCAGCCAATTCCACCCCTCCCGCCCAACAGCGCCCCACCCTGGAGAGCGAGCCCCCAAAGCCCCTGCAGTGCTCAGAGGACAGGATTTGGTACCCCTCAGTTACCCCGACGGGGCTCAAAGTCCCCGCCTTCAGTCTTGCAGGGGTGACCACCTCGAAGCAATGAGTGCTATTTCTTCAGGTTGATCAGCCCTGGGTAGGTCCACTGGGAAGGCTAAGGCAGGTCTGAGAGGACCTCCAGCACGCCTGCACCTATTTCGCCATTTCCTGATATCACCCCCTGGAGGGTGCTACTCAGGGGCCTTGATACCGCCCAATCTCCAGCAGCAAGGGCCATTCTACACAGGAGGGTGCAGCATTCTATCTCTGCCTTAAAGAAAATCCCAGAGCCCCCTCACCCCTCTGTTGTCCTCTCAGAATCAGAAACCACTTCTCCAAAGTGTTTGGACGGTCCGCGGGTAGAGCTAGGAAAGAGAAAAAGGAAAGACACACACTCACATACAAATAGGACTTATCAAGTGACTAAAATCAGCGCAACGCGGTAATCTGCAGCGGGGGAGAAGGAGAAGAGGAGCTCCGTGCAGCCTTCCAAAAGTATTTTTGCTGTCTCCCAGCCTCAGTTTCCCCCCGGCTAACAACAGACCAATCCCATCTAGCCCATATTACGATTCCAAGAATTTAACCAAAGCAGCTAATTTAAGACGCAACTTGCTACGCACCAGTCGCTTTCAATACACAACACTTAAAGGATAAATGCGCGCGAGCTCCCAGGCGCCGGGATCAAGCAACAGGCGAGGGGAGGGGCTCTTCCCGCAGCGCCTCCGCGGGCGAGGGTCGCCAAGTTACTGCAGGCGCACTCGCACCGCCGCTGCCGTCGGCTCCCAGCGCGGCTTGCTAGAGAAGCCGCGACACCAGGCTATCTGCACACTCCTGATCTCACAGCGGCGGCTGCCTGCGGGGTCTCCTCGCCCTAAAACTACCTCAGTTTCGGCTGCAACCGCGGTGCGCGCCCAGCGACCCTTCAGCCTTCTGCACTTTCCTATCCCTCCCACCTCCCCGACTTGGTGGCCAAATATGCGAGGTTACCCCTGAGATCCTCCTGATGCGCTCGCTCGAACCCGGTCCGGTACTGCTTGCCGCTGGCTCCTCGGCAGCCAGCTGAGGTGGGGAGCGCGCACCACACACGTCTGGTCGCCACCCAGTGCGCCTCACAGCCTCCGGCGTTTCGCCTGGCTTGGCGCGTGTCTATCTCTCTCAGGATCTCTCTGTCTCTCTCAACCGCGTCGTCTCTGTCCCAGTTCCCTCTGGAGTCTCCCTCTAAGCCTCCGGACTCCCTCTGCCTGATGCTCGCACAGCACCCACTGCGTCTGATTCTTCACCTGTCCTCTGTACACTTGTCTGTGGCTGACAGCTGACTCTCTTAGTACCCCTAGGCCCCCCGGGCTTCACCCCAACTCAACTAATCTTTACCTCTATTGCAATTCAATAGACAGCTTTCAACTCCCGGTTCCTTGGGCGCCTGGGGTTCCTGGCTGGGTCCGAGGACCAGGCGACAGCCCCTCCCACCCTCCTGGACCCCAAATCTGTCCCCTCCTGCCCGGGGGGCTCCACTCGCCCGAAGGCGAGGACGCCACACTCCGGGGTCCAACTCACCTCTGTCGGGTTTGAATTCAGAGAGGAAATGTCTGGCCACGAGTTCGTGGTAAGCAGTCTCTTGCAGCTTCAGACGCTCCAGCTCCGAGAGGCTGTGTATCGATACCATCTTCGTCCTTCGGTCCGGGTTGTGTCCTGGGGCTCCTCCCAGGACGCTCACTAAAAAAATGAAGGCGGACAACAACAGCAAAGGGGGCATGATTCTGGGGCACCGTGTCCTTACTGCCTTCAGAAAAGGAATGCAGCCACCCATTCTGGAATCGGATGATTATCAAGGCTGCATCATCCAATTGTCACTGGACCTGGTGGAGGGAACTATGGGGGGGTAGAGGGGGAGGGAAAACTGGGAGGCGGCTTCACCCTTAAGCAGAGCTGCCTCTTGGTTGCTTATTGGGGAAAAAAAAACCACTTAAAAAATCAGCTTTGAACAGATAGTCCAGAAAAGGGAAAAACCCAATTACCAAAAAAGGAAAAGAAAAGAAAAGAAGAAAAATAATCTTACAATTTTCTCTAAAAAGTACTTTGAGACAAGAATTAGACAGTATTTTCAATTAATTAATTAGAACATTTATAGAGTTTATTTTTCTTTTTCCTCATGATAATAATTCTGTCTGATTAGGAAAAAGGTTTTCGTGTAGGCTAGGAGCACTGTAAATTTATACAATTTTTTCAGAAAACAAACTGACACCTGGAACTGGAGCCAAAAATTATCCCCAGGCCCTTTGATCCAGTAATTCCCCTTCTAGGAATCTATCCTAATGAAATCTTCCTGCGGACAAGAAAAACTATATGCACATGAGCTATAAGAGTAAAAAAAATAGTGAAAGAAAGTAGCCCAGGAATGAGATTAGTTATATAAATTACATAATTACTACAGTATAAAAATTATGCAGTCATAAAATGATGCCTACAAAAGAGCATTTCAACAAATACAAAATATAGGATTGTAAAAATTATGATTACAACTATGTGAAGAAAAGCATGCATAAAAATACAAGACTGAAGGAAATGCACCCAAATACTAATAGCCTTTATATTAAGTGGTAGTATTTTGTTTGCCTTTTGCTGTTTTCCCTATTTACCAGGGGGAAAAAGCTGTGCAACTTGATTATATTACTTTTGTAAAAATAAATCAACTTGTACAAAAACAAACATCATTTCCAGAATATTCCTAGTGAGATTGCCTACACAGAATTGGTGATGAGAATGAAGTTTCTCATAGTATAATGACAACCCTACTTTATAACCTTTCTCCACGGTTCCCACTAACTCATACTTCTCCCAGGTTACCCGGCATCCCCCAGTTAGGGATTTCTTGCCACCCCATATAGCATCCTTTCCTAAACATCTACTCATTTGTTCTTTCCTCCATTCATTAAAAGAAAAAAAAAAACAGAAATCTATATTAATTGCCCAATTTACGTCAGGTGCTAAAGATACAAAGGATGAGCAGGATAATACTACCCTTTTCTTAAAAAGATTTAACAGTGCAATGGAGATGGTACACAAGTTAGCAACAATTTACAAAATCTTGTAATAAGTCATTCAGCCAAGATATAGACAAAATGCTGTGAGAGGAGAAAGGAGAAATCAGCTAAGTCTGCCTGGAGACAGGGAGAGGAAAGTGTCCAGTGAGAGAAAAGAGCTTGTGCAAAGGTAAAGAGATAGGAGAAAGGTTGTCTTCTCCCACCAATATGAAGGGATTGGACAAAGATACATTTGGATGGGCAGGGATGAGATCATAAATGACCCTGTAAGCCAAGGCCAGGACTTGGACTTTCTCCTAAGGCAACAGGGAACTACAGTAGGGTTTCAGGCAGCAAGCAGCAGAGTCAGAATTGTACACTGGAAAAATCAGACGGCCATAAAAACAATCCTGGTTTCAATAGAAAGCCTGAAGCAGGTAGATTAGCCAAGATACAAGAGATGCTGACCAAGTCAGTGTTACTGGGTAGAGGTGACAGGATTTAGGGAAAAAATAATTATAATGAAAAGAATTTAGGCTAGCTTCCAAGTTTATGGTTTGGGTGAATGTGTAAATATTGGTTCCTGTCAGAAAAAATAATTTTGGACATTGAGAATTAAATTTTTTGACAAAAAGGAGGAAGTAGTCACCTGCCACTTTTCTAAGATTCCCTTTCCCATAAAGTCTTACAATAATACTCTCTATATTATTTGGAGAGTGTGTTAAATTTCAAAGATAAGATAATGTGGCTTTGACAGAGAAGAGGTAGATAATGGTTTAGCATGCAATAATCTAAATAAATGAACAATCCCCCTCCCTCCAAGATATTCACCTTGAATTTTACCTTCAACATTCACTTTTGCTCTCTTCCTTAATAGCCCCAAATCACAGATATCAAAAATAATTGCCGGATATCTGAGGTGCAGTATGAGAAAGGATGAAGGATCTTTCTATGACATTTGAGCTAAGCTAAGAGAAAACCCACTAGCATGGATTTCAAAGCTCCTTCAACAGCAAAGCACTGTCCCCTGGACCACAAGCGAACACTTAAGGCCAATCACCAGATTGCAAGCACAAAGTGACTGTTTTAACCAAAGGCACATGCATCTAATCACAGTCCAAGACTAAACCTCTAGCAATTTTCCTACTCACAACAGCAGTTCCAGAGCCTATTAGTAGAGGATCTCATCCAGAAACACAGAGCCTAGCTCTGGCATAATTGTTCTCACATCACTCCCCTCTCTCCCCTCACCTCAGTCCAGACATTTTGTACCTGTCCTAGTGGTTCAGCTAGTTCTCCTTGTGGAGGCTTACCAGATCTGGGTACCCCCAAGAGCAGATCAGACTCTTCCTTCACAAACCAGAATGCAAATCAGACCCTCCCCTCCCCACAAAATAAGGTAAGAACAAATAGTCAAACCTCAAATCAACACCAGCCCAAAAAGGAGAGAGAGAGGGGGAGAGAGAGAAAAGCCTTTGAGAGATGAGTCACTCACTAGATGCTTACAATTCTGAAAGAAATCAAAGGCCTTATAATAAACCGTTTGTCATTGCTTCCCTGCTTGAACATACAGAGCTAAACTTAAGAGCAGTCATATGTGCAGTTCTGCCAGCAAAATTGACACTGTCTTGCTTGCCTTTGACCCTTTCAAGGCACCAGTAGGATACAAAACATAAGCAGAGCTGTGAAGACTAGTGTGCCCACAAAGAAGCAAATAGGGCAAGGAAGCATGAAGGTGGAAGTCAACACTATAGACCCACAACAGGCTCTGCTGAATATTCTGCTTGTCCTCAGGCCTTATTTTCCAAGCTGAAAACAAAAGATAGCTCCCCACAGGGACCATGGTGCTAAGAGACCATTCTTCCTTCCAAGGGTCCTTCCCTTTCCTCTTAAGCATTCCATGGCACTAGCCTGAAGTGGTGATGAGATAAAAAAAAGATACTCCAGAAGGAATACAGTCTAGAACAAGACATTTGCAAAAACATTTTTTTATACAAGTATCTTCACTAGGCATTAAAGTTGGAGCCAAACAGAACTGAGTTCAAAGCGAAGCTTTATGACTTCTTGCTGTGTGACCTTAGGGAAGTCAACTTAATTCTCTTAGAATCAGTAGCCTAATGAATAAATAAAATGGGGAAGTGACCATACCCAATTCTGCAGTTGTGCGAGAGTGAATAACATGTGTAATATGTACTATTATTTTGTAGTAAGGGTTGAATCTAGGGGCATTCTACCTCTGAGCTATACACCCAGCTTATTTTGTTTGTTTTTTGAAACAGGGTCTTACTAAATTACTGAGGCTGGCATCAAACCTATGATCCTTCTCAGCCTCCCCAGTACTGGGATTACGAGCATAAGACATCATATTTGGTTGTATCATTGGTTTAAAATAAATGTGTTGACACTGGAGATTCTTTAAAAAGGACCCGAATTTACCAGAAAATATTAAGCTTCAAAAGTAATTACAAAAAAATAACATTTGTATCAATGCATTGAACAAGCTATTTTGTTCAATATTTTCTAAACTTGAATTATTTATTAGTACACCTAAAGATATCTGGAGAGACTACTGGGAATAGGTCTTCAATTTTCAGTTTGATGAGGTCAAATATTTTTAATTATTTTACTAAACTTAGAAAAACTAATTGTATCCAATTTCTTTTCTTTCTTTTTTTCTTTTTTTGTGTGTAGTACTGAGGACTGAACCCAGGGGTATTCTACCTCCAAACTACACCCCCCAGCCTTTTTTATTTTTTATTTTTTTAATTAGTGTCTCTCCAGGTTGATGAGTCTCAATATTTGCTGAGGCTGTCCTCAAACCTGTGATCCTCCTGTCTCAGCCTCCCAAGTACTGGAATTACAGACATGTGCCACTATGCCCAGATATAATCCAATACTTTAAATTTATTATTCAGATTAGTAAAATGACTGTATGTGCCCAAATCTCTTTGTCTTTCAAGCCATCTCATTTTACATTGTGAACAACAAAAGAACATATACTCTTATTTATATCAATAAAGGAGCTTGGAAATTAGTAGATACCAAATAGGAAAATTTGAACAAAGAGTAGAAGGATGCTCAAATCAAGTTTTCAACAACACAAAAATGAGAAGTCCCTTTGGGCTGCATCAAGCCAGTTCTTCAAGTCCGCCTAGAATACATGCCACAGATGGAGAAACAAATTAACATCAGAAAAGTCACCTGCTTCGAAGCTGGGAGAACAGAAATGCTCTCAGCTAGGCATAAATCCACAGCCTTCACAATTTGGAGGACTAATTTACTCCAGCACCCTCATCCCTCACCACATATTTAGGAATGGTGCAGTACTCGCTAGAAAATACCTGGGATAAAAAGAACAACTATCGCACTGATGCTATGGTTTGAATCCCTATAAATTAGGCACTTTATGGCACCATCAGAATTTTGCTCCAAGCCTTTGAGAGCTCCTCGGAGTTTAAGAAATTGATAATGAACAGAGCTGGGTGCCCAGAAGGCATTGTATCTACGTTACTCAAATGTTTATGGGCAGTGACAATTGATAAAGATAGCTCCACTAATATATTACAAGGTGGGAAATAGATACAGGTCTAAAGATGAAAACATTTGGGTACCAATTTGGTTTGCTGACACATTATTTCATTCATCCTTGAGCATTAATGAGTTAGCCCTTAAGTTGTTATCCCATAACCTCCACTTCAGCAAAGGCTGCAGATAAAGTGAACAAAATGACTCGTTTTATTCTATGCAGTAGTGATGCCCCAAGATAATTAAATTTGGGGGCAGAGTTCTTTAATACATGGAGTCTGATGGTCATGTCACTGCAAAAGCTCATAAACTGAAGGCAATACTGCTAAAATATCTTGACAAAAGCCCTGACTTTGAAAAAATGTTTCAGGAACTATTGAAAATACTGAACTGGTTCGGAAAACAGAAAGGACCTTAAACATCACCTAGTCCAAAATGCCATTCCACAGTTCAAAAACCTGAGTCTCAGAGAGGGACAAGGGTTTTTCCAAGACCACAAAGCAATTTGACATCAAAGCCTGGACAAGAACCCAGTTCTCTCCAGTCCAGGGCATTTTATGCTGCCTTATCTATCCACCTCTGCTTTTAATAGCTTCAAGATTCTGCACTGCAAAATAATAAAATCAAAAGAATGTACACATAATCAAAACCTAATTCCATAAAGCCAAGGGAGGTCATATTTGAAGGCAGGCAGCCACCACAAATTTTAACATCTTGGTAAAATAAATACAGTCGTCATTCCATAGGACATAGGATGGCCTTTTATTGACTAAAGAAACAACTCCAGCTCAAGATGGTGACAGGCAGTCTCTATGCAATAAATAACCCAAAGAATAGTGTAAACAAGGTGGTGTGACATCAAATACAAGATGAAGATATTCTCACTATTATCTGCAGAATGTGCCAAGGTGCACAACAGTGCTGGCATTACAAGCTGTGTCCTGTACACTTTTTTAAAATCTTCTTTCAGTTTCTGAGTCTGTTAAATTGTGGAAGAAGTAAAAATAATAGTAATATGTGCTATCAATAAGAGGTAAAAGCTGGGTGTGGTGGTGCACGCTTGTAATCCCTGCGCTTGGGAGGCTGAGACAGGAAGATCGCACGGATTCAAAGCCAGCCTCAGCTATGTAGTGAGGCTCTCAGCAATTTAGTGAGATGCTGTTTCCAAATAAAATATAACATAGGTCTGGGAGTATAGCCTTCAGGAAGAAAGCTTCTGGGTTCCACCCCCAGTACCACCAAATAAATAAATAAATAAATAAATAAATAAATAAATAAATAAATAAATGGTAAATATTTTAATGTCTAAATTGCCTTGTGCTTTTTTCATTTTCCCAAAATTTTATGTGCCTTTTCTCTATACCCTAGCACGTAGTAGGTGTTTGCTAAGTGTTCAGTTGGGTGAATCATAGGATTATAAAATCTTAGGGTTTGAGAGAATATAAAGGTCTCATATTTAAAGCAGCTATTCATGATTTACGAATAAATGAATCATTCCATTTTATTCTTACAACAACCCCTGGAAAGGAGGTGGCTTGGGGATTATGCCACCACCTGTTTTACAGAAAACATCAAACTACAGCTCTGGAATAGTTGCACTTAGCTAAGGTTATACCAAAATGCCTAGAAGAACACGCTGTACTACCCTATAGAATCCTACTTATCCCTGACCAGGCATTACCTTTCACACCGAATCATGGCATTTCTTAGCATTCATCACTAACATGTTTTGCCTAGAACTAGGAAGGTCCAAGTCAAGATTACTTTCTTACCTAAGGACGTGGCTAGGTTTCATATTATGTATGCTGTTCTGTAACATTTCTTGGGAAATGTGAATAAAGACATAGAGATAGAAATATATGAAGTATGAGATACATGAAATGCATGAAAAACAAATAAATATGAAATATGAGATATATAAAATACATAAAAATACTAATATGAATTCATTCTACCCTATCTTTCACTCCCAGCTTTGATAGCATAGCAAACTAGAATGTTCCTCACCTATGCACTGGAACCTGCATTGAAATCCTAGCCTCCTCAAATGTACAGTTGACACCCCCAACAATTCTGTGACTTGGAGCAAATTTTCTCACTTCTCTGAGCCTCTGACCCATGACCTTGGAAGAATCATGATACCTGCTAGGCATGTCTGTGGTCAAGATTACATAAAAGATAGAGTGGAATAAAGGAATCCTCCCAAGGGAACTATGCTATACCCCAGGTAAGGAATTCCCCTCCCCCCAAAAAATTACCTAGGAGTCAAATTTGAGAGGAAGACTAACCAAATTGCTAATGTCTCAAATAAGCAAATGGGGCTTCTTCTGAGGAATGCCCCCACCCACTCACCCACTGGAAGGTACCACTGTTAGCAGGAGATATGTTTTTGGAGAGGTCTTATAAGAGGGACCATTTTCTCACTGAGTCTGTATGATCAGATATGAAAAGCAGCTAACTGCAGGGCAGGAGTACAGGAGGATAAGGAATTTAGTGCCCATCTTTGGCTTCTTCAGCACCATATGCATTTCATCCCTGCTAAGGATGGAGCAGGGAAAGGGGTAACTATCTGGAGTGGAAAGATTTCCATGTGATCTTACAGCAAAGATGAGGGTCATGTACATGTAAAGTGTCTGAGGGACTATCAAGAAAGCTTATGTAGAAGTGTATCACTATGAATCTCACTATGATGTATAATTGCAATGTGGCAATAAAAAAATAAATTAAAAATAAAAATAAGTCAATTTGGGGGGAGAAAAGAAAGGCCAATGGCACTAATATTATCTTTCTTTGAACTAATTCAAATATATGTTCTCTGCTTTGTTCCTTAAAAGAGCATTAAGGATGGGGTCTAATTCCACTAACCTACTAGCACTGGACAGACCCTTGCTCAAATGTAGGTTTTAGTATGTACTCAGTAAAGTCCAATACACTTTTCCCACTTTAAGTCCCCACCCTCTCCCCTAAAAGACTTTAAGACTTATGCCCGTTTTGGATACACATACACACTCCTACTCACAAAGATCCATTTGTGTAATAGTATCTTCATACCCTCTCAGGTATCCGTGTACACGTGCATGCGCACGTGCGCATGCGCATGCGCACCCACCCACACACCTCCATTTACATTTCCAGATCGCATCTGTATCTTCTTCCACTGAGTGGGCATAAGATGGAGATGCTCCCCCAAACTATCCAGACAGAGAACATGTCAAATCAACTTTTAGGGTAAAGAGGTTCTCAGACTCTCTGCAGATAGCTTCTCCATTTTCACCCAAACCCCCACTCATTTCTCTTAGCCTTTGATTCTATCTTCCCCAATAAGCATCCAATTTTCTGCCATTTTTTTTTCAAAATGCTGAATGTCTGTCATAGGGAATTGGGACTGTAGTAAATATTTCCCGCACAGTTTTCATGAGAGATAATATTTTTAAACTACATTAAAAATAACCACATTTCTAAAATATCAACGTCTAACTACCTAGCCACCCTCCTTCAAAAGTAGACCACGATGTTGACTTTGATGTAGGAAAAGGAGCCCTAGATCAAGAGTCAGGGGGAACATTCAGTTACTAAGCAGCTAGGTGGCCTTGGGCAAGTCAGTGAGCATCTCCAAGCTCAAAAAACAACCAGCATAATTTATTATTATCATGTTTATCTAACAGGACTGTGGAGATACAGCCTTCATGTCTGCAGAGTCCTTGACTATTCTATGGAACTTCATGACCTCCAGGACACAGGCTCAGGCCCTGGTTTACAGCAGTTTAAAATAAAGCCTCCCTCCCCATCTCCTCCCCAGAGCTACTGAGGTCAGGGCTCAGGAAGGGAGTCTAAGCCAGTCTCCTTCTGTCTTATTTGAACCCCAGCCTAATTTTAGGCCCCTGATCCTGAGTTAGGAACACTGGGGGATGGGGAGGTTGTTACAGATTCTGCACCCTCCCCTGAGGATTGTCCTAGGTCCTGCCTCTGTGTAGCTATAGGGAGTAGCAAAAAATCTGCAAAGCCCCACAGTGTGCAGAAACTACCCTAGGCTCCCTGGCCCCAATGGTAATTCCAGAAATTAAATATTTCCTGCTGGCACTCTAAGGCCTCCTTGCCCTCCCTCTCCTTGTGCCCTACACTTGGAGTAATCTCAACCCCTTCACTTGCCCTTCATCAGGCCCCTGGTGCCTGCCCCTGCACTGCCTCTTGGTGACTCTCCTGTTCTGGCCAGGGAATAAGCGAGGCTGCTGACCCACTAATGAGTCTGGCATCACTTCTGTGGCTAGTCCGAAGCTGAGTGAGCTACAGATGTTATGAATGTTCCTCTTGGCTGTGTAGATTCCCCCACTCCCTGTAACGCTTTCTGCAGTGGGGTGGGGGCTGATTCATAGCAATTTTCTACACAACAGCCAGCTCAGTATCTTATGCATATCTGTTTGCTGAATTCCTGGGCTACACCCACTCTTTTTCATTGTACCCCAAAATCTCTGTTCCCTTTATTCAAAACCCTTCAAGATTCAGCTCAAGGTTTTCATCTTTCTTCTGCTTGAATTACCCCTCCACAGGCCTTGTCACACAATCTCAGATTACAAGTGAAGGAAAGGCAGAAGTGGAAGTTTGGATAAATAAGAAATTTATCCACAGACACAATGCTAATTAATCCCAGAGTCAAGATGAAGACCCAGATCTCCTGGATCCCAGATCAGCATGATTTTTGCTATGCCATATGGTTTCCTTTATAGTTGACCTGGGACATCCTTTGTTGGCCCTTCTCACACAAGATAGGGCAAGGGATAGTCCCATCTACTCCTTGCCTCTGCTTTACTGCTCCTTGTTGCCTGTTCTTGTTTGGGGCCTCTGCTCTTACAAATTCAGAGATAAAAAGGTCATTTTTTTTCAAAGTTCAGCGAGCAGCAAGAGCAAAGAGCAGTTGACTTCACAAAGTCCTTAGTAACTTCCCCCTAACTTTCTCTCCCCCACAAACTACTATCATCTTCATTTTTTTGTCTTCTATGCATATCTAGACACTGGATGATGTCCAAAGGCTCTCCTTTAAAAACTTCTTCTCAAACTACCCTCTTATAATCTTCAGCCTGTCAGTCATATGCACACATCACCAATCAAGCAGAAGCACATTATTTGCAAGAGCTCAATATTCTCATCTGATGCAACAAAGGCAATATGGGGCCAAAAATACAAGATCTCAAGTAAAGGAAATTTCAAGTACAAATTATTTTCTATCCCAGTTGGATTTCTTCCTCTCTTAGGTCAAGGAAATAGACAAAGGAAGGGTGTTGTCAAAGAGGGACAAAAATGAAGAAGAGGAGATGAGATTCAAGAATATCGAAGACTGTATGAGTCCAAATAGAGGGAAAAGGAAAGAAAGAGATGATATATAGAGGACTGCTGCAGGCTCAGGCATACATAGCTATTGTGGAGGCCCAGAAAAAACATGAGCATTTTCCCCAAAAGCTCAGAAGGACCTACACTGAAAATAGAATCCAGAATCTCAGTGGCAAGTTTCTCTTAGAGAGAGATCTGGCTCTGAAGGCAGCACTGGTGGCACTGTTTTGAATATAATACTAGCCACTCACCACCTTTGCTACCACCAGAATGTCCTTGCTTTTTCCCCTTCTCCACTCCCCTAGGAATTAAATAAATCTTACCCCACACAGGAATATGATTTGAATGCTCAGGATGGGTTCTCCTTCCATCAAAGGAGAGGATCTCTCTCCTCCTGCTGGAAATGGGCTGGGTGCTGGCCCTTTATAACATTCTGTAGCACCATATCAGAACAGGGGGAGAAAGGGAAGGAGCAGAAGTTTGAGGCTGATCCAATTTATCCCTGGCATTTTTCTGTTTCTTTCTCTCTCTCTCTCATCAGATATTTTCTGCAACTCCTTCTTCTAGTCCTGGCAGCTATGCTCCCACCCCTTACTGCAACTTTATGTAGGCAATTTCTTCCACCTCCCAACAAGAAATTGATATTTGGGTGCACTGTCCTAGTGGTGAAATTTTAAAGTAGAAGTTTAGAATGACATACTAGGGAAAGATTTAAGTTGTGAAAGCGAGTGTGTCACGTAAGTTAGAAGAAAAATCCACCCACGTAGCCAGCAATGTATTAGTGTTAGGGTCAGATGGAAGCATTATTTAAACCTGAGTGCCCAGGGAGCCAATTTAGGTAGAGGGCTGGTAAATTGCCAGCTTAGATTATGGTGATTGCCTTGGTCATATAAATACATAAATTTAGCATTATGTATTATAGCATATTAGAGAGCTGGTACATCACTGAATGTCACTAAGCCTCAGTTTTCTCATCTGCAAAATAGAGAAATAAATGCTCACTCTCATAGCATTGTAAAGAAGAGTGTGTGATATAGCAGGTGAACTATTGAGCACATACTTGCTTGCTACTGGAGCCCAAAGAGGAAAAAAAGCTTGCCCAGAGTGAAAAGCAGATTTAGGATAATAACCAGGGTTTGCCAAACACTCTAGACCACATAAGAGGTGCTCTCGGCTCTACATTCTCTTCTAATAAGGCTGCCAGGGCAGTCCTTAGGGACTGGGTGTGTAGGAGGTGGGTTAGGAGCTGAATGTATGCATCTGAATACAGATACTCTATCACTTAGTCCCAGACTCAAGGGACTAAGGCTCAGGCTCTTGCCTCATCCTCTAGTCTCATCATCACTCAGGTAATCTCCCCATGCCATCTTGGACTGATTCATTGCTGTTTTAGCAAAATCTCAGCTGCCCAACTCTGAGGTAATGACTCACCCTTTAGCTGACCAGGGCCCCTGCCCTCCAGGAAAAAGGCTTTCTTCTTAATTGACTGCAGAAGTCTCCGCTGCATTAAAACAATGCTCTTTCAGGCAGGCTTAGAGCTGCAGAACTTTAGGAGGAATGGAATGGTCCCTTATCCAAAGCCACTGCTCTTCATCTCCACAGGGCTTAGTGTGCCACTATTGGAGTCCCCTCTCTAAGCCCCTTGTAATTCCTCACATCCGACTAGTCTCAGTGTTCCGAAGGGGTTTCACCCAGAATATTCTTTGCTGTATTATAGAGACTGTGTTGTGTGCCTGGCACTGGTAGGACCTAAGGTAACGGGAATCGAATCATCCCAAATGCCCAATGAGCATTTACTATGAGTTTTCAAATATTAACATGGCACCTTGGTAAAGGGGGTGTGCAACAGTGGAAGGTCCCACCACAACTCCATGGATTTGAATTTTGACCTAGAATTTCTTGTGGTCAGAGTGACACCATTAAATAAAACACTGTGCAGGTGTTTCCCTTAAACACAGCACGCTGCATAAGAAATCCAATGTTAACTGAATCCATTGCTCATCCTCTGCCTTTCTGTCCTGGCTTGGGGGTATCAGCTGGTGGCCAAGTCCCCCTGATCCCATCTTCCCAAAACTCCATTATCTTTTTTATGGAGGGGAGGGGAAGTAACTAGGATAAGTACTTTGAATATGCTACTTCCTTTAAACCTCACAACTGCTCTTCGATTTAAGCCAATGACTTGCCAAGGTAGTCAGCTACAAAGTGGCAGAGCTGGATTCCAACTTCTGTGAAGCTTGAGTACTTTGCACTGTACTTGATTCAAGGTGCTCCATTCAAAGCAGGGAGGGGAGGACCTCCTATTCCTCCATCTTCTTTTCCCCGTGATCAATCTACATAGAAAGGACTAAAGTGGAGGACAGAAGCCAAATATGGCTGCAGAGCATTCTGGAGTTACTCCCTGTAGCCTGCTTAAGGTGTGGGAGGGGACCTCAGAGTTTCCCCCAGTAACCTGCTTACTGTGGGAGAGGATCTTACTGCCAGTGGTGTGGTGCTAAGCACCTTCATTCAGTCACTCTGACGCCTCCTGCAGCTGATGGCTCCTGGTCCAGGGCTGAGGCTCTTGCAGAAGGCTTGTGTGTAAAGAAAAAAACTGCCCTAAAGCAGCCACAGGCCTGTGCTAGATTTCAGATAGCCCTTCTAGATTTGGTGACGTTAAGAGGGTTGGAGGAACTTCTGTGGTGTCCTACTATGTGCCCAGCACGGAGTCAGCTATTTATAGTAGCCATTGTGTTTTAGCTAGAAATTTTGCTGCTGTGTAAAATAGTGAGCTCTTTATTAAGAGAAGTCTTCAAACTATACTAGAACAGTCTTCGCAAAAAGCTTGTATTAAGATAGCACCTTACTTTTTAAAACCAATAAAGTCCCACACTCCTTAACAGTTGCAGGCTCTCTGGGGTAGGGGAGGGAATAAAAGCTCTTGGGGCCAGGGCAGGAAGGGGGAAGGCTACGGAGGTCAAGGGGCTGGAGGAGGAAGCGAGGAGGAGGAGCCTCCGGCAGGGTCTACTGTAATCTGAGTCAGGGTCCCTGCCGAGTCCTTACGCCTGCCCGCTGCCTCCCGGTCCTTGCTGTTTTCCTGGGTTCGAACTGGACCCTATCTGGACCCAACTCGCTCCCTTTGCCTAGAAATAGGGAACTGAGGTGCAACACTCCAGGTCAAAGGGAAAAGAACGTCTGTGCCCGCTCCACCCTGCCTGCTCATCCTCCCTCCTTTCTTCCGCGCCTCCATTCCTCGCCCCCTTCTCTTCCGCCCAGAGAGAAGGCGGGGGCGAGCTGTGTGTGTATGTATGTATGCATGTACGCGTGTGTGTGCGCGCGCGCGCGGGTGCGGTATGTCTGTGTGTGTGTTCAGTGTGTGGACGGGTGTGTTTTGGGGTGTGTGTGCGGTGCATATTTTAGCCTAAGTGCTTGGTGTGAGGTGAATTTGGCGTGGGCTTTAACATAAAGCATGTGTTTGTGTGTGCATGCTCGTAGGTTGTAGGTTGTATGTTTCTGCCCGATTATAGTGTGACTATGAGGGTGCGGTTTGGATGTGAGTGTGTTCGATGTGTGTTTCTGCCGGGTTTTCTGATCGTGCTGTGGTGATTGTATATAGGTATGAAACGTGTGTGTTTGTTTAAGCGTGTGTGCATATGTGTATTTGAAGGGTGCTTACCCCGAAGTTCAGTGTCAGTTTGGGCTTACAGGTGGTGTTTGTTGTGTAGGTGTGTGTGTTGTTTGTGAGCAAGATATTTCTATAACTATCCGTAAGGTGTGTGTATTCAAAGGCGTATGCATATGAGGATTTCCTGTGTCTTTTGATTGATATGCTCAGGTGTGTGATGTGGACACATGTGGACGACTAGTACAGTGCGTCCCCTGGAGAGTGATGCCGTGAGTGTATGGGTGCAGTGTGTGAAAAGAACCCAGGTTATCTTGTGCACGTTTGGGGGAGGGGTGGGTGGAACATTGCTGCAGGATTGGGGCAAGGTAGAGGCGGCAACCCCGGCAGGGGGCCCCTGGCTGGCTGGATCTCCTTTCTTCGGTGGAGGTCCGCCCCGCCCACTGCTGTGTGCCCTGCAAGTTCGCTGGGGCAGGGTGTGAACTTACCTGACTGCTTAGAGGAACGAAGAGGAGGGCGCCGCATGGCCAGGTAGGGCGCAAAGCGCGGTACAAGGGCTGGTGGGAGTAAGCTGGAAAGATTTTTGGTCACTGATCCTGTGCCACCACCATCACCCAGACAGGAGGTCCCAGTTTGTGCCCAGCTGAACCCAATTATTTGTTCAAGGCCTGCCTGACACCTCCTTGACCTTGCATGTGACAGCCCTTTCTTTCTGGGTCTCATGACAAACTCCTAGTTATTTTTTAAGCCTTACCTCCAGAGTCACAAAACTTTCTCTGCTTTTCTGTACCCCTCTTTCCCAGTTGAGAGCTTCCTCTTTGAGGCACTACAATTCTACTCTTCAAACTTCTCTTGACACAAGCATGCATAACTGCAATTATTTGACCCTCTGCATATTTCTGAGCTGCTGTACAGAATGCCTGGTATATAGTAAGAATAATACTAGCAATCAGTATTATAATGATATCATTTATTAAACACTTACTGTGTACCAGACATTATCTCCTTGAGTCCACACAAAGAGGCTAGGAGGTCCATATAGCTATAATTGCCACTATTTCACACTTCATACATCAAAGCAGTTAAGTGATTTATCCAGAGTCACACAGACCATAGGAGGTAGAGCTGGTATTTGAACTCCAGTCGGCCAAGTTCCTACATCTTTCTCTGGACCAAAAACTAAGAGTCCTCTGATTTGGGCTAGACACTAAAGTCTCTATCAAATAGTATAATTTCCCAATAAATCTTTCTTTTGAGTTTACTGACAGCACCAAGAGTACTTAGTATAATTAGTTTGTCTCCCAGACAGTTGATACCTTCTCTACCTAATTACCTGTTTTGTGGACACCTGAAAATTTTTAATTACTCTAGTCACAGAAGCGCCTCTTTGGTTGGAGTTCTGGGAGCTCCTTAGGCTGGTGCTGAAAGAAAGAGCCGAGAATGAGCATTTTCTACTCATGGGATAGTGGGATTGGGGAAAGAGGGGGAAGGAGGTAAGGGGTCAGAATGGGGTAATGGAATGATTTTGAAGTGCTCCATTTTTACAGTATCCCCACCAGAAGTTGTTATGCGGTTAAATTTTAAATTTCACCTTAGCAAAAAGTAGCAGAGTCCCCCCTCCTAAAAGATTACTGAATGGGCTCCATTTTCTATTATTCATGATGAGGAGGCACCATGCCTATTTAGTGAGGCTTGTGCTGCTCAAATGCCTTCTAAGCAGTCTCATCTGAGAAAATCAAATTAAAAGAATACATTGCATTTTGGGGAACATGTTTATAGGGGCATGGTTGTCAGCACAGTCACAGCAAAAGCATCTCTGGCGTTGCTGGCTCCTAACTCAACCCCACAGGGAACCCTCCTAGACTGCTGCAAAGAGGTCAGGGGGTGGAGAGGGACAGTTCAACAGTGGTGAGTCACTTTGCCACTTTTCAGGGGGAAAGTGAGAAGCGCAGTTTAAATTGCCACTGTTATTATTGTGCCCTTTCAATTGGCACAAATGAGCCTTGCGTGTAGATGAAAAGCAGTTGGAACATCCATAAAACTTCTCCCCAGCTGGACCTGGGTCAGCACCTCATCCTGGGTGGGGAGGAAAAGCATTGCTTAAAGCATTATGTAGCCAGAAAGTCTCCTTTTGGGGGAGGAAAGAAGGCTAGAGAGGTTAGTGTAAGTTGTGCAGAGCACAGACTACCTGAAATGGCTGGTTGCATCACCCTTAATTCTGTGTAAGGAGTTCATGAAAACTGGAATCTTCTCTCTCAGCATCTGGTCTCAGGCACTCAGCACTACCCAGGACATTCCCACACCTCCTCACTCTCCTGAGAATACACCAGCTATACTTCCATGCGCCTGCAGCTGCTCAGGTGAAGCCTCTTTTTTCTTCAAAGCTTTTCTCCCTGTCTCTTACTCCCAACACACACACACACACACACACACACACACACACACACACACACAGCATTGGACTACCTGTCTAAATCCTGGTAAATCCCACTCTAGCTCAATGCTTCTGGCCTGTGAAACAGGGACAAACATTGGAGAAGCCAAATGTTCCAGGCTATAGCTCCTAAGATATACAGTAGTCCTGGGCCAGGATATTAATATAATGTAAGACAATTTTCACCCCAACCCCTCCTCCAGACCCATATAAATTGTGGAATAGAGTCTGGCACTGTGGTGCACACTAGTAATCCTAGTACTTGGGAAGCTGAGACAGGAGGATGACAGGTTCAAGGCCAGTACACAGTAACCACATGTGACCCTGTTTCAAAATAAGAAATAAAAAAGGCTGGGGGTGTAGCTTAGAGGTTCAATTCCCAATACCACAAAACTAAAAATAGATGATGGAATAGAAGGAGCAACCAGAACCAGTGTCAATATTGCTGCCACCATAGGATGGACACACACACACACACACACACACACACACACACACACTTTCCTAGGAGCTTTAAATCTTTAAATCGCCGCCTTCTTTGAAGTTGAGGAAATGTGTTCCTATAATGTGATGATTATATAGGGAGTTGCAAAGGTGGAAAGTGCCTTAATAACTCCCTATTACTGCAATATGAACAGAGATTTGCTTGTTTGCATCTTACATACTAGAATCTATAGAGCCAGGACACCAAAATGTGAATTTTATTGAAAGGGATTTTGTTTTCCCTTTAAGAGTAAAGCTCCATAAAAATCAAAGGTTTTGTCTTTTTCTTGATAAGAGGATTGAAAAATACCATAGGATTTGGAGTGAGACAGCTTTGAGATGTTATACCAGCTCCACTGCTTACTTGCTGTGTAATCTTGAAAAGATTTCTTCACCTTTCTGAGTGTCAGTTTTCTCAACTGTAAAATGGAGATGTTTAATGCCTATCTAGAAATGGCTGAGATTACTAAAAATGTTAAACCATAGAAAGTGTCAGCCAAGCCGGGCATGGTGGTGCACGCTTGTAATCCCAGCATTTGGGAGGCTGAAACCGCCTCGAGGATGACGGTTTGCGGACAGCCTCAGCTACTTAGTGAGGCTCTCTGCAACTCAGTGAGACCCTGTTTCAAAATAAAGTAATAAAAAAATAGGGCAGGGGGGTGTAGCTTGGAGGTCAAATGCCCCTGGGTTCCATCCCCAGACCCGCAAAAAAAAAAAAAAAAAAAGTGTCAGCTAAATGTCTAACACACATAGTAAATGTTCATGAAAAGGTTAGTTAATCCCCTTCCCATCTTCCCTGTTCTCATTTACCCCAGAGTATCTTAATCAGAGTCATCAACAAGTGGAACTGAATAAGCTAGCAATTTTCCTCATTACTGGTTTGTCTGACACTCTTGAAATAGTCTCTCTTCTTTTAGGATGATGTTTTGATCAGCCTAATGCAGCCCCGGAAGAACTAGACCTTAAGTCCAATTCTCACTCTGCAGTTTCTCTTGATAGTGTTAATGAGACCACAGTTTCGGATGTAATATTCTACACAGGAAAGTCAGAAACTTTCTGCTCAATGCCCTGACCTTCTCTCACCCCAAGTACAGACCCAGTCCCAATCCTGCCTCCTAAAGATGTGCCATTATGTTCAAGAAAATGAGAGTGACTAATTTTTGCCAAATTTCCCCTATAAATTTTATGTTTTGTTTTCTCCCCTGGCTTCTGCCCTTAAAATCACAAAGGCTTCACAAGGCAACCCAGCTTCTGGCAGTCATGGAGGCTGGGAGGTAGATGAGATAATATAGGGAGAGATGATAATTCTGAGATACACTATACAACATCTAAAGTGTATCTTGGATGAGTTCTCATTTATTTGTTCCCAGCTAAAGGAAAATCAAATCTACCCTTTGTCACTATCCATGTGAGAGAAGCCCCCAGCCTTTGTCCCTTGCTCCCTGATGCTGTTGCTTCCCTCTAGAGACAAAAGTAGTTCATTACAAGCCAAAGCCTCATTTGAGCTGGCCACAGCAGGAAAGGTCAAGTAGTTGAGTGTGGGGAGGGCGGGGTGGATATAATCCCAGCGAGGGATGCATAGACTACAGAGTAGAAAAGTACAGAGACTCAATAAAGGAAAGGCTCTGAGCGCTCATCCTTCAGATTTTCCCAGTTTCTGAAGGATGCTTCTAATTTCTCCCCTTCAGTCCTCCCTCCTACTCATCCTGCATGCTGCTCCCTTCCCAGCTTACCCTCAGCTCCACTCTGCAAGATAATAGGTTGTTGAGTTCTGAGGATTTCGAAATTTAGAAAAACTTAGGCTCCTATCTTTGTCTGTTTCTGAGAATGTCCAAGAGCCTTACTTTGAACCGACAACAGGAGGGACAGGGATGAAGGGTTAGCTTTATAGCACAGAGAATAGCTACACCAGGAGTTCAGGCTAACCTCTAACTGCTTAATAGGGCTCCTTAATAAGCAGGGACCTACCGGCTGCTGGGTATTGGGTTCCCATCTCAAGGAAGCCTCATGGTTTCTCAAGAGGTGTGTCTGAGATTTCACAGTAGCTGCCAAGGCTCATCAAACATGCCATCTACCTACTTCTGATGATACATGTGAGAACAAATGATACTGCCAAAGGGAAACAGAAATCATTTCCTGGTGACTCATAGCCCCAGCTATGAGGACACAGGTGGTGTTTGTGGTGCATTTTCCACTTGAAATATGCACTTTTCCACAGAAAGAAATCTGTAAGCTATCAAATAGGTCAAAGATCAGAATTTGGACCCCAACCACCTGTGTTGACTACCTAGTAAATTTCTGCTGTATGTCAGCATAGTGCTAGGAGATTTGCAAATGTTATCTATTTTAATCTCACTAATTTTGAAGTCAAACAAAAAGGAATTGTATTCCTTACTAACAGCCACTATGTGAAGGTAAGTTACAGAACTTCTCTTTTTCTTTAAAATAGAGATAATATGATCTTAGAACATTGTTACTATGATAAAACGAAATAGTTTATGTAAAGCAACTGGTATTTGGAAATAGTAAATATTTGATGAAAAAATTAAACCTATTTTTATACCTAAACCATCGAAGGCATTTAATATAATGACATCAACAACAATGCTAAAATAACTATTATTACTATTTATAACCCAGCAATGTAGACATCATTATATCATTTCAAGAGAGGGTAAGTAACATGCTCACAACAACATTATAAGAGTAGGCCTGTGATTCCAACTAGCTGTGCCTCTTCCAGAATTAGGGGACACTGATCATTGGTCTGATGTAGCCAATACATTAAAATTAAAACACAAAGAAAAAATGCCTTAAATTATATATAGTAAAATACTACATCATTGTATAGATTGGTTGCATATCATAGATCTTCGACTAGCTTTTTAAAAACACTGATAAATCTTAAGACTAATTTAAGAACAAACTTTATACATATTTGAGAAAACAGCAAAATAACTATTATCTCACTACCACATTAGAATTTCTAACTTTATCTTATCGCTGAAGTTTCTTCTAGTCTTTCAAAAGTGCCTGTTAGACATAGTTTGAATCAGAGTATTTTGCAGTTTATTAAGTATTCTTCATAGCCTCAATTTGGATGGTTGTATACTATTTGACAAGTGGATATATCATAGAGTTTATTTAACCATACCACTATTGTTGGATATTTAGGTTGTCTTAGTAGGTAAGTGTGAAAACAAAGGAATGATGTTGCTTTCACCACTGCAATAATCACCCTTAGGGACCTAGTGTCCATTTCTATCAATGCTCAATGTGCTTTCTGTCATTTGATATTTAAGCTTGATGAATGTCAGCTCTATTGCTGGAGCCTGAGGTAAATTTACAAAAGGATTATTTTCTGAGAGTTTTCATCACACATATTCTGCATTTCATCCTCGTGATGGGAAAAGTGTGGTCTAACCTGGCAACCTAAGCTCTAGAGCATCATAATTTTTTCCTATGGAGAAATGTCTTCAGGCGCAAACAAGTAATTTACCAAGGAACTCTGAGAAGGCCCACCATTGGTGAATGGGGGTCCCTGTCTAATCCCCAACTAGGGATTGGGGTATCTCATTGACAATCTTGCCCTAGCTCTGGAAAATGATCCTGTTGCAGCTCATCCAGGCCTGGCCTTGGCCAATCGATTGGGTACTGTCTCCAAGAAAAGATCAAATTTGTATGTAAAGTGGGCCCCAGGGTCCCTTCAGCCTTAGAGTTTTGGCTGCTTTACAGAAGTTCAATTGTTTGGGACCAAATTCAGTGCCAAGAGTGTACTAGGAAGAGAATTTCAAGTGGGTCAATCATGCTCTCCCTTTCCCTGGGAAAGAAGGTCTTTTGGGGCCCCCATTCCTCCCAGACCTCAATGAAGTTTTACCCATTGCCATTGTCACCCTCAAAAGATTGCTCTGACATACCAACCTCATCCTAGACAAGGGTAATGGGAATGGAAGATAATTTAGAATACTTCTCCCATTCTTCTCAATTGACAACCAGTTACCCCCAGGGGAGGATTTCTAAAAAGCATTTGAAGAGAGGCACCAAGGACAATTATAGCCCTACAGAATATCAATAGTTACCCACAAAGTTATCTTTCATGCCACACAGTATTTTTTGGGGGGTACATTGAAGTGGGTTCTTACTTGGTCAAACATTATATCCAAAGATCAATTGTTTCAAAGTGTTGTGTTACATAAGCGAGAACCTACATGTAAAAGACTAAACACTGCATTTTAGCAGTATTTTACATATATTAAGTGCTACTGTGTAAGTAATAAAGCTTGCATAGGCAGTGCTATCTGTGAAATTATGTAAGGGGAAAGGCCTCTTCAGACTTAAAGTGCAGCAGCAGCAACAAATATAAGGTCCTATGTTTGTGTTCAAATGCTAACTCTATACAGAATGGAGACTCCAAAAATAACTCGGGTTTATTTTATTTTAAAAAGTATCTTTACTTGAAAGTAATCCAATATTAAATAAAATATTTGTGTAAACTCTGTGGCATATGCATAATATAATTTGTGAATGGTACATACATGTGTATGTGAGTATATTTTGTTGTATGTGAAAACTAAATGATGCATGTGATATGTACATATGTGCTCATGGCTTTGTGTGTGGGCCTGAATGAGTGTGGGGTGTGTATGTACGGATATATTAATGGCTAGGCTATATATGTGGGTCCCTTGGGTGTGGTGTGGACTTCCAAAAGAGGGTAAGTCAGCCATCCAGTACTATATTTGTAGAGGCACAGATGGAAATCCTCCTTGACCAGGTCATTGGGCATTTATAACTTGGAGCATGTTCAAAGAAAAGCAGCTAGATATGGTTAGGGGCCTTGTAGCCATGTCACATTTTAAACCGAAGAAGGGACTGGGAAGATTTGGATTGGGTAAGAGATGAGCAGAGGATGAGAACATGGAGAGGGCTGGCAGCACTCCCTTGGAAGGGTGATTATAAAGACCCGTGCCAAGGCCAGAAGGTAAAAGCTCTCCAGACACAGATTGGGGCTCAGTTTAAGGAAAAGCCTTCAAGTTCTAAGAGACATTGCTGTCTTTAGACTGTAGCATGCTTCCTTATGTGAAACTGACTCCCTGTCATGGGGTTATTCATAAAGGAGCCTTCATGTCCTTAATGTCTTTGGAGTTACACACAGCAACCTTGTAGGCCAGGCAAGGGTGGAATGGTTGAGTGTATAAACCCTGAAATGGCATATTATAAAACTCCTTTATTTCTTAAATCAGGATCACATAAACTTTAAAAATACACAAAAGAGAAGTCAAAGCCAGGCATGGTGGTGCATCCCTGTAATTTCAGCTATTCAGGAGACTGAGGAAGGAGGATTGCAAGTTTGAGGCCAACCTGAGTAACTTAGTAAGATTCTATCCCATCTTTTTAAGAGGGCTTGGAATGTAACTTAGTGGTAGGGCACCCCCAGCTTTGATCCGAGTACCACAGAAACAGTACACGAGAAAAAAACATCAAACTCTCTATGCACATGTATGGAGATCTCTTTCCTTTTCAGAGAGCCTATGGCCTGCCAGAAATGGTTTTTGACCTGGCCAAGCATGCTGTGGTCTCTTAGCAAAAGCTCAGACTCTTCGGTCAGTTCTCAGCAGAGTACTGGGGTTGGCAAGAAAGAAAATAGGGTTCCTGCTGAATTAAGTTACTGAGTCTCCTCCCCTCCCCTGCCTGTGAGGGGGCAGAGGAAAGAGAAGTCAACCCTAGGTTTGATCTATGGCTGGTGACCAATGACGCACTCTCACTAATATAGATTTTGGAGGTGGAGACTATGGAAAAACAGGTGGCTGTGGGGGCAGGTGGTGCCCTGAAGGATGGGGCCTGTCAAGGGGAAATGAAGGACAATGTGTGTCGGGGGGGGGGGGTCCTAGATAATGTTAAAAAGAAAATATTCATCTCCTGAAACTTTAAAGAGAAAAAATACTCTTTCCAAAATTGACTTTATAGAAGCAGTTTCAAGAAAGGGGTGAAATGTGACCCATACACACTCATGCTATGATCTTTGCATATTTATATTCTCAATTTCCCAGGGATGGGAGAATTAAGTAATGATCTTAAGTACCCAAGGAAAGACAGACAAAACCTCCCAAACCTGTGCTACTGGGCAGTTTGGGACAGTGAGCAGTTAGCAGAACCTAAGCTGTCCCAGATTTGCTGCCAACTCTGTGGGTGACCTTGGGCAGGGCTTTCAAATCTCTGGGCTTCAATGTCATCCTTAAATGGTGAGGGAGGTTGAATTTGAAGACTCTAAGGGGCCCATGCTACTATTCTGTAGTAGAGATTAGGAATAGGGCATAAGCTTCGAGGCAAAAGGAACCCCCATCTCCTTATTCAGGGACCTTGGGCCCTGGAACATTTATTCTTGGACCTTTAGAGCCCGTGGTTGCAAGATAGCCCTCCTGCACCTCTGGCCCCAAGGTTCTGGCTGTCCCCGCCAGAAGTTGAGCCAGAAACTCTGCCCCCGCACTCGCCCAGGGTCCTGCAGAACCATTAGCGCGATTGCTCTTGGTTCCCGGCAATGCAGCAATGCTGGTGATTTATGCGGGCCCTCGACGGGGCAGTCCCCCGGGCCAGGAACAATTAGCTAAAAGCTAGTGGGAAGGGAGGCAGGGGGTAGGGAGCCAAGCCCCAGGGCAGGGTGCTCAGCGGAGGCTGCAGCCACCCGCTGCCCCCAGACCCCCAATTCGGTGGGCCCCACTTACCACGCCGGGGGCGGGGCTCAAAGGCCGACGCGAAAAGGCAGTCCAGTATCCACGCCATGACCCGCGCCTAGTGCCCGGCAGCTTCTCAGCTAACCTCCAGCGGTTCCCCGCACTGCCCGCTCTAAGTAGACCCCGGTGACCACGCCCTGGGCCGCACACAGCACCCAGATCGGAGTGTCTTGGTCACCGGACACCTCGAGCCTGTCACGAAGGGGCAGGGCCTCAGGGGAGCCCCCCCTTCCGCGGGAGGGGAAGGCTGCTGGTCCCAGAGCCCCTTCCCCCACACCGAGGGAGGCCAAGACACCACTCCAGTCCTGAGAAGCTCTCACTCAGAGGATGGGACCTTGCTCCTTCCCCAAGGAGTCCAGAATCTGAGGGGAGACACCAGATTGGCCCCGGTGAGCCCCAAATCTCAGAGGGAGGCGAGTTCCCTGCCCTTCCCCCCAGGGACCCTTATTTAAGCGCACAGAAGCAAACCAAAAGATACAATATGAGGGCAAAGTGGTGCACCTGTCCCTGGGATCCTCGGATTTGAGGATGATTCCAGTCCTGGGAACCCTCCTCCGCCCTCTTTAGCAGAGATGTCATCTCAGCCCTCAAGATATCAGTGGAAGCAGCACTTGCCTCAGGAGCCCTGAATCTAAGGGGAGGTGCCATCTCACACCTTGGGAACCTTGCCACCCCACCCCCAACCTCATTTTAGTACCTGCATCACCTCAGCCATGGTAGCTCCAAGTCCAGTTTTAAGGTACTGCTCCTTTCTAGAGGACCAAGAATGTGAGGAGGAGAAATTATTTTTGCCAGGGGAGGAGCCCCGAATCTCAGTCATTTTATCTCCAGTGCTCTGAAAGTATCTCAGGGAAGGCAGAATGCACTTCTTTCTTTGTTTTGAGGTAGCTGATCCCCCTCTGAGTTAGAAAAACCGCAGTGTAAAGTACGCAGAACTGCAGGGTGCTTCCAGTTGCTGTCGGTTTACAGATTCTCGGGCCTATTCCCTGCTTGGAGCACTGGCATAGAAGGGGCACTAACATTTATTTTTAGAAAGAATTTGATATTCGATATTTGATATTTCAATGGGGGGTGGTACTGTGTTGGATTTCCTTAGAGTTTTTTCAGGGCTTCGTATTTTAAATTTTAATTTCACATAGGGGCGCACACTGCAGTGATTTCAGTGTCCAGGACTCTGATGGTTGTATAACAACCCTGCCCCCAAATCTTGGGGTAGAAGTAGCCACCAGAGATGGACTGTGAGCAGGAGGGGCTTCTAAAGAAGATTTCCCTTTTCTCTTCAAGCCCTGGAGGCCAATTTAATTTGTCCCCCAATTCTCAAATTGGCAGTTCTACAGACGACTCTGTGCTTTGTTTTTCTCTACTGGGAAAATGGAACTCTGTCAATCAAAATGCTAGTAAGGAGGTAGAAATGAATATGGAAAAATCTTCTTCCAACAGCTCGATTTCAGACCCAAGGAGTGGAACTGCAATCACAGTTCCTTTGGGGAGAATAGTTATTACATTTGCTTTGCTAACCACTGATATTAGCATTAACGTGAAAAGCGGGGTGCATAAAATGGAAAAATTGCCTGTACTTTGCCATGCAAGTCTTAGCAAAGTAGAGCTAGAGCCAGAGTTTAAAGGGCTTCCACTAATTTTCCTTCCTTTCTGGAAACATGGTACCCTTCTGCCTTGGCATCAATTTCTAAATCATTTTCTGTTTTCGCTGTTTTCTAAAAGCAATTAAAGAGCATAAACATTCACCAGACAAGCTTTTACCAGTTTCTACTGTACAAATACCCAGTCATCCAAGCCAAACAAGCCTTACATCTAGAAATGTCTAGCTTCAGAATCTGGATATTGAAATCTCAGCCTAAGCTCTCCCCAAGAGCTTATCCAACACTAGTTTTTGTAATAGCCTCAATGGATTCCGTCTTTTTCCAAGTGAAGGAGCTCAACTTGGCAATCTCATGCCACAAAGGCTAGAATTGCCGCATCCAATGAGTTTCCTTACTTCCAGAGTAACTCTATCTGAAAGATATTCTTCTTTGTTGCCTTTGTTCTCAAAAGATGTGATGTAATAAGAGAACAAATCAAAGGATGCTCACATACCTAGATTAGAAGCCAGCACCTAGTTACTTCATTTTAAGTTAAAATACTCTTATCTTCTTAACTAAAAGTTTGTTCTTAATTTTATCATTTCAGGAATGATATAAATTTTAAACTAAAAGCAAAGAAAAAGAATGTACTACTTAAAAATAGGAGAAAACATTTGATAGTAAACATCTATAATTTCCCCTTCCCATAGATAATCTAAGTAAACTTCCTGGTATGTACCTACTGTGGCCTCTTCTCTCTTCTTTTCTTATTGTAATATACCCATCTACACATTTAGTTGAATAATGCCATCATATATAGCTCTTTAATCTGTTTTGTTCAGTTATGAACTTATAAATGTATTTCCATAAAAATAATATAGGGTTTGTTTTGTTGTTAAATATCTTGTGAACATCATTATTTTAATCAAGTAATCAGGTAATTGCAAAGAAGAAAGAAAAAAATGACACCACATTAATAACCAGTATTTATGTTAAGTGAACATAATTATAAATATTTTCTTATCTCTGACTCTGTTTATATAACCCAAACCTCTTTTAAATGGTTGCAAGCAATATTCCACTATATAATTCAGGTAACCTAACCAAATCTTCCTTCATGGATAATTAGTTTTATCCCAGTTTTTATTACTATGCACTAATATGTCTCTTTATATTTCATTGTGCATTTGTCTAATAAATTCCTTAGGCTAAAATTTAAAAAAAGAAGCCAATTATGCTATTTACTAGCTATGTAATATTAAAAAAGTTATATAATCTCTCAAAGGCTGTTTCTTCATATGGAAAATGAGGATATTAATAGTTGTGGACAATCTTTGGACAGGTTTCAGCATCTACTCTTTTGTAAAAAGTAGATGGCTAGAATTCTAAAAAAAAATAAAAGCAAGCACTGTGTGTTGCTATAATCCTACCAAATCAAATCTTCTGTTGAGGTAGGAGAATCACAAGTTTAAAGCCAGCCTGGGCAATTTAGCAAGACGTTGTCTCAAAATAGAAAATAAAGATGGATGCACCAAGTTCTGTGTTCATGAGGCTATAATGTATTAAATAGAAAACCAAAATGCCTGGGGACGTAGTGCAATGACAGAGCACTGCTGGGTTCAATCCCCACTACTGCCAAAAAAGAAAAATAATCCCAGCCAGGGATGGTAACCCCATTACACCTGTAATCCTAGTACTTGTAAGGCGAAAACAGGAGGATTGCAGATTCAAAGCTAGTCTCAAAAACTTAGCAAAGTCCTTCAACATCTTATTGAGACTCTTTCAAAATAAAAAAGATAGGCCTGGGGGTCTCCTCAGAGGTAAAATGCTCCTAGGTTCAACCTCCAGTACTCTCTCTCCCCCACCAAAAAAAGAAAAAAGTAAATCCTAAAAATATTGCCTCAGGAACGCTGAGGCCCTTCATAACTTAGTGAGACCTGGTTTCAAAATAAAAAATAAAATAAGGCTGAGGGTATAGTTTGGAGGTAGAATGCCCTGGGTCAGTCCCAACCCCCCTCCCCCACACACAAAGCAACCAAATTAACAGTTCTCTAACCTATTTTGCCACTATGTTACTTAGTATTAAGTCCCCTTTGAAAATCTTTATCAACTAAATGTCACACAGTAAGGGGATGCATTCATCAATCAGTCTATTAATTCATTCAACAAATATTTATTAAATGTGTCAGATATTGAGCTATGCAAATAATGTTGATTCACTGAATGAATTATTTTGCAGTTATTTAAAATATATAATTTGGAAGCTTATATGATAATCTGAAGTATACTTATAATGCTTTTAAATAAAAAAGTCAGGATACAAAATGTATGCACACTATAATACAGACAGTGCAAGTAAATAATATGACTATATATAGAAAAATGAAAAGCTAACTGGAGACACATCAGAATGCTAATCATGATTGTATTTAGGTAATATAATTAAAGGCAATTTTAACTGTTTTGCTATTTTCATATTTTTTAATTTTTCTTTAATAAACTTATTATTTTCTGGAGTTGGAAAATATTGCTTACAGAGAACAATCTCTAACTTTGTCTTTCTGACCAGAGGACTAGGGTAGATAGGGGAATGACTGGAGCCTGTAGGTTGGGATTATGCCAGTGGCACAGGACACTTGGTCCTGGATTTGGTGATGCAGAAAAAGCTGAGGAAGTTAGTCTGTGAGTGAAGGGTAGAACTCACTTTCTGTGCAGATAAGACCCCATAACCAACTACAGCAATTCCTTTCTAAGGATATAGGGGTCCCTAGCAACCCCTCATCAAAGCAGCCAGAAACCTACTAGGCTGGATCTGCAAACCCTCATCCCAAGGTGTGTACTGACAAGGGGCACATTAGGCATCTTCATCTTCACCCTCACAGTGCATAGTAGGAAGCTCGATGGCCAGCTATTTCTTAAGGATCTCTTACTCCAATAGCAGTTAAGAGCCAAGTACTCTGCTCCTAACTTCAGTTCTCATTTACTGTAAGGTCTTCAATTACAATGATGAAATCAATCTGGGGCTTATTGATCTTGAGGATGAAGGTTTCAGACCTTCCATTTCTTTTTCTCTCTTTTTTTCTTCATTTTTTGGCAAGGGTTAAGGGTATTGAGGTTGAACTCAGTACATCCTACCTTCGAGCTATACCCTGAAGCCTTGTTATTCTGAAATAGAATATCCAATTTGCTGAGGTCCTTGTTAAGTTGCTGAAGCTGGCCTAGAATCTGCAATCCACCTGTTTCAGCCTTCCAAGTACTTGGATTACAGACATGAGCCATTGCACCTGGCTTCTTTTGATTTTCTTGAAGCCCAGGAGTGCTTGGCACCTGAGCAAACAATTGCTAGAAATTCTAAGATTCAAACGCCCTTAAACCTTGTCATGGATCAGTGTTTCCTAAAGTATGGCTCATTGAACTAGATGTTTTAGGATCACTTGGGAGGTGCCATAACAGTGTATATTCCCTGCCCCACTCCAGTCCTACTGAATAAGAATCTCTTGGCATGTGTACCAGAAAACCACATTTTCAACGGGCTCCCTATCAGGGCTCCTATGCTTAGTAAAGTTAAAGAAACTCTAATATAGAGGACAGAAAACATTTCCTGCAAACCCTCTACCTCCAGCTTTTTCCATTGCACTTCAACCACAAGAAATATTGGGGCAGCCTTCTGGGAAAATTGATTAATTTACCCCTATTATACTTGCTTTGGGTAAGTGAGTAAATACATAGCAAAGGAAATTGACCAAACTTTGAAGCCTAGCTCCTGATAGTGTTTAGGTGTGGTCTAAATGAACATACTCCATACAGACCATCCATGTGGATTTTCTTTTCTTTCTTTTTTTTTTTTTTGCGGTATTGGGGATGGAACCCAGAGGCCTTCTACCTCTGAGATACACCCCCAGCTCTATTTTTTTATTCTTTATTTTGAAACACAGTCTCACTGATTTGAAAGGGCCTCACGAAGTAGTATCTGAGGCTGTCCTCGAACTGCGTTCCTCCTGTCTTAGCCTCCCAAATGCTGGAATTACAAGTGTGTGCCACCACACCTGGTTGGATTTTCTAAGAATCCTTGCATACATGTCTGCATGGCTTTTCCAAGTAGAGTTATTTTCACACCCTACATTTTGGGTTCTTTGTATCGCACAAAAGGCAGTTGAAACACAATAGAAAGAGCAGATTATTTCAAGTTAGACTATCAGGAGTAAGCTTGAACTTGCTAGCTGACAGCCAGGGTGAATGTGAGCAAGTCTGCTTCCTAACCTGAGTCTCTGTGAAGTGGGGATCTCAGTCTCCCTGCCCTTCCCTCTACAGGTTTGTCATGAAGGTTTGTGCATTTACAGGAATGAGATAAGAGCGTTTTCTACTCCAGTTTCCATGGAGGAAATTGGCAGCTTAGCAACCCTGCCTACCAACACCTCTTTTCCCTTTCTCTCCATCCCTTTCTCTCTCTCTCTCTCTCTCTCTCTCTCTCTCTCTCTCTCTCTCCTCTCCTCTCCTCTCCTCTTCTCTTCTATCTCTGTCTCTCTCTCCCTCCCTCCCTCCCTCTTCCCCCATACTGGGGACTGAACCAAGGGACATTCTAATTCTACTTCTGAGCTACACCCAAAGATCTTTTTTTTTTTTTGGAAACATGGTTTTACTTAGTTGCTGAGATTGGCCTCAAATCTGTGATCCTCCTATTTCAGCCTTTCAAATCCTGAGATTACAGGGTGTACCACTACTCTCAGCCTCCAATACCTCCTTTTGAGAAGTCCTATCTGGTGTGCACAGGGACCATATGTACCCACTAAAGAGGACTCCAAACCCTAAGATCGCTAGACTATGCTTCCCTGGATTCATCTGGAAGAGATTAACCTGAATTCATGGTGAACCTGCCAGTGACATCATGGGGGTTTTCTGTAAGACCGCTTTCAACCTCAGAAGGGATTTATTTTCCTCCTTTCTCATAAGGATTTGTAAAAAGAAAAATGAAGTTCATTTTTGGCTACTTAACAGCACACCTGACATAAAATGCATTCATGGCACTCTTTATTTTCTTCTGTAGCTATATTATTTCCAAGCATTTTTATATCACCAAAGCTTGACAAAGTCCTCACACAGTCTTCATGAGGTAGAAATTGAGAGATATATTCCCATTTTTAAGTTAGAAAAGTGAGGCAAAGTAGGTGACTAGTCCAAAGCCACCCAAGGGAGAAGAGATAAGCTGAGACCAGCCTCTAGATCTTTCACTACTCCCCTACCCATTTTTTGCCAGTACTCTTCTCTAGATCCCAGGAGCTGTCTGTCAGTGTGCTGACACCACTCAGGAAAATGCAAATTTCATTCTGACATTACAAAGACAGAGCTACGATTACACTCCAGTCCCCAAGGAGGCAGAGAAATTGTTTTTAGTTGACAATTGCATCTCCCCCACACGTACCCCTTTGGTTGAATGAAAAGATAAAATCAAGTTAAAATAGAAAATGCTCACTTAATTTTGTAAAGCTTTTTATTTTTTGAGCTAGGGGATAGGCAGGAAGAGAGATTTCCCAATGCTACAAGCCTCAGCAGGTGGAATGGAGAGAATAGCAGGCACTAAGGGACATAGAAAAATATTAGAAAGTATAAAAAGCAGGGAGGTGATCTATTTTACTTTTGTGCCATGATCAATAAGAGAAAAATGGAGTTACCTGAAAAAAGAACTAGAGAGAACTTTAGTGTGTGTTCACACTGTTGAAAAAATGCAAGAAATGCATGCCACCATGATTTTCATTCTAGATGAAAATTCTGTGGCTTCTAGTAATAAGTGTTTGGAGGATAAGCAAGGGACCACCACATCCAGTTGTTACCAGAGAACTCCAGGATTGGGACTAGAGAAGCATTTCTTCTGAACTTTGCTAGCTCAGCAGGTCAGCAATGAAAATCAGTTGTCCTTATATGTGTAATCATGGCAACTCACAAAGTGCTTTCATAAATATTTTTGCATCTCAACCTCACACAACTTTAGATAGAACAGAGATTAGCATATCCTCATTTTATAGATGAAGAAACTTAAGTATGAGGAAAAAATGACTTGTCCAAGATCACCACCTTTGTTATACCTGATCTGAACCACTGTGTCTCTTTCTATTGTGCTTAACTCTCTCACAGTACACATATTCAGACTGAAATCTGGTATTTAGAACTAGTATGCCTCTTGACCCCACTTAGACTTTACATACCTTTAGTTTCAGAGACTGGAAACTTGCTGAGAATTCCAAATCCCTTAGCCTGAGAATCTTTCCAACTAAGGACATCCTTATTCTAAGGATAAGTATTCTAAAGTATTTAGGAGTAAAGAGTCAGAGTTACAACAACATAATTTTAAATGAGGAGGAAGATAAGGAGAGAGAGAGTGTGTGTGAGAGAAAGAACATAGATACAGCAAAGTGTTAATAAGGGTACGTATAAGCATACTTTTAATATTGAAATTTATTTTATTTTAATATATGTGTAAAACAAAAAATTGTTCATGTTTATAAAGTTTCAAGTAATATTTTGGCATATGCCTACATCATATAATGTTAAAATCACATTGGAGGGGGAAGGCACCAAATACTGTGTGAATATATGCCATTGTCAACATGATCTACATTATGATGTGAGACAATAGTGCATCAATAAACTAAAATTTTAAAACAATAAATAAAATCACATTGGATATTTCTACTCCTCAAACATTCATCATTTCTTTATGGTGAAAACATTCAAAACCTGCTTTTTGACCTTTTCAAAATATACAATGCCTTATCACTATCTATAGCTACTCTTCTAGGCTATAATACACCAGAAATTTTTGCTTTTACCTTGCTTTAACTTATTACCCATTGACCAACTTCTCCCCGGCATTTTCATCCCACTATACTCCCAAGCCCCTGGTAGTTCTACTTTCAACTTCCACAAAACTAATTTTTAATATTCTATACAACTATTTATTGTGCCATTCTTTCAAAATAAAAATGTATGAAAACACAAAGTTAGGAGAAATCTTGCACTAGGAAGCCCAATCCACCTGCCTAAAGTTAAAATCTGGGTGCCCTTCCCACAGGGCTCCACTTCAGGACTCCATTAGAGTGGTCGAGCCCCAGGTACAGAACTAGCTCAGCAGTAGGGGAAGGCTAGACCTCTGGAATCTTGGTACCATAGATGGAACTTGGGTGCTGAGAAATGGCTGTGTCCAGAGTGAGAGTTTAGAATGAAGAATTTGGTGGCAAAGCTGCTTAAATTGGAACCCCACAGAAGGATTTCCAAATTCTAATTAAAGTTGAAAATTTTCCAAAAATATCTTCTTTTTATTTTCAGGATTTGCTCATTAGATATTAAAGGGTCACTGGTGATAATCCAACCTCTTCATATAACAGGGGGAGCTAAGATCCAGAAAGAGAAAATGACTTACCCAATATCACCTAGAAAATTAGAAAGTGGCTGAAATGGGACTAGAAGCCAGGTGTCCAGCCTCCTAGTCCAAGGTTAGGTTCTATTACATCTCATTGCCATCCTGCCTTGAGTTGTGAGCTCTTGAAAGGTTATCTGCCCACCCCACGGCTTACTCTCTTCAGACCAGCATAGCACTTGGAGAATTTGCAGTCAGCCACAGTCCGTGCCATCTGGAGCAGAGCCAGGCGCCTGAAGATGGCACCTGTCACATCCCATTGGAATGAATGACCTCCCTCTGAAACTGAGACGGGCCGGGCAGAATCTGGGAGCGGCATCTTGAGAGCAGTCAGTCCTGGCCCATACATCCAGTGTTCTATGGGCATTAAAGCAGAGAAGGTCGTGAAAAATGTCCTGGGCGCCATTATCTAGGGAGCTTTCCACCTCTCTTAGACCCCAAGTGATTTATTGATTACTTTAGAGGCAGACACTCTGGTTCATTGTTTTAGCTGCCATTACCCATTGAGGGATATGGTGGGGCTGCTTCCCCTGGTCTGTCTGCTCACAGAATTGGTTCATGAGATAGCCTAGCCAGACTCTTGAGAGCTTTATGGGATTAATGGCATTTGACTGTAGATCATAAGAAATCACATCAGTATCTACGGGTCAGGGGTTGACGGAGCAAGAAGGAGGAGGGCAAGGGAGAGAAAAGGAGAAGCTATAAAAGAGGGACAGAAAAGAAAGGAGGTGGGAAGGGAGAGGAAACGTGCTGAAGGAATTATCTTGTAGACCAACCACTGACATTTCTGAGCCTGAGCTTCTCTCACTTTTAATCATCCTCTGCGTTAATTGCCATTTGTCAATGCGAATAAGTCTTTCTTCATTATAACTCAATCCTGGGATAACCCAAGCCTCAAACAGATATGCAGAGCTAGCTTCACAGACCTAGCTTTCCCTAGCTGGTGAGCCAGTTGGCCTCCTTTCCCTGCCTTCCTACATGCCAGGCACCATAGAGATTAGTATGTGAACACAAGTACTGGCCTAAAGTCAAAAGATGCTGAAGACTTACTATGCTCTGAGTTTTCTTGGGGCACCTGCCCAAGCCCCCAACCTTGAACTTTTGAGGTCAACACTCTTTCCTACTTTCAAGGTTCCAGTGATTATAACCACTCTGCTGTTCTACCCTCAGGATCCCAGGAGACTTGTCAAACTAGAAGCTGAGGGGCAAAGTAGGGAGGTACTATCAGAGATGAATCTGCTTAGGAGCAGGGGGAAGCAATGCTGAAGAAGAAGGACCATAGCTGGGGCCAGATCAAGTGTCAGAAAGGCCATTTGATGCATCCAGTAGGGCGTGTGTGTGTGTGTGTGTGTGTGTGTGTGTGTGTGTATGTGTGTATCTCATAGAGCTGAAGCACAGGCTATATTCAGAAAGTTCTTTCTCTTGCCCTCAGTGAAGAGAAATTTGGCCAGATAAAAGGGCTGTATTCCTCCAGTGCTTTATCAAGTAACAGGAAATCTCAAAGTCACTTAGTGACTTTGGACTCTATTCTCAAGGAGAACTACAAGGTGGAAATTTCAGTGAAAGGCAAGGAAATGGCTGTGTGACACTGATACATGGGCTGTAGGCCATTCCTGCTGGGCCAGGCTTTGGGGCCTTATATTCAAGGATTGTGGCTATAGCTTCCTCCCACCTCCATAGGAAAAGAAAGGGAAAGAGCCACCAATTTATCCTCCAGATCACATAATTTTCTGTCCTCATAGACTGTCTCTCAGATGTACTCAGTGATAGTAAGATACCCTGTAACTTTGGGCTCAGAAGAAGTGATAGTAGTATCTAAGACCAGGTTTAAGGGCCAAATGCAGGAGTTTTTAAAAACAAATGCTTTGGGTTTTTTTTATCCTTTTCTCCCACCCCAAAGGAAAAAGGGAGTCTTTCTACGGCTAGCCTTTGCCACTAATGTCCTGAAGCTCAGCCTGTCCTGCTTCTGCCTCAGCCAACAAGGGTCCTCTGATCTTGTACCAGTCACTGCCTTCTCACTGATTCCTTCCTTTTGCCTATGCAGTTCTCAGCCTTTATCAGAAGCATGTGTTCTCCCTGGCCTTCTATTCCCTGTTCTTAGGTTTGCGAAGCTTCTCTTAATGTATTGTCTTCTTTTTATTTGTTTATTGTAGTCATACATATTCATTGGGTACAAGATGGTAGAGGCATACATGCGCACATAATTCATTTAGTCCTTCCCCGATCCCCCCTCCATTCCATTGCCTTCCCCCACCCTCCTTCTAATGTTTGGTTTAGTGATTGATTTTGATATGAGTGTTTTGTCTTCGATATTTGCTCACTAAGTTTTTTCACTCTGTACCAGCCATCAAGGCCTTCACAGCTTCCTAGTTCTAAACACAGTAGCTCTTTGTCAATTCTCAGTCATCTTGGATACTTGGCAGGATTTGATGCCCCATGATCACTTTCTCCTTATTGACTAAAGGCCCCTCTTAGCCAAATCTCCCAGGTTTCATCTCTCAGAATGCTTCTGCCTATGCAAACATACTCTCTCACTTGCTTATTCATCTCTTTCCCTATGGGCTTCTTCCCCATAGCCCATAATGACATTGAAATGCTTCTATATGAAAACAATGCTCCCCTGCCTGATTCCCCTTCCACCCTCTCTTTAATCCCAAGTACCTTCAAAGAATAGACTAGATGTGCTCTCCCTACTTTCCCCCATACACCTTTCCGCTGTCCACAGTGAGATGGCTTCTGCCCTTCACACACACACACACACACACACACACACACACACACACACACACGTTTGACTCCTCTCAGTGCAGTTACCAATGTATTTTTGGAGACCTAATCCAAGGGGACACATCTCTGTCCTAATCTGATTTGCCTTCTCTGCAGAATCCCACATGGTTAATTCCTATTTACTGAAATTAGCTTTTCCCTTGACTCTGAAGACACTGCTATAGCCGTGTTCTTACTTCTGATTTCTCCTTCCAACTCTACATTCTTCTCTGGTACCCTAAATGGGAGCATCCCTCCAGGTCCTATCCTTAATACTGCATCCTTGAATGGAGGGACTCATCTACTCTAATGGGCCTTATCTCCTCTAGATCACTCACAGTGTCAAAAATAATGCCCTGCATATAGTAGACAATTAATGTTTACTTAATTGGCTAACACTTGTTAACTGCACACAGTGCCTGATGCATAACAAATGTTTCATAAAGACAGCTTATTGGGGTTTTGCAGTCAACCAGCATTTTCTGTATATTTACCTGACAGCATTCTCATCATAAGTCTGTGAAGTCAATTCTTTGGTATTCCCATTTTTATAGAAAAAAGCAGTGGAACAGAGCTGACACTTGCTTTTTACCTATTCTTTGCCAAGTGCTTTATACACATTTTAATTTAATATCTACAAAAGCCCTGTGAAGTAGGTGTTCTCAGCCACATTCTACAGATGGGAAAACTGAAGCTCAGAGAGGAGTCTGAGATCATAGTAGTATATAATTTACCTCCTCTGCTGTTTCATTGTTCTGTAAATCTGATCATTCTAAAATCTAGTGCGCAATACTGGGGAGGCATATAAAAGGTATTGTAGAGTGATATTATAATTATTGTTTACATATAAGGATTCGGGGTTTGCATTCCTATGAAATTTAATGTCAGACATATAAAGAGCTGAAAAGGAAAATAGAACCTTTCTATTTCCAAACAGTCTCTGCCATTCCACTTGCATATTATAATAGAAACTAATTATTGACTGCTTACCATATTCCAGGGATTATGCTTAGCATTTTATATGTATACATGTGTGCTTTCATTTAATTCTCAACATAACCCTATGAGGTAGGGGATATTATTATACTCCAGTGTATACATAAAGTAATTGCACCTCATGGGAGTTAAGTGATTTTTTCAAGGACCCCTGGTTAATTTGGGAAGTAATTGAAATTTTATCAGACAAATCTGACTCCAAAGTTAATGTTTTCTTGAGGATATGAGGCTGTCTTTCCAAAAAGTTAGGTAAACCAAGGTTTGGAGAGACTCCATGACATCGACTTCTGATGCTGTATTTTCCCACTTTGCTCCTGCTGCTTGTGCTGCTTTTTTGGAGGGACTGCTTTGTCATGTCAATAATCTTTATATGTCTGTGGTCTGTCTGCTCTACCACTCTCTCAGCTCTGCCAAACCTCTTAGATCCCACAGATGGTCCTCACTAAATACTTGCCAATTGATAAGCACAGGGCTCTCTTCAGTTGAGAGAATTATTAATAAACCATCAGGCTTTGACAAAGCCCTTCTCAGCTCACGACTTGAGCCCTCAGTGCTCAGGAGATGTATCAATTCCTCGCCATCCTGCAGCTTGAAGTCAGGAGCCCACATTCCCCGCCTCCGCACGGCATCCAGTCTCCAGGGAGCCTCAATAGCGTCAGAATCATTTCACTGAAGGCTGAATTATGTGTGTAACTCTGGGAGGGTGAGGTCTCAGGAAAGGGGGAGATGGCTTGGGGCTGAGATTCTGCATGCAGATCGACTCTGGGGATGTTTCTCACCATCTGAGATGATGTGTCAACCCCTAGCAGCCATATCGCATAGAATGAGCTCTAAAGACTAAGTGCTTCTGTTATTATTTGGAATATTAATAATCACTCTTATATTTGTACAGCGAACTTCCATTTACGCAGAAGGCTCCTGCACATGATTTCATTATTTTTAGTTTGCTGGCCTTCAGCAAAATCTTTTTGGCTTCAGTATTCCCCCAAGAAACAGTCCTCTGGCCAGCTCCCGAGGAAGAAAACCACCCCAGGGAAAGAGAGACATCTGAGACACTGACAAGGGGAAATTCCAGCAGGCTGAACCAATTTAAAGCCAGCAATTGATCCTGTTGAGCAATAAAATAGGGTTGCAGTCTGAACACAGATCCCCAGTCTCCTTCCTTCCCTTTGCCTGCGTCAGAGGCCAGATCCAGGGAGACCTTCCAGCCCAGACAGAATTCTTACCTCCGCCTGCCATCAGAATTCACCCCTTCACATCCCTACTCCTGCCCCCGGTCTCAGGGACACTTCTGTGGAATCTGGCTCATCAATTATCTCCTTCCCTCCTCCAGACCAATTTTTTCATGCATTTGTATGAGTTCACTTAACATCCTGCAAAGAGACAGGCAGTAGTAATAATCATAGCTAATGCCCATGGAGCTTTTACTATGAGCCAAGCACTGTAATAAGCACTTTACATGCATAATCTCTCTTCATCCTCATAATAGTCCTATGAGAAAGGGTTATTAAGATCCCCATTTTATAGAGAAAGAAGTTGAGGTTCTAAGTGAGTAGGCAACCTGTCCAAGGCCATATAGCTAGCTAGTGCAAAGCTAGGATTTATACCCGGGCCCTTTATGAACCCCTCTATTACACTGTCTCTTGATATTGGTTCCCATTTCCCAAATGCAAACAGTGAGACCCAGAGACTGATAGGCCCTATAGTGTTGTGGAAAGAATCTCAGAAAGTCAGAAAAGAATTTTCCTCCCATTTCTGCCAGTAATGGGCTTAAAGGACCTTGGGAAGTCACCTGAAATACCTTGCTTTTGAATCTGAAAGCAGGGTCCACAACATGTGAGAGTCAAGAAGGATGAGCCATGGAAGGTTAATCTCCTTCAAATTTATAGAGTTTAAAAGCACCCAGAAAATGCAGAGTGTTCCTTATCATAATCCTTAACGTTATTATTCCAGCCTATTCATCTACCAATGAACCTGGGATGGAGTTCTGGCTCTGCCCCTGGATTTTTGTGCCATATAAGTGCCAAGACAAATGGTCTCAGGGAGTCAGGGGTAATCCATTATCTGGATATGGATTATTTCTCAGGAGTAAATCGTTAGCCCTGTCGGGTGGCTGATGAATTCTCCTACCACACCTGGGGGCTCATCGCTCTGCAAGGGACGTGCAGGGAATGCAAGCAGCTGCTGGAGTCGCAGTGTGACTCTGCAGATGGGGCCCTGGGGGCAGGGAACCAGGAGATGTGGATAAGGTTTTAGGGAGCAGCAGCAATCTCACCTACTAGTGAGTGACAGGACAGATAATGAACCTGACCACCCACAGCCCAGCCCAGCCCAGCCCAGAACAGAACAGGGAAACACCTGCCCTGCCCTGATGCTTGAATCTTGTTTAGAGAAAACAAAGCGCAAAAATGTGGACAGATTCATACAAATCAGTTACTGACACAAAGGTGAAAAGAACAGGCAACAAACGAAAAGAGAAGCAAAAGGAAATAAATGGTGAAAAACAGAGATGAAAAAAGAAATAGGAAAAGGAGAGGAAAATGAATAAAAGACAGATAAAAGAAAGGAACACAGAAATGAATCACAAGGAGTAATAGGAATAGAGTAAAAAGAGAAATCCAGAAAGAAGACCTAAGAATAAAGGGGGGAAGAGGGGAAAAATTAAAAGATTCAAAAAAATTTTTTTAGAAAAAAGGAACTTAGAGGGACCCTGTTTTAAAATTAAAAAAAAATTAAAGGGCTGGGGGTATATATTAGAGTTAGAATGCCCTTGAGCTCAATCCTAGTTAAAAAAAAAAAAGAAAAAGAAAAAAGAAAAAGAAAAAAAAGAAAAGAAGAGGAAATTATACAGGGAATGCCATTCTTGTAAGGTGAAGCCCTGAAGGCAGAAACAGAAAGGTAGAGACAATCACTAAAATAAAGGCCACAGAGAGATCTAAGCACACTGAAAAACACATGTGCATATGTGCACACAGATGCATGTATGCAAAGTCAGCCAGACACAGAAGTACATTTTGAGGCAGATAGGCATGTAAGAAGTAGCATATCCAGATATACAGGTGCTGAAAGACTGGAGATACGGACTGAGACAGAGCCACAATAAGGGATTAACCAAGCCAATCAAGCCCAAGGATGGACACAGGCAAAAACTGATGAGGACCCAGATCCAGTGTTGCTAAAGAGGAGAGAGGGGCTTGGGAGCATCTATATAAACATGTTAAAAAGCAGGCACAGTAGGCAGGCATGAGGAAGAGACACATCCTCAGCTCTTTTCCTCCTTGTTTTATCTTGGGGAAGTATCCTAATACAGGACATTTGCCTCCCTGTGTTTCTGGCCCTCAGGATTTTCCTCTGGGCTTCAAAACAGTTGGCAACAGTATGTTTTATTTAAATTAATTCATTCCTGCTAACAAGTCTGTTAGTTACTGTCACCCTTCCTGGGGAACATCTGTTCCCCACCAGTTTCGATTTTAGATGATTGTATCAAAAAAGCCTCTCTGTGCATGAGTGTAAATGGTAGATTATCGGGTCCTGTGGCAAAGATAGAGCTGGGGCCTTTCTTGACTCCTACTGTAAATTTAGGACTTTCTCCCCATTTTTTTTTTTTTTTTTTTGCGGTACTGGGGATGGAACCCAGGGGCATACACTCCTGTTCCTAGTTTTTTCATCTTTTTGTGTGTGTGTGTGTGTGTGTGAAACAAAGTCTCACTGAGTTGCAAAGGGCCTCGCTAAGAAGCTGAGGCTGTCGGTGAAACGTGATCCTCTAGTCTCTGCCTCCTGAATGCTGGGATTTCAGGCTTGTGCCACCACACCTGGCTTCCCCATTTTTTATGGTCTTTCCTTACCCCTTTTGCACTGGGTTGCATTGAAACTCCAAGATACACCTCTAGCCCATTTTACTTTTTATTTCAAAATAGGGTCTAAATTATTGCAGTCTGGCCTCAAACCTGTGATCTTCTTGTCTCAGCCCCCTAAATACTGAGATTACATGTGTGCACTACTGCACCTGGCTGTTTTATTTTCCTTCTTAACCTCACTGAACTTTTCTTTTCTTCTCTGCAGTTTGAGGCAAATGAGAGGGAGAGGCCAAGCCCTACAACCTGCACTTCCACCCCAATGACAGGAGTGGCATAAAATTTCCTTTGCTAAAAACTATTTCTTGCCAAAGAAATTTTGTAAACCTCAGTATTACACAGGTCCAGATAAATTATAAGGGTCCTTCCAGCTCTGACATTCTGGGATTCTGTGACTAAGACCTAATTTGTTAAAATCTAAACCCATAGTAATTGGACAGAACTTGATTGAATTTTCTAGGTAAACATGGCGTCACTGTCTGACCCAATAAATATTTAGCTGTGGCCCCAGTTTGTTGATTTTGTGCAGTATCAATATTTTTGGCACAGTTTCCAACACTAACTGGTAGACTTATTATGATGTGAAACATGCAGGCTCAAGAGGTCCTCCCAGGAAAGCCACAGATGGCTGTTGGTGTGTCCATCTGGCTTGGGCTGACATGCAGACATTACCACCCCTTCTGGCAAGCTCTGGGAACATGGGAGAATGAGACAACTGTTTTTTAAAGGGGCATACTGGCCAGGCACAGTGGTGTATGCCTGCAATCCCAGTACTTGGGAGGCTGAAATAGGAGCCTCACACGTTTGAGTACAGCCTTTCCAACTTAGCAAGACCTGGTTGAAAATAAAAAATAAAAATAATTGGGTATTTGACCTAGTGGTAAAGCATCCTTGCGTTCAATCCCCAGTACCACAAAAAATGCAAACACATGTCTTATCTTGCTTGAGATGAGAAGTAGGATATAATTTATACTAAATAATAAAATATTCTCTGCTTAATATTATGTATTGTACTTGGGAGGCTGAGACAAGAGGATCACAGGTTTGAAGCCAGCCTCAGCAACCCCAACTGAATACAAAAAATAAAATAGAGCTAGTGCTGTAGCTCAGAGGTAGGACACCCTGGGTTCAGTCTTCAGTAACACACACACACACACACACACACACACACACACACACACAAAACATGCAAACATACAAACAAAGGGGCATGCTGCTTGGCAGTTATATCAGATTGGCCTAAAATTCAGGAATATTATAGCCAATTGATCATAAGGAGAAACTAAGTGAACAGCACTGGCTCTAAGCAGTGCCACTTCGATGATGGCTAGCATTCTTTATTTATTTATTTATTTTTTAAATTTTTTTTATTGGTGCACTGTATTCATACATCATAATGGGATTTAAAATAAACTTTTGTAGCATTCTTTAGAGCTTCTGCCTCCCTTGATATGCATTCATTCATTCTATAAAAAGTGCTTCTCTGTGCATATCTCTAGAGCTAGAGATATGAACAAGAACAGGATACAATCAAATATCTCTCAAATATTTCATCTGTGAAATCAGAATTGTGCTACATTTGGGGAGGCAGAATACAAGATAAAACCAAGTAATATTGATGTATTTCAGCATCAACAAACTTGGGATGTGAATAAATATTTATGAGGAGAAATAATTTTGTATGAATATTACTGTATGTGCGCACATTTAATTATTTCCACTGGCAAAACTGATGAATCAGATACCTTTTTTGTATGCAGTATTCAAGATGCAGAGAAGTCTTGCAATTAGTTCAGGTAAAATAAGTTTTTTTCCCCTAAGTACAACTCTAAAAAGTACAAATTAATTTAACACTTTTTATCTTTTAGTTACACATTCTTGATAACAGGGTTTCATCTGTTGGTGATGATTTGAGAGCATTGTGTTTTGGAGGGAATTAAGGCATTTGCTGAAAAAGAAGGGGAGATTAATTCCTTTACTTGATTCTACCATGACTAAACAATTATCATTCTCAACCCTGTCATTCCCAAAAGGAGATACAGTTTGCATAAGTGTGGGTTATTCTCTCCATCATTCATTCTTTTGTTGATTTAGTCTTTCATACATCCACCAACCATTCACTGAGCACCTTTTCTGACTCATGCACTGGACCATGTGTGGAGATATTAGAAAGATTCTGATATAACTCTTGCCCTTGACATGTTTATGCTCCAGAGGAGAACCAATAAATAATTTGAGGACTTTAGGATGAGTGCTGTAACATAGACAAGAACAAAGAGAAGCTGAGAAGAGCCAAGACAGAGAGAAGAGTGTAGTTGAAGAAGCTTTATGAGATGAGGTGATCTATGGTACGCCATGGTGAAGCAGATGTGAAAGTCAACCCTGCTTTATCACAGGGCTGCACAGAACCATCTCCATTAAGGTGTGTGTGTGTGTGTGTGTGTGTGTGTGTGTGTGTGTGTAGTACTGGAGATTGAACCCAGGAACCTAGGGGCATTCTATCTCCAGGCTACACCCAAGCTCTTTTCATTTTATGAAACAGGATCTTGCAAGTTGCTGAGGCTGCCCCAAACCTGTGATCCGCCTGTCTCAGCCTCCACAAGTACTAGGATTACAGGTATTTGCCACCCAGTGTGGCTTGAGCTCTTTCTTTTAAAGTAGTAGAATATATTTGTAAAATCCAAAGAGCTGCACAACCAGCAGATAAGTCTGTGGCTGGGATTAGCCCAGTAGCCTGCTTCCATTTAACTGCTTTAAATTAGGGTAAACTATATCCACTCCTTTTAAGAAAAAACAATGGGGGGAGGAAGATGGTCAGAAACTCATTACTATCCCCTAATTCCAGTTTCTTGAAGTCAGACTTTTCTTATTCACCCAATGACCCTGTCAAACAGAATTCTCCTTTCATGGAGACAAAGGGATTTGAGTAGCACTACGTACCATGGTGGCTTTCAAATTATTCACATTCCAAAGGAGCCTTAATGATATCCAAGATAATTGGTCATAGAATTAAGTCCTTCTAAAAACCCAGCAGTAGAATATTCGTGATGCCACAGGATGATTCAGAGCATTTGGCCTTAATTACTTTGATTGTCCGCCAGGATTTAATATATGAATATTACATTGCTATCTTCAATTTAATTTCTTGTGTAAATGGATTGTGGCTGAATCCTGTAGTCCTGGAACTGGCACATAATTCAGCGTGGGAGACACTATCTTAACTCATCTCATTACTCAAGCCATTTGTTGTCCTTCAGGATTTGACAGCCAGGAGATGGGAAAGTAGCAGAGGTGATGTGATCTCTCAACCTGGGTCCAGACAGACATGAGCCATAGTCTCTACCGATTACGATTACATTGTTAAACAGACACAGACAGCATTTGTTTTCAGATGGGGGAAAAATAACACTCCAGTCATTGTGCAGCTCTGTGCCATGGTCTTTCTTAGTATAATGCAGTACAAATTGGGACGTGCATACAAGAAAAATGAGGTATAGTATACTACTTTGGACCCTAACTTGCAGTCTGATCTTGGACAAGTCCCTTTATTTCTCTGAGCTTCCAATTCTTTGTCATTAAATAGAGAACTACATAGTCACCAAGTTCTTCCTCCAGTGGAGGTTTTCTGGCCTATGAATATCACATGGCAAATCTAGTCTTGGCACCATGGCTGAATGAAGGTTGTTTCAATATCCTGTGGATTAAGATTGGAAGGAAGACTGGAAGAAAGAGGGAGGCAGGGAAGATCAGTGGGAATGAGAGCGGAAAAGAGGAAGTGGAGGTGGGAGGAACAGCTCTGTAGCCTTAGCAAGGTGTCTTCCCAGGGTTGAGATTAGCTTGCTAGGGCCTTAGCTAAATGGGGGCTATTTGGATCTGAGAAGCCTAGAGAACGATAGGGAATAAAATGACATTCAGAGAGTATAAATGAGAAGCCACCGTGCTGGAAAATGTGTTTGTAGCACCTATCACAAAAAACTTGCACCTCGAATCTATAAAGAACTCCTACAAATGAATATAAAAGTTCAGCCTGGAAGGGGAGAAATGGACACAAGGCTTAAATAGGAATTGTGCAAAGGGCATATATATATATATATATATATATATATATATATATATTCAACTGTGTTAGTCACTAGAGAAGTGTACATAAAACCACTGTGAGAAATCACCACACACCTATCAGAATAATCACAAATCTGAGATCTTACAATACTTAGTGTTGATAAGGATTTGGCATAATGGAAGAATGTAAATTGGTATACTTCAGGAAACAGGCAGCATCTGCCAAAATGGAACATGTGCATACCCTATGTATGATTCATTGATCCTACTACCAACAAAAATGCAGGCACATGTACACCAAATGTAAAACAAAAAAAATGTATAGTAATGTTGATCTCAGTAGCCCCAAACTTAAAATGGCTTAGATGCCCTTCTACCATAAAACAGATGAATAAATTGCGGTATATTTAAGAAAGGAAATAGTATACATCAACAAGAAAGAACAATATGAACTCCATGTACCAACATGAAGAGATCTCAAAAACAAAATATTGAGTGAAAAAAGCCGCCTGCGCGTGGTGGCACACGCTTATAATCCCAGCATTTGGGAGGCTGAGACCGGAGGATCATGGTTCATGGACAGCCTCAGCTACTTAGTGAGGCCCTCTACCACTCAATGAGACCCGGTTTCAAAATAAAGAATAAAAAATAGGGCAGGAGGTGTAGCTCGGAGGTCGAATGACCCTGGGTTCCATCCCCAGACATGCAAAAATAAAAAAGAAAGAAAGAAAGAAAAAGAAAAAAGCCAGACACCAAAGAGTGCACACTAAATTATTATATAAAAGTCAGTAACTGGCACAATTACAGTATTTTGGAACCCATGCTATGCTGTACAGGTATATGTAAAAGGAAAAAAAACAATTTATATAAAAAATTTTTGTTACCTTTTAGCAGAAAAGAAAGATTTATGATAGGGAAGGGAGTGCCATTTGGTCATCAGAGGTGCCTCTAATATATTTTTAACTGGGTAACAGTTAACATGGGTGTTTGATTGAATAAGATGAATATTTATTATTTATACACTTTCATTTGTGTGTAGTACATTTTAGTGATTTAAAAAAATCCTTATGAACCAGGCATGGTGTCACATGCCTATAATCCAAATAATTGAGAGCCTAAGGTAGGAGGATCACAGGTTTGAAGCTACCCTCAGCACTTAGTGAGGCCCTGTTTCAAAATAAAAAGCACTGGGGGTATATCTCAGAGGTTCAGGACCATACTTCTTGCTAATGGGATTCTAGACATTAGGCAAAGAGAGGGTCGAGATGTCTCATTTTTCTTTACATCTATCACAATATTCCATCTTTAAACCAGCCTGACTCAGACTTGTCCTTAATAGCTGTCAGCCAGTTGACTGGAATTATAGATACTATGTCCCTGCTGCTATTTAGGCCCCTACTCAATTTCCTTTATTCCCAAACTATTCTTGTTCCATTTCAGTTCTTTCTCCTACATTTATTTTATGTTCCGTTTTCAGCCTTGTTCATGTTCTTTGGTCCAATGACTCAGTGACCTAACTGGGTTTTCATGACTGGAACCTCAGCAAGCCCTCTTTTCTAAACACTTCAATGCTTAGTTCCATTACTGTGAGGATTTATCTGCCCCTGAACAACTCAGTTAGGCTATCCACCGCCCTTCAACCGCTAATCATCAGGCCTAAAGTACCTTATTCCAAATTTTTGGTGCCAGATACATTTCAGTTTTCTGAATCTGGGGTTATTTATTGATGTGATTTTGTGTATTTACCTATATCACACAATACCTTTTAGCAGGTTGTGGCATAGATCCTAGCTCATAATTAAATGCTTTAATGTTTCTGTAATGAAGTTATATTATATATAAATGAGTTTTAGTATCAAACTTATAAGAACATTTTTGGTTTTTAGAGCTTTGTGGCTTGGGAAGTGAAAATAAGAAATTGATGATTTCTAATAGGAACCCAATGCTTATTTGGGTAGATGGATGGATGGATGAATGGATGGATGGAGACAATAAACACATTTATTTTCTCAAATATGTGATGAATGTCTGTTTAACAAGAGTCTTCATGATGTTGACCAAGAGTGGCAAAATTGCGTGCATGTTAGGTTCCACTGCTGACAAGAGGAACACTATTAGAAAAATCCACCACATAGGCTGGCTACCAGATCATAAGTGACCTGTATTGGATCAGATGGCAATGCATGAGCCAATCAATGGTCACATTTTTGCATAATACAGCCAGTCTTCTTCCTGGTTGTGGGTAGCTAGACATAACTAGAAGGGAAAGATGGGCATAGTGGGTACTTGGTACTATTCTGTTGAGTACAGTGCGAAAGGAATGGATGGATTGCATACATCACTTTCAGAAAGTCCTCTTTTAATAGTATTGCTCTCTGACAGGCTTTGAAAAGGTACTGAGTAGTAGTCAGTTTGAGATCCCCTTTCCAGCAAGTATTCAGAGTGCAGTTAGTTTATATTGCTGGTTAAGGGTAGAGTTAGGTGTTTTTTACCGAGATGATTTTTGCTGAGATGTTCCAGAACAAAGAAGAGAGCTCCAAGAGAGGCTAGCATGAGACAAAATCAACCCTTCAGGCATTCTCACCTAGGAGATGCTAAGGAATCATGGGAAAAATCAGCCGTCAAAAACCACAGAGCTGCTTCCAAGATCAATGCCTAGAGGGGAAATCCAATGGCAAGTGCATTTCAGGAGAGGTTATAAGAGAGCTTCAGGACATTAGGTTGTTTTCTCCTAGATGGCACAGACTGTCAGTTACCAGCTTCGTATCTTCCACAGTAGTCCCCATAATTTTTCAACTTTAAAAAAAGGAACAAAACATAAATGAGCTCCATTATCTCTTCCTGCTCTGCTTTCCAGAACCCATGAATCTATGATCCTCTTTTAAATCAAGCCTACTGCTTCTCATAAGAATAATGCATTCTCCTCATTGAAAACTTGAAAGTCAGGTAAATATATAAAAACTTAAACACATCTATCATCCCACCTCTTTCACACTGGAGTATATTTCCTTCCTGTTTGCTTGTTTTTATTTGCCATCTCGTTATAAAAATTGCAATCATAGAATTTTGTATCTTGAGTTACAACCTTAAGTATATTGGAGCATTTCTCATGTCTTTACAAAAGCTATGATTCTAGTTTGATTTGAACATCCACCAGGTATTGTGAGATACACTTAATACATATAAAAGGTGTGCCCTAACCTTATGGAATTTACTGTCTGGATGAGCAGATGAGAAAGATTAAGGTACACATGAAACTGATAGTGATAAATATAAAATGTCATTTGAGGAAACCAGCTAGAAGGACAGTGAGAATCCACAGGAGGAAGAGATCTATGATGGCAGCCCCAGGAATAGAAAGCTCCTGAAGAAGGCAGGACTTAACACTTGCCTTTAAAGGATAAAAAAGGAGAATGAAGAAAACAGAAGCATCAGGGAAACAGAAGCAATGAGGGGAAGCTGGACTGAGCAATCAAAAATCCCTTTATCCTTTCTGTTGTTAATGATAGAGAGCTACCAATGGCCAGCATTTCAGAACTCCCCAGGGGCTCATCTTACATATGAATAAATAAAGCCAGGTTTGTAACCTAAAGGGAAAGATGTGGAGGATGAATACGTGAAAAATGAAGCACTCCTATTAATGTAGGAGTAGTTTAGGCTCAGATCTTTTGGCATTTATTAATTGACTTGCTTTGCTGCATCTCAAGCAGTGATGGCTCAAATTTCATAATTCTCTTGTCCAGAATTTCCAAATGGATAACTTCTTAGGTAGAGAGCGATTATAGGATGCCAAAGCTTTGGCCACAGTCAATTCACTACTGTGGATTGGTAATCACAAGAAGAGAGAAAGCCTGTGATGCAAAAGCATCTTTCCTCATCTACTGAAGGCACAGTCAAAAACTTGCTGGGAAAGTTAGTTATGACACATTTGTGTTCTGAAGATTGTCCCAGTGGGATTCGGAGTTTCCCAAGGGTAGAAACCCTATACTTTGAAGAACAGTAGAAAGGTACATGAAACACCATAGTTCACAGTCCATTCGGAAAGCACCGGACCTGCCCTTGCTTATGGTTACAAGACCTGCCACTAAGTAGTTCCAGGATTTTGAGCAAATGCCATTACCTGCCAGCGTTCTCCTCAGTTTTCATCCTCATCTGTAAAATGGGAACCATATCAAAGTTCCCTTTGGCTATGAACCTGTGATTTTTTTGGACCATCACAGCCTTTAAGATCTCAGGAATCGCCAATGACAAAGCAAATAACTCTGAGAAAAGGCTACATCTTACCCTGTGTTGCCAGTCACCACCATACCTGGGAATCGGAGTCCTTTGGGGAATGGGAGCAGGAGAGCAAGCAGTCCCAGCCCAAGGGGAGAGGCACAGAAAGGAGAAGTGAGTATGCCCCTAAGATGTCACCAGTTAAGCAGAGGGAGGATCCTGATACCTCCTCCTCTATCTGCCTCTCCCCTGAGTGCCCAACTGCATGCCCACGTTGGTGCCTGCTCTCCACAGGGTGACCTAGCTGCCAGCAAGCTGATCTAAGCCAATGAGAAAACCCTGAAATAAAGTGCCCTGTGGCCAATCACAGGTGGAAGTGTTTCTGTAATGGCTAAAGAGACTGTATCTTTGGCTCCTTTTCATTGGTTCAGGCCAACTGAAGGCTCTCTTGACTCTCAGCCAGTGTGAGCCACTAGCCAAAAGGAATGGGTGTGGATGCTGGATCTTGTTTTCCTCTGGGCTGATGGGTAGTCCTGCCTCAAGGGCTGCTCTATATCCCCATTGTCAGACCTGATTGAAAACTTTCACCATGAATACAGAACACAATGGTATCAAATCAGGGCAGCCCAACAAGAGATAGGAATGCTGGGGCCTGGGGATTGGCAAAGGAGAGAACAGGCAGAGAGCTGGAGAAAGCTGAAACTTTGAAGCTAAAGGCAGATCCCTACAGATAGGACTCATTACTTCCTTTTCATGATCCATAAGTATATAAGCATCTTGTCCAAAATCCTACAATGCTTTCTCTACTCTTTGCATGTAGACCAAATAAGGCAGAAAGGAATTCATCCCAAACCAATGAGATGAAATTTGTTGGGGAAGATATGTGGAATCCTAAATAGGAATTCACATTCCCCACCTTAGAATGCCCATGATACCCAAAAATAGAATTGGTACTTGAAACTCCGAAGACACATTGATTCTAAATTCTTAACTTCGAAAATCTCAGATTATAATCTGACTAGGTCCTCAAATACTTCAAGGAAAGCAGGATTATGGGTTCAACCATGAGTATACTGCACAACCTTCACTGTGGGCTATCTCTTTGGCAAAGCTCCTAACCTAGGCAGCTATCCAAGCAAGATATACACACAATGCAGAGTGATAGAGTATGGAGGGTTCAGTGTAAAGTCTCCCCTGTTTCTGGAGAGATCCAGTCATCCATCCAACACTTTATGTGTGCTTTCTATGAGAAAGACTCTATAATAGATGCTAAGAGGACAGAGAAGAATAAGAAATAAGGATTTTAGTGAAGAACTACCAAGACAAAGCCATGGTAGGTGTGTGTTTGGGGCACTGGTGATAGACTATCTTTAATGATTGACCTGTTATAATAGTTGACTTTGTAATACATCAGAATCGACCCTGTTCAGAGAGGTCTAAATTCAGTGCTCTCAAGGTACTCCCCTATTACAATTTATTTAGGAGCAAAATTTGCTACAAATTTGCTGTAAGACCTTGGATGAGTCAATGTTCAGTTAAAATAAGAAGTTTGGTTTGAAGGCTGTGAAGTTCTTTTATAATCTAATAACCCATAAATTTTAATATCTACATTCCTTCTTTCTGGGCTTAGCTATATTTTAGCTTTACCTCCAGTCATGAAATGAAAAGCTTTTTCAGTAAAGAAATTGTAGGGATCTGTCTATTGGAGGGAGACATATTCATGGAAGAGGAATGAGGTGGAAAGGAATATAATAAACCTCCTCAATAACCCTAACATCCTCTTTTCACAGGTTGCAGGACTCTACATTCAGTTGAGGCTTATCCCAACAAATTACCTAGTTACTGATAAAAAATGAAGACAAGCCTTCTTTGGGACTCACATTGCTTGAACACTTAGTAACTGTTGCAACAATGAGCATCACAGTTCTAGTGGAAATCTCTAAGCATCTATGTCACAGGCTCTAGATATAAGGATTACAATAAGATCTACGCAAATTACTCTTCTTTCCTGACTGGTTCAGGTTCCTTTGAAGCCCAGATCTCTGTCCTACTGGCCATGAATATTTTGAATTATGCAAGGTCAGAAAAAGGGACAATAATTCAGAAAGGCACATCATCCATTAAGTTCATTTAATTATCAAAAAACATCTAATCAATCCGAGCCCCTGTCTAAACATGGTAGCCAGGAGAGGTAAAGCAAAAATTTTGCATTTTCCTCCAAACCAAAATAAGAAGCCAAAGGGGAGAGGGGGAGAAGTGGGATCAATGAATCTAATCAATGCTTTATATTAGTGTTTCTTATATGATAGTGCTGATTTGCAGCTCTCCAGGTGCCAAATGGCATCTGGGAAACATTACTCCATCCCCCAACTAACATAATAATTAGATTGCATAAATGGTTCTTCTTCTCTTACTGCCAGCCTGAAAAACAAATGTTATTCGTGAGCCAATCAATCTCCTTCCCTGCCCCTGGCCCTGTTAAAGTTTCAACTTGCATCAGCAATTACACTGTGGAAGTCGAAAGCCACCCAAACAAGCGAAAACTGGAAAAGATGAGTTACAGGAGTGGATTATAGGAGCAGGATGTGTATGGTCAGGACCTGGGAATATACATAAACAAAGATGTAAGTGGGCATACTACCAGGGACCAGAAGAGAACAGGAAGGCTAGGGGCATCTTCTGCAAGATTTGGTTTTCTTTATTCCAGTTCATACTTAAACAAGCCAAGGATCTGGGGAGAGCTTGCCAGGGAAATTAATTCATCATTTGGCATTAGTCCTTGTGACAGAATAAATAACACCCCCAAAATTAGTATTTTAATCCCTAGAACCTGTGAATATTACCTTGTGTGAGAATTTGAAGATGCAATTAAATTAAAGTTCTTGAGAGTTGAGATTATTTTAGATTATTCAGCTGGGTCCCAAATGCAATCACAGATGTTCTTATAAAAGCAAATCAGAGGAAATTTACAGATAGAAGAGGAGGAGAAGACAATGTGATCATGGAAGAAGAGATTGGAGTGACTCAGCTGCAATGCAAGGAGTGCCAGCCACCACCAGAAGCTAGAGGAAATAGCCCAGAAAGAGACTGGCCCTACCAACACCTTGATCTTGGCCCAGTAAAATTGATATGGAGGACTTATGGCCTCCAGATTGTGAGATAATTCATTTCTATTGTATTAAGCCACAGAGTTTGGGGTAATTTTATAAGAACCCTAATAAACATTGGAGTCCTCCATTATAATCCTTGAGTCACAAATAGAATGATAAATTTCTAGATCTATTGGGGAGACCAACAAAATCCTCCAGTAGCCAAAATATACTGTTCATTTATGAAGATGCAATGTCAAGCTCTATAAATTCAAAATTCACATGTATATGTCAACATTTCTACATTTTGGGCAGTTCTTTCTTGATGCTACATTGCAAAGTGTGTATATGCCCTTGTTTTCCATTAGTCCTTTTGCATGAATTTATATATCCAATTACCTTCAGCCACCCAGTAAGCCTTTGGGGGACAGGGAAGGACACTAAGCAGGTAGGGAAATACAGTAAATATGTCTAAATTGAAACCACAATTGGGCTTAAATCAAATCTCTTTTAGTAATAACACTAAGTAGGGCCTTTAGGAAAACAAGTCATGGCAGAAGTAACTTAATTTACTCTTCTGATAAGGTTACAAGGCTTGTAGATCAGGAGAATGTTGTAGACAGGATGCATCTGGATTGTACCAGGCTTTTGACTTAAGGTCCCATGAGCCCTTTGTAGATCAAGTGAAGAAATACAGACTACAGGTAAGATGGAAGAGATAGCAGGTAGCTGCGGATCACATGGATCAGGGTCTCTAGTGACAGGTCACAGGTCTCGCTATCAGTTCTAATCAAGTCATCCTTCTTATCCAATGGCTACTGTAGAAATGAAAACAGATGGTATCCTGAGAGTGAGGATGCTGGGAGGTTGGAGGGTCTATCTAACAAATTGAATGTGAGAGCTAGAATCAATTTCAGTAGGCTGGAACATAGAATGAACTCTGTGAAATTCGATAACCAGTACTAAGAATCCAAATGTCACATGTACAAACACAGCTTTATCCAAAATCAGGGTACAGAATGTAAAGAAGTCAACAGGCAGACAGGTAGATGAGCCAGAAAAAATGGTGAGATAAGCAGGAGAAAACAAAGCTAAACATAGCCAAAATGTGCTTCCCCATAAATAGCAGAGAATGAACCAGGCTTCCACTTGACTATTCCTCATTGTCCAGACCATACCCAGGTTCATTTTCAAACAAGATTATTTTTTATTACCAGATACATGATTTCTTTAAAATAAAAAGAAGGGGGCTGGGCATGGTGGCACACGCTTGTAATGCACTGGGGAGGCTGAGAACGGAGGATCGTGGTTCACGGACAGCCTCATCTACTTAGTGAAGCCCTCTGCAACTCAGTGAGATCCGGTTTCAAAAAAAAAGAATAAAAAATAGGGCAGAGGGTGTAGCTTGGAGGTTGAATGTCCCTGGGTTCCATCTCCAGACCCGCAAAATAAATAAATAAACAAACAAATAAATAAATAAATAAATAAAATAAAAAGGAGGGAGAAGAATAAGATGATGGTGTTCAAAGGGTACAGAATTTTAGGTAGACAGAAGAAAACAGTACTAGTGATCTATCATATAAGATGATGACTATAGTTAATATGTACTTGAAAATTGCTAAGACAGATATTAAGTGTTCTCACATATACAAAAATAAGTATGCAAAGTAATGACATGTTAATTATCTTGATCTAATAATTTCACAGTGTATACATATATCAAAAATGTATACATATATCAAAAATTAAGCCAAGCATGGTGATATCACACACCTGTAATCCCAGTACTTGGGAGGCTGAGACAGGGGGATCGCAGGCTTGAGAACAGCCTCAGCAACTTAGTGAGGCTCTCGGTCACTGAGCGAAACCCTGCTTCCAAAATAAAAAAAAAAAGATAAAATAAGGCTGAGGGTGTAGCTCAAAGTTAGAATGCCCCTGGGCTCACTCCTTAGTACCACACAAAAATAATTAATTTATATATTGTAAATATATACAGTTTTTATTTGTCAATTATACCTTAGTAAAACTGGGAGAAAAAAATACAAATCCCACCAAAGTATATAAAGTAAAAATTGGCAGTTTTACTTTCCCTCAATTCCTAAACCTAAAGGTAGTCACTATTATCAGAATAGTAAGCATAAAATTATTATAGAAGTGAGTAATAAAATTATTTATTACACAGAATTTTTAACACAAATGAAAGCATAATATACATATTCCCTGGCCTTGCTTTTTTATTTAACAATATACTGAGGACATTTTCCATGTCAGTGATCATAAGAGCTAATAATTATTAAGGATTTCCCATGTGCTAAGCACAAGTCTAAAATAATTTCATGTTTTCATTTATTTACAATACACAGTAACACCATGAGATGGTTAATGTTATTATTATCCACAGTGTAGAAAAAAACAGTTCAGAGAGCTTTCCCAAAGTCACAAAGTTATTCAGTGGTAAGTGTTGGGTTTGAGGTCAAGACTGTCTGGTTCCAGAGTCTAGACTCTTAATAACTATACCAACCTGATATTTTTATTCTTTGGTAATGATGTAGGGTTATTCTACTTCTGAACTACACACTCAGTCCTTTTTTATTTTTTATGTCTTTGACACAGGTTCTCACTAAGTTGCTGAGGGTCTTTTAAGTTGCTGAGGCTGACCTCAAACTTGCAATCCTTCATTCTCAGTTTCCGAAGTCCTAGAAATACATGTGTATGCCTTTGCATCCAACTTTCATCTCAGTACTTTGAAAACTGCTTCACATTTAAAACACAGCATAGGATTTATTACATCTGTATAATAATTTATTTAACCCCATATTAGTGGGCATATGTTGTTCCTTATTGAAGGATTTCTATGCTAGTATCCATCGTCAATCTCCCATGAGTAGACATTGTAGACAGTCTGCCCAAAACTTCCTTAATCATGGAATCTTTTTTATTTCATAAAAGATTTGAGGATCTGGAGCATTAGGATCAAATTTTAGTATGCTTCAGCATCACCTGGCATGCTTTTCAAATGCAGATTCCCAGGCATCCATTAAAGTGCTTCTTATGTAGTAGTTAAAAAAAACAAATATAGTTTAAATGTATACTATTTTATGTTCAATAAAAAAATTGTTTAAAAAACCCCACATATTGAAAAATCCTGCTTTGTGCTCTGGGAGTAATCTTTGATGTTAAAGAATGAATGAGCACCTACATAAGCACAGTTGTAGAAAGGGCAAAAACCAAGCACCTGGGGGAGGCAAGCAGTTTTTCCTTCTTTCCTCAGACTACAGAACAATTCTAAACTACTAAATCCAGTGCTCAATGAAGCATTAACCTAGAATTTCAAGTGATCTAGGTTCCGAGGTACGAAGCCACCAGAAGTCATCACACATTTTTCTTCCATCCATGAAGAATTTATGCCACTACTGAAACTATAGGTTCAAAATAGGTGGAAATTTCTAAAAAGTTTCTTTCATAAAGATTTGAACTCTTACTATTGGGGCATCTCCCTTAGGACTAGTTAGTTTCTCATCCAAACATTTAAACACGAAAAATTAAACCACTAGGGAAAAATATGAGATAAAAGAGTGTGTTGTTTGTGTGTTTTGTTTTTTAACTGCGAATTTGGAAAAGTACTAGATGACCTGTTCACGATCTCAAGTTATATTTAATATTATCAAATGTCATTCACCCTTGCAGGTTATTGCTTAAGGGTCACCTCATATTGGATTAGAGACAGTAGAGATGGAAGTGAGGAGGGAGTAATAGGAGGGGGATGTATTGCTACACTGCCCAAGGGAGTCCTTAATGGGGAAACTACTCCAAATACTAATTTTAGCTGCCTCTCACTGTTCAACCCCAAGTCCTGCACTTGAAACCCCATCCACAAATCACTCACTGAGAATTCCAAAACACCTTTACCGTTGGAATCTCCAAGTATCTTCACGTGCCAGAGGCCCAATGGGACATTGCTACAAATCTTATTTGATAAATGGGAGTTTTGAAGGCTATAGGGATTTGGAAAAGGCTATGCCTAGTGGTAGAGAAGGGAACTACATAAATTATGATGCAGTGGAAGGTATACTGGAATGCACAGTTTTATGTTTTGCAGAATCTCAAGCAGGTCAAATTGCATAGAAAAGAGTTGGAAGGAAATATGGATCCAATAGTGACAGTTATCTCTGAAAGGTTGGAATATAGGTGAATTATGTTTTATTTATATTTGCCTAGGGTTTTCTCTCTTTTCAAATAGTCTACAGTGGGCATTACTGCTTTTGTACACAGATAAAGAGGAAAATATTAAAGAAAATAGTGTATTATCATACATTTAGGTGCCAGACGTATCCCTAGTGCAGGTTGGTTCATTTTCTGAGACTTAGTTTCCAAACCATTCTCAGGGCCCCAAGGTCGACTGAAGGTATCAGCTCAGGGAAGAAAAGACAAGAGGAAAGGAAAGGAGGGGAGAAGAAAGGTTAAAACGGAGATGCTAGCTGGGCATTTTGGTGCATGTCAGTACTTGAAAGGCTTAGACAGGAGTATTGCAAGTTTGAAAACAGCCTCAGAAACGCATCAAGACTTTCAGCTACCCATGGAAACCTGTCTCTGTTTCAAAACCAAAAAAATATTCTTGCATTGCTGGAGATTGAAACCAGGAGCATTCTCCCTTTGAGGTATACCTCCAGCCCTAATTTTTATTCTTTAATTTGAACCAGGGTCTCACTAAGCTGTGGAGGGCCTTACTAAGTAGCTGAGAATGGCTGAAAACCTGTGATCCTCCTGTATCAGCCTCCCAAGTACTGGGATTACAAGTGTGCACCACCACACCCAGCTAGACAATTTTTTAAAAAATAACTAGGCTGGTAGCTTGGAGGTAGTATGTCCCTGTGTTCAATTCCCACTTCCAAGTAAAATAAAATAAAATGCTAGCTAGGCACAGTGGCACACACATGTAATCCCATACTTGGGAGGTTGAGACAGGAGGATCACAGGTTCAAGGCCAGCCTCAGCAAGTTAATGAAACCCTCAGCAACTGATAGTGATCTTGTTTCAAATTAAAAAATTAAATGGCTGGAGATGTATCTTGGAGGCAGAATGCTCCTGGGTTCAATACCCAGTATCACATAAATAAAAATACTGAGCTTATTCTCTAGTTGAAGTTATCTTGGAAAGTGGAGTTATCCTCTCATTTCAGAGATGGTGGTTATGAGAATGAATTGCAATTTGTCAAGCATGATTATGGAAATTACTAGAGTATTGCTATTAAGGAATATGTTCTTCCCTCAGACATGTGCAACCCTTTCTCAAACTACTTGCTTGAGAAGCCATACTTTGGTTCAAAATTCTCTTCCATTTCCCTGTAATATTGCCCTAATGATCTGATTACCAACTCCAGACAGTCTTTTCTCTGCTAACTAGTTACTATATCTTAGCTTTTTCCACTATAGGTTGTTGTACCATTAACAAGTGTCATCTACAAAACTCAAACTCATGTTCCCACAGCAGACAGTATAATGATCAAAAAGAAACCTGGGATGGGCATGGTGGCACACACCTGTAATTCCAGTGACTTGGGAGACTGAGGCAGGAGGATCACAAATTTGATGTCAACCTCAGTAATTTAGCAAGACCCTGTCTCAAAATTCTTAAAAAATGGTCTGTGTATGTAGCTCGGTGGTAGAGTGCTTTCTTAGAGTGTGTGAGGTCTTGAATTTGATCCTAAGTACTGCAATAATTTATAACAACAACAATAATAATAATAATAATAATAATAATAATAATGATGAAATGAAACCCCTCTCCTGTGTCTAAAGTCAGTTGTTTCAAAAAACTTGCATCCTTCTGGGGCCTCACAGCAGTAGTTGGAGTAAGGAAGAGCAGGGATGGACACTCCTATTTACATAGCACAGAGAGAAAATAACCCATCCCAAATTAAGTATCTGCTAGCAGACAGTATAATGATTTGAATCAAACTCTAACCTAGGTCAGACTCTTTACCTTATACCATGGCATTAACTCACAATTGGATGTGAATAAATGAATACACCAAAAATGAGACACTGTGCACATGACCATTGAAAGATATGGCACAATATATAGCAAATCATTTCTGTTACTGGAATAAGTCAAGACCTGTGACTTGTGATAAAACTCCATTTGGGTCCAGAGAGCTGGATACGGGAAAGTTCTCTCTTAGATTAGCACTGGGATCTTCAATAAATCATTGATTCCTTCCTTTTCAATTCACTAATTTATTGTGTAACCATTTATTGGACATTTTGTATGTTCCAGGCACTGTGCTTAGTTCTGGTAGATAAGATTATAAGAAAGGGTAGGGCAAGGCTCAGACACTCAAGAAATCTATCATAGTCTAGAGGGAGAAAATGGAAACAGATGTGGCTCACTTCAAATACATATCAAAGTAAAAGTCATGCCATGTATGAGATTTACCTACAAAGGATAAATAGGATTTAAAGTAATAGGAAATGGATGGGGGAGGAGGGCTGCTGGGAAAAGAGAGCAGTATGACATAAGAAAGGGGGTAAGACACCCAACAGATTAGATGGGAATCAGGGAATGATTCTGCTTTAATGGATCTGGGACTGATTCTAAGAAGAGAAAAGTAAGATGAAAAGATAAGTTTGAGCCACTTCATGGTAAGCTTTGAATACTGTGGACCCTGCCTCAGCTCTCATCCTTCTGAGAGGCTATCCAAGGAAGGATTTAGAGAAGGCACAAAGGATGGATGCTGCTCACTGGGCCCCAGAGGCCCAGGAAAAAGTGATGCCTATACAGGCTCAATACAGGGGTAAGCCACACTAAAATTCCTTGGTAGTATGAGTAATAGTGGCAAACTGCTTTCAGAACAAAGATTTGATTTTGTTCATTGAAATATTTGCCTTGGCAACTTTCTCTGTTCACCTTCACTTATGCTAACCTTTAAGCCTGTAATGTCTTCTGCCTAGATAAGTCTCTCTCCCATCAATTTCGCTTGTCAAGAATGCTGATAAATCACTTGAAAGGTGTCTTCACTCTCTCTCTTTCTTACTTCAGTGATGATCAGTTCCCTGTAGCTAAAAACCACTGATATCTCTTTCTTCCCAGTCTCTTTCCTGACTTCTGTTTAGCTCTCCCATTCAGAATTGAGTTCTTTGTCCTCTCCTCATAGTCTAATTTAAATATGCCATACCTGGGCAATTTGGTCTGTACCCACGTTTTCCTCCAACTTTACATCTCCTCTCTTCTGCATTCCAGACCCACACATCCAGTTGCCTATTAGATGTCTCTTTTATTTTATTTTTATGTGGATCATATTGAAAAGGGCATGCATTCACACAGTGCTTGGTGATGTTATACTGATAGTTCCAACTCAAAATCTCTTCCATCATTCTGGAAGAAATGCTCTTACTACACAAAACACATTTTTTTCTACCTAATTTATCTCTATACCTTATTATTCAAATTAGGCATCTGAAAATTTTTCCTAATTATTACCAGTCACTGTCTTCCAAGCATCCAGTTCACCAACATGTTATGACGTTTCTGTTTGTTCAATATTGGCTGACTATATCTACTTATTTCCATTCCTGCCACTGATACTTCATCTGGATTCCCCAAATAACTAACATCCTTGGCCCTAAATCAAGTGTTAGAATTCTCAAGCAAGCCCTGACTTCTGAAATGTAACTTCTTCCAGGAAGCATTTCTTGATTCCTCCAAACCTTTCCTAGTCTTCTCAAACCTCATCAACTTTCTGATTTCTTAGTCTAGCAACAATTTAGAGAAGGGTATTGAATTCTCCAACTGTTATTGTGGGCTGCATCATATATTTCGAAAGTCTGTTATTAGATACATAATATGTATGAATGTTATATATCTTTGATTATTTGACTTGTTTAACAGTATAAAATGACCCTTATTAATCTGAAATCTACTTTACATATATTGATATTGCCAGTCTAGATTTTCTGTATTTATTGTTAGTATTAGAATTAAATAGCATCCCATAGGTAAAAAAAAAAATCTCAGAAATGCTGATATTATTCTCTAGTTCTGAAAGAAGTGGAAATGAGGGCCAGGAAGATCAGTGCTTCCGAAAATGTCTTCCAGGTGAAGGTTATTGAGGATATTTCTGAGGCACAGGAGCTCAGGGCGAGAAAGTGGGGCCTTATACAGCAGCCAGCTCCCCAGAGTCAACTCTAATCTACATCCAAACACTCCAAATTTTCTAATTTTACCCTTTTTCTTTGGCTTTATTACCAAAAATGTGACCCACCACTTCAGGGATTTGTGAAATAAAATGCATCATTAATCAAAAATTATTCTTCCCTAAATAAAATATTAGCTCTTTTGGATAGTTAATTGCATTATCAGAATTAACAGCTCATCCTCTTTTACAAGGGCTTTAAATGCTAGTTACCTAATAAATGAAGGAATTATAGTTAATCTAACTCAAAATTTAATTATGATGAGTCATACATCACAAAAAAAGCATATGAGGGCAAAACTCTAGTAAAGTCATGACCAGCTGACCTAGACCCCAGGCTCACTAGCTCTAAGTGAGAAATTGGAAATACATCCTGTTTGTGAGATAGCAGGGCCATCCAAACAAGATCCCCCACTGTCTACTTCAGAGGTGTTACAAGAAAGCCTACCATAAATAAATCTTAAAGGAGAAAGCCCAGAAGTATTTCTCCCTCTGGACTCAGACTTTTCAGATCTTCCTAGACCCTTATGCAGTTAGTTTTGAAGAACACCACTACCTTGGATCCAGGTTGGGACAGTGTGTTGAGGAATTATGTAATACCTTCAAAACTTTAAGAATGCATCTAAATATAGTTTCTGAGACTCTCCAGATTGACAGGGACCTGAAAGGCCCACAGTTCCTCCATATTATCCAAAATTGCTCATAGAACTGAGGACAATCTTTTATGTGTTTTCTGAGTAAAAAGGATGATCATCCTTCTTCATTTGGAATTTTCCACTTCTAATGATGTGGTGTAAGAAGTTATTACCTCTCTGAGCAGTTATTGGTGACTAAATTATTTTCTCATTTATCATTCTATTTATTTTATACTAATGCAGGATGAACTCAGTTGCATCACTTTTCACTAATACCTGCTAAATTATTTTATAATTTGACCTATTATTTCAGACTTCCATGATTAGAGGAATAATCTCCCTGTCCTCCAAAAGAGCTGATGCTATTCTTTGCTTCTTATCTTCTGTATTATTGAAAAGCAATCTTTTCTTTTATTCATGTTTATAAGTAATTTATATTTTGTCTCCATCATTTCAAGGGATATCAAACTCTGTATATTTATTTCTTGATAAGGATATTTAGAGGGCCTCTTATTTCCCTTTATCTTTCTTTCCAACCTCTAGGTTGACTTTATTCTTCTACTTTCTTAAGGATTAGGGGAAAATATTTTGCTCTAAACTTCCCATAATGATAGATATGTTAGTCAGTTTCCCCTAGCCTCCATTTTCGTTATCCGGTTGCTTTGTCACAAACCATTCAAAATTAAGTGACCTATAGCAGCAATTTTATTCACAATTTCATGCACCAGAGATTTGGGAAGACCTCAGCTGGTAGTTTCTGATTCACATAAGTTCACTGGAGAGCTGGGGCTAGACATTACACTTTCATTTTAACTTTAGCACCTACAAGTTTGTCATCTCAAAACCTGTCACCTTGACCTCTCTTTATCTTTCAACATGACATCTTATCTTCCAGGACCTTTCCACATTATTCAAGCTTCTTGAGCACTGATGGTCTTAGGTTAGTCCCTTGTTTTCTGGCTTTTGATAAATAGAAAGTAGAAATTGTCAGACCAATTAAAGGACTATTTTGAGAACCAGCAAAGCATTGCTTCTACTGTATTTTTTGACCAAATTAGTCACAGGTTCTACCCAAGTTCCAAGAAGTAGAAAAACAATCTCTCTTGGTGGGAGGAAGTGGCATCGCAGAACAGTGCATATAATATGGGATATTGCTGTAACCATCATTGGAAAATACAAATTTCTTTATTTTTATAGATTTCCAGCTTTAAAAGTTTCATACTCCAAAATACTTGTGGAAAATGACCAAAAGCAGACATTCCTCTAAGAAGAAAGATTCAAGAACTTGGAATATTTAGAGTATCATGTCTTGGATGAAACAAAATTTTGAATTTATAAAAATGTGAGTGAGTTTAGATCCTACCACACCTGCTATCACTTTTATGCCCATGGAAAATAACTCTATATATCAATAAGCATTTGTTGAGTACTTTTTAGGTTAATTTTTATGCTAAAAAGAAAGGGATACAGAAATAACTAAAATGATAATTAAGCCTCCAAGAAGAAAAAAGGTAGAGTAAGGAAAATTAGCATAAACAAATACTTGTAATAGAATATAATAAATGACATAACAGAGGTACTGTGTTACCTCGTTGGCTTAAAGAATGAAATTGTTCCCCTGATTAGCAAGTGCTTCACAGAAAAACGAACCACGGACCTCGGACTGAAAGGGTAAGTCAAAGCGTACTGTGTAAAAAGAAAAAGGATACTTTAGGCAGAGGGAACACGCTAAGACAAAAGTATGAAACAACATAGCTTCTTCAAGGAATAGCAAATAGTTCATCGTGGATTATGCACATAGAGGAGCTATAAGAACTTACATTATTGAAGTACACAAAGAACCAAGAGAGTATTTGTATTCTGTGTGAAGAAGTTTGAATTGTATCTTGTTGGCCATAGGAAAATTGAAAAGTGGCATGGGAAAATTGAAAAGTGACATGATCAGATTTACAAAGGCAGAAAGAATGTTGAAATAATATAGATGAGAAAGACCCAGAGCTTTTGTCAAAGTAGTGGAAGTTTTAATAGAGAAAAGCAAAACCACCTGAGTGGTGTTAAGGAGATAAAATTGACAGAATATAGTCATCGAATAAAGGTTGGAGTTGGAAAAGAGGGAAAGTCTTGATTGAGATCCATGTTTCATGTTTTGATAACCACTTGTTTTCTGTTTCTATTTGTTGTTATAAAGCATACAGGAGGAGACCATTGATTTTGTATGAGCTAAAGTCCCTTTGTTTTAATAAGGGAGATATATCAATTAGATAATCAGAAATGCTGAATGGTCTGGGTTGATGATGATAATTTTTAGTAGTGATCAGAAAAAAAAATGGTAACTAAAGCCCTGAAAGTGGTTGAGCATGCTGAGTAAGGAAAAAGATCCCTGAAGTAACATCAGTATATAAGTAGTAAATGGAAAAAGAGGAGTTTGTAGGAAAGAAATAACTACATTTGAAGAAAGAGTACTAAAAACTGTTGAGAACTAAAGATGGAAAAATTAAAAATATTAACAAAGTGTTGGTGAGCTATGAGACAATATTAATCAGCCTAATATGCATGTATTTAGAGTCCTCAAAAGAGAAAGGAGACAAAAATAATTGGAGGAAATAATTGTTGAATATTTTCCAAACTTGATTAAATTTATGAAGCCACTAATCTAAGAATATCAACAAATTCCAAATATAAAAAGCATGAATAAAACATCATAATCCAATTGTTTAAAATCAGTGATTATGATAAAAAATCTTAGAAGCAAGAGCAGGATGTGGGAGAGTGGAAGATACACTACACACACAAAAAAAATTCTTGATTGGATTATTTGTTTTTAAAGTCTTTTAAGTTCTTCGAATATTCTAGATATTAGTCGTCTGTTAGAAGGATAGCTGAGAAAGCTCTTCTCCCATTCTGTAGGCTTTCTTTTTAAACTTGATAATTTCCTTTGATGAGCAGAAACTTTTTAGTTTGACACCTTCCCAACTTATTATGATTTTTGTTTTAATTTACTGGGCTTTGGGGGTCTTGTTAAGAAAGTTTCTACCTGTATCTGTGTTGAATCTATGCCTTTCTCTAATAGCTTCACAGTCTCTAGTTTAACTTCCAGGTATTTGATCCATCTCAAGTTGATTCCTGTGCAGAATAAAAGGTAAAAATTTAGTTCCATCTTTCTACAAATGGATAGCCAACTCTCCCAGCACCATTTATTGAAAAGGCTTTCTTCTCCACCATATGTATTTGGCCCCTTTGTTGAAGATCAATCGACTACAAGTGTATAGATTTGTTTCTGTATCTTCTATTTCGTTCCATTGGTCTGTGTGCCTGATTTTGTGTCAATATCATGCTGTTCTTATTACTATAGCTCTGTAGTATAATTTGAAGTCGGGTACTCTTCTTCACAGTTGGTGGGATTGCAAACTAGTTAAGCCACTATCCTTAGAAGCTGCTGTGGAGATTCCTTAGAAAACTGAGAATGGATCCACCACATTATCTGGCTCTATCACTAATGGATATTTTTCCTAAGGGATTGAAACCAGCAAACTGCAGTAGTATATGCATACCCATGTTCATAGAAGGGCAATTCAAAATAGCCAAACCACTGAACCAACCTAGATGTTCATCAACAGATGAATGGATTGCAAAATTATGGGAAATACACAGAGTGGAATTCTACTCAGCAATAAAGAAGAACAAAATTATGTCATTTGCAAGAAGATGGAAGGACCTGGAGAACATTATGTTAAGTGAGATTTAGCCAATTAAAGAAAGCGAAGAGTCATATGTTTTCTTTAATATGTGCAGGATATGAAGTCATTTGAATACAAGAGGGATTCCAGAAAAAAAAAGTGAAACCTCAGTGGAGCTGGAAAGGAGATTTAAGGGTGGGGAGGAGGAAGACTTAGGTTCATTAATGGAAATACTATCATCGACTACATATTTGCACATGTGAATATACCAATGTCAATTTGGGTACTTGGCATTATAAGGGAAGGAAATAGGGAGGCGAGGGGGGTGGCACCAAATGCTATGTGCATGTATGTCATTGTCAACATGATTTACATTATGATGTAAGACTATAATGCACCAATAAAAGCACACAAAAGTAAAATTGTAATTAATGCCTATAGTTCTGTTATGAAGATGAGGATCTGAATATAAAAAGACATATATATGTACATTTATATACATTTTATTGTATTTACTTTATAAATAAAATAAATTTATCAATATAAAATATTAAAGTAATACTAATATGTTATCTGTCCAAAATAGAATCTAATCAGAAATAACAGAAAGATATCTGAAAAGTTCCCAAATATATATAAACATTCCACATGTATGCATGTGTGTATATATGTGATATATATATATATATATATATATATATATATATATATATATATATCAGATGAAACCCAGGATCATTCTAACTTTTGAGCTATGACTCCAGCCCTTTTTAATTTTTATTTTAAAACAGTATCTCACTAAATTACTGAGAATCTAGCTAAATTTCTAAGGATAGCCCTGAACCTGTGATCCTCCTACCTCAGCCTTCGAAGTACTAGGGTTAGAGGCATGTACCACTACACCTAACCCCAAATATTTTTAAAGACCTAAATAACAAATTAAATAACTAATGGATAAAATTAGAAATCAAAAGAAAATTTTAAAATATTTTGGCCAACTGTGATTGTACACACCAGAATCCTAGCACTTGGGAATTTAAGATAGGATGATTGCAGATTCAAGGCCTGCCTTAGCAACTTAAGGAGACCCTCAGCAACTTAGCAAGTCCCTGTTTCAAACTAAAAAGGTCTGATTAAAGCTTGGAGGTAGAATGTCCCTAAGTTCAATTTCTAGTGTGGAGAAAGAGAAGGAGACAAAGAAAATATTTAACTGCATAAAAATGATAATGTCAGATATCAAATTTTATAGATTGTGTTAAAATAAGAGTAATTTATATCATGAAAAGTTATACTAAGAGTAAAAACGACTTGTAACAATATTCTAAATTTTCACCTTAAGAAAATGTAAAACCTAGTAAGCCCAAAGTAAAAATAAAGAAGGAAATAATGACAATAAAAACAACATATCAATGAAATAAAAAATAGAAAAACAATAGGAAACATAATTGAAACCCAAAGCTAGTAATTTGAGTAGGTCAATAAAATTTACAAATATCTAGCCATATTGATAAGGAAACAAAGAAAACCATGTGGACGAGGAAACAAAGAAAGAAGATACAATTTGCTAATATCAGGAATGAGGTGATGCTGTCACAGATAAAAGGAAGTCATAGAATAGTTAAACAATTTGAGGCCAAGAATTTCAACACATTTGATGAAATAGAGAAATGTCTTAAGAAACGTAACAACCAGAGATTGTCCAAGAAGAAAGACATAATTTAAAATTCTCAAAATCTATATAGATAGGATATCAAGTTTGTACTTTAAAATTTCTCACAGGCAGGCATGGTGGTACATGCCTGTTATCCCAGTACTTGGAGGCTGAGACAGTATGATCATAGGTTCATGACCTGCCTCAGCAACTCAGTGAGACTCTTAGCAACTTAGTAATTTCTTTTTTTCAAAATATAAAATAAAAGGGTTTGGAGGGTATATCTTTGAAATAGAATGCCCCTGAATTCAATACCAAGTACACTCCTTAAGATGATAATAATAAAAATAAAGCCTTCCCACAAGATAAACCTCTGGGCCTGGATGACTTTTCAGTAAATTCTATAAAACATCAAAGAAAGAAATAATGCCAGTTCCACAGAAACACTTCCAGAAGTAAAAAAGTTGAAGGAGTGTTTTACAACTCAATCTATCAGCCAGCATTACTCTTAAGACCAAAACCAGTCAAAATAATCTCAAGTAAAGAAAATTATAGATCAAAATTCCTCGAAAAACATATGCACAAAATTCCTTAGCAAATTCAGCAAATCAAATGGAGCAATCTATTGAAAATATATTGCATTATAACTAAGTGGATTTTGTTTTAGGATCTCAAAGTTGGGTTGCTATTTGAAGATGAATCAAAGTAATTCACCATATTATCAAACTAAAAGAGAAAACCTATGTGATATCTTAGTACGTGTAGAAAATTCATTCCTCAATATTCAATATACATTCCTATGTTTTAAAGACCTCTATACAAATCTTCCATAGAAAAGAATAGCCTCAAATCATAGCTGCACAATTCACCATCGCCAAACTATGGAACCGACCAAAATGTCCATCAACAGATGAATGGATTACAAAACTGTGGGGTATGTACACAATGGAATTTTACTTGGCCACAAAAAAACCCCACAATTACATCATTTACAGGGAAATGGATGGAACTGGAGGACATTATGCTAAGTGAGATTATTCAGTCACAAAAAATAAGAAATCAGATGCTTTCTCTAATATGCAAAAGCTAGAGAGAAATGAGTAACATGAGGAACTCTAGATGAAGAAGGAGATTCTATAGAAGAGCAAATATGGTGATGTACATGAGGGGATGGGAGGGGGGAAGAGGAAAACTCTCTAAAGCACATGATGTTCTTAAACAAACATATCAAAGTCAAACACTAAGCCAAGCATGGGAAGGAGGGATGGGGAGGGAATGGGGTGGGGATTGTGTAAGGGCTAATTGGGTGATGTGTGCATGTATGCCTTCACCATTTTTAATCCCATTAAGATGTATCACTACTACAATGCACCAGTAAAAATTAAAAAATAAAAATAATTTTAAAATATTAATGATAATAAAAATCAACCTTTTGATTAAAAAATACCCAACAATTAATACCATACTGAATACTGAAAGACAGGATTTTCTATTTCCCCCTAAGATCAGGAATAAGGCAAGGATGTATACTCTCATCTCTTCTTTTTTGCATTTTGCTAGAAATCATAATCAATGTGATGAGGTATAAGATATTTTATTCCCAGATGATCTACATGATCATGTATGTAGAAAATCATAAGGGATCCAAAATGAACTACAAGAAGTAATAAATGAGTTTAGCAAAGTTGCAGGATACAAGGTTGATATTCAAAAAAACAATTGTTGAACTCTAGCAATAAACAAAAGGAAATTTTAAAATAGTATTTGCAATAGCATCAGCTAATATAAGATACTTAGGAATAAATTTGACAAATAATGTAGAAGGCATGGACACAATATTGCTGAGAGAAATTTTAAAAGACCTTATAAATGAAAAGATATATGATGTTTATAAATCAAAAACTCAGTAATTTTAAGATACCAGTTTTCCCCAATTCAATTTATAGATTCATAACAATTTCACTCAAAATTCCAGCAGAATTTTTTGTAAATATTGAAGGCCTGATTTTAAATTTTTCATAGAAATTCAAAGGTCACATATGTACCAAAACAACTGTAATAAAAAAAATAACCAACTACCTGGTTTTAAGATTTATTATAGCCGGGCGTGGTGGCGCACCCTTGTAATCCCAGCATTTGGGAGGCTGAGACCGGAGGATCATGGTTCGCGGACAGCCTAAGCTACTTAGTGAGGTCCTCCATAACTGAGTGAGACCCTGTTTCAAAATAAAGAACAAAAAATTGGGCAGGGGGCATAGCTCGGAGGTCAAATGCCTCTGGGTTCCATCCCCAGACCCACACACACAAAAAAAGATTTATTATATTATTTTGTTTATAATCTCTTTTTGTAACTGGGGCTTGTATCCTGGGCCTTACACATGCTAGGCAAGTATTTTAACACTGTGCTACATCTCAATCCCAAGATTTATTAGAAAGATATAATAATCAAGAGAGTACAATGCTGATGTAAATACAGACATACATATCAATTTAATAGAATACAAATTTAAAATACTCCCATACATATAGAATCACTTTATTTCTGAAAAGGTGCTAAGGAAATTCAATCAGAAAAATATTTTTCAAGACATAGTGCTGAAAAAAATGAAATACTGTGTGCAAAAATTCAATCGCAGGTCTTACCTCACACTATATACAAATATTAACTAAACATAGATGAAAGATTTCAAAGTAAGAGCTAATAGTGTAAAACTTCTAGAACATTTTTTTGGTGGTACTGGAGGTGGAATCCAGAGGCTTTCTACCTCTGGGCTATACTCCAGACCTATTTTATACTTTATTTGGAAACAAGGTCTCACTAAGTTGCTGAGAGCCTCACTAAGTAGCTGAGGCTGGCTTCGAACCTGTGTGATCCTCCTGTCTCAGCCTCCCAAGCGCGGGGATTAAAAGCGTGCGCCACCACACCTGGCCACAGAAGAACATTTAATAGAAACTCTTAAGTGGCCTTGCATTTGGCAAAAACTTCCTAAATAATTCACACTAAGCATATAGTATAAAAATTAATAATTGAAATTTATCAAAATTACAAACTTTTGTCCTTCACAAAACACTGCTACTAAAATGAAAAGATAAAGCCATAGACCAAGGGAATGTTTACAGATCATATATATGATAAAGTATTTATATCCAGAATATATAAAAAATTCTTAAACTCAATGACACACAAAATAAGAGACAGCCAGGCATGGTGGCGCACGCTTGTAATCCCAGCGCGCTTGGGAGGCGGAGACAGGCGGATCACGCAGGTTCAAAGCCAGCCTCGCTGGCTTAAGAGACCCTGTTTCCAAATAAAAAATATAAAAAAATAGGTCTGGGAGTGTAGCCCAGAGGTAGAAGGGTTTCCAGGAACCCCAGTACCACCAAAAAATAAATAATAAATAAATAAATAAATAAGAGACAAAAGATTGGAACAGACACTTTATAAAATAAAAATACAAATGGCAAATATGGATATGAAAAAATGATAAACATAATTAGTCATTAAAGAAATGCAAGTAAAAGCCACCATGAGCTATCACTACATACCCATTTGAATGTCCAAAATGCAAGAGAATGACAATACCAATGTTAGTGAGTATATAGAAAAACTGAACTTTCATTCATTTCTGGTGGGACCATAAAATGTAATATCCACTTTGGAAAACTGGTACATTCTTTAAAAACTAAACTTACTTATGACTAACCTTACAACTTACTTCTCTTCTAGCTATCTACTCAGAAGAAAAAAAAGCATATGTCTGTACAATGATCCAGAAATATTTATTGCAGCTTTATTAAAAATAGTCCCGCCAGGCGTGGTGGAGCACGCTTGTAATCCCCGCGCTTGGGAGGCAGAGACAGGAGGATCACACAGGTTCGAAGCCAGCCTCGCTGGCTTAAGAGACGCTGTTTCCAAATAACAACATAAAAATAGGTCTGGGAGTGTAGCCCCGAGGTGGAAGGGTTTCAAGTAACCCCAGTACCAATACCACCACCAAAAAAAAAAAAAAAAAAAAAAAAATTGAACCAACTCAAATATTCACAGACAGGTGAATGGATAAATAAATTAATGCTACTCAGTCATTCAAAAGAGATAACTGTTGCTGGGTGTGGTGGCACATGCTTATAATCCCAGCATTTGGGAGGCTGAGAAAGAGGATCCTGGTTCTTGGACAGCCTCAGCTACATAGTGAGGCACTTTGCAACTCAGTGAAACCCTGTTTCAAAATAAAGAATAAAAAATAGGGCTGAGGGTGTAGCTTGGAGGTAGAATCACTCTGGGTTCCATCCCCAGTACCGCAAAAAAAGAGATAACTGTTGATGCATACAAAATGTGGATGAATCTCAAAATAAATGCAAATTAATCAGTGGTGACATAAAACACATCAATGGTTGCTTAAAGACAGTGTGGGGGATGTTTGGTATACAAAAGGGTACCATGAAACATTTGCTGCTCATACAAATACATTATTTTGGTTGAGGTGATAGGTATATACATGTGTCAAAATTCACAAAATGTATGTTTTAAATATGTGCGATTTGTTTGATTCTCAATAAAGTTATAATAAAAACAAGATCTAGACTAAAGAGTAATCATGGTGAGCACACATTAATGGACATCTGTAATTGAAAACCAGATCACAATTTTTTTTTTATTTTTCTTTATTGCTTAGTAGAATTCCATTGTGTGCATATACCATAATTTTATGCCCCGTTCATTAGTGAATGGACACCTGTGTTGATTCCATAATTTGGCTATTGTGAAATGTGCTGTTATAAACATAGCTATGCATGCATCACGATAATATTCTAATTTTAGTTCCTTTAGAATGATACAGAGGAATGGTATAGTTGGATCATATGGTGGATCCATCTCCGACTTTCTTAGAAATCTCCACACTAATCTCCACAGCAGCTACAGAGATATGTAGTTACACCAACAGTGTAGAAGTTACTATTTCTCTGCATCCTCACCAGAATTCATTTTTGTTTGACTTTTTTTGTGGATCTGGGGATGGAACTCAGGGGCATTCGACCTCCGAGCTACACCCCCTGCCCTATTTTTTTAATTCTTTATTTTGAAACAGGGTCTCACTAAGTTGCAGAGGGCCTCACTAAGTAGCTGAGGCTGTCCACGAAACGTGATCCTCTGGTCTCAGTCTCCAGAATGCTGGGATTACAAGCGTACACCACCATGCCCAGCTTGTTGTTTGACTTCTTAATGATTGCTGTTCTAATTGTGATTAGCGAGAATCTCTGTGTAGTTTTTCTTTGCGTATCCTTGATGACTAATGATATTGAACAATATCTATTGGCCATTTGTATCTCTTCTTTCATGAAATGTCTATTTAGTTCAATTGCCCATTTCCTGATTTTATTATTTGCTTTTTAGTGTTGTCTTTTAAGTACTTTTCAAATTCTAGATATTAGTCCTCTATCAGAGGAATAGCTGGTAAAGATCTTCTCCCATTCAGTAGGCTCTTTCTTTAGATTCTTGATGGTTTCCTTTGATGAGTAGAAACTTCTTAGTTTAATGCCATACCATCTATTAATTGTTATTTTAATTTCTTGAGCTTTAAATATCTTATTGAAGGAGTTTATACCTGTGTCTATATGTTGTAGTATTGGACCTATGCCCTCCTCTAAATTTTAGGTCTTTGATATAACTAGAGTGACCACTGTTATTTAAAACTGAAAAGATGAAGGCCAGGCACAGTGGCTGCTCACCTGTATTTTCAGTACTTGGGAGGCTGATACAGGATGACTCCAATTTCAAGACAAAATGCATTTTTAAACACCTGCTCTAAGTCAAAATTAGTCAGTACTCTTTGACACCTATTAAATATGTACTAGACATATACTGGATTGTACATATATACAACTTGAAATACTTTCTAGAATTTCTCCTAGGACCCTTTTACTTCCTAGCTTCCACATTTTAGGAACAGCATCCAATTTCTTATTTTTTGTGACTGACTAATCTCACTTAGCATATTGTTCTCCAGTTCCATCCATTTTCCTGAAAATGATGTAATTGTGTTCTTCTTTATGGCTGAGTAAAATTCCATTGTGTACATATCCCATAGTTTTGTAATCCGTTCATCAGTCCATAGACATCTTGACCACTTTGATAGTTTGGCAATTGTGATCTGTGCAGCTATGAACATAGATATGTATGCATTAGTTTGGTAGTTTGGTGTCCATTCTTTTGGGTAGATACGCAGAAGTGGTATTGCTGGATCATATGATCAGCTCATTCTCATTCTTCTGAGGACCCTACATACTGTTTTGCAAAGTGGTTGCACTACTTTGCAATCCCATCAACAGTGTATTAAAGTTCCCACCTCTCCACATCCTCACCAGTATTTGTTGTTGTGTTTTTTATTTTGGGGGGGTTGTTTGTTTTTGCGGCAGTGGGGATGAAATCCAGGGACTTCAACCTCCGAGCTACATCCACAGCCCTATTTTTCATTCTGTATTTTGAAACAAATTCTAAGTTGTAGAGGATCTAAGTAGCTGAGACTGGCCTCAAACCCTGATCCTCCTGTTCCAGCCTCCCAAGTACTGGGATTACAAGCATGTGCCACCAGGCCCAACTGGTGTGTGTGTGTGTGTGTGTGTGTGTGTGTGTGTGTGTGTGTGTGTTTGATACTGGGGATGGAACCCAGGGGCATTCTACCTCTGAGAGACACTCACAGCCCTATTTTTTTATTCTTTATTTTCTAACAGTGTCTTACTGAGCTGCAAAGGCTCTCAGTAAGTAGCTGAGGGTGTTTCTGAACCATGGTCCTTCTGTTTCAGCCTCCCAAATGTTGGGATTACAAGCATGCACTACCACACCTGGCTTGTTGTTTGTGTTTTTATGATTGCCATTCTAATTGGAGTTAGGTAAAATTTCAGGGCAGTTTTGATTTGCATATCCTTGATTGCCCAACCAAACAAAAACTTGAAATACTTTTGACTTATTAAATCCTCACAACAATTTTATGATAGATATTTTAAATGATTTATTGCTGCGCTGCAATTATACATCATAGTGAAGATCCATGTATTTTTTAAAAAACATACATGTACACATCTCTTCGCAAATTTTCCTTCACATCCCACCCCACTCCCCCTTCCTCCCTCCCCACATAAGTTAGTAAGATTGATAATAATATTTATATATTTTAATAGTATAATTTGCACAGTTTCCTTCCCCAATCATTACTCTTATCCTCCCTCTTACTCCTAACCCCCTCTAACAGATCTATCTTTGTGTGATAAACATAAAGTCTCTGATATTTCCTATTTTCTCTCTAGCTTCCACAATGAGATAAAACATATACCACCCTTGACTTACTGAGACTGGATAATCTCCTTTAGCACACTAAATTCTATTTCCAATAATTTTTCCTGCAAATAACATCATTTTATTCTTTATGGCTGAGTAAAATTCCACTGTGTGCATATGCCACAATTTCTTTATACATTCATCTGCTGACAGACTTCTGGGTAGGTTCCATAATTTGGCCACTGTGAATTGTGCTGCTATAAAGATGGGTATGCATGTATCATTATAATATTTTGACTTAAGTTCTTTAGGAAAGATATGGAGGAGTGGTATAGCTGAGTCATATCGTAGTTCCATTTCTAGATTTTTGAGGAATCTCCAAACTTATTTCCATAATAGTTGTACTAATTTACAATTCTACCAACACTATTTAAGAGTTCCTTTTCTCCCCTGGGATGAAGACAGTTTTAATAGTCGATGAAAGGGCCAATTGTATCAAGAAAATATGTCTAAAGGGGACATTTGAGCATATAAATAAGTCAAGGGAGGCAAAGCAACTAGTAGAGGATAAGGAAATATTCACTAAAGAGAATAGGTAATAGTATAGGCAGTGTTCCAAAATAAGACAGCAGGGGAAGGATTCGTGAAGGGGAGACAAAACAGAAGTGGAAAAACAGAAGATGAAGCCCTATTCTTCTGAGACCACAGGAGAAATATGAAGTTGGAGATTGGGAAGGGAAAGAGATGTTTGAGGGCTTGAAGACGAATAGTTGAAGGTCGCTTTAATTTCCTCCGGGAAGTAAGAGTCCCAGTAAATGTTGGGATTAATGAGAAGATAGAGCAAAGGCAGGACATCTCATGAGGAAAGAGATGAAGAAACTTGGAGTATAAATGTGAACAAAAAGGGAGAAGGAGATGATGTGAGCAGTTGGTACAGATTGCTGAGAAGCCTGAGGGGCCAATTGAAGTTGAAAATTCTGGCTGTTAAAGACACAATATGCTGGGCGTGGTGGCACACGCTTGTAAGCCCAGCATTCTGGAGGCTGAGACCAGAGGATTGTGGTTCACAGATGGCCTTAACTACTTATGAGGCCCTCTGAAACTTAGTGAGACCCTGTTTCAAAATAAAGAATAGAAAATAGGGCAGAGGGTGTAACTCGGAGGTAGAATGCCCCTGGGTTTCATCCCCAGACCTGCAAAAAAGAATCTAAAAAAAAGACACAAATATTTGGGATACTGAAACTTTCTCTCATGGTGGTCACTGTGGGATGACCAGATGATTGGAGAGACCCTAAACTGGTGTTAACTAGTGCAAATGTGGTATTTGGAGGACAAGGGGATGAAGATGCAGTTAATACTAAACCAATATGTCCCAAGATCTTGGCTGGATAAAGAAAGGAGTGAAGAGAAAAGGAAGGGCTTGGGCACCACACCCCTCATTGAGGCCCAAGAGCCATTGCTGGGGGATTTGGGTGTCAGTGGAACGTGGGAGTTGAGCCTTTTAGGGGTGAAGTTATGCTGTTAGGCCAAGTAATTGGGGGGAACTGATTGAGGCACTGAAAAGTTAAAGATCAGAGAGCTGCGAAGCCAGGGTATATGGGATGGGTATTTGATGTAGATGTTATTGAGGTCACTTAGGAAAAGGACAGGACTCAGAGTGTCAAGGAAGCCTGTGTGCTGGTCCTTAGAATAAAGTAAATAGTCAGCAAGAGTTCAGGAAATTAAATAAGGGTGGTAGATACTATAATAGAGTAACCTATGCCTTGAATAAGCTTCATGTCCTCATATCTAGTGCAAAAATAATGCTAGTGCTGAATAAATTGTCTTAATTTGATTAAACTGTGGGGACAACAGAGCAGCCAATTTTTTCTCTTATGCCCTTTTTTGTGGAATAGTTGGTTTGAACACTTACCTCATTACATCTCTGGGAGAACAAATTAAGATAATGGATTCAAAGTGCTCAACACAAAGCCTAGCACCTAGTAAGTGATTAGTAAATTGAAGCAGTATCTATTAATATTATTGCACTTTTGATTTATTTTACCCATTAATGGTAAAAAAATAATGTAATCTCTTTTAAAATTTCCTTCTGTGGACTCAAATTTTCCTTCTGGAGTTACAGGGCCAGTGCTGTTTCTGCAAATGGCAAATCCTCAGACATCAAGTGACAGTCAATATATCCTTCAGTCCTAGGCAAAATATCTTCCCTGGTTTTCGAGGACCAGCTTTCCAGAATCCCAAGTGCAGGTGTGAGTTTGTTGCTTGTTTCTTTCTTTCTTTCTTTCTTTCTTTCTTTCTTTCTTTCTTTCTTTCTTTCTCTCTTTCTGACCTTTTTTCTTCCTTCTTTTCTTCGTGTGTGCGTGTGTGTGTGTGTGTGTGTGTGTGTGTGTGTGTGTGTTTCTGTTGCTTAGAATTGCACTCAGGGACTTTCTACCTCCAAACTATACCCTCCAGCCATGTGTTTGTTTGTATGTTTTGAAACAAGGTCTTGCTAGGTTGCTGAGAATCTTGCTAAGTCCCTTAGGCTGGTCTTGAACCTGCAATCCTCCTGTCTCAGCATCCCAAGGAGTGGCATTACAAGCATGCACCATCATCCCCAAATAGTAGTATCTCAGCATCTTTCCCTTTTTCACTAAACTGGCAACCTATACCCTAAAACGATGGCACAGACTACATATTGATTGACATGAAAACACCAACATAGGTTCAGTTTTGACCATCTGGAAAATTACATCTGAACTACATATCCAGACCTTTTCAAAATTTTTTGTTTTGAAACTGGGTCCCACTAAGTTACTGAGAGTCTCACTAAGTTACTGAAACTGGTCTTGAACCTGGGATCTTCCAGTCTTAGCATCCCAAACACTAGAATTATAGCTGTACACCACCAGGCCCAGCTCTCCATCAGCCACATTCTGTTAGCACATGCACAAAGCAAAGGGGAACATTTACAAAGTATGGTGTAGTAGGTATGTTTGTATGTATGTGAGAGTGGACGAAGTCATAGGTGAGACTTTTCTCAGGGTGATGTGTACTAAGCTTGGGAGATCCAGAATAGAGTTGTTTAAATGTTGAACCCTTGGTTTCTATTTAGAAAGTTCTCTTTCTCTCCCTTCCCTCCCAAATGAATTCCTATGTTTTCTTCCTGATCAGAATAACCTCTACTCTCATCTCTCTCATCTTCTTATCCAGAACTATTTTTCTCCATTTCAATTCCCCTTTTTGGAAGAACTTTCTCTCTGCCCTAAATAACTTTGCTTTTTTTATTGTTGTTTGTTCTTTCTTCTTTTTGTTTGTTGTTGTTGTTGTTGGTGGTGGTGGTGGTGGTTGTGGTGGTGATGGTGGTTATGATGGTGATGGTGGTGGTGATGATGGTACAGGGATTGAATTCAGAGAGTTGCGCAGGCAAGGCAAGCACAATTTCACTTTTTCAAATCTGCTCTCTTCTATCCACCTCTCCTCCTATTCCCCAAGCATGACAATACCATCCATATTGTGCATCATTTGTCTCCCTTAGAGGGCTAGATGCTTTTGAATTGAATTTTGTGATGCTTATCTCAAGAAATACCCTTCCTGTCTATATACAACTTTCTACCCTTGTGGTGTCTTTGGAAAAAAAAAGATTTTACCCCACTTTAGATATCCTTCTCATTCTGAAAAATAAGGTAAGGCTTGATTTTTATAATCCAACCTTTCATATCCATTGAACTCATCTTGACTTCCAGCAAATCATTTATATGATCTTGAGTTAGGCACAGAAATGTTCTTCATCTGCAGAATAAAAACTGTTACATTAAAAGAGTCAGAGCTCAAAGTCAAGGATGTTTTGTCATATATTAATAGGAGCTAATATTAAAACACAGTAATAGACTCTTTACATTTATAATTTTTTTCTATTTATTTTTACCTAAAGACCCACAAAATTCACATGTTCCTTGGTTTATAGCACACTGTCTTCATTGCAAGGACTCTGCTTTGTATTGTAATTAATTTTTTGTCTTCACTTGTCATCTTTAAATCTGTTTTCCTTTTGCTATCACAGATATTCATTCGATATACTTAATAAACATCCTTTTGATCCATCACTTGTATATTTATTTAGATACATAAGTGATTTTAGATTTTTATGGTGTTTCTGCATAAATTATACTGTATTACAGAGCTTCCTTTATTACTTTTCACTCAACATTATGTGTTTTTAAACATTTATTAATACGGATTGGCAATAATGTATTTTCATGAACTACGTTCCCCTAAACTCATATGTTGAAGCACTAGTCCCCAATATCATAGAGAGGGGCTTTGGGGAGATAATTAGGGTTATGTGGGTGGAGACTTCATGGTGGAATTATTGGACACAGTGAGAAGGAATCCAGCTGCAAGCCAGGAAGAGAGGTCTCTCAAAGATCCAACCATTCTATATCCCTGTTCTTGCAATTCTTACCTCCAAAACGATTAGAATATTAATTTCTCTAATCCATCCAGCATACCATACTGGTAGAACTAAAAGCCAGATCTAAAAGCTAGCCATGGTGGCACACGCTTGTAATCCCAGCATTTGGGAGGCTGAGACAGGAGGATAGCAGTTCTCAGCCAGCCTCAGCTACTTAGTGAGGCCCTTTGCAACTCAGTGAGACCCTGTTTCAAAATAAAGAATAAAAAATAGGGCTGAGAATGTAGCTCGGAGGTAGACTGTCCCTGGGTTTCATCTACCATACTGAAAAAAAAGAGCTGACCAAGGCAGATATTTAGAGTTTTGAATATGTAGTATCCCTAGCATGTGCATATGTCACATTTTACTTATCCAGTCTCCAAGTGATAGTTACCTAGTTTGCTTTCATTGCTATCGCAATAATTCCATAAACATCATCACACGTGTTACTTAATGGATTTGTTTCAAAATTGCAAACTCAGTCAGTGGGTCTATGTCTAATTAATTTCATTTGAGGCCCTTTAGATTGCTCTACAGATTGGCTCTACCAGTTTCTACTCCAACTTGCAGCACATTATTCCCCATATACAATTCCCTATATCATCACCAGTTCATATTTTCTGACTTTTAAATATTGTCATTCAAATGTGTGTTAAGCAATATCTCATATTCTCTCCAATTTTTATGTAAATACTACTGCAGTTGAACATTTTCTGCAGACACCTATTTGCTATTCTGTTAAATCCTGGTTAAAATGTTTTATTTTCTACTGAGATTTTCTTCTTTGAAGATATTTGAAATATTTATGTTTTTATGCCACTGATAGCTCCATTTACATCCAAAATGAATTGGAAGAAGATTACAATAAAAGTTAATAGGCATAGAGAAGATAAATAACAACAAAAGGTTAATAGGAAAACTATGTAGAGAAAGGAAGAACAAAGGCTGCAAATTTACCTCTACCTATAGATCTGAGTCTCCTGGCAGCCAAGATGAAAAGAGAATGATAATTCATTTATTCAACAAATGTTTTATGTTGAAGCCTTAAGGTTTCAAATTTTCTTGATCTCTTGGCTGAGTCTGAAGGTAGAAAATAAATATGGTTTTGAGAAAATAATCTCGCTAAATCAGGTCTTGAAAATACAATCATCAGAACCCCACTAGAGAAAATATTCTTTGGGGATGAATCATCTCACTAATCGTCATATCTGCAAAAAGCTTTTGAAACATTTGTTTTGTTTTGAAAAATATTTTCAAGACATACTGAGTTTTGAAAAAATCCCTTTTGTTTTGAACAGTGGGAAGCAAAATTCATAAAATCATTTTGAAAATGTTTTCTCTAAACACCATGTTGCTAAACAGTATTTATTTTAGAATTTTGATTTCCAAGTATTGGATTCAAAATGCATATAAAAATTGCACTTCTCAGACAAAACTATGGATACAGTAGATGGCTCATAAGTTGCCAGAAGTTGAGGGGAAGGAGGGATGTATAGTTGAATCACAGATATTTTTTAGGACAGTGAAAATACTCTGTATAATACTATAATGGTAGTCACCTGTCATCATACATTTGTTCAGGCACACAGATAACACCAACAGTGAAACCTAATAGAAACCATGGAATTTGGGTGATAATGATGTGTCAATGATAATGATGATATAGTGTCATCATTTATAACCAATATACTATCCTAGGGGGCATTGATAATGTGGAAGGCTGTGCATGTATGAGAACAGGGGGTATATGGGAAATTTCTATACTTTCCTTTCACTTTTTCCATAAACCCCAAACTGCTCTGAAATATTTTATTCATTTGTTTATTTATTAATTTTGCTCCTGGGGATTGGATTCAGGGCATGCTACCTCTGAGCAACACTCCTCATCCATTTGCTTTTTTCATTGTTTTAAGCTATTAAACAGAGTAGTGCTAAGTTGCCGAGAATGATCTCAGATCTGTGATCCTCCTGTCTCAGCCTCCCAACTATTAGGATTAAAGACCTGTACCACCACTCCTGGCTGTAGAATATTTACTTCTAAAAACTATTTTTGTACTATTTGGTGACAAATGAGTCCCCACTGTTGTGCTGGGGACAGCCTACTATGGCTCTGCTTGAGGGCTGCACAGGGTCCCAGCTATGGGCCTGGGTGACTAGATGTTTAAGCATTATGGACAAAATAGAGCATATTTGGGGAACTTCAGAGCTCAAGAATCCCTAAGATTGTCATGGATATCTACTAGAGAAGGAGAGGGGTAAGTGAAGAAGTACCTCTTTGATCTTCAATAGTCACTTTAGAAGCTCTGCTGTCTCTTCAGTTGGAGTAGGTGAGATCCTACAAGCCACTTAGCTAATTCTGTTTGACCAGCACCTCTAAATCTTTATGAGTCCCAAAGCAGGAAAAATCCTTAGTGTATACTATTGTCCCACTGTGCACTGTGTTCCAGGTCCTGTACCAACCACTGTAACTATGCTCTATGTTGTTACATTCAGTATTCTTAGCAAGTTCATACGGAAATTGATACTTATTGACATTATATGACATCCTCAAGCCTGCACAGCTGGCAAATGGGGAACTGGGGTCAGAATCAAAGTTCGAAACCTGTGCTTTTAGCCATTTCACTATATTACCTGTCTCCTCTCCACTCAGCAGTGGTATTCGTAATTGATATTATGTTCAATAAGTTAATGGTATATCATATTCACACTGTCCTCTACCACTTATCAGACACTATACATCCAATTCTCCCTACCTAGATTATTTCCTTAAGGGTGTGAACTGTCTTTTATAAATCTTGTATTCCAGTAGTATCTTACACAGCTCCAGGAACTTACTAGGGAAGGAAGAAAGAAAAGAAAAAACTAATACTTCCTCAGTATACTTTATATCCTAGGCATTACCCTAAACATTTTATGTGCTGCTGCTGCTGCTCCTCTTCCTCCTCTTCTCCTCCTCTCCTTTTTTTTTTTTTTTGGTGGTACTGGGGTTCCTGGAAGCCCTTCTACCTCCGGGCTACACTACCAGACCTATTTTATTTTTTGGAAACAGGGTCTCTTAAGCCAGCGTGGCTGGCTTCGAACCTGTGTGATCCTTCTGTCTCTGCCTCCCAAGTGTGCACCACCACGCCCGGCTTCTCCTTCTTCTTGTGATACTAGTACTGGGGATTAAACCCAGGGGGCATTCTAGCTCTGAGCTATACCTCCACACCTATTTTTTTATTTTAAAACAGGGTCTCAGTAAGTTCCTGAGGCTGACCTTGATCCTTAAACCTGCAATTCTCCTGTCTCAGCTTCCCAAGCACTGGGATTACAGGAGTGAACCACCACACCCACCATATATACTTTATCATCTTAAATCTTGATACATTTATAAGTACTGTTGGTATACTTGTTAGAAAGGTTAGATAACTAATGATTAATGAGTTTCAATTACTTGCTCAGAAAGATGCAAAGCACAGAAGAATGGATTCTACAGAACTTCATTTACATGAAACTTAAAAATAGGCAAAACTCTTCCATAGTGTTAGGTGTGGTGACACATTCCTGTAATATTAGTACCTGAGAGGCTGAGACAGAGGAAATAGAGGTTCGAGGCCAGCCTCAGCAACTTAGAAAAACACTCAGCAATTTAGTGAGACCCTGTTTCAAAATAAAAAAAGAAAAGACTTGGTTGGCACTGTAGCTAGGAAGTAGAACACCACTGGGTTCAAACCCAGTGCCAGAAAAAAAGAAAAAAAATCTGCTCCATGGTAATCAAGGTTATCATGATAGCTACTTCTCTAAGGGGCATGAACTTGGAATGGGCATGAGGGAGCCCGCTGGGGTTCTGGAAGTACTCATCTGTATTTTGATGTAAGAATCTGTAAAATTTCATCAAGTCACACACTTCAGATTTATGTACTTTATTTTTACATAAGGTATATTTTAATTAAAAGCAAGCAAAATAAACAAAACTAATGACCTGCTCAGAGTTACATATGTGTTAAATAGTAAAGCTGAAATTTGAACCCAGGCCCATATGCTTCAGCTCACATGCCTTTCAAATTCCTGCCTCTTCACGCTTCTAGTGTGTGTGTGTGTGTGTGTGTGTGTGTGTGTGTGTGTGTGAGTGTCTAGGGGAGGGCACTGGGAATTCTACATCTGAACTAATTCACAACTCTTTTTTTTTTAAATTTTGAAACAGAGCTTCACTAAGTTACTGAAGGTTTTCCTAAATTGCTGATATTGGCCTCAAACCTACAATCTTTCTGTTTTAGCCTCCCAAGTACTGGGATTACAGTTGTGTGTCACCATGCCTGGCTTGCCATCTTTTATAAGTAGCAGCTTGATCCTCCTATAGATTGTTTTTTTCTTCTCTTCACAGCTTCCCTAGCTGAACCTAAGCTGATAGAACAGGATTCATTCACTATCCCTCCCTCCAGCACTCTCCATGCCCTTCACTCAACACATGAACTTCCTTTTAAACAAGGAACCATACTTTAATCCTCATGTCAATAATCCAAGCAGAGGCATCCATCAAGTAGTCTTTAGTAATTAAAAGCTGATGATGTTGAAATAATTCTTCTCTTTACTTTCTAATGATTGGAATTTTGCCACCCATCATACATAGGAAACAATAATAAATAGCTTCGTTTTGGTCAAACTATTCAAACTCATCAGTATTTATTGATCAACTGTTTTGTGCAACTATTCTGGTGAATAATGCAAAGATGCCCATGTCTTCTGAGAAGCTATACATAGGTAGAATGATGCCTAAATTAGTGTTATAGGGAGAGTTATATAGGCACCCAGGAGATATATTGATTTTCAAGATGGGAAGGTGGGTAATGTTAGGGTAGGCTTCCTGGAGGAGGCAACTTTGAACTAAACAATGAAATAATGAGAGTTGAACTGCCTAGCACTCTCAGAATCATCTTGGGTCCCTCTTTTTCTTTCTTTCCTACCATATTCACAAACTATCTACAGGTCTGCTGGATCTGTATTCAAAATGTGTCCTGATCCAACCATCTACCCTCACTCCCATGACTAACACTGTGGACCAAGCTATAATTTGTCACCTGGACTATTGAGTTAGCTTTTGAACTGGGTTCTGTCCTCCTACACTTGCCTTCAGGACTTTCTTCATAGGGTTCATAGATCTGTTAAAAAACATCAATCAGTTATCACTTTCTTCCTTAAAAGTCTTTTCTTGGCTTTTTATTTCACTTAGAATAATATCTCAATCCTTCTCTATGTCTCCTGAACAGTCTGCCTTGCCCTCTGATCTTGTCCCTTCACAGTCTCCCTGTTCATTGTACTTTAGCCACACTGGTCTTACTATTTCTCAAATTTTCCAAGCACATTACTGCATCAGGACCTTCATACCTTTAGGTCACTCTTCTTGGAACGACTCATCGCTCACCTTGTTCAGGTTTTGTTCATGTATCATCTCCCAAGAGGTCCTACTTGAGGATTCCACATAAAACAGGAATCTCTTCTGCTATTCTTTACCCCTTTGCCCTGCTTCATTATTCTTCTTAGCACTTTTATTTATATAAACATTTGTTTATATAAATATGTGTCCACTGACTGATTGACAGCCTTACCCATTAAACCATAAGCCAAATCAAAGCCGGAGTTTTTGTCTGTCTTGTTCACTGTGAAATTTCCAATCCCCAAAACAATGCTTTTCACATAATAGGTGCCAAATAAATAGCTGCTAAATATACAGTTGGAGACGGAGGGAAAATACATTACCAATGGAAGATTGATTCGTGTATTCATTCAACACAGTACAGTGTGTTAGGTGGAAGGTCTGTCAGAGAACATCTACCTGGCAGATGTGGTTCTTTTCCTCATGGAATTCTCAGTCTAATAATGGAACAATTACAATCTGTGAGATAAGTTTATTGATAGGGGATAACACCATGAATTGTCGGAGGACCACCCTACAATGGCAAGCACAGTGACTGGCCCATGGAATTCCTTCTGTAAAATATTTATTAAGCACTTCCTTTATTTACAAAAACACATGGTCAGCCGGGCGTGGTGGTGCACGCTCATAATCCCAGCATTTGGGAGGCCGAGACCAGAGGATTGTGGTTCACGGACAGCCTCAGCTACTTAGTGAGGCCCTCTACAACTCAGTGAGACCCTGTTTCAAAATAAAGAATAAAAAAAAGGGCAGGGGGTGTAGCCCGGAGGTCAAATGCCTCTGGGTTGCATCCCCTGACCCACAAAAAAAAAGAATGAAAAAAAAAACATGGTCAGTGGCTCACAACTGTGATCCCAGTACTTAAGAGGCTGAGACAGGAAGAACTCGGGTTTGAGGCCATTCTAAGCAACTTAGCAAGATCCTGTTTCCAAATAAGAAATAAAAAAAGCTGGGGGTAAACCTTGGAGGTAGAATGCCTCTAAGTTCAACCAACAGTACCCAAATTAAATTAAATTTAAAATACCATGGTACGTGGCAAAGAGAACTGGAAAATTAACAAGATGACTAATCACCTGCTCTCACATAAAATTTCTCCTTCTGCCAGGTGGGCTATTTGGCCTTACTAAGCATTGAAGTGAAAAGAAGGCAAGTGAGAGGCACACAGGAGCCAAGACAGGTGTGGGAGGTGGAAGGCCCCTCCCTTGAGCCAGCCAACTAAGCTAAGAGTGCAGACTGAGGGCTGAGTTTCCAGAGGCCCATTCCATTTCAGTCGACTTATTTAGGCATTACTTTATTTATACCCCTGCCTCATTCCACACTGCCGTTTGATCTGATCTGTTGATCCCTTCCCCTCCCCTTACCCTTTCAAATTAAAGGTCATCAGGATAGATTTCCTTGGGGGCCCAGGCTACACCTGTTTCTTGCACGTGCTCAAGTGGGAAAGTGGCCAAAGACTAAATCCAACCACTTCATCGTTGGGGAGAAAATTGAGACCCAGAGAAGTTTATGAAACAGCTCAAGGTCACAAAACTAATAAGTGGCTAAAGCCTGAATTAGCTTAATAGAAGTTTAGGTCTTCAGATATTACTAGTTTGGGGACAACATTTTTTATGGTTCAAATTGCAGGAAATAATTTGTCATTAGGAAACCTTTCCTAAATGGAGTGAGAATGTCAGTTAATGGGGAAAAAAAAGATTCCCTTTACAAGTTGGACTGCATTCAACTTCATAAGAAGCTAGACTTATAAGGGTAAGAATATTGGGAAATGTATACATACACGACTATGTAGAGCATTGAGTGCTTATTTATTTATTTAGTGCTGGAGATTGAACTCAGCAACTTTATAACCCAAGCTACACCTGCATTCCTTTTTTAAGTATTTTATATTTGTAACAGGATCTTTCCACACACAAATACATGCACATACACACATATGCACACAAAAACACATGTCTATATTCATCCTTCCCTTGCCAAAAAGTCTGGGTCCATTTTCCATGCTTTATTTTTAGGGTGCAGTGACCATTTGCAACCTGATTCTAGTGGGTTTTAAGGCCTCAGAGTGGACAAGGATGATCTCATAATCTTCCTGTCCAGCTAGTTCTCAGCCTCTTTCTTTTTCCTTTCACTATCTTCTCATTCATTTTGTTGATCATACCCTGTTTTCTGTTACACTTTATCTTGGCACATCTCTCTCTCCCCCCCATCCCTCCTTCCTTCCCTTCCTTTCTCATACTGCAAGTTGAACCCAGAGATATTCTACGTCTGAACCACACCTCAGCTCTATTTTATTTATTTATTTTTTATTTTGAAACAGGGTCTTCCTAAGCTACTATGGGTCTTGCTAAGTTGCTGAGGCTGGTCTTGAACTGGTAGTCTTCCTATCTTAGCCTCCCAGTACTAGAATTTCAGTCATGGACTACCACTCCCAGCTGCAAAGCTATTCTTAACTCCAATACCTCCTCTTTGGGACTAAGATCATTTGTGGCATCTGGGAAGTAAAACAGCCACCAAGAGTCCAAAGAGCACATATGCCTAGAGAGGTCCCATTTGGCCTTCCTCCCACTATATCATACATACCCAGTACACCATTATCCTCAGGGGCTGGCCTCCTGAAAACAGACCAGGCTGCTCACAGTAAGGGACTATTGGTATGATTCCCATATTACCTGTCACCTCATCCTCCTCACCACCCTTTCTACAACTTTTACCAATCCTAGTCTTGTTTCTGCTTAGTTGTGTGAGCTCATGTTTAGTGTTTTTCTTCCCCATTAGATGGTAGGTTCCAGGAGGGCAAAGTATGTGTGCATGTATGTGTCTTTTTACCTTTATTTTTCCAATGCCTAGTACAGTGCCTGGTAAAGAATGGGCATGCAATATACATTTATTGAATAAATCAGCAAATAAACCAGTTATACCTTTTAAGCCTCAATTCTTTCTCCTAAGAAATGGGGAACATACCAACTACTTCCTAGGACTCTTGGAAGGGTTGAAATATAATATATGCAAAGTGACATACAGCAGATGAACAGTGTTTCTTTAAGTATAGAAACTGAACAATGTCATTGGGGGATTAAAATAGAATGACATGTAAATATACATGTCCTTCCACATCTTCAGCAAAACCACAACCAGAGTTTCAGGAGGCCAAGCTAGGAGCAAGTCCTCTCCCATCTGCCTGCCAGAACTGGGTCCTATGCCCTTTGGTAGCTTCTCTCAGCAGCCCTAAGCAGGTGGACACTTAAGTCTGTAATCTCTCAGGCCCCGTCTTCAGTCCCTGCCCAGCCTTTCCTGCTAATTAGATGAGTAATAGTGTTTACTATCCTTGGCTGGGCAGCTAAAGGATGGTCGAAGCTGCAGATCATTAACCTTTCCCAGGTTCCCAAATGTTCTCATTTAAGGAGCCCTGTCCTATATCTTTTTCTAGCCCAGAGCTAAGGGATGCAGGGCTGGCTGACATGGAGAGTGGGCTCTGGGTGGGACGTGGCTGCAGTGGCTCTGGGCAGAATTCTCTGCTATAGCCTAAGAATTATTTCTGTTCTTTCTCCCCCTTGCTAATTTCTTTACAAACCCAGATCCTTCTGCTGCTGTACACTCTTAAGAGACACCCCCCCCATAACACACCACCTTTCTTGTCTTCCCTTTATTTCACCAAGATGTGAGGGAAGATATGGGATTGAGAGGTAGCTAGAAAGACTGTCAAAATTCCAGAATGGTGGGAATGAAGCCTTGGGACTGCTGAGGCCTACCTAGATTCTGCCTCTAATTTGCTCTGTGACTTTGAGCAAACAGCCTCACCTCCTTTACCCTGTTTTCCTACTTTCAGAATGAGTCTTTTTGCTCTTTAAACATTCTTCCAGCTCTTCAGATCTCCATTTCAGGGACAAGAGTGGTAGAAGATTGCTATCAGATAGGACTCAAGAGATGGAACTCAAAAATGGGGACCCTGCTCCAGTCCACCAGCCAATCTCATTTTTATCTAAGAGAGCTCTATGAGTCCTGGATGCTCCTTGGAAGGGGTCTATGCAGGGTCCATTGGACTTCTGGAGGCAAGTACTCTAGTGCACAGTGAGGATGAGTGAGTGAATAAATACAATTCTCTAAAAATTCATGCCACACAGACACTTACAAGTTTTGCATATGAGTGCTTGTATGAATCTGAATGAGTTGCTTAACCTTTGAGGACCTTAGTTTCTTTAGCTGAAGAATAGGAATATTAGAAAGCAGAGTTTTCTGGGGGGAACTAAATGAGATAATAGATAGAAATTTCTCGGCAAAAGACCCACATTTGTCCAAAGAGAATCTTTGCTTACTCCATTTTTCCTGATCAGGCAGAAATTAAAGGGGGAAAATTTTAGAACAGCTTCTCTCAACCTCTCTCCATCAGTCAGCCACAGAGGCTTGAACTTCCCATTTTAAGAACTAATGTTTGAGGGTATATATGGCATCTGTAGTTTATCCACGTAATGAAGAAGATATGGAATGGAGGGAGCAAACATATTTGCAGAAAGAAGCTTATCTGATTAGCTTGGTAACATCCAGAGAAACAGAGAAGTGGAAATGACCAAGATAAGAAACATGGAGAGGTGAAAATATGAGACTTGAGACTTTCACTATGGTTCTCTCTCCCCACACCACCATATCCAGTCAATAATGGAATCCTGTCTGCCTTCTTAAATATCTCAATTACCTTAAACTTAGCACATCCACAGCAGAACTTACAGTGCTGCTCTTCACCTGTTCCTCTTCCTCCCATGTTCATTTCAGTGAATGGTGATATCGTCTGCTTTCAGTCTCAAATAGGACACTTGACCACATCTTTTGCTCCTCCCTCTCCCTACACTCCATAGAAAATCTTCAAACCCAGTATATTTCATATTCAGAATTTTTCAAATCTGTCCAGTTCTTATGGTGGCCACCCACAATACACCAGGCTATATTCCAAGGCAACTGCACCAGAATTCAACTAGGTGAGACCAAGGAATCAGTATTTGTAAAGCTTCCCATATAAATTCAATATGCAGTTAAAGATGAGAACCAATCTATACTTTAGCCAAAATGGTAACTTCAAAACATAAGTCATACTGTCACTCTCCCATTAAAAACCATTTGCTGGATTCCCTTGTGCTTAGAATAAACTCTAAGCTCTTTCCTGTACCCTATAAGACATTCAAAATGATGGTCCTTATTGATCTCTCTGTAATCAACTATGTCCTATCCTTGTTGTTACACTTTAACCACACTAACTATCTTCTGTGTCTACAATCACCAAGTTCATTTCCATCTCAGGGACTGCCAACACTATCAGTCTCAGTATTTCAAAGTTTAAAGACCAATTTTGAAATTCCTGTTCTCTTAAGGAGAGACTATCTTGTCTGCTATATAGAAAAAATCATGAACCAAAAACAGTGAAGAAGTTTGGATTTCCATCCAGCTTTTACCTATTCCCTTCTCCATATAGTGCTCTACTCTACTATTTGAGCTGCTGTGTAGTGATCATACCACCTGTCAATCATTTGAAGGCCTGCTACTAGGCATTCCCATCTCTACTAACAATCTTATACTATTAAATCTAGCTAAACAAAAATGGTTAAGCTTTAAACTAATGAAAATTAATATAAGTGTTGGTAAGGATAAATGATAAGAGTACAAATAGGCATGATCACTATAAAAATTGTTTGACAGAACATATATATACATATTTATATATACACATATTTATATGTCCTATGATCCAGCAGTTATATACATAGGCATATAGAAAAATGTGTGCATATGTCCACCAAAAAATGTGGAAGAATATTTACAGCAACAAGATTATTCATAATAGCCCTGAATTAAAAATAACTCAAATATCTATCGATAGTAACATAAATAAATAAAATGTTATATATCTATGTAATTAAATGCTAAAACTACAGCAAAACACATAAAATAAAAATGAACTACTGGGACACTCAACAACATGAATGGATTTTTAAAATATAAGGACAAGTCAAAGAAGATAATTGAGGAACAAATAAAAAGGTGAGACTTGATTGAAGCAAATAGAAGTCAGACTAGGATACTCACCATCAAAACACCAGCAGCATCTGAGCACTTGTTAAAATGCACATTCTTGGGCATCACCCAGATCAATTGAATGCATATCTGTGAAAGTGGAGCTCAGTCATCTATGCTTTAACACAGATAATTCTGTGTTAAAAGATTGTGTATAGATTATTTTGGACCAGTGGTTATCTCTTGGGAGGGTATTGGCTTAGAAAGAAATATGAGACAGCCTTCTGTGACTCTTGAAATGTTCCACTACATCGAAAAAATAGAAGCTATATTATAAACAGTGCAGACAAATTTGGAAAGTAGTGGTGAGTGGGTTAGTGCATGGAAACTTGACATGACAAGCAGCTGCAGGAATCAGAGGCTGCAGGGTAAGCAGTAGAAGAGGGGAACCTCAACTGGAGCCGATTATATTTTCTAGCCTGGTACTCTCTACTATAACTCTTCACCACCAAGCCTAGAAAATCTCCCCATTTTATCTCCCTGCAGAGTAGCCCTTAGCTACAGGCCTTGATTGCTGACCTCTCTGTCTTTGAAACTTTCTTCCCAATTAATAGGACTCTCATCTCCTTAATGGATTGAGCCAGGTTGGTTCCAAAAGCCATTTCATTTGGCCATGGCTCTGGCTGCTGGTGGTAGGGGGAGTGAACAGTCTCACTGAGTTTGCCAAGGTCATCATTTTCACTCCAGCAGTTCACTTACTTTAAGAGCCTGTCAGAAAGATGAAACACCCAACTTGGTGCTGTGTCCAAAGCTGGCTGCTTGGGAGAATGGCCATGCTGACACTGAACTGGGAGCTGGTTTGGGAAATTCACAGCACTCAACAGATTAGCAGTTAATCAATGTTGACTTCCTGAAGACCTAGAACTATAGAAAATTCAAACTAGGAGAACCTTAGAGGATTTCTGGTCTATCCTCTTACTGGATTCATAGAGAAACTGAAATCCTGTGCCACACAGCAAGGTAGCACTACCTGGAAGGATGCTCAGTCAGTGTTCCTGCTGTGTCATCCCTGTTTCTCCCCAAGAAGGACCATATGGAAAAGTGAGGGGCTGCAGTTCCATCTCTTTCGCTTTTCTTCAGCCAAAACTGAGAACAAAGTGACCAGTTTAGGATAGAATTTTTCCTTATTGAAAACCTATTTAATTACCAGGGAAGTAGCCTCCATCCAGAAGCCTGAGCATTAAAGATAGGAATTAAGATTGGAACCTCCTGGCTTTTGCTCACTAGTTTGTGCCTTATGCTGAGCACCATGGCATCTCCCTTCCTAAGAGAGATATACAGACTTTTTTTTTCGGGTCTGGGGATGGAACCCAGAGGCATTTGACCTCCAAGTTAAACCCCCTGCCCTATTTTTTTATTCTTTATTTTGAAACAGAGTCTCACTGAGTTGTGAAGGCCTCACTAAGTAGCCGAGGCTGTCTGTGAACCGCAATCCTCTGTTCTCAGCCTCCCAAATGCTGGGATTACAAGTGTGTGCCACGATGCCTGGCTACAGACTTCTTAATAGAATAACTCTGGTCAGATGAGGGACAAATAGACTTGTGGAGTGGCAGAACAAGTTTTGGACCTAAACACAGGGAAACATGAATTCATAGTCCCAAATCTACCACTTCCTAAACATAAGATATTGGTCAAATCACAGTCTCTCTGAGCCCACTATGTAGCCCAATTATAAAATGGAGATGGTAGCCTGGCATGGTGGTGCATGCCTGAAATCCCTGCAATTGGGAGGTGGACACAGGAGGATCGCACAGGTTCGAAGCCAGCCTGGCTGGCTTAAGAAACCCTGTTTCCAAATATATATATATATATATATATATATATATATATATATATATATATATATGTCTGGGAGTATAGTCTAGAGGTAGAAGGGTTTCCAGGAACCCCAGTACCACCAAAAAAAATGGAGATGGTAATATTTTCTTTTCAGAGTTTCATAGATAAAATAGTAGTCACAGAGTACTGTACACATGCTAAAAGGTTACAAAATAATATCTATTATTTATATTAGCTACGTAACCTTTTTTGTGTGTGGTACTGGGGATTTAATCCACAGGCATTCTACCTCCAATTTACATCCTTTAGCCTTGCTTTTTTTGAAACAAGGTCTCTCTAGGTTGCTGATATTCTAAGTTGCTGAGGATGGTCTTGAACCTGGGATCCTACTATCTCAGCCTCCCAGGTGCTGGGATTACAGATGTGCACCACAATGTCCAAAATTTAGCTTAATAATCTTGAGCAAGTCCTTTTACTACTGAAGCCATCAGGTTCCTCATCATATATCCACTGGAGAGAATAACATTCACTCAATTGAGTTGGTTTGACAATTAAAGATTATGTTTCTAAAATGCCTATCACACAGTAGACATTCAGCCCCTGTCGAGTTTGAATATTGAACTAAGTTGAGGTTGGGCAGAGAAGGCATGAGCTTCTGGTTTCCCAAAAGCAAAGGTCTCAAAATTCAATTAAAAGAGCTGGTTATTGCAAATCCATCAGCACCAGGTCATTTATCTTGAAGACAGGAAGCTGATCAAGGCTTGTTATGGGAAGATTTTATCCGGTAACACCAACTTGTTCAACATTAATTTCTGTCACCTGGATTTTTTCTACATTTCTCAGGTTCTCCAGGGGGGCCACAAAAGGATTTGTTTTGAACACACTGGAAAAAAATGAAGAGCAGAGTCCAGGATACTCTTGGCCCATAGATGGATACCTTGATTCTATCTTGGACTAAGGAGGCCTAGTGTGACTACAGTAGAGAGATGGGAACATTCAGATCATTTGGAGAAATAGGCATATCTTTAAACAATGTCTAGAACACAAGAGAAGTACTGGACATAAGGCCTTGACAAGTTCTTTGGGAACATAAAGAGGGCACCAAAATGTCCTCTTTGGAGGGACAGGAAAGCCACTCAAAAGAGGATACATTTGAGCCTTGCTCTGGATGAATAGTTCAACAGGTAAGAGTAAAGGAAAGACAGATCCTATGAAAATACACACAGGAGTGAAATAACACCGAAGGATTGGGAAGGAATCCAGCGAGGCTCAAGCACATGGTGTGAGGCATGAACAGGAAAGGTTGGGTGGGTGAAGCATGGGAAAATTTCTTGCAGGTCAAAATAATGAGAGTGCACTTTATTTTTAATGTAAGGTGAGTGTTGGAGAAGTTTTGAGTTGGGACACAGTGCCCTGATCAAATTTATATTTAGGAAAGCTTATCTGAGCACACTATGGAAGAGGGGATGCAGAGGAGAGAGAATGAGTCATAGGAATCTTTCAGGGGACTATCTTATTAGTCTAAGGAAAAGATGGTGAGGATCTATACTAGAGTAGAAGAAATGTGGAGCTATGGGGTTTGAAAAGAGGAACTAGACCATGATGGTCAATTGAAGGTGGGGCTTGAGGATAACTCTGAAGTTTTTAGTTAAAAAAACTAGTTTAATGGCAATACCATTAACTGATGTAAGGAACATAGGCAGGGAAGTAATGAACCATTGCAAGTTTGAGGGACATAAAAATAGGTGGAAATGACAAAAGCTCCTATTTATTTTCTATATACCAATCATGTCTTATTATTCCTGATGTCCATTTTAGTCCTTAAAAAACCCTGTGAGGTAGACACTATGTTATGCCCATTTTATGGATGTAGAAGCTAATACTGGATGACATGCCAAGTCTTGTATAGTTCAAAACTTCTAGTGTATGTATTTTACCACTCTGCCACAAGACAATGCCTTACAAATAGTGTCTGCTGCAAAAGTCCTATAGTCACGTGATGTGATACCTTTCCTCCTAAAATAGCCACCCAGAACCCAAATTGGAGGCTGTGGCAATTTCCAAAGCCATTTCTTATAATTTCACTGAAAACATCTTCTATGGGTCAATCTGGGAAATGGTACCTCCAATCTGGGAGGCTCTAGGCCACTTGTTTATTGAAAACAGAGAAAATCCTCACATGTCATTTCTCCTGACCAATCAATCTCTTGAGGCTGTCATTAGATGCCGTAGATCCTCCCATTTGCTCTGGGCATACACTTGAAGCTATTCCCAGTGCTACTAAGAAAATAACTATGGGAGGACTTCCGGGAAGATGGCGACGGAGCAAAACGGGGCTTACGAGCCCCGCTAACAACCAATCTCTATTACCACAAAATCAGCGCCTTTCATAGCCAGAAAACACCATCAGCGGAGAAACAAAAAATGTAATTTTAAGGGACAGAGAAAAAGAGGGCTGGAAAAATGAGACACCAGAAACCAGACCGCAGTGCTGCAGCCGGAGCCGTGGCGTGAAGCAGCGGGCGCCATTTTGCCTTGCAGCACCAGGCTCCAGAGAGGAAGGGAACTCATAATGGAGTTCAGGAACCAGAGAGGAAATAAGCCGGCCTCACGCCCGAGAACGCGGCAGCAGCGCCCTACTGCTGGCGGCAGCGGCGAGTTCACCAGATGGCACAAGACCAACACACTCAACAGCCTCCCAAGCTCCAGAGAGGAGCAGCGGACAGCGAGCCAAGGTGAGCCGCTGCGGAACAGCCAGGTGGGATTTGGCAAATTTCTCGGCGCAGGGAGCATCTAAAGCTCCCAGGGGCTGGGCTCAGCGCACTCTGCAGGGACCCAGAGTGGAGTTCAAAAACAGAAAAGAAATACGCCAGCCTCACGGCTGAGGACGTGGCAGCGGCGCCATATTGCTACCGGCGGCATCAGCAGTGAATTCACCGAGTCCACGACAGCTCCATCTGTGCACTCAACAGTGAGTCAAATTGGGGCCCCTAGAGGAGAAATCCCAGTACTGTACTCCCAGGGACTTGACCCAGTGGGGGAGTGGTGGTGGCAGAGATATTACACTATAGGAGAACGCCCAACCTGGCACCCCCCACAGTCTAAAGCAGTCTCTATCGACTCTCTGGGTCTGAGACTCTGCGATACAACCCAGTAAAGGAGTAGTGGGGACTGAGATACCACAGACTCGAGATCCAGAGCACCTTAAGTGAAGTCATAGTGACCCAAGGGAAGAACCCAGAGAAGGCACAAACTTCCGAAATCATGGGAAAGAGGAATAACAATGGAGCAATGAATGCCCACAACCCCACAACATCAGAACCTGATAAAACAAATTCAGAGATTTATAGAAGATCAAATCAGGAAAATAACTGTAGAAATAATAGAGGTGTTTCAAAAAGAATTCAGAGAGAATCAAAGAGAGATAAAGGATGCAATTAATGAAGTAAAGGCCTCAATTCAAAGTACAAACAACCGATTAGACCACATGGAGAATAGAATCTTGATCTTAGAAGAAGATCATTCAAAAAATGAACGCATAGTTTCTAATTTAGAAAAAAAAATCCGACAGCAGGAATCTGACATTGAAGAAATATGGGCCCATTTTAAGAGAGCTAACCTAAGAATAATTGGAATAGAGGAGAGAAAAGAAGGTGAAACCAAAGGGATTGACAATCTTTTCAAGGAAATAATAGCAGAAAATTTTCCAAACATAGAGCAAGAGGTTGATACACAGGTCCAGGAAACTTATAGAACCCCCGTTAGAGAGGATCAGAGAAGAGGATCCCCACGCCACATAATTGTCAAAATGACCACTGTGGAAGCCAAGCAGAGAATCTTAAAGGCAACAAAAACAAAAGGCCAAGTGACATTCAGAGGCAAACCAATTAGAATCACTCCAGACTTCCCAAACCAAGTCATGAGAGCCAGAAGGGCTTGGAGTAACATATTCCAAACTCTGAAAGAAAACAACTTCCAGCCAAAAATTTCCTACCCAGCAAAACTTTCTATCAAATTAGATGGGGAAATAAGAAGCTTCCACGACAAACAGAAACTGAAGGAATTTATGTCTTCAAAACCAGAGCTAGAGAAAATACTCAAAGAGATTAACTACAAAGAAGAAATAGGTAACACACACCAGAACCCGAGAAATAAGATTTTCCATCCAACAGACAACTAAGATTGGTTATCTTTGGAGATTCATTATTTATGTTAGTCTTTTACCTATCTCTAAAGGGTATTGTTTGCTTTTATTGTTGCTAATTTTTAGGATTTCTAGTTAGAATATTAATATACCTTCAGATATAGCATTTGGAAATATTTTATCCAATTCTATTCGTAACTTTTAACTCTGTTTACATTGTCTTTGGATATACAATATGTTTTTATTTTTTAGGGAGTTTGTATACTCTTCTGTTGCCTGTGCCATTGAAATCATATCCAAGAGATCACTGCCAATTTCAATGTTGTGAGGTTTTATGACCCAGATTTTCTTCTAAAAGTATATAGTATTAAGATTTATATTTAGGTCTTTTATCTATTTTGAGTTAATATTTGTATATGTGTTAGGTAAGGGTCCAATTTTATTCTTTTTCATGTAATTATTATTTTTCAACAATATTTAGTTAAAAGATTATTATTTCCTCCACCAAATGTTCGTGGAAACCTTGTCAAAAATAACTTGACAATATATGGAAGAATTTATCTCTAGGCTTTTATTTAACTCCAATGGTTTATATATCTGCCTTTATAGCAGTACTACACTGTTTCAATTATTGTAGCTTTACAAGGTTTGAAATCAGAAAATGTACATCTTCTAGCCTTGTTCTTTTTTGAGATTGTTTTGGGTATTTAGAGTTTATATTTCATGTTAGGATAGATTTTTCTGAAAAATATATAAATGTATAATAGTTTCACCTTAAAAAAATATCCTCTGGTAAGAAAGAAAACAAATAGAAATATTGAACTGTTATCTTTTAGTCATCAAAAGCTTGGTATCAGACAAATGAAACTGTTTTGTGAGATTATCATCGTTAATACTGGATAAATTGCTATAAAACTAGATGTCAACCACTAAGCCAAGCATGGGAAGGAGGGATGGGGAGGGAACGGGGTGGGGATCGGGTAGGGGCTAACTGGGCGATATGTGCATGTAGGTCTACAAAAGTATTTTCTTTATACCATTATGATGTATGAATACATTGCACCAGTAAAAAAATAATTTTAAAAAAAAGAAAAGAACTATGGTTAGGCATTTTAAAATAAACATGTATTTGGGGGCTTTTAGTTTCTAGTGAAAGTATATCAGGAAAGATATTTTAGATGTGCAGTATTGGGCCTTTTGCCTTTTTCCAGTCTTGGGTAGCTCTCCAAGTAAGAGATAGCCTGTCAACGATTACCCACAAAATGGTCTTTCTCATTTTTCTTCTTTATTTGCCTCCTATCGACCATTTCCATCCTCAAGGGGCTTTTCAGCATCACTCTAAGACCTCTGTGGTTTTAATTAACCAAGTGGTTTGGTGCCATCAGCCTCCTTCTATCAATTTATTAGTCATTTCCTTCTTGGGCTCATTAATGAACATTCTTAATAACACTGTTTCCAGCCTCAAGTCTCCAGGGCCTTCCTCACCCCACCCCACAATGCCTTTCTCCTTGCCAGGAACTGCTGCACATTTATACCCTGACCCCTTTCTTCTGTACCAGTTTGAAATGTATAAATATTTACTTACTCTCCAGGGCTGAAGAGGAGTCTCTGGACATATGTTTGGGTATGAGGATACATATGCATGTGCTGGAGTGGGGAGGAGAGAAGCCTGAGAGAAGCAGACAACAACAGGGAAAGGTAACAAAAAATTTTCATGTTAGGGCTTTTGTCTACAGGCCTTTTGAAAAATCAGTTACATATTTTTATCCCTTCATCCATAACCATCTCATATACTGTCACTATCTCCCTTAAAACCATGAATTATAGACTCATAAAATGTAACAACTGAAAGGGACCTTAAAGACCATCTAGTCTAAATTCCTATTTGTACAAATGAGAAAAATCAAGACTCAGAGGTGACCAGGCTGATATTCACATGGGTTCAATACCTTTCCTGTTAAGATCCTTCAACTATCTTCTCTGAGTGTCAAAGGTAGTAGATAGGAGGAGATAGGGGGACAGTCTCAGGAGCCTGATTGTTTGGGCTCAAACCTTAGCTCTGTGCAGGCCATTGCATTCATTTTCGGGGACTGGTGCAACAAATCTCACAAACCAGATGGCTTAAAATGGCAGAAATATATTATTCCACAATACAGGTCAAAGCATCTGCAGGGTTGGTGGAGGCTCCAAGGGACGAACCTTCTTCAACCTTTCTACTGGCTTCTGATGGCTGCCTTCAGTCCTTGACACTATTTTCTGTATAAATGTAACCTTGATCCATTGTCTCCATCTTCATATCACCTACTTCTCTGTGCCCCTGTCCCCTCTCCTCTTCCTATAAGGACATCAGTCTTTGGACTTTGGGTCCATGGTAAACCCAGAATGATTTCTTCTCAAGATTCTTAGTGAATTACATCTGAAAAGACTTAATTCCAAACAAGATCTTAGTGTGAGGCTCTAGGTGGCCATGCATTTGGGGGATGCTATTAACTTACTGCATTCATGGGATTTCTTTGTGTCTTAGTTTTTTCATTTGTTCAGTGGGAATAACTGTATTCCTTATATTATAAAATTTGGAAGGCTAAAAATTAATAGATGATAAACTACTCAGAATAGTTCCTAGAATGTAGAAAGCACAATACTGACATTTCAGTGCCATGTATTCCTGAGGTCCATACAGAATTCTGACTTGTTTTTCTTTTCCGTTTCTTTTCTTAACTATATCTTGGACTGAGAACAGTGTTTAGCACTTAATAGAATTAAGTATATATTTGTGAAATGAATACATGGATATATTGGACTCATATCCTAGGGAAGAAGCCTATCCCCATGAGCTTATAGAATCCCAGGAGAGTCATTCACATATTCTTCCACCTGGAGAAGATAGAATTCAGCCAGTCCCTGGGAAAACAACCAAAATAGTGTGGAGATGTTGAAAGGTGCAGGTTCAGAGCTCACCAACCACATTGAGGTAGTGCATCTCTTTGCCACTCATAGCACTTACAAGGACCATAGACTGAAGGTATTGGAATTGCTTATCTCTGTGGGTACAGATACAGTCCATCAGGATGGAAGGAGAAAGGGAGAAGAGGCAGGCACCAGCTGCTGGCTGACTGGGTCAGTGAGCACCAGCAGGTCTCTAAGTACATCCCCCAAAATGTTCTGGGGATATTGCTAGTGGGGCTAAAAGAAACAGTCATAAAGTTCTCTATGGGCTGTCTCTTCAATTGGATACTGTAACCCAAAGGATTCCCTTACTAGAAAAAGTGCCTGGCAGGAACTGAGCCAGTTTCTCAGCTGTCATCTAGGGCTCAGTTACCTTTTACTCCGTACCCACTGGGCAGAGATTTTGCCCCAATATTGGATTGAAGGAGACTTCTGTGTGTTATTGCATAAGTGCATGCATGGGTGTATGGACACGTGCCTGCATGCATGTGAGAATGTGTCAGCATGTAGTGTGCCTGTTTGTTTGAGGATGAGTTGCTCTCCAGGACAGGAGCAGGTAACATAAGCCTGCCTTCAAGGCCAAGGCCAATAAGAGATCTGAAATCCAAAATTAGCACATTGACCTGAGGCTTTAGCTTGAATTAGTAAGGGTGCACATGACAGGTTCCTGGCCTGGGTAGATATGGGGGAGAAGTTTCAGAGAACTTCCAACTGTGTCACCATTGTGAGAATGAAAGTTCATGGAGTCATTCCCTAACATTCTTCCCAGGACCATGAACTGTGAAGATGGCTGATTGAGAGACAGTATCTGGAATTTGAAGCTCAATGGGTGACCTGATTCAGTTGGCCAGAACCAGAATTCAGAAATAGTTGTCATTTACTGAGTATGTACCAGGTGGCAGGCATTCTTTCCAAACACTGACTTATTTATTTGTTCCTCATAATCCTTCAGATAGTTCCTAATATTATTCTCTCTTTTCAGTGGAAAATAGACTCAAGGGGCACACAGCTATGGTGTGATAGAGCCAGAATTAGAACTTAAAACAGGTTGAATGCAGTCCTCATTTCCTAAGCAATAAGCTATACTGCCCTGAGAATAAGGTTCATCTCCAGGGAAGAGTACAAGGTTCATGCTGTAGCCAATGTTAGGGGTTTGGTTTTCAGACAAATTTTGGAGTTTGTTTATCAGTACCTCATATCTTGCGTCCGGCTCGATTTTGATGAATCTCTGCAGCAAAAACAGGATTCCACGTAAGTTAGTGCCCCCTTCTGGTAGCAAGTAAATAAGGGATTTTGAAAATTCTGTTTTTCTATTTGGATTCTGAGTGTATGGTTGGTCCCAGAGTGTTTGTTGGGTCCTAGGGTGCTTGCAGCTTCAGGTGGACTGTCTGATGGAAAGTATGGAGTTATAATGAGAGAAAAGCCCTATAATAAAATTAACTGAAGACAGGGGCCTGGGATACCTAATGTACTTTAAAATCAGTGATGTGAAAAGAGAGTTGGGGGAAGAAAACAAAGGATTGGATTAGGCCTCATAAAGAAAGTGAGACAACAAAAATAAAGAGATGGCTGGTCACATCTATTACAATAATAATCATCCTACTGTAAAGTAACCAATAAAAATTAAATAATAGTAGATGTTATTAATGGCAATAGCTCTGATTAATGGAACTCCTACTATGTTCCAGAGTTTCAGTATATATAATCTTCCTAACCACCCTGCATGGTGCAAATAATTCTGCTTTATAACGGATAAAACCATTCACACTGCCTACATTTGAATCCTGCCTCTGAAACTTAACAGCTGAATGACCTTAAGTCATTTAACCTCTCTGAACATCATTTTCTTCATCTTTAAAGTCAGCATTAACTTCATAGGGTTGCATTAGAATTAAATTCTAATCATTAATCCACTTAAGTCTCCTGACAGTGCCAGCATGTAGTAAGTACTTAATAAATGTTGTTTATTTTTATCTATATATGATTAAGAAACCCAAATCTCTCCCCAGAGGTCTGGACCACATATCCAACTGTCTTCTTGTCATCTCCAATTGGATGTCTCAAAGTTATTCTATCTAAATCCAAACTCATGAGTGCCTTCATCCCAAACTATTTCTCTTGCTCTTGTCTTTGTGAATAGCTCCATCAAACAGATGCCATGTCCTAAGTGTTGCTATATCCCCTTCCTTTAGCTCAGTCCACATAGTCCATCCATCAACAAAATCTATAGTGATGAATAGAAAGAGTTTAGTATTATGGTTAAGAATATAAGTTTGGATTTTAAAATCCTAGTTCTGTCACATCTTAGCTATGTAACCAGTCCTGAGTCTGAGCCTCAGTTTCCTTGTCTGTAAATAGGAATAATAATGGCAGCTAAATGGATCTACATATATAAATGTCTTGGAACAGTGTCTGGTATATGGGAAACATCAGTACCTGTTAGGTGCTATTTTTATTAATGTGAATCTATTTTCTGAGTCTTTATTTTCTTAGCTATAGCCTTGGCTTCCTCATTATTCTGAGCGCCCCTCCAAGTGTTTACTTCTGTAGAAAGCAGAACTGCAGGAAATAAATATATGAAATGCTAGTGGTGAAATCTAGATGGTAAAGCCACAGATGACCTTAAATCAAACAGAAAAGCACAGATGGCTCAGACCCTTATCAATAATCCATATTTGTTAAAGTGAGGTTGGTACAGACCTGGTACACAGTGAAGCCTAGCATTTAGAGGAAACTGAAACCAGACAAGATAACAAATGATTCAAAATATTTAATCATTCACCAAAACCATATTAGCTGAACTCCTACTATGTGCTTGGCACCAAGAATATGACTGTATCAGACCCAGCCCTGCCCTCCAAGACCTCAGAGTATCTGAGGACTGGTACAGAACTATGATTTAAGCTCATCACTAGATATTGCTCAGCATCACGTCTGGCATATTTGCAGTGGAACAATTGCTAGACAAATTTTTGCAATAAAATCCTAATTTATCTGGATGTAGAGGTGCATGCTATAATCCCAGTAGCATTCCTGGAGACAGGAAAATTGCAGATTTGAGGCCAGCCTCAGCAACTTAGTGAGGTGTAACAAGAGCCTATTTCAAAATAAAAAGGGCTGGGGGTGTAGCTTGGAGATAAAATTCCCCTAGGTCTAATCCACAGTGCCATAAATAAATAAGTTATTTAGCTGCTCCAGAAACTTTTTTTTCTGAGGGGTAGATAAGAACCCAGATCTGGAGTCATATAGACCAAAAGAAGGTACCCAGGTTTGCCACGTTGTAGCTGTGCAACTATTTTCTACTTTCGTGAGACTCTGTCACTTCACCTGTACAATAGAGTTAATAATAGTACCTACCTCATAGGATTGTGGTTGCATGAATGAGATCATCCATATAATGCATTAAACAGGATATATAGCACAGAGTAAGAGCTCAGTTCCTATTGGCCACTATTCTTAACCTACAAGTACACAGAAATAGCCTGAAAAGAATGGAAAAGCCCATAGAATGTTCTTCTATTGAAAACATGGGAGGACATTCACAAAGGAAAATATTGTATAATGTGCAAAGACTCTTACCATGGCCCAGGTGGATCACACAATAGCCACATGTCTTGTATGAGGTTTACTGGTGTGAAAAGTTGAGCTAATCTAGGGCTATGATAAGAAGTCAGAAAGGTCCCAGTCTGAATATCACCCTGGTATTCCAAAGCCAGCTTTCTAGAAGTGATGTGGTTGCTCCATGATACTTTGAAGATCACATATCCTGCCATCGGGGAAGGAGTAGCTGTAGGTTGGAGTCTCCTGGGCCATAAAGCCAAGATTTTCCTATTTCTTTGAAGGTAGTCCTGAAATAGCATGCTTTTTAGTCCATGTTGTCAGGCTTGTTGTTTTGTTTGTAGGGAGGCAGTGTAGGGTGAGCGCTGTGTTTCTAGAACCAGAATGCCTTGGTTCAAATTCCAGCTCTGCAACTTAACTTTCTCTGTGACCTTGGACAAGCTACTTAACTTCTCTGAGATTCATTTTCATAATTTATCAGATAGTAATAATATAGCCCACAAGACTGCACAGAAAATAAGGAGATCATATACAATCATTCACATACACACAGATAGGTAGATAGGTAGTTACGTAGACAGATAGATAATAGATAGAAAGATAGATGATAGATCGTTAGATAGATAGATGATAGATAGATAACCTAGTTCTGTGCCTGGTACTCAGTAAGCTGTCAGTACTACCATACAGATAAGATATGGAGGAGGGGGAGACTGAAAATTCCCTCGATCCAAAGCCTCTCCTCCATAGAATCACACCACAACTAGGACTGGGCACAGAGCTGAGGAAGTCACAAAGAAGAGACAGCCCCCGAAAATAGGTGAGCAAATCTCAGACAAGGACTTCTCCAATGTCTGAACTGGACCAGCAGATTCCCTGGGCCCTGATGTGGGGATTGGGGAGATCCTGTGCTAGGCTAAGGAGCAGGTCCCTACCTGCCAAGCTCAGAATTTGTACAAGTACAAGAGGGAGGGATAATGCACAGTTTTTTCCTCTCTACACATACAGAGGTTTATAAATTGTTTTTACACCATTAAGTTTTGTTGCTCATTCTTTCTTCACACCCAGTAGCTCAGCCAGTGGTCACACCAATATGGTGTTTTTAGTCTGGCTCCTATGAAAATCCTTTCCTAAGAATTTCACTGTGCAATCACCTGACTCTGACTCTGGTGGGTCCAAAACTACATTCAACATATAGTTTTTCAATGTGCCTGAAATCCTGTCTGTCACAATGGAAAGATAATGGGCTGGGCAGCTGGAGATGTCTAATTTGAACATTAGCTTCACTATGTGATCTTAAACCTTTTCAAATTTATTTCTCTATCTTTAAAAAAGGTTTATGATGCACAACTCTGTGAGGTGGAAATGTTAATACGTTGATATGATAGTATAAGAAATTACCTATTCTAAGTCTAGAATATTTAGAATGTGGGGAATGGAGAATGAACAGAGATCAATGAGTAGAGCCTGGGGGTGTAAGAATAATAATAAAAAAAGATTTAGGGTGATTATATCAGTCTAATTAACACATCCTCATGGCACATACTTTTTTGTGGCAAGAACACTTAAACACTTTTTGCAGTTTTGAAATATAAAATATATTATTATTAACTATAGTCATCATGATATGCATTAGAACACCAAATCTTACTGCTTTTGCCTAACTGCAATTCTATACCCTTTAACTTATATCTCTCCATCCCTCTTTTTATACCACTGCTAACCAGACTTCTACTCTCTCTTTCTATGTATCTGATTTTTTTTAGATTCCACATGTGAGAGTTTGTGGTATTTCTCTTTCTGTGCCTGGCTTATTTTAATTAGGTTTGTGCAAAATGACATAGTTCCCTTCATTTTTAAGGCTGACTAGTATTCCATTACATATACCTGCATTTTCTGTATTAATTCATCTATCAATGGACAGTTGTTTCCAGATCATGAATATTTACAGCCTAAATTAATCACAATGTGTATATGTACCATAACATCAACACAACATCATTTGTAGCATAACATCACATTGTATTTCATAGATATATACAATTATTACTTGTCAATTTAAAAAGGGAAGGAAAATGAGGTATAGGCATAAATAAAGGGGTAATGAGGGTGGTGTGCCATCTGATAGCTTTCATGTTCTCAGTGAAGGAAGAAAGATAGGAGATTGGAGCAATGTGGGGATTGGTGCTCAGTATGGATTTCTACATTTCTGCCCATTTGTGCCTCCCTTCCTTCAATCTTCTCAAATTACCGCCTAACCCAGCTCTTGGGTTAGGCAGAGCATGAATTTTCCATGATGGGCATTGCTTGCACAGGCACATCACTCTTCCCAACTGCCTTGTCCCAAAGGTAACTGACCCCCACAAACAAGAACTTCTTCCAGAAACCTCATACGCTTGGTCTCATCATGGGTCTTTTTCTTCCATTGTCCTGATCCCTATTAATGCAGTGAGCCTTCAGAATGTCCATTTGGATTGGAAACTTCCTGCAGACTGTAGTTCTGTCCTCATAGGAGGCTCAGTACAGAGATGGGACTGACAGTACTGCTTCCTCTCATCACATGTTCTACCACGTAAGGTGACACAGAGGTCCAAACCCCCTCTCTTCTGGTAGGTCCCAAATAGGTAGAATTCCTATAACACTTTGTCTTAATAGTTATGTAATTTATTTTAAGATAATTAATATTTCTTACATAAACAGGAGTAAGAATGAGAAAACAATGTAAAAGCTCTCTGGTTATCTTCCTACAATTATGTCATAAATAAATTTGAATTAGTTGAGTAAAATCACAGGGTAACCAGGCATGGTGGCACACGCTTGTAATCCCCATGCTTGGGAGGCTGAGACAGGAGGATCGCGCAGGTTTGAAGCCAGCCTCAGCTACTTAGTGAGGCTCTCAGCAACTTAGCGAGACCCTGTTTCTAAATAAAATTTAAAATAGATTTGGGAGTGTAGCCCGGAGGTAGAAAGCCTCTGGGTTCCACACCCAGTACCACAAAAAAAAAAAAAAAAAAGATTACAGGGTAGAATGTTCTAATTTTTAAAAAGTGAAGACTCTCCAATAAAAGCATTTTCTCCTTTTTTTCAAAAAGAGATCTTTTGAGCTTAGGTCAAACTAAAGAAATACAATTAAGATAGCTGGTATTTTTACTTGACCACATTAGTTTAGCCTTCCATAGAGCACATACCTAATTGTATCTTAACTTCCTTCAAAACAAGAATGTAGAACTTCCTTTCACCATAGATAATTTTGGGACAGAGATATGTTTTCTCAATTAGGAAAAGGGAATTTAATAAGTACTAAATGTTCAAAAATGCAGGAATTTCTTATTTTATTGATCTAATTTCTAGGTCTTTTGAGTTGACTCTTATGCAGAGTGAGAGGTTATAGTCTAATTCAATTATTCTAATATGGGTTTTCCCAGCACCATTTGTTGAAAAGGCTGTCTTTTCTCTAGCATATGATTTTGGCACTTTTGTCAAAGATCAACTATCTATATTTGTTTCCGAATCCCCCATTTTATTCCAATTGTCTGTGTCTGTTTTTGTGCCAATGTCAAGCTGTTTTGTTTTTTTTTTACTATACCTCTGTAGTGCAATTTGAAATCAGGTATTGTGATGACTCCAGTATGGTTCTTATTGCTTAGAATAGCTTTGACTAATCTGGGTCTCTTGTTCTTCCATATGAATTTTAGGACTTTTTTCCCTAGTTCTGCAAAGAATAACACTGGTATTTTAATAGGAATTGCACTGAATTAATAGATTGCTTTTGGTAGTATAGCCATTTTGATGGTGTTTATCCTGCCTACAAAAGTATATGGAATGCCTTTCCATCTATAACTTTGTTTTTCTTTACATTTTGCGGTATTTTTACTTGACCACATTAGTTTAGCCTTCCATAGGCTTGCACGCTCTCGTTCTCTCTCTCTCTCTCTATCTCTCTGTCTGTCTCTCTCTCTCTCTCTCTCTCTCTCTCTCTCTTTCTCTCTTTCTCTCTTTCTCTCCCCTCATATTCTTCTTCTCCGTTATAGAAGAGTCTTTCCCAGGATTTCTAGAACCTGATGGAGTTGCCTCCCAACAGGTGGAAAATCCCAGGTGAAAGGAGAAAGCAGTGGCTGGGGCTGAGGAGGACTTAATGTTGACCCGAGGAGATAGAGAAGAAGCTTTTCTTCTCCCATCTATCAATTGCCTGAAACAAATCCCTTGGAAGGAACACCATCTCTCTGGTTTCAAAAGAGGCTCTTCCATCTATCTCAGCCCTTCTGCACTATGATGAATAGGCTTCCTTCCAAGTTGTAATACAGGAAAAGGGCCTGAACCAGGTGCAGCGGAACATGTCAAAATTTCAGTATGTGGGAGGCTGAGAAAAGGGGATCACAGTTTCAAGGCCAGCCTTAGAAACTTAGTGAGGGTCTTCCTCTGAAACTTAGGGAGAACTTGTTTTAAAACAAACAAACGAACAAAAGTTAAAAGGGCTGGGAGTATATCTCAGAGTTAGTATAACCCTGGGTTCAATTCCCAGTACTACATACACAAAAATAGAAAGCTGGATGGGCACATATCACCACAGGCCATAGGACTGTGGCAGATGGCCAGTCCTATGTGGAAGGGGGTCACTAGAGATAATAGAGTATACGTTTGTTCTCAGGATCCTTTCTACTTATTAAATGTTCACATGAACACACTCAGAAATGATCACAAGGACTCACTGTTGCCAGGGACACTGTTTAAACCAATTTCCCAGATACTGCATTATGTTACCCTAAACCACCAACCTCACCCTCATCCCCTAGCCCAGGCACTGAGCATATAGAGAGGCTCAAGCTGCAGTCAAGAGGCCTGCCATGTGACCCTTCTGAGCACTGCCAATGTTAGAGTCTCTGATCATATGCTATGTTTAGGTTCTACACCTGTTTGCAGCATAGTCCTACCTCCTCCTCACCAGCACCAGGGTGGTGGTGTGAAAAGAACCCTGAATTTAAAGCCAGAAGCTTTAGTTTGGGGCTTCATCTCCCACAGCCTTCCTGTTTGCTACAGCAGTCCCCAGTGATTTCAGGAAGCATTTCCCAGTAGAGTAGCCCCTTTAAGAGGAAAAAACAAGATCCATGTATATAGATCCAAACTGTTGACTCATTTTCATTACATTGTTGAACTATGTACAAAGAGAAAAATCAACTGCAAACTCCTTATGCTTGTGGCTGGTATACAATTATAGATAGAGCTGAAAAAAACTTTCAAATGAAGTGTAAACAAAACTAGAAAACCAATAAAAATCAAGTGAACAGCAGTTATTTTAACAAGGTGGATGATGTTGTTTTTCTAAAATTAAATTGCTGTTCAGATCGTGACTGTCGTGCCAACTGGGATACAGGTTCTTTTGAGTTCGTCATGCTATATTACTGTGAGCTGGGCGATGACTCAGCTCTCACACCACCTTTTTTCCTATCAGATCTACTGCTAAACTGTCATTCTTCTGGCCCTCAGGGACATCATTTGGCCTTCACTGGGACTAAGCCATCATTTATGTATTAAGTCCTCCTCTGTTCTTTTCTCATTAGTCCTTGACAATGCAAGCAGACATTGTAAAGCTAATGAGTTCTTTTACACAAAATGTGGCAAAGATTGCTAGTTATCTCTCCTACTATGCACATGTACTACCTCCCTCCTTTAAGATTCCCTCACTAAAAATTATATATCCCACTGCCATGTCCTCATAACCATACCACAAAGTTCAGGCATTGTGAGATATAAGTGGGGGTGTTATTTAGGATTTCTTGGAGATCTTCTAAAAGGAGAGAGGACTGGCTTATCCTCACCATTTCTTCTAGCCTACTGATTAAAATGAAGAGCTATTAGCTGGAGCTATAGTAATCAATTTGGATTACAAGGAAGAAGGCTATACCTAAAGGATGGCACAGCAGAGTTAGGAGTTAGGTACGTAATGACTTCTAAGAGCTACAAAACCAAATCTGGGCATCCTATCTCTAAACTTCTATTATGGAATAGAGAATTAACCTTCTTTCTTGTTTAAATCATTATCATTTTGATTTTTTTTCTGTTACATAAAGTCTAATAAGATTCGGATACATCATGTTAGATGTGTAAATGAGGGCCAGAAATCTTATGACTGCCCTTACTTATAATGTGACCATCCAGATGGATGACACAGAGCAGACTTTCATCATTCAGTAATTTAGTATATGTTTTAATGATAATAAAACATATTTTAACTATGAAGCCACTGTGCAAAACTTCCATTATGATTTCAAAAATTAAAAATAGAACTATCATATGATTCATCAACCCCTCCCCTTGGTATACACACAATGGAAATGAAATCAATGACATGTAGAATTATCTGCCAACCTGTGTTCACTGTAACATTATTCTCAATAGCCAAGAAAGGGAAAAGACCTAAGTGTCCATTGTCAGATGAATAGATTGTGAGATATCACACACACACACACACACACACACACACACACACACACACACAAATATTATTCAGCCTTAAGAAAGAAAATGCTACCATTTACAGAAACATGGATGAAACTGGAGGGCATTATGCTGAGTGAAATAAGCCAGGAATAGAAGGACGAGTATGGCATGATCTTACTTATATCTGGAATCTTTTATCAAAAGCAGAATATAGAACCGGATGTGGTGGCACATCTCAGCATTTGGGAGGCTGAGACTGGAGGACGGTGGTTCATAGACATCCTCAGCTACTTAGTGAGGCACTCTGTAACTTAGGGAGACCCTGTTTCAAAAAATAAAGAATAAAAAACAGGGCAGGGGGTGTAACTCGGAGGTTGAATACCTCTGGGTTTCATCCCCAGACTCACAAAAAAGAAAAGAAAAAAAAAAAAAGCAGAATACATAGAAGCCGAGAGTGGAATGGTGGTTGCCAGGGGATTGGGCTAGAGTTGAGGAGATATAAGTCAAATGGTGGAAACTTACAATTACATAGGGTGACATATACATGATATACATAATGTTATATACATAATATTAATAGAGTTATAATGTATAGCATAAAGACTATAGTAATAATACTGTAATAATACTGTATTAGCTTGATGCAGTGGGTCACACCTATATTCCCAGTGGCTACAGAAGCAGAGGCAGGAGGATCATAAGTTCCAGGTCAGCCTGCATAACTTAGTGGGATCTGTCTCAAAATTTAAAAATAAAATAAAAAGGGAAAGGTTATTATCTCAGTGTTAGAGCATCCCTGGGTTCAATCTCCACTACCATATCATTATCATCACCATCATTTGCATTCTATGCTGAAAATTTTGCAGTAAGAGTACTTTTAGCACAAAGGTAACTATGTAAAATAACAGATGTATAAATTTGCTTATAGTAATCATTTGAGTGTGTATATGTATATCAAAGACCATACTGTACATCTGCTATATCACTAATGAACAAAAACAATCCCACAATTTTTGTGTGGTACTAGGGAAGACCCCAGAGGCATTCTACCTCTGAGCCACACTGCCAGCCCTATTTTTTATTCTTTATTTTAAAACAAGGTCTCGCTAAGTTGCAGAGGGCCTAAGTAGCTGAGGCTGGCTGTGAACTGTGATCCTTCTATCCCAACCTCCCAAATGCTGAGATTACAAGCGTTCATCGCCACGCCTGGCTCCACAATTTTAAATTATTAGAGAACTCTCTAAACCCTAGAAATATTTCATACCCCCAGAGGTTGTCAGAATAATCTTTGGCTTAGTGGGCTCCTAGTTGTTACCCAGAAAGTATCTATGGTCCTAACATTAGGGTGATGAGGTACAGACAATTAAAGTTCTGCTGGAGATCCCCTGACTTTGAGCTTGTGTTTTAAGCAGGCCCCAAAGGACAGAGGCTGGATCAGGACTGAATGGGAAGCTTGATCTAGGAAGCCATGGAGACCAGGCCCTCTCTTAGCCCCAATTTTCTTTCTCCTTGCCCCACAGAGCTGAACACAAGACTGCTTATGACGGCTTAAGGAACCATAAGCCAAGAAAGTGACTCTCATTGCTTCCTAGAACACCAGAGATATGGAGCAGGTGACAGAAAGGTTGAGGCTAAACTGCTTGCCAGGAAGGGTCAACTTTCTCTCCTTTCTGGGGCCCCAGCTGCTGGGCATAGCTGTGGCCTTGGACACTTGAATCCTCTCACTGTAATCTCTATGCTAATTTCAAATTTAGCCCTGAGCCTTGGGCCACTTCATAAACTGCTTCTTTATTTCTTCTCTTCCTTACCACCACCAGCCCGAAGTTCAGAGCCAAATTTTGGCAAAAGGTAAGGGACACTATGACATGTGAACCTCATTTTGGCATATTTAACCTGTCTCCAAATAATAAACCTTAGTCAAGTCACAGGAGAGAATCCCTGTTGGCTTTACCACAATTTCTCTGCTCCCTGTCTCCTTTCCCTTTTACGTCCTAAGAGTCCTCCCCTTGGCTAGCCTGAAGGCTTTTCTGGGCTACACAAGATGAAGCAGTGGAAAAAACACCTGCTTCAGTCACAGAATGAAAGTTAATTCCGGATCTGCTACTAACTCGCTGTAAGATCCAGGGCAAGGCACTTCAATTATCTGAGTCTCTTTCCAGTTCTAGAAAATGAGAATAGCAACTCCCCTGCCTTCATGATTAAATTTGAAGACAAAATGTCTAAATGTCCCCAACACCTAGTATGAGCTTGCAATCAATATGTGTGTGTTGCATGTCCCCCCACCAGCCATAACTATTCTCTAAACCTGATCCTCTTCCACTGCTGCTAGCTTTGATGGATGACACCTGCTGCCAGACAGAAATCAAAGAATGCTTCCTGACTCATTCTCCCATTTTCCCATCCAAGTTTAATCCACCACCAAGTTAAGTCTTGTTAGTTTTACTTCTATATCTAGGGCAGACACTATCTCATAGTACTGTGTGTCTCTGGCACTGCTTTGAAAATTGCAATTTTACGATTATAGTGTGATGATTAATGTGAATCTCCCCTCTCATCATTTTGTTCCTAGTGCCTAGCACAGTGCCTTTTATGCAATTAGGTATTTATTAGATAAAAAAATCAGATAGTGGTTAGAATTCTTTCTAATAACCAGTAAGCCACTTGGGACTCAGGCTAGAAAACTTACCCAGAGTTACATAAGTTACAATAAGAGGACAAGCAAGGATCCAAATTACTGTTTTCTAATCCAAGCCTTTTTTCCCCACTGTATTGAGGTATAATCAACAAATAAAATTGCATAAATTGAAATTGTACAATGCAGTGGTTTGATATACATGTATATCTTGAAATGATTAATACAGTAAGTTGATTAATGCATCCATCGCCTCACATAATTATCATTTTATCAGTTTTTTCTGTGCTGAAAACATTTAATATCTGTTCTCAGCAAATTTCAAGTGCATAATACAATATTATTCACTATAGTCATCATGCTGTACATTAAGTTACCAGAACTTACTCTTTTTTCTTTTGTTTGTTTTGTACTGGAGATTGAACCCAGAGTTATTCTAGATCTATGCTACATAGGCCAGACTATTTTATTCTTTAATTTTAAAATAGGGTCTCACTAAGTTGCTGAGGGCCTTTCTAAGGTGCTGAGGCTGGCCTCAAAACTGTGATCCTTCTGTCTTGGCCTCCAAAGAACTTAGACTAGAGTCATGCACCACTACACTGGGCCAAGAACTTATTCTTATAACTAAAACTTTGTGCCCTTTTGTTGTGGTAAAAATGCTGTATCAATAGGATGAGAATTTAGTACAAATATAAGATATGACAGGAGGGCTATAAAACAACCCTTTGTATATTTTTGCTTGCAGACTGAACTTTAAGTTGAACTGTTCCTTTATTATGGTTGGAATTTGAGTCTAACCCTTGTTGATTATTCTCATTTGGCTGAGATGAAGCCTTCATCCTTTTTCAGGTCCATGCTACCCAGACCTAGGCATGGTATAGGTATACATTCAGTTGTGTACATCCTAGGAGTCAAAATCAGCTACCAGTTGAAAATATTTTTTAATTATATCTGTTTAACATGAATAAAAGTTTAGTTTCTTGTTATTATTCCTTAAACAACAAAGTTTAACAGCTATTTACATAGCAATTACATTGTATTAGATATTGTAAGCAATCTAGAGATTATTTAAATCATCTGGGGGATTGCATAGTTCTTATGCAAATATTGTGCCATTTTATAAGAGAGACTTGAACATCAATGGATTTTGGCATACTTGGGGATCTTGACACGAATCCTCTATGAATACCAAGGGATACATGTAAGTGTGTGTGCACACAAACGCGCATGTGGGTATTGAGAAAAAGGGACAGGAAGGTCTACACTTGATCAAATGGAGCTCTTTTAAATGCTAAAGGCAGTGGGGGAGGAGTTATCATCACTCAGTGGATACACAGAAATTCCTCAAGGTCCCTGGCTCATTTCAAGGGGAGATGGGTGGGAAGACTGTGGGAGCAGAGTACAATTGAGAAATCTATTCATTATTGAGAGCTATGTATACGTGAGGCACTGAACTGTATGTTAGTTTAATTTTATCACCAGCCCAGGTGAGTAACTAAAACCCAGAGTAAGAAGTGACTTGCCTGAGCTCACACAGAGGCACCAGAACTAAGACTTGGATTCTGGTCTGTCCCTCTAGAGTTTATTCTCTTCCTATGCTGCCATAATGTTGTATGCTAAAACCAAGAGGAACACATGAGGAAATTTTGAAGGAAGAAATGTAGTCAAAGCCTAAGCCAGTTTTGCCCAGCAAAAACATCAAATCTCAGGACTCCACACTCTGATGCTCCCAGGCTCGCTCGCTCTCTCTCTCTCTCTCTCTCTCTCTCTCTCTCTCTCTCTCCCTTTTTTCTGTGGTTGCTGTTTTTGTACTGGGGATTGAGTCCAGGGGCATTCTACCTCTGAGCTATACCCCCAGCCCTATTTCTTACTCTTTACTTTGAAACAGGGTCTCAGTAATTTGCTGAGGGCCTCAGTAAGTAACCGAGGCTGGCCATGAACCTGTGATTTTTCTGTCTCAGCCTCCCAAATACTGGGATTACAAGAGTGCACCTCCACACCCAACTTCTCAGGGTCTCTTGAGAATCACTATTGAACAGCTGGCAGCAATGTCAAGATGGCCAATCATGTTCCAGGGGTTTGTTACTCTGGCCCAGCACTCTATTCCTGTGCCATCCCATCACTCTGCCTCTCATTTGCAGCAAGTTCTTGATGATGTTGTGTCTCATGATGTTAAGGGCTACTCTCTTGGACTCTCTTCTCTCCTCACATCTGTAGGTTCATCAGAGTAAAAAAGGCTTAGAAAGGCCACTTGAAAATCAGAAGAATTATGATTAAAATAATTTAGTGAGGGTGGGAATAGTGGTGTGCACCTGTAGTCCTAGCTACTCAGGAAGCTGAGGCAGGAGAATGGCTTGAGCCCAAGGGTTCCAGGCTATTCTGCGCAACAGAGCAGAACACCATCTCAACAAAAAATATTTACTATCTATTATAGCCTTGCATTCTAACCTGGGTTTATACAGTCTTTAAGACTATATACACCTGAAATATTTAACTCCTGAATCTACCACTTACCAACTATCCAATCTTAGACAAGTCACTTCCTTTCTCTGATTGTTTCTTTATCCATAAAAAGAGATCATCATTCCTTCCTTTCAGAGGCATTGAATAAATTAACTGGTAATGTGTCTAGAACTGTCTTGCATGGTACCTGGCTCATGGTAGGCATGCAGTGTTACTCATAACCAGCTTCATCCAGCATAACATTCTGTTTCAGCAAATCTTAATAGTTATTAATCAAATGTTAAAGGGCTCCATTTACTTATTTAGATATTTCACTATAAACAAAATTAACAATATTATTCTGTTCAATTACAACCTAATAATCAAACTTCTGAGTGATCAGACTCCTAAGAGAGCATTCTATCCGTGACAAAAGATGGGTTTAGGGAAGAATAAGTACTTTTTGTCTAAGATCTGCACCTGTGGTAGACTCAGAAGTGCACAGAAGGCTATAAACACATTTATGCAGTTATTATTTTTTCAAATAGACAAAGCATATTTAGTGTTACACATTATAAGGAAATTCCATGATTGATTTAAACAATAAAAAAGTAAATGATCAGAAAGGCCTAGGTTGTTATATTTGCCATCTGTTAATATCAGCATTTATAAAACTAAAAGGCTTGGTTTTCTCAAAATCACTGTATGCTTAGCACACATAGGGGCTGAAGAGATCCATTAACACCTCATCATTTAACCTAGCTGAACATTGGGGACCATACGTGAAGATTTTATTTTGCTAGAAGATAACAAAGAGTAACCAATGGATTCCAATGATCACAGCTTGACCTATAGGTATCCAGGATGAAATGGGAAGGAAACTTTTGAGGTGAGGGCTATGGCCAGTATAACTGATCATGACAAGTAAGACTGACTGAATCCACAGAAAGATCCTTCAGTGAAACTGCAGCCCCCAATACATTATATACATCAATAGTGACTCCACAGGCACTGTTTAAAAATAATATGAAACAAAAGGCACCCTGTGCAGTTGTGCAATGTTGTGGTCCTGTGTGCAACAGCAGAATAAAAGGGAAGATATTCTAGGTAAGCAGACAGGAAATATGAGATCTAGAATATTTAACTTGATAGGATTGACTGGGATCTAACCTGACTGTCCAAGAAAATCCTTGAGTCAATTTGGTGGGTAGAGATCTCTGATTGTTTTGTTTAGAGTCTTCCTGAAAGGTCATTGTTGCTAGTTTGTCAGTGTGCCCAAAGAAGACTATCTATTCAGTTACTCTATCCACTGGCCATACATTTGCTCCTGCAGCTTTCCAAGGCTTCTGTGATATTTCTCCAGCTGAATGTTCAATCTAAGAACGACGAAACTAGCATGTAGGTGGGCTAGGCAAAAAGGCTCCTCTTCCATCAACCATAGCTTTTCCCTAAATCTCTTTTCACCCCTATATACCTCTGCTTACTACATGACTTCTGTGGACCCAAGACCTATCCTCTATGGTTTTCAGGACTTTGTATACAAAAGTCATGTAGCATGGTCACAAGACAGTCGTAGCCATCCAGTCACAAGTGTCAGACATTCTTCTTTTCAGATCTCTCTTTGCCACTTACCCATCTGTGTGACATCAGGCAAGTAGTTTAACTTCTATAAGTCTTGATTTTCTTGTCTATAAAATGTGGTAAAATCAATATCTACTTTTAAAAAATGGTGGTAGATTAGAAATAATGGTCCATGTAAACTACTACAAACTCTTAACAAATTACTTTGTTTCTCTGCCTCAGTTTCCTTGACTTGCTTATTGATTTATTTATTATTTTTATGGTGTAGAGGATTAAAGGAGCATTCTACCTCTGATCTATAACATCAGTCTTTTTAATATTTTGTTTTGAAACAGGGTTTCTCTAGGTTGCCAAGCACCTCACTAGGTTTCCAAGGATGGCTTTGAACCTGCAATCCTCCTGTCTTGGCCTTGTGAGTACTAGCATAAGCCACCACACACAGCTTCCTTGACTTTAAAATTGAAATCAGTGTGGATATTCCTTAGAAAACTGAGAATGGATCCACCATATGATCCGGATATACCACTCCTGGGTAACTTTCCAAAGGGGTTGAAATCAGAGAACTACATGAACATATGCATACCCTTGTTCATAGCAGCACAATTTGTAATAGCAAAAATATGGAACCAACCTAGATTTCCATCAGCAGATGAATGGATTGCAAAATTATGGGAAGTACACACAATGTAATTCTACTCAGCAATAAAGAAGAAAATAATGTCATTCACAAGAAGACGGAAAGACCTGAAGAACATTATGTTAAGTGAGATCAGCCAAGCACTGAAAGAGAAGGGACATATGTTTTCTCTAATATGCCCAAACTAGGGAGTATTGGGGATACCAGAGGGGCTCCAGATAATGGAGGGGAAACCTCAGCAAAGCTAGAATGGAAGGGTAGGAGAAGAATGATGAGGTTGATTAATAGAGGAGCTACATTAGAATATGTATAAAATATGGTCAATCTGGACATTCATGTTAGTAGGAGGAAAAGGGGAAGTAGGGAGAGAGAGTATCAAGCACTGTCTGAATATATGCCATTTTTAATATGATCCACATAAAAACAAAAAATAATAGTAATGTGTGCCTTATAGGGATGTTGTGAGAAAAAAATAAGTTTAAAGCACTTGGGCAGAGATTGGCACATAATAAGTTTTATATAGGTATTTGTTACATAAGTAAATGTCAGTTTCTTCTTCACTCATTCCACAAATATCTCAATCACTAACTGTGTCCGGTATTGTTTGTAGTCACTAGGGATGTGTAAATGAACAAAATGCACAAGGTTCTCTATTTTTGTGGAGCTCAGAGTCAGGGGGTGGAATAAAAACAATAAGTAAGCCAACAATAAAATAAGCAAGGCAAATATAATGATTGCCCTGAAAGAAATGAAACAAGATGGTAGGAAAGGGAGTAATGGGGAGAAGGTGCAGAAAATGCCACTGTGTAGGGTGGTCAAGGAAGACCTTTAGAAGGAGGTGATATTCAATCTGAGACCTGAGTACAAAATAGCCATATCTTGTAAGCAGCCCTCCAGGGAGAGGAAGGTTATGCAAAGATTCTGAGATATGGTTGGGCAGAATAAGGGAGAGAGAAAACAGTAGGAGATAAGGACATAAAAAAAGACTGGCATCTGATCATGTGGGACATTGGGGTCCATATAATGGTGTTTTAAGTTTTATTATAATAAGGAACCAATTTTACAGACCAATCAATAGTTTTATAAATGGGGAAAACATAGCTGGATGTGGTGGCTCACGCTTGTAATCCCAGCATTTGGGAGGCTGAGACAGGAGAACCACAGTTTGCAGCCAGCCTCAGCTACTTAGTGAGGCCCTTTGCAACTCAGTGAGACCCTGTTTCAAAATAAAGAATAAAAAATAGTGCTGGGGTGTAGCTTGGAGGTAGAATGCTCCTAGCTTCCATTCCCAGAACCATGAAAGAAAGAAAAAGAAAGAGAAAGAAAAAAGAAAGAAAGAAAGAAAGAAAGAAAGGAAGGAAGGAAGGAAGGAAGGAAGAAAGGAAGAAAGGAAGAAAACCAAGGCCCAGTGAGGGAGAAATAGCCAATATCACATAAAGAATTAATAGCAAAACTGGGATTGGGACCAAGCTTCCCTCCTTTCCCAGCACCATGGTACCCATTCCTGGCTATATTCCATGTAAATGATGCCACACCATAATATTATAGACTGGCTAAATATAGTTTCCATGGATGAAACTGAGTGCCTAAAAGTGTGTCTCAGATCATTTATTCAGTAAGCCATACTATATGTTCAAGCCCATGCCCGACACTGACAATTACTGTTAAGTGCCACAGAGTTGCTCTGTAGAGGAACACTGAATGCTGCTGAACCAGATCATTTCCTCCTAGCCTCCTGGAGAAGAATAGGAATTTTTGTACTAGTTGTAGGTGTCTGGTAGGAGAAAACTGGAAGCTGTTCATATACACAAGCAGGCAGGTGAAGAATCTGTCCTCTGGAGTCCATGGCAAATTAAGCTGAAGGCCCAGATGTTCATTCTCTTATTAAGGCAACGAAGGAAAATATCTAGTAGTCAGGAAATCCATTTCAGATCCCAGAGTCCAGCATTACCCAAAGTAATAGCATTAACCTAGCAGTCAGGACCTCAACCCTTCAGGTTACTGCAGCCACCTTCACTTCTTTGTGGGCCACAGTACATCAATAGTATTTCCCTAATACCCTACCAGTTGAGTCAAACCTATTCTGGACTTTCTGCTATTCTCTTCTATGGGCTTAAATAATCTGGCATTGTCCATAAAACTCTTTACTTAGTTATAACCAAAAAGTAAGTGCATGAGAAAGTCAAATATTTGGGCTTACAAAATTCTAGCTTCTGCAGCCATGATGGTTACAATTCCAGTATTTGGAAGGTTGGGACAGGAGGATTGCAAGTTCAGGGCCAGTCTCAGAAACTTAACAAAATCTCCAAAATCTTAATGACACATTTTTCCAGAAATTTAAAAGAGGGCTGGGGGTGTAGCTTGGAGGTTTAATGCCCTTGGGTTCAATTTCTAGCACCACACATAGACACACACACACATACTCACATGTGTTAGCTTCTGACATATATCTGCATTTAATTAGCTAATTTATATATTTTCTTTGTAAACCATTAAGAAATTATAAAACTATAAAGAAGAAATTTGAAATCATTTGTAATTCCACAATCCAGAGATGATCACTATTACCCTTGTACTTTCCTGTTCTTTTTCCAATGTGAAGAAAAAATAACCAGATTACATTATATGTAAATATGCATGTTGTCATCCCTTTCTAAAATTATATTTTTAATTTATTATTTTCAAAAAAGCATTGTTTCACTAATTTTTACATAATATATGAATAGAAACACATACCATATCTATATGACTCAAACCCTAGTGCAGCAGTTATAAAAGTATAAAGACATTAATAGCATTTGGTTTAAAAATGGTATAAAAGAGTGATACAGGTTCAAATGAATTTGCAAACCCTGGTTCTAACGTAACTTTCCAAGTTTGTTTTCAGCATAACTAATCTAAGAACCTTATTATATCAATGCTCATTGGTCTCTCCAAGGGAACATGGTATGCAGCATTTCCTGTTTGTGTTTGCTGAGAATCTCACTAGACTGATGCTCTACAAAACAAACATAGTGAGATACTGCCCCAGTGTGGACAGTTAGGATGTTGCAGAATTTCACTCATAATGCAGTAAATATTCTGCAGACAAATTTCTGCATTGGTCTGGCTATTTCCTCAGAAAAAAATTCAAAAGAAAGAAACTAGTGTGCAAAAAAGTATAGAGTTCTGATTCTACTCTACCTAGATTTTCCTCTAGGTCTCCATGTACCCCATTCCATGTGGAACACCAAGGAAAACAATGTCTTCTCACCCAACTTATTTCTCTCTGCCCAGATCAAGTTCTACCTCCTTGTACTACCGAGATGTGTTTGCACCCAGTGTTCCTGGCCATTTAATTACTACTTCCTGGTGGTCTACTTTTTTCCAAAATCTGGGCTTCATGGTCTGATCTAAGTCAAAATGTCAGGGAAAATTGCAAGTCTTATTCCCCATTCTGATGCACATTCCAAATCCCTCCACCTGCCTTCATCAAAATCTCATAGCATATGGCCCTGGAGCCCAAGATAAATCATTTAGGTGTTATTGCTGTTCAAGATTATTTGCAAGCATGTTTACCTCCACAGAGTACATAATTAAAATCTTGCATACTTCCTTATAGCAATTTTCTCTTGCACTTGACTTAGCTGGATGATTTTGATGATAATTCCTTACATTTGAATATCTTGATTGCTTTCAAAGAAGTTTTTATCCATCACTTTGAAGGACACAATTAACTGTAGAATGGGGAAGGATGGAGTCATTGGGTCACTTTGAAACTGAATAAGCAGATATCTCAGACCTCCTACTAGAGTATTTCTCCTTGGTTTGCTAATTCCCTGAAGAAGACTAGACCCATTTACTCTCCAATAGCTGGAAAGTGATCTCTTTATTTTTTATTGGTACATTGTAGTCATACATCTTAATGGAATGCAATATGTTAGAGGCATAAATGCACACATCTCTCATTTAGCTCTTCCAAAATTACCACCCTCTCCCCTCCCCCTCCCTCCTCATGTTTGGCTTTGATATGATTGTGAAAGTATATCATGTACGTTAGAGAATTACCATATTTCCCTCTCCAACCCCCCTCAGTTAGGTTGCCTTATTTGCTCATCTATGATTTCTCCTTCTTCATCTAGTTTCTCCTATGACACTTTTTCTCCCTAGCTTCTGCATATTAGGAAGAGCATCTGATTTCTTACTTTTTGAGACAGACTAATCCCATTTAGTATAATGTTCTCCAGTTCCATCCATTTCCCTGTAAATTATGTAATTTTGTTCATAATGGCTGAGTAAAATTCCATTGTGCATATATCCCATAGTTTTGTAATCCATTCATCAGTTGTAATCCATTCATCCATTCATCTTGGCCACTTTGATAGTTTGGCAATTGTGATCTGTGCAGCTATGAACATAGATATGCATGCATGCATTAGTTAGGTAGTTTTGTTTCCATTCTTTTTGGTAGATACCCAGAAGTGGTATTTCTGGATCATATAGTTAGTTTGTTCCCATTCTTCTGAAGATCCTCCATACCATTTTCCAAAGTGGTTGCATTAATTTGCAATCCCATCAACAATGTATTAGAGTTCCCATTTCTCTACATCCTCACCAGCATTTGTTGTTGTTTGAGTTTTTGATGATTGCCATTCTAGTTGGAGTTAGGTGAAATCTCAGGATAGTTTTTATTTGCAAATCTCTGATTACTAATGATGTTGAGCATTTTTATATATTTATTGGCCCTTTGAACTTCTTCTTTTGTGAAGTGTCTATTTAGTTCACTTGTACATTTTTTGATTAGGTTGTTTTCAGATTCCTGTGTATACTCTGGGTCCTGTCTCAGCAGCACCCATCATCTATGCAGGTGGGGAGAGATGCAGGCTCAGGGTCTGTTGAAAGTATGTAGACCTGCACTTAACATGAGACCCAGCCCCAGTGATATGGATTTCCTGTATAGACTGAGAGACTCTCAGAGACAGGCCCTTTTGAAAGTTCAGAGACACAGGCTTGCAGCTGGAAAAGTGCCAGTGGCAGCACCTGCACAGACAGAGAGAGAGACACCAGGCCAGGGTTCCAATCATTGAAGGAGACCAAAAAGTGGGGCTACAAACTGACATTATTACTATAGTTTACAGAGCAAATAAGAGTACTTGGCACATGCTCAAGAGCGTATTATAAAATATGAAATGTAAGCAGCTGAAAGAATTAGCTCAGACCTAGGAAGACTGAAGAGGCCAAATCTGCTCATTATTCATATATTTGTATGGTTGTTTTATTTTGTTGTTGGGGTTTTTGTTTGTTTTTTTATATATGTGTGTTTGTTTGCTTTCTTCCCACCCCTTTTACAAGCTTCTTCCTTTGTTCATGTCTAGTCTTTTCTCTCTCTACCTTATTTTCTTTGTCTTGTATTAAATCTACTTTATAGCACTATACTAAAATCCTCCAACATATTTACTATCTCTAATCTCTACTATATATTATCTTACCAAACTCAAACTCTCATTGTATTTGATCCTATCTGCTACTGTACCCTATTCTTGCATTTATTGCGTCATCAGCTTTCTCCTCACTCAAACTTCACCACTGAATACAACACAACTTGCCCTTGTATATACCAGCTGACACCTACAGAGTGAGAGAAAGCTATCAAAAGCAACAAAGATACAAAATTAAGAAACCTGAAGTCATGAGAAGGAGGAGGAGTAAGGAAGCAATGAGCTCGCACAAACCCATAATAACAGAATCCGACAACACAGAATTGCAGAGATCTCCAGAAGAACAAATCAAAACTTTAATAGTAGAAATGATACAGGATTTCTGAAAAGAATTTTGAGGGTTCCTGAAAGAAATAAAGGAACAAATAAAGAATCTGACATTCTGGAAAGAAATAAGAAAGCTCTGAAGGAAGTGAAAGATGTAATCATTAGGCATCAATACAAGCTATAAAAAGTAGATTAAATCACATGGAAAATAGACTCTTGCTCTTAGAAGATGACCACTCCAAAAATGAACGTGTAATATATAATTTAGAAAAAAAATTCCACAGCAATTGGACATTGAAGAGATATGGGTTCATTTTAAAGGTGCTAGCATAAGAATAATAGGCATGGAAGAAGGAATGGATGGTGAAACCAAAGGGATCAACAATCTTTTTAAAGTAATATCAGAAAATTTCCCAAATATAAAAAGAGATCAATACAAAGGTACAGGAAACCTATAGATCTCTTCATCATGCACCTAAATCTCCCTACTCTTCCACCTAGCAAATGTTATTCACCTTCTGAGTCATCTCTATGTGCCCCTCAGTGTGGGCAGCCCTGCTGAAATATTGATGTTCTCATTCCCTTTCTTTGTAACCTCTGCATGCAAAACTCACTCCATCCCTCTCTGTTGTGATCTCTGCTGGTATAACCCATTCATCAATTTTCAATTTTTACTTATCATTCCCCACCAGGTGCTTATTATAATCTGACAGTCTATTTCTATCTCGCCTATCTTCTCAGCTTCTGAATCTACCACAGGAAAGGCCATATTGCTTTATTCCAATTTCTGCTAATGGCCTTAACAACACTTAATGGGAACAGAAAAGGATTTCACCTTTCAAAAGGTGTCGATCAACTTGCAACAATGTCCCATTAATTCTGACTGTGTTTCCAAGGACTAATCAAACAGGCTGTTGACGTCTACTACCCTGGAGCTGCTTCATGACACGCAGTGTTATGCTGGATCCTGGATGCTCAGGGCCACTTTTACACTGGGGAGCTATATTTAATCATTATCATCCTGCCTCACAAATTTTCTTAAGGGGCCAGACATCTCACAAGAACAGTAACCATCTTACAATTGAGTGGTGCCACTTTTCTTGCCAAGCCCCAAGGAGACACCCCAAGCTCCATAGCTGGGAAATATTCACCAGTGCAATGCCATAGCATTCATATGCTTGCAGGAGCTGAAGTAAGGAAAGATCATAGACTGGAATTGCTCATCAGGTTGGGGTGGGAGGCTGGAAAAAGGGAACAATATATGCATAAAGCCTCAGAAAAAGCTTTTTCATCAGGAAAAAGTTTTATCATTGGAAACAGGGTTATAGCACAAGGCAAGAAATAGCTCTTAAGAGTTGTTCAAGGTGGGGACACATGTTTCTTGTCTACTCTTCCAGCATCTGCCAATGAAAAATTGGTTCTAACAGTCTTATGAAGTAGACATCACTGTTGAGTCTGACCTTTTGCAAGTACCTGGGGAAACAAGTTAAGAACAGACAGTCTGTGCTCTAAAGCACTATAGTCAAGGAGACAAATGACTACATAATTACATTAGAGGACAGTGGGAAAGATCTATTAAAGTGAACATAAAAAGTAGAGTACTGTGGGAACATAAAAAGAGAAGAACCTAGTCTCAACTTGAGAGATCAAGGTGATACTTTCATGAAATAACACTTGACAAAAGCTTCTCCTTAATCATGTTTTAGTCAGGCTCTTTTTTTACAGAATCTACTGGAAAGCAGGCATGGTGATGTATACCTATAATCCTAATACTTGGGAGGCTGACACAGGAGGATCACAGGTTTGAGGACAGCCTCAGAAACATAGCCAGACTTGGCAGGTATGGCAATATTCTGTTTATAAACTAAAAATAAAAGGAGCTGGGACTGTATTTTGGAGGTAGAACTCTCCTGGGTTCAGTCTCCAGTACCAAAAAAAAAAAAATCCTCCAAACGATTTTTACTAAAATATTCTACCAATGTCTGTCTTTTTAGATCATTTTAATTAATTTTATTAATGCATCATAATTGTACATAATAGTGAGATTCATAGTGATAAGTTAATATATGCACATACATTATTTGGTATGCTTTTTTCCTGAATATCCATTTTCACTTCTCTCATCTTTCCCCCTGTCCCATTGCACTAGTCTATTGGTCTCTTCCCACATTTTAATGGGGTTGTTTTTTTTTTTTTTGCTCTAGCTTCCACATATGGATGAAAATATATGGTTATTGAGTTTCTGAGTCTGACTGATCTCACTTAGCATGATTTTCTGCAGTTCAATCCATTTTTCTGCAAATGCATAATTTTGTTCTTCATTATGAGTGAGTAAAACTTTGTTGCATATGTATACCACATTTAATCAGGTTCTTCTAAATCCTCTTCCTGACAAGGCCATGGCCTTTGGTCTTCCACATCTTTCTTAGCATGGCCCAATTTTAGTAAAAATCTCACTACAGAGTTTAGGCAGAAACCCCCACCTTCAATATCTGTATGTGTCATCTCAATACCAGAAGACATGAAAAGAAATTGTTAAAGGGCCTTCTGTCTTCAAGGTGCTCAGATTTCACTTGGATAGCAGAGCCTATATTTGAAAAAGACTTCAGAAGGAAAGGATTAGTGAAAGGAGGGGTCTTACTCAAAGTCTCAGATCCCATTACTCTCATACCATATCTTTGGTCCTAGATTCCCTCTTTTTTTTAATCTAGGGCCCTTGCCAACACTGCAAGGCAGATGATGACTTTCAGCCACTTCTCAGAATACTCTGAGTCTCAATAAAGTTAGCTATATAAAAATGGACATTGGTGGAAAACATGGCTGGCTTTGTTTACCCTGAAAGTCCTTTCCAGAGAAAACTGGCACTATCATGCTCCTCCCTCACCATTGACACTAGAAGGGAAAGGTTTTACTGCCTCTCTGGCTGGTGAGGAAAATAGGTTTATTCAAAGCTGGCTTTGAGGAGGAAGGACCCAGAGACCTTTCTGTCTCAAGACTCCATCTTCAGGGACTCAGATGCAGAGAGCTTTTAGAAGAGAACACACATTAGACAAAAAGCAGGATATGTACATATATAGACTTATCTAGGCTATTTTCATCAAAAGGTGTCAGTCAATTTCTTTGGCACCTCTTAGGCCAGGTGAGGGACAAGCTCTTGATCTTCATTCTCAATATAAGGAAGTAGGGGATACTGAAAAGCAGCTATCAGGAAGTAGATTTTCGTTTCAAAAGAAGTCTGCTTCATCTTCATGGTACTAGTTGTCTTCAACATGATCAGCATTGATTTTTTTCTTTCATCTCATGTGCATTTTTCTTTTTACTGCATGCAGAGGGAGTATTTCCTTAACTTTTCTTAAATATTCACTAACCTGGAAGTGCTCTGATGTAATGAAAAGGGTAGAAGTTTCCTTACACCAATTCTAAGCCTGGGTATTAAGACAATTGGCAGTATCTACTGCCTACTCTTGAAATGTTCCATTTGGGAGCCAAGATGCCATGCTAAGTTTAAAGGAGAGGCCACATGTACATTTTCCAGTGTACAGACCCTTCTGAGCTTCCAGCTGAAATCTAGCAGCATCAACTGGCAGCCATATAAGTGAGCTCTTTTATGACTGAGGATTGAACACAAAGCATTCTACTTCCAAGTTACTCCCCTAGCCCAATTTTATTAATTTTTATTATTTTAATTTTTTGCAGGTCTGGGGATGGAACCCAGGGGCATTCAACCTCCAAGCAAAATCCCCTGCCCTATGTTTTATTCTTTATTTTGAAACAGGGTCTCACTAAGTTGCAGAGGGCCTCACTAAATAGCTGAGGCTGTCCACCATCCTTTTGTCTCAGCCTCCTGAATGCTGGGATTACAAGCATGTGCCACCACACCCAGCTTATTTTAAATTTTTAAACAGGGTCTCATCAAGTTGCTGAGAGTCTCACTAAGTTGCAGAGGCTGGCCTCTAACCTGCACTTCCCAAGTACTAGAATTACAGATTGTGCCACCACATACAGCTAATTTGAATGTTTATCCCAGCTCAATATTCAGATGATTGCAATCTGACTGTTGCATTCTGACTGTAGCTACACAAGAGAAAGTAAATAAGAACTTTCCAGCTGAAATCACCCAATTTTCAGAACCATTAGTGATAATAATGAATTATTTTCAGATGAAAACTTTTCTTTTTTTGTTAGCCAGAAATAGTTAAAGATCTGGACCTTTCTATTGGGTAAATCCAGAGCTCAGGAAACTTTTTCTGTTAAATATTGGGCAGTGAATACTTTTGGCTTTATTGTCCATACAATCTCTGTCTGGTTTGAATGAAATAGGGAATCATTTGGAGTTTTATAGCAGAGGAGAAGCATGATCTAATTTAGGATATTAAAATTTCATTCTAAGCTGAGTGTGATGGTACATGCCTGTAATCTCAGTACTTGAGAAGTTGAGACAGAACAATTGCAGGTTTGAGATCCACCTCAGTAAGTTAGCAAGATCCTGTTTTAAAATAATAATAATAATAATAATAATAATAATAATAATAATATCCAGGCGTGGTGGCGCAAACTTGTAATCCCCGCACTTGAGAGGTGGAGACAGGAGAATGGTGCTGGTTCAGAGCCAGCCTCGCTGACTTAAGAGACCCTGTTTCCAAATAAAAAATATAAAAAATAGGTCTGGGAGTGTAGCCCGGAGGTAGAATGGCTTCCAGGAACTCCAGTACCAAATAATAATAATAATTAATAATAATAATAATAATAATAATAATAATAATAATAAATCGAACTTGGAGTGTGGCTTGGAGGTAAAATACTCAGGATTCAATCCCTAGTACCAAAAACAAAAAAAGCAAAACAAGACAAAGACCAAAAATAAAAAAAACTCATTCTACATACACAAAAACATAGACCTTCAAAATATATGAAACAAAAAAATGAACAGAGATAAAGAGATAAATTAACAAATTTTTAACTGTAGCTGAAAACTTCAGCACCCCTCTCTCAAGGAATGATAAAATTACTAAGCAAAACATCATTATCAAGTATACAGAAGATCTGAAAAACACAACTAACAGTTTCTAATTGTCACATATAGAATACTCTATCCAGCAACAGCATAATACACACTCTTTTCAAGATCCTGTGGAACATTCAAAATAATAGGTCATATTCTGGTCCAAAAACAAGACTGAATAAATTTAAATAAACTAAAATCATACAGAGTGAATTCACTTATAACAATAAAATCAAACCAGAAATCAGTAATAGAAAGGTAACAGGGAAATATATGAACACTTAGAAACTAAACAACACTCGCGTAAATAATCCATGAGTCAAAGAGGAAGTCTAAATGGAAAAAAAATACCTTGAACAAAGTTAATATACAACATCGCAATTTGTGGTAAGTAGTTCGAGCAGTGCTAAAAAGGAAATCTATAGCATGAAGTGCTTATATTTAAGAAGATGGGTGTGGTAGTCCATGCCTATAATCCCAATGCCTGAGAGGCTGAGACAAGAGAATCACCAGTTCAAGGACAACTTCATCAACCTAATGACCCTATTTCAAAATAAAAAATAATAAGGACTGGGGGTGTAGCTCATAGTAGAATTTCCCTGAGTTCCTTCCCCAGTACAAAAAAAAAAAAAAAAAAAAAAAAAAACCTGAAAACAATGTCTCAAATCAAGAATCTAAGTTCCTATCTTGGAAAATAGGAAGACAAAAATCTAAAGCAATGAGAGAGAGGTATACAATAAGAGTGAGACTGAAAATCAATGGAATTGACAAAAAGAAAACAATGGAGAAAATCAATGCACAAAAGCCTGGTTCTTTGAAAAATCACAATAAAACTGACAAACAATTAACAAGAATGATAGAAAAAAAAGAAGATACAAATTTTCTATATCAGGACCAAATGGGATATCACTACAGACCCTGCAAATATGGAAAGAAAAAGGGAGATACTACAAAGGACTATAAAACATAAACTGAACAATTGGAACAAATGGATCAAATACTCAAAAACAACAGAAACTATTGAAACTCAACCAAGATGAAGTAATCTGAATATCTCTATATTCATCAAACAATAGAATTCATTAATAAAATTTCCAGGTAAAAAGATCTGCCAAACATTTAAGGAAGGATTAATATTGACTTTTTAAAAATCTTTCAAAAAATAGAAAAGGAAAATATCCCTCCCAACTCATTTTATGAGGCCAGTATCACCCCGATGCTAAAAACCAGGCAAAGTCAGTAGTACAAAGAAAGAAAACTACAGAACAATATTTTTAAAATTTTTTATTGGTATATTATATTCATACATCATATTGGGGTAAAAAAAACTTGTGTGGACATACATATACACATCACTGACTTAACCCCTACCCAATTCCCACCCCATTCCCTCCCCATCCATCCTTCCCTTGCTTGACTTAGTGGTTGACTTCGATATGTTTAAGTACATTGTGTGTTTTAGAGAATTTCCTTCTTCCCCCCTCCCATCCCCTCATATTTTAGATAAACTTGAATACAAATAATCATCAACAAAATATTAGCAAGTGTGTTTTAGCAATGTAAAAATAATTTGATACCACTGATGAGTGGGCTTTTTTCCAGTTAAGCAAGAGTAGTTCAAAATTTGAAAGTCAACAAAACTCACCATATCAACAGGCTAAAGAAAAAATATATGATTATATGAATTAAGAAAATATTTTGGCCATATCTAAGACCTATTCATGATTTTTTAAAAAACTGTGAGAACATAGGGCATGGTGGCACATGCATGTAATTCCAGTACTTGGGAGGCTAAAACTTGAGGTTCGCAGGATCTCGATCAGCCTCAGCAACATATTGAGACCCTGTTTCAAAATAAAGAATAAAAATAAATGATGAGGGTGTATCTCAGAGGTAGAATGTCCCTCCTGGATTCAATCCCCAATACCGCAAAAAAAAAAAAAAACTGTTAGAACAATATGAATAGAATTGAATTGACTTATAGATCATTTCAGGGAAAACTTAAATATTTACTATGCTAACTCTTCTTTCTTTTCTTCTTCTTCTTCTTCTTCTTCTTCTTCTTCTTCTTCTTCTTCTTCTTCTTCTTCTTCTTCTTCTTCTTCTTCTTCTTCTTCTTTTTTGGTGGTACTGGGGATGGAACCATTCTCAGGCTACACTCCCAGACCTATTTTATATTTTTTTTTATTTGGAAACAGGGTCTCTTAAGCCAGTGAGGCTGGCTTCGAACATGCGTGATCCTCCTGTCTCCACTTCCCAAGCATGGAGATTACAAGTGTGCACCACAACGCCTGGCCTATGCTAACTCTTCTAATTCAGGTTAAGTCTTCTAATCCATGAACATGCTATGCCTTTTTATATTATATGAACATTTGATAAAGAGAATTTATTTTTAAAAACTCTAAAATACCTGATGGTGAATGACTGAATGAGTTCCTTTAAAATTGTGAAAAATGAAATAATGTGCACTCCCACTACATTTTTGTTGTTGTTGTTGTTGTTGTTGTTGTTGTTGTTGTTGTTGTTACTGGGGATTAAACCCAGGGTCATTCTACTTCCAAACTATACCCTGTTCCTTTTTTTTAGTGTTTTATCTTAAAACAGAATCTCAAAAAGTTGCTGAGGCTGGCTTTGAACCTGTAATCCACCTGCTTCAGCCTCCTAAGTGCTGAAATTACAGGTACACAACACCACACCTGGTATATTTTCACTGTTCTTACTCAACATATTACTAGAGTTTTGTGGCCACTGGATTAAGGCAAGCAAAAGAAATAAAAGGCCTGTAGGTTGAAAAGGAGGAATTGAAGCTATCCCTATTTTCCATATTTGCAGATGACATGATGGTCTAAATAGCAAATCCAAGGTCATACATTGATTAAATTCTTAGAATGTGTTTTATAGCAAGGTCTCAGGAAACAAGATGTTTTCTATCTGCTAACAAAAAACATTCCAAAACTGAAATTAAGAAAATAAAATACCATTTATAATTGCTCCAAAGGTAACAAAATAAATATATATGCACTTAACAAAAATTTCCCAGGACCTGTATGCTAAAAATAAAAAAAATTCCAATGAAATTTTTTTGTAGCTCAAAGATAGAATGCTGGTTTAATCCCCAGTACCACGAGAGAGAGAGAGAGAGAGAGAGAGAGAGAGAGAGAGAGAGAGAGAGAGAGAGAGAGAAGGAAGCCACATAGGAAAATTGATGGGTTCTATAATTCTCTTTTTTTCTTTTAAATTTTTTTATTGGTGCATTATATTCATACAACATATTGGGGTAAAAATCTTGTGTGTACAAACATGTACTCATCGCTGATTTAACCGCTACCCAATTTCAACCCCATTTCCTCCCCGTCCCTCCCTCCCTTGCTTGGCTTAGTGATTGACTTCGATATGTTTAAGTACATTGTGTGTTTTAGAGATTTTCCTCTTCTCCACTCCTTTCTCCTCCTTTAGGTTGTCTTGTTTGCTCCTCTATAGGATTTCCTCTTTCAAGAGTTCCTCCTATGACCCATTTCTCCCTAACTCTCATATATTAGGGAAAACATCTGATTTCTTATTTTTTGTGACTGACTAATCTCACTTAGCATAATGTCCTCCAGTTCCATCCATTTCCCTGAAAATGATGTAATTGAGTTTTTTTTTATGGCTGAGTAAAATTCCATTGTGTACATATCCCACAGTTTTGTAATCCATTCATCTGTTGATGGACATCTTGGCTGGTTCCATAGTTTGGCTATGGTGAATTGTGCAGCTATGAGCATAGATACACATGCATTAGTTTGGTAGTTTGGTTTCTTTTATTTTGGGTAGATACCCAGAAGTGGTATTGCTGGATCAAATGGTAGGTTTGTTCCCATTCTTCTGAGGATTCACCATACTGTTTTCCAAAGTGGTTGCACTAATTTGCAATCCCACCAACAATGTCTTAGAGTTCCCAGAAATTTTTAACAAGAACTAAATAATTGAAAAGTCTCACTGCGCCAGATGTAGTGGTGCTTGTAATCCCAGTACTTGGGAGGCTGAGAAAGGAGGATCTCAGAAGATTCAAAATGGCAACTGTGGGATGCAGCACATCTCAGTAGCTATAACAAAAAAAATTATATACTGAGAAGACAGCATTGTTATTAGTTGTTAAATAAATTTTTATTGGTTCATTATAGTCATACATCTTAATTGGGATAAAAAAAACTTATTGCCACAGCAATAAGACAAGAGAATGATATCAAAGGAATTAGAGTAGGAAAAGAGGAATTAAAATTATCCTTGTATGCAGATGACATGATCCTTTATCTAGAAGACCCAAGAATTCAACCAAAAGACTACTGGAGCTGATTTACCAATTCAGCAAAGTTGAAGGATACATAATGAACCTAAAGAAATCAATTGCTTTTCTAAATGGCAACAATGAATCCACAAGGAAAGAAATAAGAAAAATAATTCCATTCACAATAACCTCAAAACCAATAAAATACCTAGGAATAAAACTAACCAAAATGTAGAGACCTCTACAATAAAAACTATAAAACACTAAATAAAGAAATTTAAGAAGACCTAGGAAGATGTTAAGATCTCTCTTGCTCATGGATAGGTAGAGTAAATATCATCAAAATGGTTATTCTGCCAAAAGTGATCTATAGATTCACTGTAATTCCTATCAAAATACCATGACCTTCTTCATAGACCTAGAAAAATCAGTCGTGAATTTTATATAGAGAAAGAAAAGACCCAGAATAGCCAAAACAATCCTCAGCAATAAGAACCATGCAGGAAACATCAGAATCTCTGACATCAAATTATACTACAGAGCAATAGTAGTTAAAACAGCATTGTATTGGCACAACAACAGGCACACAGACTAATGGAACAGAATAAAAGACAGAAACAAATTGACATACTTATAGTCAATTAATCTTTGACAAAGGGGCCAAAATCATATGCTGGAGAAAAGACAAACTCTTCAACAAATGGTGTTGGGAGAACTGGCTATCCTTTTGTAGAAAGATGGAACTAAATCCTTACCTCTCACCCTGTACAGGAATCAACTCAAGATGGATTAAAAACCTGGAAATTAGACCAGAGACTGTGAAGTTATTAGAGGAGGGCATAAGCTCAACAATCCAACATATAGGCACAGGTAGTAACTTTCTCAACAAGACCTCCAAATCACAGGAAATTAAAACAATAATTAACAAGTAGGATGGCAAAAAATTAAAAAGTTACTGCTCATCAAAAAAAATCAAGAACCTAAAGTAAAAGCATACAAGCTAGGCATGGAGGTACATGCATGTAATCCCAGCATTTGGGAGGCTGAGACTGGAGGATCACAGTTAGTGCACAGCCTCAGCTACTTAGTGAGGCCCTCTGCAACTTAGTGAGACCCTGTTTCAAAACAAAAGAATAAAAAATAAGGCAGGGGGTGTAGTTTGGAGGTTGGATGCCCCTGATTCCATCTCCAGTCCCTAAAAAAATAAAGAGAGAGAGAAAGCCTACACAATGGGAGAAGACCTTTACCAGCCACCACTCTTATAGAGGTCTAATATCCAGAATATAAAAGAGCTCAAATCTTTTTTCAAAACTAGCAAAACAAATAACCCAATCAAGTAATAGGCAACTGAAATGAATAGACATTTCACAAAAGAAGAAATACAAATGACTAATAGATACATGAAAAAATGTTCAACTTCATTAGCCATCAGGGAGATGTAAATCAAAACTACAGTGAGATTCCATCTAAACCCAATCAGAGTGGCAAGCATAAGGAAGTCAAATAACAAATTCTGGTGAGGATGTGGGGAAAGAGGGACTCTTTTACACTGTTGGTGGGAGTGCAAACTAGTTCAGCTGCTATGGAGATCAGTGTGAAGATTCCTTAGAAAATTGGGAATGGAATCCACCATATGATCTGGCTATACCACTCCTGGGTATCTTTCCAAAGGGATTGAAATCAGAGAACTACAGTAACATATGCATACCCTTGTTCATAGCAGCACAATTCACAATAGCCAAAATATGTAACCAAACTAAGTTTCCATCAACATATGAATGGGTTCCAAAATTATGGGAAATACACACAATGGAATTCTACTCAGCACAATGGAATTCTACTCAACAATAAAGAAGAACAAAATCGTGTCATTCACAAGAAGATGGAAAGACCTGGAGAACACTATGTTAAGTGAGAGAAGAGAAGGGACATATGTTTTCTCTAATATTCCCCAAACTAGGGAGTATTAGGAATACCAGAGGGACTCCAGATAATGGAGCAGAAACCTCAGCAAAACTGAAATGGAATAGTAGGAGAGGAAGAATGCTGAAGTAGATTATTGGTGGAGCTACATTTGAATATGTGTATAAGTGTTAATGTAGCATGGTTAACCTGGACATTCATTTATGGGAGGGGGAAGGAAAGCAGGGGGAGCAGGGCACCAAGTTTCGTGAATGTTATGCCATTGTCAATATGATCCACACTATGATGTGAAGCTATAATGTACCAATAAAATTAAAATAAATAAATAATAAAAATATACAGTAAAAATAAAAAAGGAGGATCCCAGGTCCGTGGCCAGTCTCAGCAAATTAAAGAGGCCCTCTGCAACTTAGACAGACTTTGTTTCAAAATAAATAATAAAAATAGAGCTGAGAGTGTAGCTTAGAGGTAGATTTCCAGGGGTTCCATTCCCAGTACCACCAAAGAGAAAGAAAGAAAGAAAGAAAGAAAGAAAGAAAGAAAGAAAGAAAGAAAGAAAGAGAGAGAGATAAAAGGCTTATGGTGCATATGGAGTATACAACTCCACATAATAAAAATGTCACCGGGCGTGGTGGAGCACACTTGTAATCCCTGCGCTTGGGAGGTGGAGACAGGAGGATTGCGCAGGTTCGAAGCCAGCCATGCTGGCTTAAGAAACCCTGTTTCTAATTTTTTTTTTAAATTGGTGCATTGTAGTCATATATCAATCACATTGGAATACAAGACTTGAGAGGATATACAAGCACACATCATCCAATTAGCCCTCATCCAGCCCCCATCCCATTCCCTCCCCCTCCCTCGATCCCATACTTGTTTGGTGATTAACTTTGATACATTTGTTTATGTACCTCCTGCTTTTTAAAGAGGCTCCGTCCTCCACTATTCCATACCCTCGGATTGGTCATATTATTTGCTTCACTATAGGGCCCTTTCTATAGCTCAACCTCTTCCTGTTGATTAGGGGAAGCATCTGATTTATATTTTCTGCGATATTTCTCTGTGCATGCCACGTTGCAAGTACCAATCCCACTCTTGACGGCCCCAGTAGTGGCCTGGCTACCCGGTGGACTGATCCAGACCTCGCTGGCTCAAGCAGCGGCCTTGCCTCATGGGAGGCCCCAATTCTGGTCTCGCTGGCCCCGACACCAGACTAACCCCTCAGCTGGCTCCGATCCCGGCCTCGGAGGCCACAATAGTGGCCTTGCCTCACAGCAGGCTCTGATCCCGACCTTGGAGGCCCCAGCACCGGCCTAGCCTCATGGCAGTCTCCAATTCCAGTCTCGGAGGCCCCAGTAGCGGCCTTGCCTCCTGTCAGGCTCCGATGCCGGCCGTTGGCCTCAGCATCGGCCTAACCCCTCGGCAAGCTCCGATCCCGGCCTCAGAGGCCCCAGCACCAGCCTTGCCTCACAGTGAGCTCCAATCCCGGCCTTGCTGAACCCAGCATCAGCCTAAACCCTCGGCAGGCTCCAATCCCGGCTACGGAGGCCCCAGCACCAGCCTTGCCTCACGGCAGGCTCCGATGCTGACCATTGGCCCCGGCACCCGCCTAACCCATCGGCTGGCTCTTATCTTGGCCTCGGAGGCCCCAGCACTGGCCTAACCCCTTGGCAGCCTCTGATCCTGGCCTCGGAGGCCCCAGCCCCAGCCTTGCCTCACAGCAAGCTCTGATGACAGCCTCGGAGGCCCCAGCACCGGCCTTGCCTCACGGCAGGCTCTGATCCTGGCCTGGGAGGCCTCAGTAGCAGTCTTGCCTCACGGAAGGCTCCGATGCCGGCCGCTGCCCCCCCACCCCCGGCCCCGGCCTTACCCCTCGGCAGGCTCTTATCCTGACCTCAGAGGCCCCAGTACCGGACTTGCCTCACAGCAGGCTCCGATGCCGGCCTCGCTGGCCCCAGCACCAGCCTAACCCCTTGGCAGGCTCCGATCCTGGCTTCGGAGGCCCCAGCACCGGCCTTGCCACACAGCAGGCTCCGATGCCGGCCATTGGCCCCGGCACCGGCATAACCCCTCGGCAGGCTTCGATCCTGGCCTCAGAGGCCCCAGTAGCGGCCTTGCCTCCTGTCTGGCTCTGATACCAGCTGTTGGCCCCAGCATCAGCCTAACCCCTCGCAGGCTCCGATCCTGGCCTCGGAGGCCTCAGTAGTGGCCTTGCCTCCTGTCAGGCTCTGATGCCAGCCGCTGGCCCCGGTAATGACCTAACCCCTCAGCAGGCTCCAATCCAGGCCTTGGAGGCCCCAGCACTTGCCTTTCCTCATGGTGAGCTCCTATCCTGGCCTTGCTGGCCCTGACACCGGCCTAACCCCTCAGCAGGCTCCGATCCCGACGTTGAAGGCCCCAGCACCGACCTTGCCTCACAGCAGGCTCCGATCCTGGCCTCACTGGCCCCAGCATTGGCCTGACCCTTCAGCAGGTTCCGATCTCGGCCTCAGAGGCCCCAGTAGTGGCCTTGCCTCACGGCAGTCTCTAATGTCAGCCATTGGCCCCAGCACCGGCCTAACCCCTCAGCAGGCTCCAATCGCTGTCTCTGGGGTTATTATTTCAAAGGTTCCAGGTATAAAGTATCAGATCTCTGCCTCCCCTGAGTACTGGCCACTGCCATTACCACTGCCTCCACCATTTCAAATCCTTCCCAGGCTCTTTTTCCACTCTGAATGTTGTCCAGTGGAATCCTAAGCATGTGTGACGGTAGCATTCGACATTTGGTGTAATTTCTCCAAAAAAAAATAAATAAATAAGGTTGGTAGGATCCGGTTTCTGCTTCTCCAGAATACAAGTCTCCACCACCATCGCGGAGACTGCTTTCAACACCACCTTTATCGTTGGTCTCCACTAAACTCTCTCCTTACAGGTGATGTCCAAGATTCTTAACAATATAGAGAAACAGCAGTCCTCCTTCACGGGGAATTTTTCCATAAGTTCCAGTGCATTTAGATAAGTTTTGTCCGCATCTCCAGTGTCCTAGCATCCGCAACGGCTTTCTTAACTCCTCTCCGATATTTTTCTTTTTCTTTTCCTTTTTTTTTTTTTAATAAGAGAAGACTGTATATGTGGTTTGAGGAGGTAGTGGGATCAGGCACTCAGTAGCACTGTGACTTGGTAGGTTTCCCCATGAGTCCAGAGTGCTCCGCACTACTCTGCCTGGGGCCCAGGGTCCCGCGACCCTGGCCCGAGCGGGCGTGCCCCGCTTGACCCCAGCCCGGGACCCAGGGTACTGGGCCCGGTTTCTCCAGGGGTCTGGCGTGCTACGCGCAGTTGGGCCCGGGGCCCAGAGTCCCGCAACCTGGACCCTGGCTGGCATGCCCTGCGTGACCCCTGCCCGGGACCCAGGGTACTGGGCCCGGCTTCTCCAGGGGTCTGGCATGCTACGCGCGTTCTGGCCTGGGGCCCAGAGTCCCGCAACCCGGGCCCCGGCTTGCGTGCTCCACACGACCCCCGCCCAGGACCCAGGTTACTGGGCCTGGTTTCTCCAGGGGTCTGGCGTGCTATGCGCATTCCGGCCCGGGGCCCAGAGTCTCGCCTGTTTCTAAATTTAAAAAGTATAAAAAATAGTTCTGGGAGTGTAGCCCAGAGGTAGAAGGGCTTCCAGGAACCCCAGTACCAATAATAATAATAATAATAATAATAATAATAATAATAATGATGATGATGATGTCAGTTCTCAAAATAATTGTATAATATAATTCTTATAAAAGTATACATGGGATTTTTTGAAATACATATGTTTATTCTAAAACATATGTAAAAGGTCAGGCGTGGTGGCACAAACTTGTAATCCCAGCATTTGGGAGGCTGAGACAGGAAGATTGAGCAGGTTCCAAGCCAGCCTCAGCTACTTGGTGAGGCCCTTTGCAACTCGGTGAGACCCTATTTCAAAAAATAAAGAATAAACTATAGGGCTGGGGTGTCACTCAGAGGTTAAATGTCCCTGGATTCCATCCCCAGTACCACATATAAATAAATAAATAAATAAATAAATAAATAAATAAATAGGACCTACAATAACTCAAGCAATCTTGACAACAAAAAGCAAAGCAGAAGCCAGTCTTGGTAGTACATGCCTATAACCCTTGTACTTGGGAGACTGAAGATAGAGGATTGCCGGTTTGAGGCCAGCCTCAGTGACATAGAGACCCTGTTTCAAAGTAAATGGACTAGAGTGTAACTTGGAGGGAGAATACCTCTGGATCCAATTCTTTATACAAAAAAAATTTAAAAAGTGGAAGAAATCACTCTATCCAACATTCAAGGTTACGATATAGCTGTAGTCGTCAAGATTGTATGGTATTGACAAGGGGACAGACACATAGATCAGTGGAACTAAAAACAGTGAACCCAGAAATGGACCCATGCAGATATGCCCAAATTATTTTTTACCAAGTTGCCAAAATATTTCAATGGAAGAAGGATAAACTTTAAAAGGTATTAGAGCCCTTGTACAATTATAGACAAAGGAGCTTCAACCTAAACCTCAGATCTTATTTTAAAATTTTAAATTGGATTATGGGCATAAATGTAAAATATTCCAGCATATTCAGCAAATTTGGGTTAAAGTATAACATGTTTTCAAAGAGTGGGAGAAAGATTTCAGGGTCTAGGGCTAGGAAAGGATTTATTAGACTTGACATTGTAAGTACAATCCATGAAAAGAAAAATTGATAAGATTTTAGCAAAATAAAAAAAAATGCTTACTCTACAAAGGATGCTAAATGGATAAAACAGTAAAAAGCAGAATAGGAGGAAATATTTACAAACCACATATCTGGAAAAGGAAAATATTTAATGTATTTGAGTAACTCTGAAAACTCAACAGTTTAAAAAAATTAAACAATTGATAGAAGAATGAATATGAATATTCATGGCAAAGCATGATACACAGATGGAGAAAATTACATGAAAATATATTCAACATCATTTTGCAATAGAGAACTACAAATAAACCCACAATGAAATATTACTACACTCATCAAAAGAGCTAAAAATTTTAAAACTGGCAGAACCAAATTCTGGCAAGGATTCAGAAAAACAGTCCCTCATATACTGCTGGTAAGAATGTAAACTGATATGGATACTCTGAAGATCAATTTAGTCCTTAAATATAGTTTTCCCATATGATCCACTATTATATACATGATCCAGAGCCAGTCTGTATGTTGATTACTTGTTCAGAGCAGGCCTGTACTTGGTAGGAATAAAGCACTGCCATCACCAAGTTCAAATTTTTACACTTGCTATTGTTTTAAATAGCAAAGATATGTAGATTTTTAGCCATTAAGAACCTGCCTGTTCAAGTGAACTAAATAGACACTTTACAAAAGAAGAAATTCAAAGGGCCAATAAATGTATGAAAAAATGTTTGACATCACTAACAAAGAGATGCAAATCAAAACTACCCTGAGATTTCACCTAACTCCAAATAGAATGGCAATCATTAAAAACACAAACAACAACAAATGCTGGCAAGGATGTGGAGAAGTGGGAACTCTAATATATTGTTGATGGGATTGCAAGTTAGTGCAACCCCTTTGGAAAACAGTATGGAGGATTCTCAGAAGGATGGGAACGAACTTACCATATGATCCAAAAATACCACTTCTGGGTAGCTATGCAAAAGAATGGAAACCACACTGCCAAACTAATGCATGTGTATCTATGTTCAGAGATACACAATTCGCCATTGCCAAACTGTGGAACCAGCCAAGATGTCCATTAACAGATGAATGGATTAAAAAACTATGGAATATGTGCACAGTGGAATTTTACTCGGATATAAAGAAAAACACAATTACATCATTTATAGCGAAATGGATGGAACTGGAGAACATTATGCTAAGTGAGATTAGTCAGTCACAAAACAATAAGAAATCAGATGCTCCCCCTAATATGTGGAAGCTAGGGAGAAAAAGGGTGATATGAAAAACTAGACAAAAAGAGATACTGTAGATGAGCAAATAAGGCAACCTAACTGAGGAGGGGAGGGAGAAAGAGGGAAATTCCCTAACGTACATGATATACATTCACAAACATATCAATCACTAGGCCAAACATGAAAAGAAGGGAGAGGGGCGGGAACAGGGTGGGAATTGAGTAAGGGTAATTGGGTGATGTTTGCATATATGCCTTTAAAATCTTGTACTCCATTAAGGTGCAAGATTACAATTTTCCAGTAAAAATATTAAAAATAAAATACAGTTATAAGTTTAAAAAAATAACATGCCTGCTTTGCACATGTTACAACACTGTAGCAAATATCTGATAGCTATAGATATAATAAGCCATAGGACTATAAAGACCCCAGCCCACTGTTGTTGGTATACTCTGACCCAGGGACACCCTGTCATTCTTCCAAGCTACACTACTTGGACATTTAAGCTCACTCTCCATTTTCCTCCTTCTCCAGGAGTTCTTTTTCCCTTCTCTCCATGAAAAAGAAAAAGGGGGCAATTTAAGCACAGAGGCAGATATGCACTGAGGAAGACTGTGATGATGGGCTTCTGATGATGCAGCTGCAAGCCACAAGATTGCTAGCCACCACTGAGATAGAGACAAAGGGTGAATGCACTCCTGGGCCTTATCTCAGCTTGCTAGCTATTCAAAACTTTGAATGTCCCTTAAAAATTTTAGAGGGTTTAGAGACCAGGTTAATAATTACAATCATGTATTCAGCAAATTTGGGTTAAACAGCGAATTCCCAGGGCCCTTTGGCTTGTTAATTGCCATGCTCTGTGCTTCTTTATATTCTCCACCTATGGGTTCTTTTAGCAGATAAAGAAATTCATCTTTATAACAAAGCAGAAGTGTTCACACAGAATGGGGCATCTATATGAAAAACTAATTTTGGCTTCAGGATGACAGACTATCATGGTTTGTATATAAAATGTCCCCTGAAGAGCTTATGTATTAATGTTCAGAGTTATTATAATTAAGTCATGAAGACCATAATCTCATCAGTGAATAAAGCCATTGTAATGAATTTATTGATTGATAACATGGGCAGGTGGGGTGTGGCTGGAGGAGATGGGTACTCCAGAGTGTGTTCTTAGGGACTGTGCTTATATCTTTGAATGCCCTTACTTTCTTCTGGCCTCCAAATTGTGAAAGCAGATCTCTCTCTCTCTCTCTCTCTCTCTCTCTCTCTCTCTCTCTCTCTCTCTCTCTCTCTCTCTCCCACTGTCATGCCCTGAGTCCCACATATATAACCCTGCCTAACATGGACTGAATCTCCAAGATCCAAAACTTTCAGCAAATAGATCTTCCACCTTGTAAGTTGTTTTGGTCAGTTGTTTTAGATTACAGCAGTGAGAATGCTGAGTGAAACATTGGCCTTGTTTTCCTCAGAAGTTAAAGCCCTCATAGGAAAAGAAAAAACCTATCTTCTGAAGTGTATCTAAATTCAATTAAAATTCCTATAATCTTTTGTACTCTATACCCTCACTAAAACTTGACTAGCAGGAATAAAAAGTTCTCTCCTTTGTTCTGGGAGCCAGCCTGGCACTCTCTTAGTCAGTGTGGAGAATCTCTTCTGCAGAAGTACCAGTGGTCTTGTTCCTATTGTTTTGTGCTCTCCATCTGATTCTTTAGATGGAGAGCACAAGAACCTGTCAGTCCCTCATCACCACCAAACCCTAAGAATAATAAAGGAGAGGTTCTACCCAGATGGAGTCTTGGATAGAACTAACATATTTTGGATGCCTAGCCTCCAGAACTGTGAGGCAACATATTCCTGTTGGTTTAAGCCATCCAATCTGTGATGTTTTGCTATGGCAGCACTACAAATCTAATCTATTATGTACTACTAGTTCGCAATAAAAGGAATGAATCACAAAAGCTTACATTATATACAATCCTACTTATATAATATTTTATTTTTAATATACTTTTATTGGTGCCTTGTAATTATGCATCATAATGAGTTTCAGAGTGATAGAAACATACATGTACATAGCACTTAGTGTATTTCCCTCTGGGTTTTACCCTGATCTCTCTCACTCCCCATTTATGTTATTGAGAATTGTGTTAATTATTCCATATATAGATATAGCATTATTTGAATTGTTTCATTCATCAGTTTCCCCCAACACTTCTCTCCCCTAGACTCCCTTCATTATTTTACTAGGGCTTCTCCTTTACCTAAAGTCCCTTTTGTTTCCAAATGTTTCTCTAACTTCTATATATGGAAAAAAAACATACACACAACTCTTCACTTTTTATTTTGTGGTACTGGGGGTGGAACCCAGGGGCTTTTCTTCCTCCAGGCTATACTCCCAGACCTATTTTATACTTTATTTGGAAACAGGTCTCACTAAGTTGCTGAGAGCCTCACTAAGTAGCTGAAACTGGCTTCAAACCTGTGGAATCCTCCTGTCTCAGCCTCCCAAGCGCTGGTATTACAAGCATGCACCACCATGCCTGGCTACTCTTCACTTTTTGAGACTGGATAATCTCACTTCAAATAATATTCTTCAGTTCCATCCATTTTCCTGAAAATAACATATTTTTTTTCTTCTTTATAGTGAGTAAAATTCCATTGTGTATATACACCACAGTTTCATAGCCAACTCATCCATTTTATTTTTGAAATGACAAAATATTAGAAGTGGAGGGCAGGTTAGTGGTTGCTAGGGATAGGACTCAGGGTAAAACAGGAGGACAGTGAGTATGACTATAAAGAAGTAACACAAAGAATACTTGTGGAAATGTTCTGTATATTGACTGTGGTGCAGGATGTATAAACTTACACACATGATAAAACTGGATAAGGTACAACAACACACATATATAAGTAAAACTGATTAAATTGATTCTGTGATGGATACAGAAGAAAGAAGAATATAAGTCAGGATCAGTCCAGTGGGTCCTTGGCTTACACACATAGAAAAGAATTTTAGCACACTCTAGAGGCATAGACATTGATTTATATAAGACAACAAGAAATACACACTCAAGGAAGAATGCAGGCCATCTCCAGGGTGAGAGATTCATTTGGGGGTTTTGGTTCTTCTTTTATAAGAGTTTTTTGTGATAAGTGGGTAAGAGGTTTGTGAGGATGACATCAGTAACTGAAGGGGGTCTGGGGGTCTTCGGGACCAATGAAGGGGGGTCGGCGCAGGAAAGACCAAAGGCCAGCCATTGGAGATAAGCAAGCAAAAGCTTTATTAAGACAGCCCAGCTCCCTTTTATATCAGGCAGCTGGGAGGAGGGGACTTCCACTCACAGTGGAAGATTACACAAAGTATGGGGCGTTTACTGATTGGGTGGCTCATACCCCAGTGGGTGTGTTATCAGGGGACTGATTGTTGGGCATCCTGTGGCCCCTTTGGCAAGCTGTGAGGTAACCAGCACAATCCAGAAGAAAAGCTGGAGAGGCGCCATCTTTGGCATGACTGGGCTGCTTATCCTAACATTCCTCCCTTTTTGGTTTTTTAGGGGCAGGGGTATCAGATCGTTCTGACTACTTCCTGCTGAAAGGGGGCGGCGATGGACAGGGGTCGGGAGGAGTAGGGAAAGCAGCCCCCAAGTCCATGCCATAAAAAGTAAATTTTGTCGGGGCAAAAGTTGACGAATGTTTCCTGAAGATGCAGATCCCACAAAGACATGAGGCAGTTGTCAGGATGGTGGACAGGAGGTATCATCTAGCTGTCTTCCAGGAGGGTTTGTATCATAAGTCTCCATCGCGAAGGGATACGTCTCTGTATGCTGTCTGTCAGTCGTCCCTGGGAATCGGCATCTTCCGAGTTTCAAAGCTGGTAGTGTCTAAGGAGAAGCTGGTTAAAAGTCTGATTAGATATTTTATTTACCTGGTTTTGTATGAGCTTAGTTATGCAGGGTAAGAACATGCAGGCAACAAATATAACAGAAAGTGGACCCAGGATGGGCCATAGCCATGTAAGTATGGGGGACTGAAACCATGTGGAAAGGAATGTTTTTGAGATCCTTTTTAAGCCTGAGTATATTTTGCTCTACTCAGCAAAATATTTTGCTGATTTATATATTATATTTATATATTATATTTTGCCTGATTAATTAACATAATAGCAATACTCTTCCTGTAGGAAAAAAACAGGTTCCACCCTTTACAGCCATCAAAAGATCAAGGGCCCTATGGTTTTGACACATTACCTGGGCCAGGGAGATATACCTGTTTCTGTAATGCTGAGAGTGATTCGGCAGTTGATGTGAGGGCATTTTCAAGTTTATTGCCTAAATCATCAGTGGCCCATAAGGCATAGCCTAGAGTCCCTCCTGAAAGTTTGTTTCTGACGAGGGAGGAGGTTAAGGATACCCCAACCAGAATAGGGAGAAAAGCAGTCATTTTTGTAAGCTTGGGTGGGATAATCAGATATTGTATTTCGGAATAGCTGTAGAGAGTCAGTTGTGGGACCACTGTGACCAAGAAACAGGGAGTGGTGGAGTTGAGATATATGACATTGCTGAGAGTCCCAATGCACCAGAAGAAATGGCCTGGTTGGGTATAACTGGGACTGGCAATAGTCATAATGTACTGACAAGTGGGATCTCAGGAGGAAGGTAATGTCACAAAAATGTAAACTCTGTTTGGTTGGGTGATATTGGCGTTGTTGGGTTCCCATAAGGGAATATTTTGGAGAATATGAAATGAATTAGTTTGAGAGGTGAAAGCACACTGAGAGGCATTTATAGGTACTGCAGCTCACAAGGGCCAGGCAAGCGATGTTTAAAGGAAACAGTTTGAGGGGCTCAAGGTGGGAGAGATGAGATTTGGAACCAATAGAGTTTTGGTAATTAACTGAAACCACGTATATGCAGAGGAAGACGGAGCAGAGTTAGAGACTTTTTGGAGAGAGTTAAGTATCACCTGAGCTGAATGTTGGAGAATATATATATATATATATATATATATATATATATATATATGAAATAAAGTGAACTGCAAAGGGTAGAGTCATATCCATTACAGTAAACCTTAGCTGTAACTCCAGAAGCCCATCTTGGATCCCATGGGTCAGGAATAGTATAAAGGTAGGTTTTAGTTTTGGAATTGAATTTAAAATTTCCTGATCTTAGTTGTCCAAGATAGTCATCATGGATTTTGCATGACCAGTATAGGCATCTGCCATATACATTATCCCAATTTGGGTTGCAGCAAAAACTTTCAGTTTGGTCAAAAAGAAAACAAAGATAAGGGCAGATAGCTTGATGGAATAGCTTAATGGTAGGAGAGAAGGCTAATGGTATACTATGAGAACATCCCATCAGGGGGCAATCAGCCTTTGCAGCTAGTTCGGTGACCATTGTATTGTCTTCAGTGTAGGTTTGCTGAACCTAGAATCTCCAGATAAAAGGGGAGGAAAAGATTACAGGAAAGCATATGAAACTAGTGAATATAAAAAGGTAGTTATTCATTTTCAGGTATGGGAGAATCCAAGCAAAGTAGAGATATTTGGAGTTTTAGAGGATTATGGGGAGAGGTAGTGGACATATAAGTTGATCTATTATCTTGAGGCGTCTGGGTTTTTGTGCAGCTGCTGAATCAGGCGGTTGGATATGTTCTGGAGCCGCTTTGAGCCTAGAAATATTAACCCAAGGAGTATATTGGTTATCATTCAAATTAAGTTTTGCAGCCATAGGAGTACATAGGATAACCTGAGCCGGGCCATCCCATTTTGGTTGTGAGGTAGGTTTGTCTCCCAGGGGGTTGAAATAGGCCTGTTGTCCTATGGTTAAAGAGGAAATGGTAGGAGTCTACTTAGGATCTGGGAGTAGTCAGTCTTGATATTTCCAGAGTTCTGATCTGAGATGGGATAAAAGAGGAAAGGCTATTTGTGGAGGAAAGACATTAGAATGAGGAGAAATTCCTGGGGGGAATAAGGGGCGGCCAAACATAATCTCAAAGGGAGATAAAAGGGAGGGGTTTTTTTGGTAGGGCTCGAACCATAAAAGAGCTAGGGGAAGTAGGATGGTATGGGCAATGAAAATGCCAAGGCAGAGATAGAGCTCGGACTACAGATTGAGTTATTTGGGAAGTGAACTCAGGGCCATTAACAGATTGTAAAGAGGCAGGCATATCAAAGTGGGGGATAATTTGAGAAATTAGGAGCTCAGAGACTGCAGAGGCCCTTTTATTGGAGGTTGGGAAGGCCTCGATTCATCCCGAGAAAGTGTCGACGAAGACGAGAAGGAATTTGAATCTCTTAACCCTGGGCATATTGGTATAATCTACTTTCCAATCTGCAGCTGAAGTATGTCCCCTTGCCTGGTGGGCCGGAAAGGCCTGAGGTCTAAGGGGAGTGGCCAGGTTTGTTCTTGAGCAAATGATACAATTAGATATAATCTGATGAAGGAATTTCTTGTCCTTGGGTGTGAGAACAAAGAACAATTGTAGGAATAACTCAAGGCTTTGTGGGTTTGAATGAAATAAGGAATGTAGATATTGTAAAAGATCAGAATGGGATTGGTTGGAATCAGAGGGGGAGTCTGAATTATTAGGGACTGGCGAAGGTATGTCCTCAGCATCGTGTAATAACAGTACGAAGGGAAGTGGTTGATAAGTTTTTTGGAGCCACCTCCCATGCCACCTGCTCAGCCCTTGAATTTCCCCAAGTTATTGGGGATGAGTCAGTCTGATGAGACTTGCAGTGAACAATGCCTAACTGCTGTGGGAGAATAGAAGCTTGGAGGAGTTTGGCTATCAGCTTAGATTGAGAAGACCAGGTTCCTTCCAAGTTGCAGCATGTGAAACTAAGATATGGTAAACATATTTCAAGTCTGTGTACAGGGTGAGAGTTTTCTTTGCCACTAATGTACAGGCTATGATAGCTGCCATTAGCTCGGCCTGTTGGTTGGTGGTATTAACAGGAAGAGGATGGGCCTCAATTGTCTCGGTGGATGGGACTATGGCATAGCCTGCCCACTGTATCCCATCCAGAAGGAATGAGCTCACATCAAGGAACCAAGTAAAATCAGGATCTGTTAGTGATGAGGTTGAGGAACAAGGGAGAAAGGCTTCTAAAACTTCACAGCAATTGTGTATGGGAGAAGGATGGTTAGTTGTGGCTTCTGGTAGTAAGGAGGCAGGATTTAGAGGTGGGCAGCCCTCAAAAGAAAGGGATAGATATTGGAGGAATGAGACTAAGAGAGATAAGATTCTGGAGGGAGGTAAAGTCTGTAGGCCTTTATAGGCAAGCAAACCTCAGAGATGATGTGGAGAAAAAATGGTTAAGTGTGCTCCAAAAGTCAGTTTGTGAGCTTCCTTTTATAGAAGGTGGCCTGCTGCCAGGGCACGAAGACAAGGTGCCCAACCCTTAACTGTGGTATCTAGTTGTTTAGACAGGTATGCGACCGGGGTGAAAGGTGGGTCCATGCTGTTGGCCAAGAACTCCGAGGCCCTGTCTTCTCCTTTTATGTATGTATAGAATAAATGATTTCTTTAGGTCGGGCAGGTGTAAAGCTGCGGCTAAGAGTAATGCTTTTTGTAGGAGATGAAAAGCATGTGAAGGGGAGGAGGCCAGGGGATCATGAAGGGAGCCCTTGGCTGGCTCGTATAAGGGTTTGTCAATAAGGAAGTAGTTGGGAATCCAGGCCTGAAAATAGCCAGCAAGACCCAGGCAGGAAAGAATTTTATTTTTTGTGTTGGGGACTGGAAGAGTCTGGATAAGCTTCTTGCGGTCTTGTTTTAATACTGATTTATATATAGATAACCAGAGAAAACAGAAACATAGGAAATTATCTTAATTTCACTGTCCTTACATAAACTTAAATCTATACAATCATTTTTAACATGCTCAGACCTTCTGTGACCTGCTTTTCCTTCTGATCATATCTTTTCCTTTCCCATTTGGGACAATCTTAGGATAAACCTTTCCTTTTGTCCTTCCTTACCAAAATTTCCCTTCTTTGCATCTTTCTCTCATCCTACATACTGGTTCCTTTCTGCCATAATTCCCTTCTTGAATCTACATTTTTAAATGATTCTGCATAATTTTTAACAGAATAGATCTCCATAGAAGAGAACTCTAAGAGAGACAAAGCAAGCAGATAACTAAGCCCTGTATTTAAAAAATCAATATTCTGCCTGACACCTCAAGAGCTACCCAGGCTTTCTCTTGCTGGTTAGAGGGCTGATCAGAGGGGCCTTGCCAAACCTAGGGCATTTTCAGTCTTTAGTCTTCAAGGCCAGCCACGATGGGAACAGATTACCTCACTCCCCTTCAGAGGTGAGGGAAACATGCTATTCAGTATTTTTCTCTTTACAGAGATGGCACAGCCCAGATGCAGATGGACTCTTTTCAGGAGTGGAGGAAATCAGGCACCTTTGTACCGGCAGGTACCAAGCCATTAGCCCCTTTTTTTCTCTGTATGAGAAGCCTTTGGTATCTCTGAGGGGGCAAAGACTTATTACCCAATACAGGGCTATTAAATGGGCTTGTCCCTGTGTTTGCGTTTGTCTCCTCTGATGGTTAATAATCAGCCAATAGATTAAACCATCATTTTAACAAAATAAATCCTCATAATGACATTACAATTTGAACATCTATTATCAGGAAGCCAATAGTAGTTGTCTTGGCCTGAAGAAAACAAAGTGTATTATTCTTTAGTGAAAATTTTGAAATTTTTAATAAACTTAAATCTTTAAAAATTTAAGCCACATGAACTAATATGTAATAAGAGTAAACTTCTGATAGCCAAGAGCTTTAGCCATTGTTGACCTTGGTCAGATAAAAGTTGGCTGTTATCCCAGCTGACAAACAGTGGCACTTTTAAAGTTTATGTCAAGTGAGGCTGTAGGCTTGAGTGATATAACGGAATGTTCTGATATAGATATCAGGGTTGGAGGTGTAGGAGCCTAGCTTGGTGTGAATCTGGGACAAATCTGCCATGGAGAAGGGGATGTGAACTCTGATTATGCCCTTGGTCCCAGCCACCTCACGGAGAGGAGGGGTAGAGTTTGTGGGAGAGCAGAACACTGAGAAAGAGATAAGCGCACTGGAGGGATTTGTGGTGAGGGGGGGTTGTAGGAAGGCAGGTGGCTGAGAAAGTGATAAGCATGCTGGAGAAGAGTTTGTGGGGGTTTATTTGCTGGGTCAAAGCAATATTCAGGGAGAATAGCAGAGGAAGGTTTTTTAGAGGGAATTGCAGCGGTTTTTCAGTCTAACAGAACTTGCTGGGGGTGTAGGACAAATACAGATTGGGGTAAGAGCGTAGATCTCCTTCCACCCTTTTGTTCGCTTGCAGTAATGAAACACATCATGGAGGAGTAGAGAGTCAAGGGGTTCCTCAGGAGGGTCAATGGTTGTTATTGTCCAGAGAGTAATGAGGCCAATTTAGGTTTAATGTCTGGAATAAGGGAGAGACAGCTTAAATCATTAAGTAGACACCTTAAAGAGGCAGTATCCAGGATGGAAGAAGAGATTCCCATGGTGAAAGGTTAAATGTTAAAAGAGAGTTAGGTAAGGATGAGAGAGAGGGAGAGAGAGAACATAGAGTTCCGGTGTTTGAGGAGGTGTGGGTGAAAGAAAACAGTAAGTCCCAGACTGGTAAAGGAATAAAGGACCAAAATGGGTGTCTCTAGATGGCCGATTATTCCCGGTACCCCCAGTGGGGTCAAATAGACTGAAGATGTTGTCAGATCATCACCCGAGAACAGTCTGCCTGAGCTGCCAGAGCCGGAGATCATGGGACACCTAGCGCTAGGATTGTCAGTCAGAGAGTAGTCCGACTTTATCAGTAGTCGGATGGTCCAACTTTATCAGTAGTCAGACGGTGGTTGGTCGGATTTTATCAGTCAGACAGACAGTACGGACAATAGTTGGACTTATTCAGTCCGGTAGTCAGTAGGACTTTATCAGTCGGACTAACGGTATCAGAATGCTATCAGAATGGAGAGTGTTAGGAGGAGGAAGGGATGAGAGTAAAAAGAATAGCAGGGCCTGTTCTTCCTTCCTGTTATCTCATAATTAAATGAAGCAGTAGATTATCATGGGAGGCCACCGTAGCCTTGAAGGCCGTGGTGGGGTGCAGTCTTCCCCCAAGCCTGGCATCAGGGCAGAACTGGACAGTCACGGTCAGATACCCTGCTATAGCCAGACTCAGGCAGATAGCCTAAGGGGGACTTACTCAGCTGGCAGAGTGACAGAGATGGTTGGGATGGCCGGTGGTGGTGGGTGCAGAGAGTGAGCGCCCAAAAAGAAGGACAAGGATGGATGGCCAGGAGGAGAGCCAGGAGGAGAGAGTCTTCTAGTTAGAGGGGTCTCCCTTCCAGGTTTCGGCACCAATGAAGAGGGTCTGGGGGTCTTCGGGACCAATGAAGGGGGGTGGGCACAGGAAAGACCCAAGGCAAGCCGTTGGAGATAAGCAAGCAAGCAAGCAAGCAAAAGCTTTATTAAGACAGCCCAGAGACTTCTGGGAAGATGGCGACCGAGAAAAGCGGGGCTTAAGAGCCCCGCTAACAACCACTCTCCATTACCACAAAATCAGCGACTTTCATAGCCAGAAAACACCATCACCAGAGAAACAAAAAAATCACCAGGCTCCAGAGAGAAAGCAGACTGAGAACAGAGCTCAGAGCCACAGAGGAGATAACCGGCCTCATGCCCGAGGATGCGGCAGCAGTGCCATACTGCCGGTGGCAGCAGCAAATTCACCGGACTGCTACAGCAAGCCGAGGTGAGCCGCTGCAGAACAGCCAGGCGGGATTTCTCGCCACAGATAAAATCTAAAGCTCCCAGTGGCTGAGCTCAGCACATGCCGCAGGGATTCAGAGTGGAAATGAAAACCAAGAAGAAATATGCCAGCCTCACGGCCGAGGGCGTGGCAGCGGTGCCATATTGCCACCAGCGGCAGCAGCAGAGAATTCACCGAATCCAGTACAGCTACATCTGCGTACTCAAGAACAGTGAGTCAAATTGCGGGCCACAGAGGAGAAATCCCAGTACTGTACTCCCTGGGACTTGACCCAGTGGGGGAGGGGCAGTGGCAGAGATATCACACCATAGGAGAACGTGCAACCTGGCAACCCCCACAGTCTAAAGCAGCCTCTATCGACTCTCTGGGTCGGAGACTCTGTGATACAACCCAGTAAAGGAGTAGTGGGGTCTGAGATACTACTGACTCGAGATCCAGAACACCTTAAGTGAAGTCATAGTGACCCAAGGGAAGAACCCAGAGAAGGCACAAACTTCCGAAATCATGGGAAAGAGGAATAACACTGGAGCAATGAATGCCCACAACCCCACAACATCAGAACCCGATAAAACAGAAAATCAGAGATTTCTAGAAGATCAAATCAGGAAAATAACTGTAGAAATAATAGAGGTGCTTCGAAAAGAACTCAGAGAGAGCCAAAAAGAGATAAAGGATGCAATTAATGAGGTAAAGGCCTCAATACAAAGCACAAACAACCGATTAGACCACATGGAAAACAGAATCTCGCTCTTAGAAGACGATCATTCCAAAAATGAACGCATAGTTTCTAATCTAGGAAAAAATATCCGACAGCAGGAATCTGATATTGAAGAAATATGGGCCCATTTTAAGAGAGCTAACCTAAGAATAATTGGAATAGAGGAGGGAAAAGAAAGTGAAACCAAAGGGATCAACAATCTCTTCAAGGAAGCAATAGCAGAAAATTTTCCAAACATAGAGCAAGAGGTTGATACACAGGTCAAGGAAACTTATAGAACTCCCTTTAGACAGGATCTGAGAAGAGGATCCCCACACCACATAATTGTCAAAATGACCAATGTGGAAGCCAAGCAGAGAATCTTAAAGGCAACAAAAACAAAGGGCCAAGTGACATTCAGAGGCAAGCCAATTAGAATCACTCCAGACTTCCCAAACCAAGTCATGAGAGCCAGAAGGGCTTGGAGTAACATATTCCCAATTCTGAAAGAAAACAACTTCCAGCCAAAAATTTCCTACCCAGCAAAACTTTCTATCAAATTAGATGGAGAAATAAGAAGCTTCCATGACAAACAGAAACTGAAGGAATTTTTGTCTTCAAAACCAGCACTAGAGAAAATACTCAAAGAGATTAACTACAAAGAAGAAATAGGTAACACACACCAGAACCAGAGAAACAAGATTTTCCATCCAACAGACAACTAAGATTGGTTATCTGTGGAGATTCATTACTTATGTTAGTCTTTTACCTATCTCTAAATGGTATTGTTTGCCTTTATTGTTGTTAATTTTTAGGATTTCTAGTTGGAATATTAATATACCTTCAGATATAGCATTTGGAAATATTTTATCCCATTCTATTAGTAACTGTTAACTCTGTTTACATTGTCTTTGGATATACGATTTTTTTTTATTTTTTAGGGAGTTTGTATACTCTTCTGTTGCCTGTGCCATTGAAATCATATCCAAGAAATCACTGCCAATTTCAGTGTTGTGAGGTTTTATGACCCAGATTTTCTCCTAAAAGTTTATATTCTTAAGATTTATATTTAGGTCTTTTATCTATTTTGAGTTAATATTTGTATATGGGATTAGGTAAGGGTCCAACTTTATTCTTTTCCATGTAATTATTATGTTTCAACAATATTTAGTTAAAATATTATTATTTCTTCCACCAAATGTTCGTGGAAACCTTGTCAAAAATAACTTGACAGTATAGGGAAGAATTTAGCTCTAGGCTTTTATTTAACTCCAGTGGTTTATATATCTGCCTTTAGAATAGTACTACACTGTTTCAATTATTGTAGCTTTCTATGGTTTGAAATCAGAAAATATATATCTTCTAGCTTTGTTCTTTTTCAAGATCGTTTTGGGTATCTAGAGTCCATATTCCATATTAGGATAGAGTTTTTTTCTTAAAAATAAATATATAAATATATGATAGCTTCACCTAAAAAAATAGAAAAAAATATTCTCTGGTAAGAAAGAAAGTAAAAAGAAATATTGAAATGTTATCTTTAAGTCATCAAAAGCTTGGTATCAGACAAATGAAACTGTTATGTGAGATTATCATCGTTAATATTGGATAAATTGCTATAATACTAGATGTCAACCACTAAGCCAAGCATCTGAGGGAGGGATGGGGAGAGAATGGGGTGGGGATCGGGTGGGGGCTGACTGGGTGATGTGTGCATGTATGTCTACAAAAGTTTGTATCCCACTATGATGTATGAATACAGGGCACCAATAAAAATAAAATAAAATTAAATTAAATTAAAAGACAGCCCAGCTCCCTTTTATATCAGGCAGCTGGGAGGAATGGACTTCCACTCACAGCGGAAGATTGCACAAAGTATGGGGCATTTACTGATTGGGTGGCTCATACCCCAGTGGGTGTGTTATCAGGGGACAGATTGTTGGGCATCCCGTGGCCCCTTTGGCAAGCTATGAGGTAACCAGCACAATCCGGAAGAGAAGCCGGAGAGGTGCCATCTTTGGCATGACTGGGCTGCTTATCCTAACAGTAACCACACAATGATTTAGGTTGTTTTGGTCATCTTCCACATATTGATTGGGCCTTTGCTATTGAGACACCTTCTCAATAGGTGTCTCTTTTTGTTTAAACTATTCAAAAACAGCTAACAATGCCCAACGTAACTGTTCTTTTGTTTAAGCCTTTTACAAGTGGGATGGATCACAATACCCAAAGAGATTATTCTTTTGTGTGACCTCTGTCCTCTGACCAACATATCTGTCTCCTGCTTAACTATTTCTAGGTTGGGTATTTAACAGTTCAAAGTATTTTTTGAGTGTCCAGTATGGTGTCCAGCCACCTTTACATACCTTTTTGTGTGGTCTCTGTTGTCTGATCGATATATATTTCATTGAGGACAGTCAACAGTGCTAAAGGTAATTATTTAATATTTGTAAATTTCTCAGAAACTTGGGAAGGACTAATAAGCCTGACTGAAGAGCAAGGATATTGGGGAATATTAAAGTTACATTTACCTTCTTCTTCCTTTATGTATTATTTCTACCTTCTGTCTTTAAAGTCAGCAAATCATATATCAGTTCCCTGGTTGTGATATCATATTGTAATTTTTCAGAATGTTACCATTTTGGATGACCGAGCAAAATGTAAATGGATATCTCTAAATTACCTCTTACAATTTTTTTTGAGGGTCTAGGGATGGAACCCAGGGGCATTTGACCTCCAAGCTACACCCCCTGCCCTATTTTTTTATCCTTTTATTTTATTTTGAAACTGGGCCTCACTGAGTTGCAGAGGGCTTCACTAAGTAGCTGAGACTGTCCACGAACCACAATCCTCTGGTCTCAGCCTCCCTAATGCTGGGATTAAAAGTGTGTGCCACCTGTGAATCTACAACTATTGCAATAAAATTTTCAATTACATTAAAGCATCATTTGACTCTTGAGTTAAGAAACAAAATTTAAAGCTCCAGGGTGAAAATGAAAAAAATTAGGAATATAGTAGTAGAGATAGGGAGAAGTCAATTCTGGACATACGGTATTTTGAAGGCAGGACTAATAGAATTTACAGGCAGATGCAAGCATGTGTTGCAAAAAGAACAGTGTCAATTACGACATCAAAGTTTTAAGATGGAGAAGGCTGTAGTTGGAGCAGGTTGGCAGTAGGGTCAGTAAAAGGATTAAGATAGTAAAGCTTGTAGACTGGATGAAAACATCAAGGGAATAACTAGGTAGAAAAAAGGAAAAAAAGCTAAGACTTCAAAGAAGAGCCTAAAAAAGATGTCCAAAAAAAGTTTACTCCCCAATTGTGAATTCATAGAATATCCAGGTATTTGAAATTACTGACTACTTGCAACAAGGAGTCTGCATTCTACTAGCTGCAGATTATTGGGCTGGGATTGAGGAAGTATAAAAGAAATAGGTGGTGGAAAATATAACTGAAGTATAAAGCCTAGTACTAAAGCTCTCTTCAAACCTTTACTCTCCAAATCAGTTCTCTCTCCCAGGCCCCCTCTCTCCCTCTTTCATTCAAATTCCTAGGAAATATGTACATCTTAAATTTCACCAATATAGGAAACAAAAGGGATTTTTAGATAATTGAGGAGCATGACTATTAGAATAGTGGAAGTGGATAGGGGGAGAAAGTGGGGAGGCAGAAATGAAGAACTGATAAAAGAAGTAATTCAATGTCACTATTATGTATGGGGAGGGGTGCGTAGTAGGATGAGACCTGAAGGGAAACACAAGCTCTGCATATGTATTTGTTTGTATTACTGTAAACTTCACAATGCATCAATAAAGTATATAAAAATACTTTCAGCCAGGCATAGTGGTACATGCCTGCAATCCCAGTACTTGGGAGGCTGAAACAAGAGAATTGCAGGTTCAAGACCAACCTCAGCAAGCCTCTCAGCAATCTAGTTAAACCCTTTTCCTTTCTTCAAATAAAAGTTTAAAAAGGTCTGGGGATGTATCTCAGAGGTAAAATGCCCCTGTGTTCAATCCTCCCACACATATATAAAACAGCTTTCAAAATTAAAGTCAATTGAGCCGGGCGTGGTGGCGCACGCTTGTAATCCCCGCGCTTGGGAGGCAGAGACAGGAGGATCGCGCAGGTTCGAAGCCAGCCGCGCGCGCGCTGGCTTAAGAGACCCTGTTTCCGAATTAAAATGTAAAAGTAGGTCTGGGAATGTAGTCTGGAGATAGAAGGGCTTCCAGGAACCCCAGTACCACCAAAAAAAAAAAAATTAAAGTCAATTGGAAATCTCAAAAAGTTCATAAAATACTATAATTACTCTGTGTACTGTTAACAAGACATTGAGAAACCTGTAATTTAGGTGATTTCCAGCTTATCTTCACACGATGGAGGCCACTGTCAGCCTAAGGATCTGGTAGATGACCAGACCCCCATAAACCAACTTGTGATCACTGGACTGATATCACCCTCATATGCCTTTCCATACCCACTCTTCAAGTTTCCTTTAAAAAAGAGCCATAACCTTCCAAAATGTGTCTCTCACTCTGGAGTTGACCTAAATTCTTCCTTGAATATGTACTTCTTACTTTCCTAAACAAATGTCTGCCTATGACTTGGATTGATGCATGCTGAAATTATTTTCCATAATACTAGCCAAAGACTCCTCTGGTCCTGAGTTGAATTTCCCTCTCTTCCCCCACTGAGAACTCCTCCAGCCCCTTAACTGAATCAATTATATCAAGAGACAGAATATTTTAGATGGGGGCATAGGCCTCAGGACTTGAGTTCAAGTGCTATATCCAAGGAACCCAGAAGGAAACTACCCCCATCACCACAAACAAGCACACAAAGCAGGTACAAAGTGGCTCATTTTATATTCTGCAAATGTATTCGTCTTAACTGTGTAAATATGGTGAAGAATGTCTTCATCCTGCCACCTGAACTCATGTTTCCACTGGGAGCTTGGCTGCTTCTTCCAGATTCAGCCTGTCAGTTGTCCAGCTGATACAGACTCCAGGATATGTGGCCCTGGCTGCCACCCTCTCCATCATGCTTCTCACCCCATCTGTTGCCTGGTTCTTAATTCTAGGCACCAGTATTAGAATTTCCCTCTGGGAACCCAATTAGGGCAAGCTTACCAAGCAAATAGATGTTTCCTCTGTATGAAGCATATGCAGGCATATTCAACATTTTGGTTTTGAGAGACTTGAAGCAGCAAACTCATAGTGTTCCCATAATACCTGTCATTCCTGGACAGGACCAGTGGGAAGAAGAAAGGAAGGAGGAAAGGAGACAGGATGGGAATACTTTTAGACATAGCTGCTATATACTGCTGCTTTGCCATGCCTGAGAAAGCAGTGAAAGCTGAAGTCAAGAGCTGTTTCCTGGGCCCCTGATGAGGCAGTAGTGTCTAGAAACCAATTAACTGCACTGCGAGTGGGAAGGTTGTTCAGTCTGGGGAAATGAAGCATGGAGAGGACTGGGTGGAGACAGGAGAAGTGTGTGTGTGTGTGTGTGTGTGTGTGTGTGTGTGTGTGCGTGTGTGTGTGTGTGTGAGAGAGAGAGAGAGAGAGAGAGAGAGAGAGAGAGAAGTGCTGTCATTGTTGGTGACATGAAAATGAGGGATAAACTCGCTGTTTGCATTGTGACTTCCAAGTTCAACCCTAGTGATGTTAGAAAGTTATGAGAACGTTAGTTGGGAAAAACCCTCTCCATAGCCAGAGCCTGCCTGCGTACTAATCTGCCTCCCCTTCCTTGATGCAGGTGGATGTGGCCCTGTGCAGAAATCCACAATGCTCCCTTGAGTCCCCTTGGCCTTACACCCTAGTGCAAAGTCCAACCCGCTCATCTCTACACAACAGACCTTCCCTCCAGCCTGCCCAATACTGTACTTCCTCTGATGTCTAGACCCCAAGGTTGCCCAATCTCAGCGAGGAGAGAAAAAGGATTTCCTTCTGAGAGACAACCAACCTTTGGAGAAGGAAACTTGAGAAAGGCTCCTTATGTTTGTAGGATGGACATTTTGGTCAAATTTGGGAAGTATTCAGTTTTAGCTCTTGAAATATTCTTTCTGTCCCTTTTTCTCTCATCTCCTGACTCCCATTATGCATAAATTCATACACTGAATGGTGTTCCACAGGTCTGTGAGACTCTATTCAGTTCTTAAATTCCTGTTTTATGTTTATCACAGTACATAATCTTGATTTATCTTTCTTCAAGTTCTCTAACTCTTCTGCCATATCAAATCTGCCACTGAGCCCTTCTACTGAATTTTCATTTTCATATTTATATTTTTAACTCCAGAATTTCTATTATGGTGTTTTTCATATCTCTTTTTACTGATATCCTCTATTTGATAAGAAACTATCCTTCCTTTAATTCTTCAAATATGATTGCTTTTAGTTCTCTGAACGTATTTGTGATAGTTACTTTGAAGTATTTGTTTGATAAGACCAACTGCCCACTGACAGACTGTATCTATTGACTGCCTTTTTGTATATGGATTGTACTTTCCTGAATTTTATGTTTTTCAATAAAAACTGAATAATTTTGATAAAATATTATAGCAACTCAACATATTTTTCTAAAATATTAGTTCCTGGATGAATAGTTTTCCCTTGAATTGTAAAAGCAGACTTCAAGCCACACAGAGATATCAAAGATAAAGGGTGAAAACTTCACTGGGGGGACTTCACATACAACTTATGATCAGTAAGTGCCTAACTACTAAGCTATGCTGACAGAGGCAACCTCTACTAAGAAGTCTTAAAACAAGGGATTTTTGTCTTAACAGGATTAAACAATTAGCTCAAAGTCACAGAATTAGTCTAGCCAAATTGCTAAATGAATAGACCAATAAATATGATCAAGAAGACCCAGAGAGATTAGTATCTTGAGTTGCACCATGAAAATCTATCTTCTTTACATGAACAAATGGAAATATTCAGTAACAAATTCACATTAATTTATGTATCTATATTTTATCTCAGTACTCCCTGAGATGCAATGACACCAACTTTTTTCTTTTTTTTTTATTGGTGCAATGTATTCATACATCATAATGGTACAAAGAAAATACTTTTGTAGACATACATACACACATCGCCCAGTTAGCCCCTACCTGATCCCCACCCCGTTCCCTCCCCATCCCTCCTTCCCATGCTTGGCTTAGTGGTTGACATCTAGTTTTATAGCAATTTATCCAATATTAACGATGATAATCTCACAAAACAGTTTCATTTGTCTGATACCAAGCTTTTGATGACTAAAAGATAACAGTTCAATATTTCTTTTTGCTTTCTTTCTTACCAGAGAATATTTTTTCTTTTCTTTTTTTTAGGTGAAGCTATCATGCATTTATTTATTTATTTTTCAGAAAAAAATCTATCCTGATATGGAATATGGACTCTAGATACCCAAAACGATCTTGAAAAAGAACAAAGCTAGAAGATATAAATTTTCTGATTTCAAACCATATGAAGCTACTATAATTGAAACAGTGTAGTACTGTTCTAAAGGCACATATATAAACTACTGGAGTTAAATAAAAGCCTAGAGATAAATTCTTCCATATATTGTCAAGTTATTTTTGACAAGGTTTCCACGAACATTTGGTGGAGGAAATACTAATATTTTAACTAAATATTGTTGAAAAATAATAATTACATGAAAAAGAATAAAATTGGACCCTTACCTAACACATATACAAATATTAACTCAAAATAGATAAAAGACCTTAATATAAATCTTAATACTATAAACTTTTAGAAGAAAATCTGGGTCATAAAACCTCACAACACTGAAATTGGCAGTGATTTCTTGGATATGATTTCAATGGCACAGGCAACAGAAGAGTATACAAACTCCCTAAAAAATAAAAAAAAATATTGTATATCCAAAGACAATGTAAACAGAGTTAACAGTTACTGATCGAATGGTATAAAATATTTCTAAATGCTATATCTGAAGGTATATTAATATTCCAGCTAGAAATCCTAAACATAGCAACAATAAAAGCAAACAATACAATTTAGAGATAGGTAAAAGACTAACATAAATAATGAATCTCCACAGATAACCAATCTTAGTTGTCTGTTGGATGGAAAATCTTATTTCTCTGCTTCTGGTGTGTATTACCTATTTCTTCTTTGTAGTTAATCTCTTTGAATATTTTCTCTAGCGCTGGTTTTGAAGACATAAATTCCTTCAGTTTCTGTTTGTCGTGGAAGCTTCTTATTTCTCCATCTAATTTGATAGAAAGTTTTTCTGGGTAGGAAATTTTTGGCTGGAAGTTGTTTTCTTTCAGAATTGGGAATATGTTACTCCAAGCCCTTCTGGCTCTCATGAATTGTTTTGGGAAGTCTGGAGTGATTCTAATTGGTTTGCCTCTGAATGTCACTTGGCCCTTTGTTTTTGTTGCCTTTAAGATTCTCTGCTTGGCTTCCACATTGGTCATTTTGACAATTATGTGGCGTGGGGATTCTCTTCTTTGATCCTCTCTAACGGGGGTTCTATAAGTTTCCTTGACCTGTATATCAACCTCTTGCTCTATATTTGGAAAATTTTCTGCTATTTTTTCCTTGAAAAGATTGTCAATCCCTTTGGTTTCACCTTCTTTTCTCTCCTCTATTCCAATTATTCTTAGGTTAGCTCTCTTAAAATGGGCCCATATTTCTTCAATGTCAGATTCCTGCTGTCGGATTTTTTTTTCTAAATTAGAAACTATGCGTTCATTTTTTTGAATGATCATCTTCTAGGAGTGAGATTCTATTCTCCATGTGGTCTAATCGGTTGTTTGTACTTTGAATTGAGGCCTTTACTTTATTAATTGCATCCTTTATCTCTTTTTGGCTCTCTCTGAATTCTTTTCAAAACACCTCTATTATTTCTACAGTTATTTTCCTGATTTGATCTTCTAGAAATCTCTGAATTTCTGTTTTATAAGGTTCTGATGTTGTGGGGTTGTGGGCATTCATTGCTCCATTGTTATTTCTCTTTCCCATGATTTCGGAAGTTTGTGCCTTCTCTGGCTGGGTTCTTCCCTAGGTCACTACGACTTCACTTAAGGTGCTGTGGATCTCGAGTCTGTGGTATCTCAGTCCCCATTACTCCTTTACTGGGTTGTATCGTAGAGTCTCAGACCCAGGGAGTCAATCGAGGCTGCTTTAGACCATGGGGGGGTGCCATGTTGGGCGTTCTCCTATGGTGTAATATCTCTGCCACCACCACTCCCCCACTGGGTCAAGTCCCGGAGAGTACAGTACTGGGATTTCTCCTCTAGGGGCCGCAATTTGACTCACTGTTGAGTGTGCAGATAGAGCTGTCGTCGACTCGGTGAATTCGCTGCTGCTGCCGCCTGTAGCAATATGGCGCCGCTGCCACGCCCTCGGCTGTGAGGCTGGCGTATTTCTTTTCTGTTTTTGAACTCCACTCTGAGTCCCTGCAGTGTGCGCTGAGCCCAGCCCCTGAGAGTTTTAGCTGATCCCTGCGCCGAGAAATCTGCCGAATCCCTCCCAGCTGTTCCGCAGGGGCTCACCTCAGCTCGCTGTCCGCCCCTCCTCTCTGGAGTTTGGTGGGCTGTTGCGTGCTTGGTCTGGTGCCGTCTGGTGAACTCGCCACTGCCGCCAGCAGTAAGGGGCTGCTGCCGCATTCTCGGGCGTGAGGCCAGCGTATCTCCTCTCTGGTTTCTGGGCTCTGTTATGAGTTCCCTTCCTCCCTGGAGCCTGGTGCTGCAAGTCAAAATGGCGCCCGCCGCTTCACACCGTGGCTCTGGCTGCAGCACTGCGGTCTGGCTTCTGGTGTCTCGTTTTTCCAGCCCTCTTTTCTCTGTCCCTTAAAATTACATCTTTTGTTTCTCTGCTGATTGTGTTCTCTGGCTATGAAAGGCGCCAATTTTGTGGTAATAGAGATTGGTTGTTAGCGGGGCTCGTAAGCCCCGTTTTGCTCCATCGCCATCCAACTTTTTTCTAATAAATATTTTATTATGTTGTATTGGTGCATTGTATGGTGAATTATAATCATATATCATGATGAAGTTCAGAGCAATAGAAACATACATGCATGCAGCATTTGGTGATCTCCCCCAGACTCCCACCCTGCTCCTTCCCCTTCCCCCATGAATGATTGAGAATAGCATTAATAAGTTGTTTTATTTACATCATGTCATTTGAAATGCTCACTTCATCAGAGCTCCCTCCCCACATACCCCTCTCTTTCTTAGAATTCATTCTTTTAAGAGCCTGGGTAAATAGAGAAATAAACTTGATGCATAAAAGATATGTGTTATAGCCATCAATGAACTAGACTTAGGCCTATCTTATGTTCATAAGATGTCTCAAACAACTCTGTTCCTATAGCCAACAACAGATGGAATCCATCTAATTTGCATAGCATCTGCATTCTTGAAAACATGAATCTTTGTTCATGTTCACTCACCATCATCACCAAAGCCAGTGAATACACATTCTGACACATTCCTTGCTAGCATCAAGAAAGAGAAAAAAAAGTCCTTGTGGTTCCATAGTCTGATGTGTTTTTTGGGGGGTGGAGCTCAGTGTCAACAAGACACAAAACAGAAAAGAAAAACACAGCTCTTAAGTTTTATAAAAGAGATGAGAAAGGAAATATGGTGAGTGAAAATGAAAACTAGGTCAAGAATCAGATAAATATATGCTCAAATATGGACATGATCTCAAAACTTTGTGACCTGATGCATGACATTTAACCAGTCAATTTCATGTCTTGGCTGCCATCTTTAAAATGAGCATATTAGACCTGGACTTCCATAATAGCCAAATTATGGAATCAACCTAGGTGTCCATCAACAAATCAATGAATGACAAAATTATGGGATATAAATACAATAAAATTTTACTCAGCAATAAAGAATAAAATAATGTAATTTGCAGGAAAACAGATGGACCTGGAGAACATTATGTTAAGTGAGATTAGCCAGTCACAGAAAGGAAAGGTCATATGTTTTCTCTCATATGCGGAAACTAGAGAATAGTTGGGATACAAAAGGGACTCCAGACAATGGAGTTCTTGAAACTTCATTGGAACCAGGAAGGTGGTCTAGGGGAAGGTGTGGAGCAGAGATCAGAGGGAGAATTAATAAAGAAAACACGTCCACTGACATTATTTACCTATGTGAAAATACCAATGCCAATCCCAATATCCTGTATGGGGAAGGTGGAGAGTGAGTAGGAAACTGGGGAAAAACTCACCAAGTGCTGTGTGCATGTATGTGCACTTATGAACTGCATTATGATATGAAACTATAATGCACTGATAAATGTATATATATTTAAATGATGGGCATATTGTGCCTGGATGTTGTGGCACATGCCTGTAATCCTAGTACATGGGAGGCTAAGACAGGAGGATCTTATCAAGGGTAGCCACAAGCAAACTAGTGAGAGTCTCAGAAACCTATTGAGACCCTGTTTCAAAACAAAATATAAAAAAGGGTCTGGGGTGTAGCTGCTGGGTAGTAAATCCTTGGGTTCAATTCCTAGTACCAAAAAAGAAAAAAGAGATGAACATACTGATGCATACTTCATTCTTCACAGGGTTCCTGAGATAACTGGGTTGTTGTTTTTTTAAAAAAAGGTAGAAGAAAGGATTTTGAAAGTTTTCACCATAAAACATGGTAATTATTTGAAAAAATAAATATTTAACTTGATTTAAACATTATACAACATACACCTGTATTGAACATGTAATACATAATACCCCATTAATATGTACAACTTTTTATATATAAATTAAAATTTTTTAATTTTATTTTTTATTTTAAATTTTAATTTTTAAATAAAAATTAAGCTGGGCATGATGGCCCATGCCTGTAATAACAGCAATTTGGGGAGGCTGAGGCAGAAGGATCACATTTCAAGGCCAGCTTTGAAATGGGCACCTTAGCTCTGAGAGCCTGTCTCAAAATGATAAATAAAAAGGGCTAGGGATATAGCTCAGTGGTAGAGAGCCCCTGAGTTCAAACCCCAGTACTGAAAAAAAAAAAACTAAATTTAAACATTTTTGAAAAACAAATATATTTGGTCACCTTTGGAGGAAGTTAGGGAGCCACCTATTTATTCTAGAATCAGACAAAGGAAACACATAAGGAATTTTCAAAACTGAATTATTTTTTAAAACCTTACAAAAATGCAAATATTCAAGTAATCCAGTTTTAATGCTCAGCATCACTAATCATGTGGGAATTCCAAATGAAAGCTACATTGCGATTGCATGTCATCTGTCTTAATGACTATTATAAAAATGCTGGTGAGAATGTCAATAAAAAGGCCCTTATGCACTATTCGTGGGAATGCAAATTAATATAGCTAAGATGGAGAACAGTGTGGAGGTTACTCAAGATGATTAAAAATAAAAATATCTATGATCTAGCAAGTCGAAAGTTGTATACACAGCATATCTAAAAGAAAAAAATACATGTTGAAGAGATAACTATACTACTATGTATATCCCAGCATTATTTACAATAGCCAAGATATGGAAACAACCTAAATATATGTCAACTGATGAATGGATAAATAAAATGTGGTGTATGTAGATAAAGACTTTTATTTAGCCTTCAAAAGAATGAAATCCTGCCATTTGTGCCAACATTGATAAACCTAGAAGATATTATGCTAAGTGAAATAATCCAGACACAGAAAGACAAATATCACTTGATCTTTCTTATAAGTGAAATTTAAAAACATGTGGACTTCCCGGGTGTGGTGGTGCACGCTTGTAATCCCAGAGTTCAGAACGCTGAGTCCAGAGGATAGCTGTTGGCAACAGCCTCAGCTACTTAGTGAGGCCCTCCGCAACTTGGTGAGACCCTGTTTTATTTTTTATTTTTTTAATTTATTTTATTGAAAGTAAATGTTATACATTTAATCTGTATTTGGTGCCCTCTCCTCCCCTAATTTCCCTTCCCCCCTCCTGATACTTAATACCCAGGCTAACCTTGCTATATTTGTACTTTTACACCTATTTGGAAATAGCTGCTCATCAATCAAGTTCGGCTTCCTTCCTCTCTTAGTTTTCCATTCAAATTTTGCTGAGATTTACCTTCCAATATCTGGAGTCCCTCTGGTATCCCCAGTGCCCACTTGTTTGGGCATATTAGAGGAAAAATATGTCCCTTCTCTTTCTGTGTTTGGCTGATCTCACTTAACATAATGCTTTCCAGCCCTTTCCATCTTCTTACAAATGACGTGATTTTGTTCTTCTTTATAGCTGAATAGAATTCCATTTGGTGTATTTCCCATAACTTTGCAAACCATTCATCTGTTGATGGGGGCCTAGGTTGTTTCCAAATTTTGGCTATTACAAATTGTGCTGCTATGAACATAGGTATGCATATGTTGCTGTAGTTCTCTGTTTTCAACCCCTTTGGAAAAATACCCAGGAGTGGTAGAGCTGGATCATATGGTGGATCTATTCCCAGTTTTCTAAGGGATCTCCACACAGATCTCCATAGTGGCTGAACTAGTTTGCACTCCCACCAACAATGTAAAAGAGTTCCTCTTTCCCCACATCCTTGCCAGCATTTATTATTGTTTGATTTCTTTATGCTTGCCAATCTGACTGGGGTTAGATGGAATCTCAGTGTAGTTTTGATTTGCATCTCCCTGATGGCTAATGATGAAGAACATCTTTTCATGAATCTATTGGCCATTTGTATCTCCTCTTTTGTAAAGTGTCTATTCAATTCGATTTCCCATTTCTTGATTGGGTTGTTTGTTTTGCTAGTGCAGAGTCTTTTGAGCTCTTTGTATATTCTGGATATTAGCCCCCTATCGGAGTGGTGACTGGTAAAGATCTTCTCCCATTCTGTAGGCTTCCTCTTTAGGTTATTGATAGTTTCCTTGGATGAGAAGAAACTTTTTAGTTTGATGCTATCCCACTTGTTGATTCTTGCTTTAATTTCCTGAGCTTTGGAGGTTTTGTTGAGAAAGTTACTGCCTGTGCCTATATATTGTAGTGATGAGCCTATGTTCTCTTCTAATAACTTCACAGTCTCTGGTCTGATTTCTAAGTCTTTGATCCATCTCGAGTTGATTCCTGTGCATGGTGAGATATAGGGGTTTATTTCCATTTTTCTACAAATGGATAGCCAGTTCCCCCAGCACCATTTGTTGAAAAGGCTGTCTTTTCTCCAGCGTATGAGTTTGGCCCCTTTGTCAAATATTAATTGATTGTAGGTGTGTGGATTTGTTTCTGTATCTTCTATTCTGTTCCACTGGTCAGTGTACCTGTTATTGTGCCAGTACCATGCTCTTTTTACTACTATTGATCTATAGTATAGTTTGAAGTCTGTGATTGTGATGCCTCCTGCATGATTCTTGTTGCTGAGAATTGCTTTGGCTATTCTGGGTCTTTTCTTTCTCCATATAAAGTTCATGATTGCTTTTTCTAGGTCTGTGAAGAATGTAGTTGGCATTTTGATGGGAATTGCATTGAATCTATAAATCATTTTTGGCAGAATGGCCATTTTGATGATATTTATTCTGCCTATCCACGAGCACAGGAGGTCTTTCCATCTTCCAAGGTCTTCTTCAATTTCTTTTAATGTTTTATAGTTTTTGTTGTAGAGGTCTTTTACATCTTTGGTTAGGTTTATTCCTAGCTATTTTATTGGTTTTGAGGTTTATAGTGAATGGAATTGATTGTTTTATTTCTTTCATTGTGGATTCATTGTTGCTATAAAGAAAAGCCTCTGATTTCTTTAGGTTGATTTTGTATCCTGCAACTTTGCTGAATTTGTTAATTAACTCCAGAAGTATTTTGGTTGAGTTCTTAGGGTCTTCTAGGTAAAGGATCATGTTATCTGCAAATAAGGATTTTTAATTCCTCTCTTCCTATTTGAATTCCTTTGATTTCCTTCTCTTGCCTTATTGCTGTGGCAAGAGTCTCAAAGACTATATTGAAGAGGAGTGGTGATAGTGGACATCCTTGTCTTGTTCCCGATTTTAGGGGAAATTCTTGCAGTTTTTCTCCATTTAGTATAATGTTGGCTTTGGGTTTGTTGTATATTGCCTTAATGATGTTGAGGTATGTTCCTTTTATCCCAATTTTCTGTAGTGTTTTTAACATGAATGGGTGTTGGACTTTGTCGAAGGCTTTTTCAGCATCTATTGCTATGATGATATGGTTTTTATTCTTGATTCTATTTATGTGGTGGATGACATATATTGATTTGCATATGTTGAACCAACCTTGTTTTTCATGGATGAAACCAACTTGGTCATGGTGTATTATTCTCTTGATATGGTTTTGGATGCGTATGGCTAGTATTTTGTTTAGAATTTTTGCATCTGCGTTCATTAAAGATATTGGTCTGTAGTTTTCCTTTCTTGAGTTATCTTTATTTGGTTTGGGGATTAATGTGATATTGGCCTCGTAGAAGGCATTTGGGAGAGTTCCATCTCTTTCATATTCCTGGAATAAGTTATGCAGTATTGGTATTAGTTCTTTACTAAAGGCTTTGTAGAATTCAGCTGGAAACCCATCTGGACCTGGCTTTTCTTTGATGGAAGACTTTTTATTGCCATTTCTATTTCATTGTTTGATATTGGTTGGTTTAGGCTTGCTATGTCCTCTTGGTTCAGTTTAGGTAGGTTAACTGTGTTTAGGAATCTATCTATTTCTTCCATGTTTTCTTGTCTATTGGAGTATAAATTTTTAAAGTAGTTTCTGATAATTCTTTGAATCTCTTCACTATCTGTGGTGATATCTCCTTTTTCATTTCTGATTTTAGTAATTTGCATTGATTCTCTTTTCTTTTGGTTAGGTTGGCCAGGGGTTTATCAATTCTATTAACCTTTTCAAAGAACCAGCCTTTTATTTTGTTGATTCTTTGAATTATTTTTGTTGTTGTTGTTGTTGTTGTTGTTCTCTATTTCATTTATTTCTGCTCAGATTTTAATAATTTCCTGTCTTCTACTGGCTTTGGGGTTGGACTGTTGCAGTCTTTCTGGATCCTTGAGTTGTGCCAATAGGGTCTGAACTTGGTGATTCTGAGTCCTTCTTATGTGAGCACTCAATACAATAATCTTTCCTCTTAATACTGCCTTCATAGTGTCCCAGAGATTTTGGTAAGTTGTTTCTCTGTTTTCATTTATTTCCAAAAATGTCTTTACTTCTTCCCTAATTTCTGCTCTTACCCATTCATCATTCAATAGTGTATTATTCAGTCTCCACATATTTGCATAGTTTCTTTTGAGTTTCCTGTTGTTGATTTCTACTTTAATTCCATTATGGTCTGAAAAGATGCAAGGAATTATATTACATCTTTTCAATTTGCTGGTGCTTTATTTGTGTATCAGGATGTGATCTATTTTGGAGAAGGTTCCATAGGCTGATGAGAAGAATGTGTATTCTGTAGTTTCTGGATGAAATGTTCTGTATATGTCTATTAGGTCCATTTGGTTTATAGTTTTCTTTCGTTCTAAAGAGTCTTTAGTCAGCTTTTGCCTTGAAGATCGATCCAGTGGTGTGAGAGGCATATTGAAGTCTCCCAGTATTATTGTATTTGGGTTATTTGAGATCTGATGTCCTGAAGGGTTTGTTTTACAAACGTGGTTGCATTCACATTTGGAGCATAAATTTTAACTATCATTATATCATCTTGGTGTATTGTTCCTTTTAATAAAAGGAAGTGCCCTGATGTGTCTCTTCTAATGTGTCTTAGTTTAAAGTCTGTTTTGTTGGATATCAGGATTGCTACCCCTGCCCTTTTTTGTTCTCCAGTAGCATGGTATATCTTTTTCCATCCTTTCACTTTCAGTCTGTGAGTGTCTTTGGCTGTTAGGTGAGTTTCTTGCAAACAGCATATATTTGGTTTATGTTTTTTGATCCACATTGCCAATCTATGTCTTTTGATTGGTGAGTTACATCCTCTGACGTTAAGAGTTATTACTGAAATATGATTTTTGTTTTCTGTCATTTTGTGTTCTGTCATCTGTTTGGTAGCTTTTTCTTTCTTCCTTACTTAGAAGCCCCTCTGATCACTTTCCTCTGTTCTCTGGTTCTGAAGTCTGCTTCTTTTTTCTTCTTTATGGTTTCTTTAAGTATTTTCTCTAGTGTTGGCTTTGAATTCATAAATTTTTTGAGATTTTGTTTATCCTGAAATACTTTTATTTCACCGTCAACTTTGAATAGTAGTTTTGCTGGATAAAGCAGCTTTGTTTGGAAGTTATTTTCTTCCAAGGTCTGGATCATGTCATACCAGTCTCTCCTGGCACTCATGACCTGGGTTGTATAGTCTGGGGTGATTCTTATTGTTTTGCCTCTGTATGTCACCCGACCTTTTGTCCTCACTGCTTTTAAGATCTTTTCCTTGGCCTCTATGTTAGTCATTTTGACTATTATATTGCGAGGGGAGGTTCTTTTTGGATCTTGTCTTAATGCTGTTCTGTATGTCTCTTGAACATGAAAATCTATCTCTCGTTTCATGTTTGGGAGTTCTCCGAAATTATTTCTGTGAAGAGATTACGGATGTCCCTGGTCTGTACCTCTATCCCTTCTTCAATGCCTTTTATCCATTAGGGCGTTTCATGTTGTCCCAAATTTGCTATATGTTTAGGTTTTGTTGTTGTAATGACTTCTGCATACTATTGACTGTGTTTTCGGTGTTGGATGAACTGTCTTCTAACAGTGATATTCTACTTTCCATTTCCTCTAATCTTCCAGAATTTCTTTCTATTGCTGACTTCATTTCATTTATTGACTCTTTCATTTCATTCCAAACCTCTTTCAGATTCTTTTTTAGTGTTTCTAACTCATCTTTCATCTCCTCTAAACTTGTTTTAAATCCTTTCATCATATTGTAGATCAAGATTCGGAACTCCCCTTCCTGTATCTCTTGTAGGTCAGTATTCGTGATTTCTGTCATTTCTCCATTATTCCTGGTTCTCATATTTTCAGGGTTCTCAGGTCTGGTTTTCTGCTGTCTTCCCACAGTTAGTGAATATTATTTTTAGCCCAGTCTTTGTATTAGGACTTTAGAAAAGACTTATCCCCCTAGAAAAAAAAAACTTATCCCCCCAGAAAACCAAAAACCAAAACAAACCCAAAGACCCAAAAAGTAAAACAAACAATACCAAACCACAATAGTAAAAAATAAAATATAAAAGGATAGAAAAATAGTAAAGAAAAATAATAATAATATAAGAGATAACAGTCCTACTATGTTGTTGATATATGGTGAATCTTGTATTTGCTTGGAGTGTTCCCTTGTGGCCCCATGCAGGTATCACACCTTAAGCGCTCTTCTTTGGTCCCAGAGTTGAATTAGCCCACTTTGGGCACACTGGCATATATATCGTACTCACTGTGTGCTCGCCGGGTCTGTGGCTCCTCTGAATTCACGCTGGCAGTCCAATCTCTGGCTCTGAAGCTCTGGCAGCTTTCCCGTATCCTGCTAACTTTTTGCTCCCGCGGTGAGCAGGTCCACTTCCAGGTCCCTGCCCATCTCCAGGCGTGTCTGCAGGGCCTCCTTTGTTGAGTGCCGCTCAGGAGCTCCAGTTCGCTAGCAACTTCAGGTATTGGAACTCTCTGGTCACTTTCAGACTTTAGAGCTTCTCTGGGAATGTTAAAGACCCAAAAGTCCCATTTGGGCCAGTGGCCCTGAGGCCACTGCACCTGCGCCTGCACTCCGCCGGCCACCGAGTCTTCAGCTCACTATCTGCTTTCTTTGTGTGTTGTGGTGAATCTTGCAGTTCAGTTGCTGGATTTTTTCTGCCATACTCCCCAAGTCTGTTTTGGATCATACGTTTAATTTTTTCTTTATTAAGACACTTCTGTCTCAGTAATTGAACTTAGTTTGCTTCAGCTAGTGAGGGACGCTGCGTCTCTCTGTCTCCATCTTGGGCTAAATCCCTGAGACCCTGTTTTAAAATAAAGAATAAAAAATATGGTAGGGGGTGTAGCTCGGAGGTCAAATGCCCTTGGGTTCCATCCCCAGACCTGCAAAAAAAAAAAAAAAAAAAAAAGACTAGACTTATAAAAACACAGAATAAAATGAGATTGCCTGGGCTTTAAGGTTCCGGGAAATGGAAAAATATTGGTCAAAAGGTATAATGTGCCAGTTACACAAGATGAATAAGTCCTGAATATGTAACACGCAGCATAGTAATAATAAGTAATAAATATAATTTAAATTTGAAATGTGCAAAAAGGGTGGATCTTAAATGGTCTTGTCTTAAAAAGTAACTATGTGAGGTTAAAGGTATGTTAAATATGAATACATATATCAAAACATCAACTTGTACACCTTAAATGTATACATTTTATGCATTATACTCTCAGTTACTGGGGGAAAAAGAGAGAAGCAGAAATTATGTGCATTAGCTGGGCATGGCAGCGCACAACTATAATCCCAGTATTTGGGAGGCTGAGACAGGAGGGTAACAGATTTGAGGCCAGCCTCAGAAACTTAGCGAGATCCTGTCTCAAAATAAAAAATACAGAGGGCTGGGGTGTAACCTAGAGGTATAATACCCTTAGGTTCAATACCAAAAAAATTAAAAAGAGCCTAGCATGGTGGTGCACGCTTGTAATCCCTGAACTTGGGAGGCAGAGACAGGAGGATCGCACAGGTTCGAAACCAGCTGCGCTGGCTCAAGAGACCCTGTTTTCAAATAAAAAAAATAAAAGATAGATCTGGGAGTGTAGCCTGGAGGTAGAAGGGTTTCCAGGAATCCCAGTACCACCAAAAAAATTAAAAAGAAAAAAAGAAATTGTATGCCTCCTGGTATTGTGCAGTAAGGACTGTACAGAACCATTTTTGATGTACACTTACCAAAATTGAACTCGAATCCAGTCTAGATTCTGTCTAAACTGGATTTCACTCCATAAGTATTTCAGAGAATGGAAGACCAGGTGTAAACAATACTACAAATCTGCAATCAGAGCAAAAAAGAAAAATGTTTTCAGATAAATGGGTAAAATGAATGAAAAAGATATAAATATATTTTTCCTAAAACAATCTGGAAGAAAACAAAGTAGATGATCAAATTAAAATAGACACATGTGCAAGGGAGGAAGGAAGAGGGTAGGATATGGAGGGAAATACACCAAGTGTTTATGCATATATAAATGTATGCTCTTTGAATCTAACTATGATATATAATTGCATTGCACCAACAAAAGCGTAAAAATAAAAACAAAAGAGACATAAGAAAGCCTCTATTTCATGAATCATAACAGTGGCCACTTAAATATGAATATCTCTATTCTGAAAAATTAACACACACAAAAAGCATATATGTAGATATATATACACACATATATGTGTATCTGTGTGTGTGTTTTTATTTTATATATTTAAATAAAAGGCGCGACAGACTGGCTCAATCGGGAGTAATAAATCCAGCACTGAATATGGCCAGCCACTGAGTCCGTTTGGGACCAAATTATCTCAGAAAGGTGGACAAAGGTTTAGGTGGTAGTTCTGCAGCCACTTATCTGCAGCGATTTTTAAGATTTCATGGGATGAACTTCTGCTTTGGAGATAATGGAGGAGATGAACTTTTCTCTATTCATTCCAGTAACAACAACTAAAACTCTTTGACGATCTATATAAATAAACATAGAAAAGAACTAAGGATGTGACTCAGTGGTAAAATGCTTACCCAGCATGTACTAGCTCCTGGGTTTGATTCCCAGTAATGTAAAAAGAAAAAAAATATAGAACACACCAAAAACTGGAATTCAGATTGCCTAGGTAACTAGGGACTAAAGAATGGAGTGATGGTGAGTTCCTTACATATTGTTTTTGCTTCATTTATCCCAGAGTTGCAGCTGAAGAAGCTGGCAACCTGGAAGGGCCAATAGAAAAAAATATCCTAGCAAAGTAGAATTTTTCAGGCATTAACCACTCTAGTCTATCCAAACATCACCCAAAAGGCTGTGACCTCCACCTCAACCAGACTGTAATGAATTACATTTAACTCAGCCACCATGGAAATATCAAAGAGAGACTGAGGGTTGAGCTTGGTATGGTGACAAATGCTTGTAATCCCAGTACTTGAGAGGCTGAGATAGGAGGATTGCAGGTTCAAATCTAGCCCCAACAACTTTGCAAGAGTTTTAGCAACTTATCAAGACCCTATTTCCAAAAAAGAAATAAAAACAGGCTGGGGATGTAGCTTGGAGATATAACGTCTCTGGGTTAAATCCTCAGTACCAAAAGAGAGGGAGAGAGAGAGAGAGAGAGAGAGAGAGAGAGAGAGAGAGAGAGAGAGAAAAGAAATAAAGAAAGAGAGAGAGAGAGGAGGGAGGGAGGGAGGGAGGGAGGGAGGGAGGGAGGGAGGGAGGGAGGAAAGAAGGAAAGAAAGAAAGAAAGAAGGAAGGAAATCTGAGAGTTTTTGTTTGCTTGTTTTTGTTTTGAATAATGGTGATTGAACCCAGAAGTATTTTGACCTCTAAGATAACATCCCCGGCCCCAAGGCTGAGGTTTGAGTCACACTGGATAGCCGTGATCCCACCCCACCCTCCTGCAGTGTCAACAAAGAACCATGTATGGACTTCCACTCATCCATGCAGGCTAGAAGAAAAGGAAGCTCATCAAGTGCTGTGTGCATGTATGTAACTATCACTATGAACTATATTGTGATTTGAGACTATAATACACCAATAAATATATATAAAAAGGGCACATTTTGCAGACTATAATACACCAATAAATGTATATTAAAAGGGCACATTTTGCAACTGTTGAAACAAAAGAACAATCAACTCTGAATTCTATAACCAGAGAAAATATCCTTCAAGATTGAAGGGGCAATCAAAATATTTTCTGATAAAAAAAAGTTAAGAATATTCATCACAAATTTGAAACAATGGTTTAAAGACATTCTCTAAGAATGAAATGAAAAAATTAAAAATCTTAGAACATCAAGAAAAAGGAGGAACACAAAAGCAAAAATATGGGTAAGTACAGTAGGTTTTCTTTCTTATCATGAGTTTTAAAATTATGTGAGATGTGCTGGAAAATTTTAACTGCTGATATGATTCTCTCTCTCTCTCTCTCTCTCTATATATATATATATATATATATATATATATATATATATATACAATAATATTCAAGACCATTATATAATAAATGGGAGAATATTCAGGGAAATAAATGGAGGCAAAGTTTCTATGCATCACTTGAACTGATAAAGGCACTAAAATTGTGATTATAGATATTTACAGTCAATTCTCATTATTTATTGTAGCTATGATATGTAAATTTGCTTTTAAACACTAAATTCAGAAACACCAAAACATTGTTTCTATTAAAATAAGTTGTACAATATGCTTATAGTATATTATTCTATACATTGATAAATTTCACTTGCTGAAAATTTTAGTACTTTTGCACTTGGACTTGTGACACACACTGTCCTATAATTATCCTTTCTCTATAATGTCTGTCATATTTTGATAAAATGTTATGTTGGCCTTCTAAAACTAGTCTGTCATATTTTGCTTTCCTTGAGAAAAGTTGGTGGTTTTTCCTCTTACATATTTAGAATAATTCATTATTATTGTCATCTAGACTGGCAATTTTTCTTGTGGTAAGGTTTTTAATAATGCTTTTGTATTTCCTTAATAAATAATAGGACTCCACATTTCAGTTTTTCTCATGTTATCAGGTATATTTTTAAATAAATATGACTTTCCATGGAAATTTTCAAAGTAATTGGCATAAATTTATTTGCAAGATCTTATAATTTTAATATTTGTAGAATGTTAATGATTATTTCTTCCTTTGAAAAAGAAATGAAGCTGGTAAATATTTTTCTATTTTATTTGCTTGATAAATCTTTCTGGGAAATCTATCAATTCTTTATTTCCTTCATTAGACATCTTTGCTTTTTATGTTCTTTAACATATACATTTAGATGTACAATTCTCTATAAGCACCGATTTAGCCAGATACCATGAACTTATCATGAATTTAATTTAGATAGTTAGTTGGTAAAAATGAATAGATCTTAAGTATAGAGTTTAATGAGTTTTAACAAATGGATACTCCTGTGTCATCAAAACTAATAAAAGGCATAAAATATTTCAGTCACCTTAGAAAGTCCCTCCATATTCCTGTACAGTTTTCACCTCCTTCTAGCCAAGGTCAACCATAATTCTGAGTAATATTCAATTATGTAAATATATCATAATTTACTTATACATTCCACTTTTTTATGTTTATGTATGGTACTAGGGATTAAACCCTACCTCTGAGCTACAACTCTGATCCTTCTCATTTTATATTTTATGTGTTTCTCATATATTTTATGTGCTTTTATGGGTGCAGTATAATCTCACATCATAATGTAAATTATGTATATTTATCTTTATTATTTATTTATTTATTTACTATAATACTGGGGATTGAACCCAAGGGGATTCTACCTCTGAGCTACACCCCCAGCCCAAATTTTTATTTTTATTTCAAAACAGGGTCTCACTAAGTTGCAGAGGACCACACTAAGTAGCTGAGACTGACCACAAACTTGTGATTATCCTATCTCAGCCTCTCAAGTTATGGGATTACAGGCATGAGGCACCACACCTGGCTTGCATCTCATTTTTGGTGGGCAGTTAAATTGTTAACAATGTTTAGTTTTTCTGAAGTCAGCATCAGTGAGCATGCTTTCCTTATACATTATGAGAACATATGTATTCATTTATTTTAGTAATTATCTAAAGAGTGCCATTGTCAATCACAAGGTAGGTATATGTAATGGTTAATTTTATATGGCAGTTTGACTAGATCACAGGATGCCCGGGTATTTGACTAGCCATCATTTCTAGGTTTGTCAATGAGGTTGTTTCCAGATTAGGTTAGCATTTGAATGAATAGACTGAGTAAAACCTAATCGTCTTCTTCTATGTGAGAAAGCATCATTCAATCCATTGAGGGACCAACAGAAAATAAAAAAGGACAAAGGAAGTAAATTCTCTCTCTCTTTCTCTCTCTCTCTCTCTCTCTCTCTCTCTCTCTCTCTCTCTCTCTGCTTGAGCTGGGATATCCATTTTCTCCTCCTCTTGAACACTGGAGCTGCCAGTTCTCAGGCCCTTGGACTCCTGAATTTACATCAGCAGATGTCTTCTCAACCCCTCATCCCACCTTTCTCAGGCCTTTGGACTGGAACTGGATTACGCCACCAGTTTTGCTTATTCTCCAGCTAACAAATGGCATAATGGAGGAGTTCTGGACCTCCATAACTGCATGAGTCAATTCACACAAGAAATATCCTCTTACATATCTACACATGTCCCATTGGTTCTATTTCTCTGGAGAATTCTAATTCATACAATGTCTAGAGTCATAAGTAATTTACAATGAATTTTGAAACATGGTTATACCATTTTCCACTTCTACCAGCAATGCATGAGATTCAATCACTCTGCAATATTTGGTATTGACAGTCTTAATTTATCCATTTGGTGTCTGTATTTCTATATCTGTGTGGTTTTTAACTCAGTGACCACTATTGTTGAGCAACTTTTTGAGCCATCAATAGATATTGTTCTGTGAAATATCTTAAATATTAAGTCCCCTTTTATACTAGGTTGCTTACTTTTATTATTAGTTCGTAAGAGTTCTTTATATATTCTGGATGGGAGCCACTTGTCAGTCATACATTCTGCAATATATATTTTCCAGCACAATAGTTTATGTTTTCATTTTTTAATGATGTTTTTGTTACTAGGGACTGAATCCAGAGGAATTCTACCTCTGAGCTACATCCCCAGTCCTACTTTATTTTTATTTTGAAGCTGAGTCCTGCTAGATTGATGAGAATCTCACTACTTGCTGAGACTGTTTTCAAACATGAGATCCACCTGTCTCAGTCTCCCAAGTACTGTGATTACAAACATGTGCCACCATACTCAGCTTGCTGGTATTTTTTGATGAGTAGATATTTTTGGAGTTTATTAAATATAAATATCATTTTGTCTTTCATAACTAATGATGTATGCATTTGATTAAGTAAATACTTACTTAGCCTCTAGCTCATAAAGAAACTCTCCTGGGGTTTCTTCTAAGCATTTTAAAATTTTAGTTTTTATATTTAAGTTGTGATCTACTTTGAGCTAATGTATGCATATGGCATAAAGGATAAATCAAGGCTTGTTGCTTTTTTTCTTTATCAATATTCAGTTGTTCCATCACCTAGGTTTCTATCAAAAAGCCTTTGGTAATATGTGAATTGTTCTATATCTTGAATATTTTCTTCCATTTATTTGTTTTATTATGTAAATACCATATTGTTTAAAATTCAATAGCTTCACTTTAAATATTAAAATCAGCATAAACATACTTACTTTAATTTTTCAAGATTATTTTGCCTATTGTCACCAAGACATAAAACCATACAAATTTTAGAATTATACTGCCAATTTTTACCCAAAAAAGGTAGCTGGAATTTTTATCTGAATTTGTTGAAAGTAGGAATCAATTTATGGAGAATTAAAACCTTAAATTATTGAGACTTTTATGCCATGAACATCTTATACTCCTCAGTGTATTTAAATCATTGATGTTTTGAGCATTTAGTGTAGAGAAACTACACAATATTTTTATTAAATATTCATCTTAAATTCTTCATACTTCTATATTTTTACATATCATGTTCTGCTTATTTGTTGCTTGCACATGGAAATCAAATTGGTCCTTATAAATTGGTCTTTTATAACTTTAATACTTTTTAAAGTTTTCTTCAGATTTAAATGCAACCAATTATGTTGGATGTGAAAAAAAACAATCCTCTTTTTAAATCTTTGCACTTTTTGTTTTTTTCTGTATGCTTTACCACTAATATGTTAATTGTGGAGTTTTATAGACATACATTTTAGATTTATAAGATTTTATGTTAATATTGTATAAATATGATTAATTTCATAAAGATTTGAAATATGTTGCTCATGATATATTAGGTCTTTTATATATTGCCTGAGTCGTTGCTAATATTTTATTAAACATTTTTGTGTAAATCCTGCTTCTGGCTTTAATGTTTCGAGAGGGATGTGAGAAGCCCTATCCACTGTAAAGTTCATTTTCTTCCCATTTCAAAGCAAGTCACTACCTTGTAGCCCTACCCCAACTCAGTTGAAGGTGTTGGTGATAACTAGGAGAAAAAAGTCTATGCAGACTCTTTTACAAAAGGAATTCTTTGGTAAAGAAGCTTTATCCTATTCTGCCATTTATTTATTTACTCCAGCATTTATTTATATCTGTAAGGACTCAAATATTTTTGAATAATATGCTTAAATATATTACTTTGAATTATAATGCTACAGTATTAATTTAATCCTACATTATTAATTTCATTACTTTGTTTTTTCCATCTTTTTACTCCTGTGACCCTTTAAATGCCCCACTCTTTTCTTAGCACTTCCTTAATTTCTGGTACTACAAGAAATTGAGGCACATCCTATATTTTCCTTGAATCATTTTTAGCAAATTAACTCATTCACATGTATTGGTATGACTGATAAGTTTAATTTCAATTTTGTTATTTTTAAATTTATATTTTATTTTATGTTTGTATTTTATTTTATATTTGCTGTGTATATCAGTCAGGTAAACCAGAGAAGAAAAAAGTGTGTGAAAGTATGTGAAGTGTGTCTGTGGGGGGATGGGGGTGTGTAAACATCTGCTTAAAAAACTGGCTTATGTGACTCTGGGAGGCTAACAAAGCAAGTCTGGAAACCACATAGAAAGAAGTCATTGAAGAGAAGCTAACAGCAAACTCAAGTTCTGCAAGAACAGGCTAAAGTTGTTGTTTACAGACATAATTTCTTTGGTTTCTGGGAGAGATCTTGGCCTTGCTTCTAAGATTTCCTAATTGATTTAGATAGGCCCACTCAGATTATCCATGATAATCTCCTGCACTTGAAATCAATGAATTAGAGGCTTTAATTGCATCTGAAAGATCATTTAGCAACACCATCTAGATTAGTGTTTGATAGAACACCTGGAGGCTATAGCCTAGCCAAATTGACACATCACAACAATCATTATGCTTGGCTAATTTTATTTCCTGTGTCTGTGTGAACTCTTTTCTCATCTTGAAATTTAGGCAGGCTTTTCATTAGTTCCAGTAGTTACCTTTACATTACTGTACTTTTTTTTATGGTACCTGGGGTGGAACCCAGGGGCTTTTCTACCTCCAGGCTATACTTTCAGACCTATTTTATACTTTATTTGGAAATAGGGTCTCACTAAGTTGCTGAGAGCCTCACTAAGCAGCTGAGGCTGGCTTTGAACCTGTGTGATCCTCCTGTCTCAGCCTCCCAAGTGCTGGGATTACAAGCATGTTCCACTATGCCTGGCATATTACTGCACTTTATAATACTCTTACTTTCCTCATTCCTACTTAATATTCCACTATCTGGTTTTGCAGATTTCATCTTTATTTGATATCCTCTTCCACATTCTCTATACAAGAATAAAACAAAAGTAATACTTAAAATATAATTAAAAGAAAAAAACTATCCAGAAATAAAATAAGACCTGGATTATCATACTGATAAGCCTCCTAGTACCTTGGAAAATTCACTCAGAATGATTAACACCAAAAGACCTCCCAGTACCAACTGTTGGACTTTACATATAAAGTAAGAATCCTCAGGGCCTTTTAGAAAAATAGTGAATCAACTTTAAAAAAATGAATATCAGTTTAGTATCACATTACCCAATAGCAACATAGAAAACAAGATAATAATGGAGTACCATTTTTCAAGAGACTCAAGGAATTAGAGTGTGAGCCACAGACAGACAAGCTATCTCTCAGTTATCAATAACAATTTAGTTCTCATTTCTATGACTAGTTTATCTTTACTTTTCTGAATCCAGTTAACTCTTAATTTGTAGCTAATTTTTGAAATAGATCTCAACACTCACAAACACATCCAGTTAATACTTAATTTATAGCTAATTCTCATAGATCTCTACACACATCTCTACACACACACACACACACACACACACACACACACACCTTGTTCTGTGTTACCTGACGAATATACCAGTAAATATAAAATAAAACAGTAAGACAGAGTTGTATACCCCAATAAATGTGCGAGCTTAATTTGCTATTTAAAAAGAACAAAATTACATAATTTGTGGAGAAATGGATGGAACTGAAGAATATTATGCTAAGCTAAGCGAGACTAGTCAGTCACAAAAAGTGAAAAATTGGATGCTCTCGCTAATATGCAAAAGCTAGGCAAGGGTCATAGGAGAAACTCTAAAGGAAAAAAGAAAAACCATAGTGAGCAAATAAGGTGACCTAACTGAGGAGGATGGAAGGTGTGAAGAGGGAAATTCCCTAATGTACATGATTTACATTCAAACAAGATATCAAATTTAATCACTAAGCCAAACATGAGAAAAAGGGAGGGGAAGGTAATGGAGGGTAATTAGGGAAGGGATAAATGAGTGATGTGTGCATGGATGACTTTACCACCTTGTACTTCATTAAGATGTATGACTACAATGCACCAATTAAAGAAAAAGAAAAAGAAAAAATATGATTTAGGGAAAATACAAGATGAGCCTGAATCATCTTGTAGTAGCAGAAACTAAGAAAGTGAAAAAGGAAAACCTATAGAGGAGCAAACAAGACAACCTAAATTAGGGGATGGGAGGAGAGAAGAAGGAAATTCTCTAAAACACACAATGTACTTAAACATATCGAAGTCAACCACTAAGTCAAGCAAGGGAAGGAGGGATGGGGAGGGAATGGGGTGGAAATTGGGTAGGGGTTAATCAGTGATGTGTACAGGTATGTACACACAAGTTTTTTACCCCAATATGATGTATGAATATAATGCACCAATAAAAAATTTATAAAACAAAGTGCTAAAACAAAAGTGGGTCATATAAAGGGACACAAGAACCAAAGTATGGAAAAACAAAACAAACAACAAAATTAACAATGTAGGAATAAATAATGTAGGATTATAATCCAGAGTAATGTATTTGAATATGTTACTGTGCTGGGAATTATACCCAGCAACATTCTACCTCCAGCTACACCCTCAGATCTATTTTTATTTTATTTTGAAACAAGTTCTCACTAAGTTCCCAAAAATCTAGCTAAATTGCTAAGGCTGGCCTCCAACTTGCCATATTCCTATCTCAGATTCTCAAGTATTAGGATTATAGGTTAATGCCACCATGCCTAGCTTTTCTTCGAAATATTCTCATTTTAATTTTCTAATTTTCTTCATAGTACTTTTGCACGACTATTGACATCCCTTTCTGTTAATTTTTCAATAGGCTACTTCTCTAGACAACAACAATAGTTCCATTAGTCCTACTAAGTAAAGGATAATTAGGTTTCTTGATTCAACAATGCCTTTTACTGTGATGTAACAACATGAGTTTTGGGGGATTTTGTGTATGTGGTGGTGATGGTCATGATGGTGATAATGATGATGTTGATGTTCATAAAACACTTCCTGATTTTGCCATTCTGTTTTGCTTGTTCGTGTAGGATTTTTTGTTTGTTTGTTTTGCAGGTCTGGGGATGTAAGCCAGGGGCATTCAATCTCCAAGCAACATCCCCTGCCCTATTTTTTATTCTTTATTTTGAAGCCGGGTCACACTAAGTTGCAGAGGGCCTCACTAAGTAGCTGAGGCTGTCTGCAAACCAGGATCCTCTGTTCTCAGCCTCCTGAATGCTGGGATTACAAGGGTGCGTCACCACACCCTGCTCATGTAGGATTTTTAATTCCTCCTTCATGTACCCTTCTTCCATATACCATTAAGTCTCTAAAGGATTCTCCCATTACAATTTGTCCTTTTTCCCCAAAAGTGGCAGTTTCAAGATATTTCCTCCTATACTCCCACAATCGTGTGTGTGTGTGTGTGTGTGTGTGTGTGTGTGTGTGTGTGTGTCACTGGAAATTGAATCCTAGAGGATTCTTTCTCTTAGTTACATCCCCACCCCTATTTTATTTGTTATTTTGAAACAGAGTTTCACTAAGTTGTGGAGGGCCTCAGTAAATTGTGGAGGGCTTCACTAAGTTGATGAGGCTGTCCTAAAATCTGTGATCCTTCTGTCTCAGCTTCCCAAAAGCCAGGAATACAGGTGGACACCACTATGCCTGGCTTCCACAATTTTATTTTTATTATATTTTTCTTTGGAAATAATTGTGGGCTTATATGTATTTTTAAAAAATTATGGAGTAGTATTCTTTGTAATCTTTACTCAGTTTTTCCCAATGGCAAAAACTTGAGGAAGTATCAAAAAGTTACAGAATTGCTGGGCACAGTGGTACACTTTTGTAATCTTAATACTTGAGAAGTTGAGACAGGAAAATTGCAGGTCCGAGAACAGCCTCAGCTACCTACTTAGCAAGACCCTCTGCAAAACAAATAAACAAATAAAATAAAATGAAAATTGGGAAAGTAGCTCAGAGTTATAATTCCCCTGTGTTCAACCCCAGTACCACAAAAAAATGTACCAGAATTTAGCCATCAATATAGTCTAATATGCAGAATATTTCTTCATTATGATAATCACTCATGTATTTTTGTATTTGCCTCCACTTTCCTCTCCCTGCCCTTTACTCTGCAAATCACTAATATTTTTACAATCTTTATGATTTTTCCATGTTACAAATGTTATGTAAATGGAATAATTTAACATGTAGTTTTTTGTGATTGGCTTTTCTCACTAGCATAATTCTCTGACGATTGTAAGATAATCATCGATTGCTTAGTCCTTTTTGTAATTAATGATACATACATTGAAGGATATTGATATTGTTTCCAGTTTTCAGCTATCACAGATTAGGCATTTATGAATATTCATGTATATGTTTTGTGTGGGCATAATTTTTATTTCTTTGGAATAAATTCTGAGGAGTAGGATTTCTGATTATATATAGCAAACACGTTTAGGATTTTTGTAATGTCAAAATTTTTATTGATTTAAAAAAATCATGAATGCAGTACATTTGTTTTAAAGTAACACACCTTTTTCTAATAAATTAGTATTTTTCAGGACTTACAGAAAGATGTTGACTGAGGGAAGCAACACAAATCAGGTCTGCTGAAACTCAATCTCTATCACAGTGAAAACAACATTTGGACAAAAGAAAGAAATCAGCATAATTTTGAACAGAACACTGACAATTGAAAAGTGATGGAAACAAGACTAGAAGGCAGATCAGTGAGCAGAAAAGTATCCCACCTGCCTCCAACAGCTGCAACCTCAGGACTACAGTGACACAATCTTACCTCATTGTAACAGGACTGCTGCCATTCTAGTATTTGGAGACCCCCAGCAAAAAAGCCAATGGCCTGAAATGAAGTAAGTGGGTGGAGCTCATCGGAATTGTAAGCTGTTACCACCCACTCCCACCCGGACCCCTGCCAAGACTTACAACACTGCTGGTCTAGATCACTGCAACCTCCAGAGATCCAGAGCAGCACTCAACAACACCTTAAGTGAACCAGCCTTAAGAGGGAGATGGCCTGGCATGACCACAGGGATTCACCAAGAAAGCAATAGACTCACAAGATCTGAGACTCTGCAGTTTACCCTGGTCAAGTTGGGAGTAGAGCCTGCTGTCGATACAGCAGAGGCTCGGACTAGTAGACAGTCCCAGGGGCCAATGAGGCCAAAAGGCCTACAGTTCCCAGGCTCAGAGCCCTAGTAGGACCTCCAGATCACCACAGACTATACAACTGTGGTGATTGTGGATAAGTTAGACCAACCCTGACCTAGCTATGGAGAATGCAAACTCCTACTTGTACACTGTACCTGGGCCAAGTGGCACCCACTGCCTACACAGGCAGGGAGGGACTCGGGCTCAGTATCAATGGAAAGCGTGGAGACCTGCGCTTAACACTATATCCAGCCCCATTGATATTAGTCACCTGTGTAGATGGAGAGAGCTTCAGAGATCCAGGCTTGCAGCAGGAAAGGTGCCCATGATACTTAGTGCCTGCATAGAGAGAAATATCTGGCCAGGGTCCCAATTATTGAAGAAGACCAAAAAGCAGAGCTGTAAACTAACATCATTACTCTAGGTTACAGAGCAAATGAGAGTGATTGGAACATGCTCAAGAACCTATTTTACAATGTGAACCTTAAATGGCTGAAAGAATCCAGGCAGAACTAGGAGGACTAAAGAAGACAAATCTGCTCAATATTCATATATTTGTAGGGCTGATTATTTTGTTGGGTTTTTTTGTTTCCTTTTTTGTTATTTTTATTGTGTGTATGTGCTTATTTGTTTGCCCTTTCCCCCATACCTTCCACAAGCTTCTTCTCTTGAACATATCCACCTCTTCTGTCCATTCCTTTTTTCTCTTTTCTTATATTATTATAATAATATATTTGTCTTTTTTCTCTCTTTTCTTTGTCATATTAAATCCACTTCATATCACTATACTAAATACATTAGTTACTATCTCTACATTATTGCTATCTCTACTCTCTACTATATATTACCTTACCAAACTCATATACTCATTCTATTTGATTCTATATGAAACTTTACCCTATTCTTTCATTTACAAATTCATCACCTTCCTTCTCTTTCAAACTTCACCACTGAATACAACAAAACTTGCCACTATATATACCAGCCAACACCTACAGATTGAGATAAATCAATTAAAAGCAACAAAGATACAAACAAGATATATGAAATCAATTGGGCATGCTGGCGCACACTTGTAATCCCAGTACTTGGAAGACAGTAGGATTGCATAGGCTCAAAGTCAGCCTCAGCTACTTAGTGAGGCTCCTATCAACTTAGAGAGACCCTGTTTCCAAATAAAATATAAAATAGTTCTGGGAGTGTAGCATGAAGTTAGAAAGCCCCTGGGTTCCATCCCCAGTACCAAACACACACACACACACACACACACACACACACACACACACACAAACACACACACACACCAAAAAAAAAAAAAACTCTGAAATTATGAGAAAGAGGAAGACCAAGGAAGCAATGAGCTCCTACAACTCCACAATAAAAAACAGAATTGCAGAGATTGCCAGAAGGGCAAATCAGAAATTTAACAGTAGAAATGATACAGAATTTCTGAAAAGAATTTAGAGAGAGCCTGAAAAAATAAACAATTAAATCACTGAGGTGAGACATTAATACAAACTATAGACAATAGATTAGACAACACAGAAAATAGAATTTTGCTTTTATAAGATGGTCACTTAAAAAATGAACATATAGTACATAATTTAGAACAAAACAATTCAACAACATAAATTAGACATTGAAGAGATATGGGCCAATCTTAAAAGAGATAAACTAATAATAATAGGAATAGAAGAAGGAATAGAAGGTGAAAACAAAGAGATTAATAATCGCTTCAAACAAGTAATATCAGAAAAATATTTTCAAAAATAGAAAAAGAGGTCAATACACAGGTTGAGAAAGCTTATACTACTCTCTTTAGTAGTATAGAAAAGGTTCACTACATCATATAATAGTCAAACTGACCAATGTAAAAAGCCAAGGAGATAATTAGAAGAAACAAAAGCAAAAGACCAAGTGACATTTTGAGGAAAAACAATTAAGATCACCCCAGACTTCCCAAAACAATATATGAAATCCAAGAGGGCCTGGATCAATGTATTTCAAGTTCTGAAAAAAATAATTTGCAGCCAAACAATTTCTACCCAGCAGAACTATCTCTCAAATTCAATGGTGAAATAAAAACCTTCCATAACAAACAGAGCTGAAAGAATTTATATTTTTTCCAAGCTAGCACTAAACAAAATACTCAGTGAGATTAATTGCAAAAAATAAATAAATCCCAGCACCAAAGAAACAATGATTTCCATTAAACAAACAAATAAGCAAAGAAGAACAAATACTACCTTAAACAGAAGTTAAAACTTAAAATGTTATAAATTAAAAATCATCTTTCAGCTGGGTGTGGTGGCACACATTTGTAATCCCAAAATTTGGGGGGTTGAGACAGGAGGATTGTGGTTCGTGGCCAACCTCAGCTACTTAGTGAGGCCTTTTGCAACTCAGTGAAACCCTGTTTCAAAATAAAGAATAAAAATAGGGGAGTGAGTGTAGTTTGGATGTAGAATGCCCCTGGGTTCCATGCCCAGTACTAAAAAAAACATCATCTCTCAATAATCATGCTGAACATAAATGGCCTCAACTCCCCAATAAAAAGAAATAAGGTGAAAAAATGAATTAAAAACTATAATCTATTATCTACTGCCTACATGAAATACAACTTACACGTAAATATAGTCACAAACTAAAGGTGAAGGGCTAAGACAAGAAAATTTATGCCAATAGAACTCAAAGACAAGCAGGAATAGCAACAATGATATCAGACAAGTTAGACTTCAAGCCCAAGTTTAAAAGAAGAGACAAAGCATGTCATTGTTTACTGTTAAAAGAGACAATCCAGAAAGAGGAAATAACAATAGTCAACATTTATGCCCCAAATAAAGGTGCAGCTATCTTCATAAAACAAATTCTTTGTGACATTAAGTCACACATAGATCCCAATACAACAATTCTGGGAGACTTCAACACTTCTCTCACACCATTCGACCAATCTTCAAGACAAAAAGCCATGAAAAATGCCACAGACCTAAAGAACACCATAAACCAAGTGGACCTATTAGACACATATAGAATATTCCACAATACTACAGGAGAGTTCACATTTTTCTTTGCTGCTCCTGGAATGTTCTACAAAAGAGACCACATCCTGGGCCACAAAGTTAGCACTAGGAAATTCAAAAAATATAACACTTCACTGTGTCTTTTTAGACCACAGTGGAACAAAAGTAGAAATTAACTATAAGAAGACCAAGAGTAACCACATAAACATGTGGAGACTGAACACCACAGTGCTGAAGGAGGAATGGGTCATGAGAAAGTAATGGAAGAAATTAATCCAAATTACTAAAATAAGAGATGAAAAAGAAATTAATCAAAATTACTAAAATAAGAGATGAAAAAGGAGGTATTACCAACACAACGTGGGAATCAAGAGGATTATCAGAAACTACTTTGAAAATGTACTTTGAAAAAGTATACTCCAACAAAATGGAAAACATAGAAGAAATTGACAATTTTCTAGAAACATACAACCTTCTTAAACTGAACCAAGAAGATATGGAAAATTTAAACCAACCAATAACAATCAAAGAGATTAAAGCAGCAATAAAGAGCCTACCATAAAACAAAAACCCAGGACCAGATGGTTTCCCAAGAGAATTTTATAAAACCTTTAGGGAAGAGCTAATCCCAATACTTCTCAATCTTTCCATGAAGTAAAAAGAAACAGGACCCTCACAAATGCATTTTACAAAACCAAGATTACATGAATACCCAAACTAAATGAAGACATCTTAAGAAAAGAAACCTACAGGCCTATACTGTTGATGAACTTAAACGCAAAAATGCTAAACAAAATACTAGCAACATTCATTTAAAAGCACATCAAGAAAATCATACAACATGACCAAGTAGGGTTCATCTCAGAAATTCAAGGGTGTTTGAGCTTACAAAAAAATTGGTGTAATTTATCATGTAAACAGAATCGAGGGCAAAAATCACATGATCCTTTCAATAGATGCTGAGAAAGGATTCAACAAAATCTAACACACATGCTAAAAGCACTGCAGAGAAAAGGAATAGAAGCAACATATCTGAACATTATAAAGGCAATATACAATAGGCCAACAGCCAGCATCATATAAAATGGGGGAAAATATATGATAATTTCCCCCAAAACAGGAACATGACAAGGATGTTCATTATCACCACTTCTTTTCAACACAGTACTTGAGAATCTAGCCAGAGTGATAAGGAAGAGAAGGAAATCAAAGGAGTACAAATAGGAAAAAAAGAACTAAAACTTTTGCTATTTGCAGATAGCATGATACTATACTTAGAAGCCCCAACAAATTCAACTAAAAAGCTTATAGAACTGATCTACAAATTCAGCAAAATATCTGTATACAAAATTGATCTTAAAAATCAAAAGGTTTTCTGTATGCCAGTCATAAATCCACTGAAAAAGAAATCCAGGAAACACTTTGACTCAGGATAATCCACAAAAACATTAAATACTTTGGAATAAACCTAACCCAGGAGGCAAAAGACCTCTACAAAGAAAATTATAAAACATTGAAAAAAGAAATTGAAGAAGAACTTAGAAGGAAAGATCATCCATGTTCTTGTATAGACAAAATAAATGTCATCAAAATGGCCATTCTCCCAGAAGTGACCTAAAGATTCTCATTAAATTACCAAAGTCATTCCTCACATACATAGAAAACTCAGTCCTTAAATTCATTTGAAACAATAAAAAACCCAGAATAGTTAAAGTAGTTCTCAGCAGCAAGAACCACGCAGGAGGTATCACAATACTTGACTTCAAACTATACTACAAGGCCATAGTCATAAAAACAGCATGATACTGACACAAATAGACACATAGATCAATGGAGCCAAATAGAAGACTCAGAAACAAATCTGCACACTTATAGCCAATCGATTTTTGACAAATGGGCCAAAAGTATACACTAGAAAAAAAGCCTCTTCAACAAATGATGAAGAGGAAAAAATTCCTCTTCAACAAATGGTGTCTGCATATGGTTATCCATATGCAGAAAAATGTAATTAAATCCCACTTTCTCACCCTGCACAAGAATCAATTCAAGATAGATCAAAGACTTAGAAATCAGGCCAGAGACCTTGCAGCTCCTTGAAGAGGGAATGGATCCAACACCGCAACACATAGGCACAGGTAAAAACTTTCTCAGCAAGACACCAAAGGCACAATAAATTAAAAGGATCAATACCTGGAACTACATTAAACTGAAGAGCCTCTGTGCTGCAAAGTAAACTATCAAGAACCTCAACAGAGATCCAACAGAATGGGAGAGATTTTTGCCAACTACTTCTCCAATAGAGGACTAATATCTAGAATATACAGAAAACTCAAGAAAATCACCACTAAGAAAACAAACAACCCAATTAAAAAATGGGCAAGTGAGTTAAATAACCACATCACCAAAGAAGAAATTCAGATGGCCAATAAATGTATAAAAATGTTCAACATCATTAGTAATCAGAAAAATGCAAATAAAAACTACCCTAAGATTTTACGTAACTCTAACTAGAATGGCAATCATTCAAAACACAACAAATGCTGGTGAGGATATGGAGAAGTGGGAACTCTAATAAATTGTTGGTGGGATTGTAAATTAGTGCAACCACTTTGGAAAAAAATATGAGGATCCTCAGAAGAATGGAAATGAACCTACCATATGATCTAGCAATAACTCTTCTGGGTATCTACCCAAAATAATGGAAGTCAAAATACCAAATGCATGCAAATCTATGTTCATAGCTGCACAATTCACAATTGCCAAGCTATGGAACCAGCCACAATGTCCATCAACAGATGGAAAATTTTCAAATTTATGTGATATATACACAATGGAATTTTACTCAGCTATAAAGAACACAATTACATTATTTACAGGGAAATGGATGGAACTGGAGAACATTATGCTAAGTGAGTTTAGTTAGTCATAAAATATAAGAAATTGGATGCTTTTCCTAATATGTGGAAGCTAGTGAGAAAATGGGTCATTGGAGGAACTCTAGATGAAGAAGGAGAATCCATAGATGGGCAAATAATGCAGCCTAACTGGAGTGTATAGGAGGGGAGAAAGAGGGAAATTCCCTAATGTACATGATGTACATTCACAAACATAGCAAAGCAAATCACTAAGCCAACAAGAAAAAGAAAGAGGAGGGAATTGGGAGTGAGAATTGCGGAGGGACTAAATGAGTAATGTATGCATGTATGCCTCTACCATCTTGTACCCCATTAAGATGAATGACTACAATGTACCACTAATAAAATAAAATAAATCAGCCCATATATATGGTCCATTTATATTGGCTACCAAACAGACTAGGCTGCAGGTCCTTAGGGCAGGATGACAGGAAGTAGAGGGAGCAATGGGAGGGGGCTAGAGACATGTATGTCCCCCAGGTCAAACTCCCTGGGACTAACCTCTGGCCAATCCCTGCCTTTAGAACCCACATCCCCAGGGATGCATCTTCAAGGATGGATAACTCCAGAGCATAAAACTATAAAAAATTAAAAATAAATAAATAAACTGGTTGAATTTAAAATATGCTTTGAATTGAAATAATATAGCTACATCAGCTTTCTTTTGTGTGTGTGTGTGTGTGTGTGTGTGTGTGTGTGTGTGTGGGTGGTACTGGGGATGGAACCCTGGAGCCATCTACCCCTGAGTTACACTCCCAGACCTATTTTTTATATTTTATTTGAAAAGAGCATCTCACTAAGTTGCTGAGAGTCTCACTAAGTAGCTGAGGCTGGCTTTGAACCTGTGCGATCCTCCTGTCTCAGCCTCCCAAGCGCGGGGATTACAAACTACAAGCATGCACCGCCACTCCCAGCTATCAGCTTTCTTTTAATTAGTGCGTGCATATCTCCACCACTCCTCTCTTACTTTTGGTTTCTTTCCTCTGTGCTGAAAACAGAAACGCTGAAGCAAAAATCAATAAAACAATGGGAGTGGAATGTAGTACAGTGGTATAGCATTTGTGAGGCTTTGAGTTCTATTCCTAGAACTTCTAAAAATGAAGAGCTAGATGAAGGTGAGTGTTATAATTTTAAAGTAAAATTTCTATTGGACTCATGTTCTTGAGTTAGCCAAGATTTGGGTCCCTGGGTGTGTGGGTTCTGAAGGCAGGGCTTGGCTGGTGGCCAGTTTTATAAGGTTCCTGTACTTATAAAACTGTATTGGCTTATTTTTCTATGCTTGAATAATTTTTTATATTACTTCTTTGAAAAGATAGTTGATACCTTTGGGTTTAATTCTTATTTCCCTCTTCTATTATTCTTAGGTTAGCTGTTTTAAGATGGGCCCATATCTCTTAAATGTCTAATTTATGCTGTTGAATTTTTTTTCTAAATTATATACTATGCATTCATTTTTGAATGATCATCTTCTAAGAGTGAGATTCTATTCTCCATGTGGTCTTATCTATTGTTTATAGTTTGTACTTTTAAATTTTTCTACTGTTGCATTGTAGTCATACATATTAATGGAACACAAGATGGTAAAGGAATATATGCACATATTACTCATTTAGCCCTTCCCAGATTCTCACCCCCCATTTTCTCCTCCCTCCCTCTTTCTCATGTTTGGCTTAGTGATTGACTTTGATATGTTTGCAAATGTACATCATGTACATTCTGGAATTTCCCTCTTCCCACCTTCCATCCCCCTTAGTTAGGTCACTTTATTTTCTCACTATGGTTTATCCTTTTTCCTCTAGAGTTCCTTCTATGACCCTTTCCTAGCTTTCACATATTAGCAAAAGCATCCAATTTCTTACTTTTTTGACTGACTAATCTCACTTAGCATAATGTTCTCCAGTTCCATTCATTTCCCTGTACATATAATTTCTTTATGACTGAGTAAAATTCCATTGTGTACATATCCCATAGATTTGTAATCCATTTATGTTGATGGACATCTTGAATGGTTCCATAGCTTGGCAAATGTGAATTGTGTTGCTATTTTTTTTTCCTTTTGGCTGAGAGTTTCTGGCTTTCCTGGCACTGTGAGGCAAGATGGCACCACAGCTGATGCAAGATGCAGCCACAACTGTTAAACATGGGCAGGGTACTTTTCTGCTCTCTTATCTGCTTTGTAGCTTTTTTCCTGCTGCCTTTAAATTATCAGTGCCCTTTTCAATTTTATTCTGGTTTCTTTCTTTTGTCAGAATGCTGTTTCCACCGGGATAGAGATCGAGTGTCAGCAGGACAGATACATATCTGCTTCCCTCGGTCATCCTCAAAGTATTTTAAATGTACAAGAGTGTTTCATAATGGCAAAGGGTCAATTGAACAACAAGGTTTAAATGAAGATCTAGAAGTCTTTAATTTGTATGGACATACATCTACAGGAAGATATAAAATCATAAGGTTTGGGGCACACACTTCACACCTTCAAAATATAAAACAGAAATTGATAGATAAGATGAATTTACAATAGCAGTTGAAGATTTTAACACACTTCTCTAAGTAACAAAAATGTAGAGAAAAAGTCAATTAGTAAGTAAAAAACAATGTTGACATAATTGACATATATATAGAAAATACCATTTGTAAATGTTGTGAAGACACTTTCTATTTAAGCGCTTACAGACTATTTCCCAAAAGAAACCATATGTTCAGTGATGAAAAATTTCAGTAAATTTTAATGATTAAAATAGTATTGAAGCCAGGTGTGGTGGCACACACTAGTAATCCCAGCATTTGGGAGGCTGAGACAGGAGGATCACGGTTTTCAGACAGTCTCAGCTACTTTGTGAGGCCTTTTACAACTCAGTGTGATCCTGTTTCAAAAAATAAAAGAATAAAAAATGGGGCTGGGGGTGTAGCTCGGAGGTAGAATGCCCCTAGGTTCCATTCCCAGTACTGCAAAATTAAATAAATAAAAATAATACTGAAGAGGTTCTGGTACCAAAATGGAAATAAACTAGTTATAGTAGCAAGTAAATCACCAATATCAAATGTTTGGAAATTAAACAACACCTATTCATTACCTATGGATGAAAAAATTACAGTGGGATTCTGAAAACATTTTGAATGAATGATTCATTTTGACACAAAGTAGCAAAAGTAGGATTCAATTAAATCAGCTTTTAATGGAAAGATTACAGTTTTAAATGCATAGGTTAAAATAGCATAGGATGAACACATATGATATAATCTTCCAGTTCAAAAAGTTAGGAAAGAAAATCAATCTGCAGAAAGTAGGAGAAAAGAAATTATAAGAAGAGAAATTATTGCGATAGAAATTCAATGTGCAATAGAAAAAATAAAATAATAATTTAGTCTTTTGGAAGAATAAGATTAATAAATCCATAGTAAAACAGATGAAGATAAAAAGACACAAATTTCTAATAATATGAATAAATGGAGGATATATCTATGGATTTTTTTTTTTTTTTTTTTGGTGGTGCTGGGGTTCCTGGAAGCCCTTCTACCTCCGGGCTACACTCCCAGACCTATTTTATATTTTTGAAACAGGGTCTCTTACGCCAGCGCGGCTCGTTTCGAACTTGCGCGATCCTCCTGTCTCCGTCTCCCAAGCGAGGGGATTACAAGCGTGCGCCATCATGCCCGGTTTATATCTATGGATTTTACAACCATTCAAATGGTACAGCTGGGCGTGGTTACACACACTTGTAATCCCAGTACTTGGGAGGCTGAAAAAGGAGGGTCACAGATTCTTGGCCGGCTTCAGCTGCCTAGTGAGGCCCTCTGCAACTTAGTGAGACCCTGTTTCAAAACGAAGAATAAAATATAGGGCTGGGATGGAGCTCAGAGGCAAAATGCCCCTTGGTTCAATCCCCAGTACCGGAAAAAAGAAAAAAGTGGTACAGAAAAGCATAAAAATTATACCAGTAAATACTATAGCTTAGGTAAAATAAATAAATTCTTTGAAAAACACTACTTATCAGTACTAGCATTAAAAGAAATAGAAAACAGGGATAGTTTATTAAATAAAGTGATTTTTATTAAATTCCCTCCTATAAAGAAAAATCCAGATGTAGATGTATTCATGGATTAATTCTATTAGATTTTGAAAAAAAAAACTATGTAAAAATATTTCAACCAAAAACAGATAAAAAATACTATAGGAAAAGAAAGCAGTAGACTATTATTTTTTATGAACATGTAGGTAAAAATCCTTGACAAAATATTAGCAAGCTGAATTTAGCAATATATAAAAAGTACCACATATTATGACAATGTGGGGTTGATCTCACAAACACAAGATTGGTTTAACATTGGAAAGTCAATGTAATTTACCACATTCATGGAATAAAGAAGAATATCTTTCTTATAATGTCAATATTTGCAGAAAATGCATTTGGTAAAGCTCAGTGCCCTTAACAGGTAGAAATAGAAAATAACTTACTCAACCTGATAAGGAACATCCTTACCGACAAAAAAAATCTCAATGTGGGTTATGGTGAAAGACTGAATACTTTTCCTGCAATATCAGAAACAAGACAATATTCACTTTTCACTTTTATTTTACTGGAAGTCTTAGCACAATAAGGCAATAAAATGAAATAAAAGGTATACATATTGGGAAAAAGGTTAAAACTGCTTACTTACAAACAATATGAATATGTTCATAGAAAATTTCAGGAAGCCTTCAATAAGAAAAGCTACTAGAATTAGTAAGTGAATTTATCAAGGCCACTGGTTAAAAGGTCAGCATAGAAATACCAGTTGTAATTCTGTGTAGTAGCAATGAAAAAGGAGAATATTTTATTAAGAAAATTACTTATAATAGTATCTAAGTATAGAAAATATGTATTTATTTATGCTGGCTATTGAGCCTAGGGGCATTCTAATTCTGAACTATACCTCCAGCCATATTAAATTTTTATTTTGAAATAGGGTCTCACTAAGTAGCTGAGGCTGGCTGCTAATCTGCAATCCTTCAGTTTCAGTCTCCCAAGTTCTGGTATCACAAACATATGCCACCATCTCCATAGTGGCTGAAATAGTTTGCACTCCCACAAAGAGTGTAAAAGAGTTCCTCTTTTGCCAGATCCTCACCAGCATTTGTTGTTATTTGACTTTTTTATGCTTGCCACTCTGATTGGGGTTAGATGGAATCTCAGTGTAGTTTTGATTTGCATCTCCCTGATGACTAATGATGTTGAACATTTTTTCATGTATGTATTGGCCATTTGTTTCTCTTCTTTTGTGAAGTGTCTATTCAGTTCAGTTGCCCACTTCTTAATTGGGCTGTTTGTTTTGCTACTGTAGCGTCTTTTGAGAAATCAGTTGCTTTTCTATATGCCAACAATGAATCCACAAAGAAAGAAATAAAACAATTCCACTCACAATAACCTCCAAACCAATAAAATACCCAGCAATAAACTTAACCGAAGATACAAAAGACTTCTACAATGAAAAATATAAAATATTAAAGAAAGAAATTGAAGAAGACCTTGGGAGATGGAAATATCTCCATTGCTCATGAATAGGCAGAATAAGTATCATCAACATGAAAAGATGTTCTACAATTCGTAATAGCCAAAATATGGAACCAACCCAAGCCTCCATCAACTGATGAATGGATTGCAAAACTTTGGGAAATACACATGATGGAATTCTATTCAGCCATAAAGAAGAACAAAATCATATCATTTGCAAGAAGATGGAAAGTCCTAAAGAGCATTATGTTAAGTGAGATCAGCCAAGCACAGAAGGAGAAGATACATATGTTTCCTTTAATATGCCCAAACTAGGAAACATAGAGGATACTAGTGGGACTCCAGATAATGGATGGGAAATAGCAGCAAAGTTTGAATGGAAGGATAGGAGAGTAGGAATGCTGAACTTGTTTAATGAGGGTCTACATCCGAATATGTGTAAAATTATGAATGTGGCATGGTTACCCTGGAAAATCATCGGTGGGAGGGGTGAAGGGAAAATGGGGGCGAGGGGAGAGGGCACCAAGCATAGCTTAAATGTAAACCAAATATGTTCAATTAAAAATTTGTAAAAAAATAATAAATTTTAAAACAGGATATCACTAAATTGCTGAGAGTCTTGCTATGTTGCTTACTTAAATCTGCAATCTTCCTGTCTAGGCTTCCCAAGTACTGGAATTACAGGTGTAAGCGACCATGCTCAGTCCAAAAAGAGACTTTTTAATATACCAATCTATAAATTTATTAATTTATTTGATGTAAAATTTACATATTAACATATAACAATAGTTTTATTTAAAAAAAGCAGAAATAACATACTTATTTAAATATATTTGTTCATCACAATTGCAATAAAAAATCCTATATGATCATTAAAAAAAAGAATAAGTATCATCAAAATAGTCATTCTGCCAAAAGGGATTTACAGATTCAATGCAATTCCTATCAAAATACGAACAACATTCTTCTTAGACCTAGGAAAATCAGTCATGAATTTCATATGGAGGAAGAAAAGACCTAGAATAGATAAAGCAATTCTCACCAATAAGAACCATGCAGGAGGCATCACAATCCCTGGCTTCAAATTATACTACAAAGCAATAGTAGTTAAAGCAGCATCGTATTGTCATAACAACATGCACACAGACCAATGGAACATAATAGAAGATACAGAAACAAACCCACACACTTATAGTCAATTGATCTTTGAAAAGGGGGCCAAATTCATATACTGGAGAAAAGACAGCCTTCTCAACAAATAGTGCCGGAGGAACTGGCTATCCATTTGTAGAAAGATCGAACTAAATCTTTACCTCTCGCCATGCGTTGGAATCAACTCAAGATGGATCAAAGACATGGAAATCATACTAGAAACTGTGAAGTTATTAGAGGAGGGCATAGGTTCAGCACTCCAACATACAGGCACCAGTAGTAACTTTCTCAACAAGACCTTCAAGGTGCAGGAAATTAAAACAAGAATTAACGTGTGGGATGGCATCAAACTACAAAGTTACTGCTCATCGAAAGAAAGCATCAATAATCTAAAGAGAAAGCCTACAGAATTGGAGAATATCTTTACCAGCTATCACTCTGATAGAGAGCTAATACTTTTTATTTTGTACTTTGAAACAAGGTCTCAAAGAGTTCAAGGGCCTCACTAAGTAGTAGCTGAGGCTGTCTGAATTACAATCCTCCTGTCTCAGCCTCCCAAATCTTGGGATTACAAGCATGCGCCACCATGCCCAGCTTTCATATGAAATATTTACTATTAATTTTGCAGGTGTGATATACATTGTAGCCATGTTTTGTTAAAAGTTCATATCTTTTGAAATGTATGCTGAAATTTTTGTGGGTAAATAAAATAATGTGTGGAACGTATTTATTTATTTATTTTGTGTGTGTGTGTGTGTGTGTGTGTGTGTGTGTGGTGCTGGGGATGGAACACAGGGGCCTTCTACCTCTGGGCTACACTCCCAGACCTATTTTATATTTTATTTGAAAACAGGGTCTCACTAAGTTCCTGAGAGCCTCACTAAGTATCTGAGGCTGGCTTCGAACCTTTGCGATCCTCCTGTCTCAGCCTCCCAAGCGCAGGATTACAAGCGTGTGCCACCACGCCCGGCTGTGGAACGTATTTAAAATAATCCACTTTTTTAAGAGGAAATAGATGAGGACAAATGAAATATGATTGACTTCATACTAATAGTACTTGAAAATCAGTGATTGATAAAAGGGATTTCATTATACTATTTATCTCTACTTTTAATTTGATTAAATATTTCTACTTAAAAGGTATGAAAAACGCCCACCTTTATGCTAAGAGCAAACTTCTGCAAAGTTTGATTGTAAGGATTAAATTTAAAAAATGAATGTAAAGTTCTTAGTACAGTGCTGGTATGTGGTTAAGTAGTAATAACAACATTCAATGCTCTGATAATTGGGCCTGTATACTGGGGATTTTGCATATATTATCTCTAAAACTCTGTGCAATTCAGTCCTGTTTATATCTTCACCAGACTCAGCAGGCATCCAGTTATCCTTAGGGTGCATTAGATTCCCTGAGTGCCTAGCCTCTACAACACTACACCTCAATCCAGGCTCATTTTCCAAACTGAATTTCTTCTCCAAACTTAATCATCCAATTTCCTGTGCTCTTGTTCATCACCTCACATGGTCCACCAGATGGCACCAGAGAATGCAACAAGCACATGAGCTCTAGGAGAAACTGAATTTTAGGGGGCTTCCAGAAGAACCAAACAGGACTTTTTCGTGGGAGGCCTGTTTGAAATTTTTGTTTAGGGCCTGCCCCTAAAATTCATATGGAAAATCAAAAGTCTCAGAATTGCCCATATTTTTTTTTCATATGCTTCTGCCTTCCTCCACCCTTTCTCCCTAGCACTTAATGTCCAGAGAGTCTTTCCTTTTCAAATAAAGCACGCATCCACACACACAAGCTTTCAAAAGGCTTTCAAAATCCTTTTAATCACTTTTTCTTGGAGACAGCTACTCCACCTGCACTTCTAACCACCTCTTCCCTTTCACCCAAAGCTACTCAGTGGTTACTTCCTTGGAAGATTTCCCATTGAAGGCATGCCTATGAGGCTGAGAGTGGCAGAAAAGAAAAATTAGCTATGGTTGCCTGTATTTGTATGGTGTCTTGATTCCAGAATCCTAAAATCTGGACTTTGAGCATTTTATCTTATACATGAAAACAGTATTAGAATAAAACATTACCCACAGACACAGTAGACTATTAGTGAGGTTGCAGGTAGAGAGAGCACGCTCTGAGGAAAGGAGTGGATAGAGGATCATTAATATACTTCACTTTTCACAACTAAAATGGGAGTAATAACAGTTGCTATCGCATGAGGGTTAGTGAAAAGATTTTAAACTTTACTCATTGTAAAATACTTGAAACAGAACCAGTGCTACCTTTCATTATATTATTAGTACTGTGATTATATTATTATTAACAGTCTTTTGTCACACTGAGGCCCTCCAGATAGGGTATTTATAATGGCAATTCTTTTTAACTCTAAGTCACTTCAGTCTACAGATTCTTCTTTACTGAATTGTTACTAGTGACAATTACCCACTTTCAGCTAAAATCAAGGAACAAAGGGGCTGGTGATTAACAAGTAGAGGGGTGTTTCAAAAAGGTACCAGGAACACAAGCATGATTGCACACATATGTAATCCTAGTACCTGAGAAGCTGAGACAGTAGATTCACATGTTAGAGGATAACCTCAGCAACGTAGCAAGGCTCTCAGCAACTTAGAGAAAACCTGTTTCAAAATTTTAAAACATAGGAATAGGAGTGCAGCTTGGAGGTAGAATGCCCTCTGAATTCAATCCTCAGCAACACACACACACACACACACACACACACACACACACACACGTGAGCTATTTGTAAAATCAACCTGCTGGCTCATGGAAGGTATCAGAGTAAGCAATTTTTAGTATTCACAAGAGAGCAAAGGTCTTCTGCCCTATCCCATTCCCCCTCCCATCCTTCCAGCAGCTCTAGCAATTGTACTCTACAGCAACTTCCCAGGGTGGCTCCAGTGATTGTCAATCACCCCACCAAACTATCATTGTGTACTGCATTCTGTGCCTTCATGATTACTTTTAGGAGGCTGAGAAATGTGACATGTTGAAGTCTTAAATTAGAATCATCATTTTACAGAAAAAACTTCAACCCAGCAAGGGGAGGGGACAGGCTTACAATTGAAATTGCTAGCATACTTATTTTATTACAAGCTACAGGCCCCTTGAGGGCAGATTAAATAATTTCATAAATTTTTTAGCATTTGTCTTTACATACATAGCATTTTATATAGTAGAAAGCGAAGGAGTAGCAACCTTACCTCAAGTTTTCCTGGATCACAGGGCCCATTGTTCCTCTAATCCCAAATACCAGCTGGGGACCAAACTGTGAACACAGCAGTGGGGTACAGGCTGCTCTACAGGCCTGAAGAAAGCTGAAGACTTCTGAACCTACCTTTATCCTCACTCCTGCTATGTGCAAGCCCTTTTATTATTTAGCTTTTTAGGCTTGCTAAACCCTTCTTAAAAAATAAGTTTAAAGGTGACAACCCAAATTCCCGGTTGTTGTAAGGCCACCAGGAGTTAGGTCTGCTCTATCTCTTCACTATTTACTAGCATGTACTCAGGGCATGTGCCTTGCACAATTCGAAGTGGGAGAAGATACTATGTTTTCATATACCCTTCTGGTATGTGAGAATAACGCCCTCTGCTGCACACCTTTTGAATTGCAGCGTGACCGTTCCCTGAGTTCTCTCTCCATTACTCTCTGTGCCCATCCATGGGATACTTGCTTAGACTGGATTGTCCTATTCCTCTCAGCTCCTCCTATCCAAACCCTCTGCATACACTGAAGGCTTGCTCAACTTCCAACTCCTACATGAAGATCCTTCTGGTCTCTCAAGCCCAAATTAACCTCTGCCTTTTGAGCACCTGTCATGTGGAAAGTGCAATCTTTAGCTTATATCATTGTAATCATAACACAATTATTTCCTTTTGAGCAGTTTTTGATCACAATGATGCACTCCAGAGTGCTTTAAGACATTAATGCTCTCTTGGTTCTCAGTCACTTCAGTCCCAGATCCTTATTTAATGCTCACCCTTGCCTTGAAGTCAGTTTATCACAATTTAGAGTGTTTAAATGTTTTCTAGTTTCAGCGTGTGCTTTAGAATTTTCTCTTTAAGCTCCAGTAGGCAGAAATTAAGTCTTAGATTGCTCCTAAAAGTGATTAATAATTTAAATAATGTTAATAATAATAATAATAATTTAAATAATGTTACAGGAATGCTAAGAGCCCCTATTCAATGGTCAGGCCCATCAAATGAAACATGCTTTAATAAATATATGTTGTTTAATCCCCACAGCAACTTTGCTAGGAAGGTAATATTACTATTCATTTTCACCAATGAATAAATAGAGATTAATGGAGGCAAGTTGACTTGTCTGAGCCTAAAACTAAACCATTCATTAGCAGCCAGAGCCCAATCTAAAAAACAATCCTATTGCTTCTCAAAGTGTGGGCTGCATAAAGTACCTGCATTAGAATCACCCCAGATGTGAAAAACAAGTTGCTGTATCCCACTGCAGCTGAACTGAATCAGAATGTCTAAGATCAAGACCCAGGAATACCTGCAATTTTATCCAGGTTATGAGATTAGACTAAAGTTTGCAATCCAGTGCACTATACTTAAAACATGCATGCTTTAGTTAGCTTGGTAGTTTGATTTCCATTGTTTTGAGTACATATCCAGAAGTGGTATTGCTGGATCATATGTTAAGTTTGTTCCCATTCTTTTGAGGATACTTCATACTGTTTTCCAAAGTGGTTTCATTAATGTGAAATCCCACCAACAATGTATTAGAGTTCCCACTTCTCTGTATCCTTGCTAGCATTTGTTGTTTGTATTTTGAATGATTGTCATTCTAGTTGGAGTTAGGTGAAATCTCGGGATAGTTTTGATTTGCATCTCTCTGATTGTTAATGATGTTGAGCATTTTTCATGCATTTATTGGCCATTTGAATTTATTCTTTTGTGAAGTGTCTAGTGCACTTGTCCATTTTTATTGGGTTGTTTTCTTAGTGCTGAGTTTCTTGAGTTCACTGTATATTACAGATATTAGTCCTCTATCAGAGGAGTAGGTGGCAAAAATCTTCTCCCTTTTTATTGGATCTTGGTTGAGGTTTTTGATTGTTTCCTTTGCTGTACAGGAGCTCTTAAGTTTAATGCAATCCCATGTATTGATATGCCTTTTAGTTTCTTGTGCCTTTGGGATCTTTTTTAGAAAGTTTTTTATCTGTGCCTATGTGTTGCAGTGTTGGACCTATGCCCTCTTCAAGGAGCCTCAAAGTCTGTGGTCTAACTTCCAAGTCCATCTTGAATTGACTTTGATGCAGGGTGAGAAAGTGGGATTTCTTTTTTTTTTTTTTTTTTTGCATATGGTTAACCAGTTTTGCCAAAACCATTTGTTTAGCAGGCTATCTTTTTTTCCACTACAAGTTTTTGGCTCCTTTGTCAAAAATCAATTAGCTGTAAACGTGCAGATATGTTTCTGAGTGTTCTATTATGCTCCATTGGTCTGTGTATTTGTTTTTTTTTTTACAGTACCATGCTAGGTTTTTTTGTTTTGTTTTGTTTTGTGTTTTTTTGGTGGTGGTACTGGGGATGGAATCCTTCTGCCTCCAGGCTACACTCCCAGACCTATTTTATATTTTTATTTGGAAACAGAGTCTCTTAAGCCAGCACGGCTGGCTTTGAACCGGAACAATCCTCCTGCCTCCACCTCCCAAGCACAGGGATTACAAACGTGTACCACCACGCCCGGCATAATAATAATAATAATAATAATAATAATTATTATTATTATTATTATTATTATTATTAGTGGTACTGGGGTTCCTGGAAGCCATTCTACCTCCAGGCTACTCTCCCAAAACTGTTTTATACATTTTTATTTGGAAACAGGGTCTCTTAAGCCAGCACGACTGGCTTCAAACCTGCGCGATCCTCCTGTCTCTACCTCACAAGCACGGGGATTACAAGCGTGCACCACGATGCTCGGCCATGCTGTTTTCATTACAATGTCTTTGTAGTATAGTTTAAAGTCAGGTATTGTCATTCTTCCTGCATGGTTTTTGTTGCTGAGAACTATGGCTATACTGGGTTTTTTGTTGTTCCAAATGAATTTAAGGACTAAGATTTTTCTATGACTTTAAGAAATGACCTAGGTAATTTAATGGGCATTGCGTTGAATCTGTAGATCACTTTTGGAAATATGGCCATTTTGGTGATATTTATTCTGCCTAACCATGAACATAGAAGATCTCTTTTCTTCTAAGGTCTTCTTTGATTTATTTTTCAATGTTTTATAATTTTCTTGTAGAGGTCTTTAATCTCCTTGGTTAAGTTTATTCCTAAGTATTTTATATTTTTGTGTAATATCCTGAGTGGAAGTGTTTCCTGGATTTATTTTTCAGTGAATTTATGGTTGGTATACAGAAAAGCTTCTGATTTTTTAAGATTGATTTTGTATCTAGACACTCTGCTGAATTTGTTGATCAGTTCGATAAGAACTTTTGGTTGGGTCTTCCAAGTATAGTATCATATCTATGTTCATAGCTGAACAATTCACCATTGCCAAACTATGGAACCAGTCAGGATATCCATCAACAGATGAAAGGATTACAAAACTATGGGACATGTACACAATGGAATTTTACTCAGCCATAAAGAAGAACATAATTACATAATTTACAGGGAAATGGATGGAACTGGAGGACATTTTGCTAAGTGAGATTAGTCAGTCACATAAAATAAGAATTGGATGCTCTCCTTAATATGTAGAAGCTAGGGAGGAAATGGGTCATAGGAGGAAGTCTAGATGAAGAAGGAGACACTATAGATGAGAAAAAAGGTGATCTAACTGAAGATATAGGAGGGGGGAAGAGAGAAATTCTCTAATTCACATGATGTACTTTAACAACCATATCAATGTCAATCACTAAGTCAAACATGAGAAAGAGGGAGGGAGAGAAAATGGGGCAGGAATTGCATAAGGGCTAATTGGGTGATGTGTGCATGTATGTCTCTACCATCTTGTACCCCAATAAAATGTATGACTACAATGCACCAATAAAAATAAATAAAAATACATGCTAACCAACATAGAATTGTGTATGTAAATGCATACACATGCATACACATAAATAAAAACATATCAAATCAGCATGTAATATTTTACATCAGAGTGATTCTTAGGGTTCCATGAAGAAAAATTTCCATGGTATCTACTTTTCCAGTCAAATCATTGCATCAAAAAATCTATATAATTTTGAGCACAGTGACACACTGCTGTAATCTCAGTACTTGGAAGGCTGAGACAGGAAAATTGCAAGTTTAATGTCAGCAAGAGAAATACTTAGCAAGAAAGGCCTTGTTTCAAAATAAAATATAAAAAATGGATGGGGATGCAGCTCAGAGATAGAATGTCCCTGAGTTAAATTCTCAGTACCACAAAATAATCTGCCCAAAGAAGTCTGCATTCCTGTCCCTATAGAGAAAACAAGTATGAAAATATATTGGCCTCACTGGATCCTAACAAAGTAAGGTGGCTTGATGTCCAGCACTTTCTCTTCCCCCTAATATCTCTTAGTCTGCCCACTAGCTTCTGCCATAAGCCAATTCTAAAACAAGGTGAGAGCCAGGTGTGTGGCGCATGCTTGTAATCCCAGCGTTTGGGAGGCTGAGACCAGAAAATTGTGGTTCAAGGAAGCCTCAGCTACTTAGTGAGACTCTCCACAACTTAGTGAGACTCTGTTTAAAAATAAAGAATAAAAAATTAGGGAACAGGGTACACTAGGAGGTCAAATGCCCTTATGTTCCATCTTCTAACCTGCAAATAAATAGATAATAAAAAAAAAATAAAACAAGGATCAGCGGGAAGATGATGACCAAGAGAAGCAGCGCTTATGAGTCCTGCTAACACTTTATCTCCATTGCCTCAGAACCTGTGCTCTACAAAGCCAGAAAATACTTTCAGTAGAGGAATAAAAATAATAAATACAAGGGACAGAAAAAGAGACTAGAAGACTGAATAGAGAGCAGAAAAGAAACTCACTGCTTTGAGGCAGCAGGCAATTCATTGGCACCATTTTGCCTCATAGCACCAGACTTCAGAGAGGAAAAGAAAAATAAGGACCTAAAGTTAACAGCTGCAGATGAGTCAGTCGTAATTAATCAGTTCTTCCTGTGCAAAGACCAGCTAAAACCTCCAGTGGATGAAATCACCATCCTCTTCAGGGATTCAGAGCAGAGCTCAACACAAGAAAACAAACCCAAAGTCCTCACAGCTGAGGGTGCCACAGTGGTGCCATCTTGCCAGCAGCAGCCGAGCTCACCATGCTTGCCAAAGATCCAGACCAGTACAAACCAAAATCGTAAGTGAAACTGCAGTCCCCACAGAAGAACTCCCAGCATTGTGCCCCCAGGAACTCAAGTAGCTGCAATAAACTCCCTGCATCTGAGATTTTGTGGTTCAACCCAGCGAAGGAGAAGTGGCAGCAGAGATTACCACACACTCCAGAGATCTAGAGGGGCAAACAATAATACCATAAGTGAAGTCATGGTTCCCCCGATAAAATGTGCAGCCCGGAGCCGCCAGGGACTCCTGCAGCCCCGATAAACTCCCTGCATCTGAGACTTTGTGAAACAAGCAGAGTAGATGGGAGGGGGGTCTGCTGTTGGACATAGCAGAAGCTCAGTCAGACTCAGGTTCTGATCAGTGGAAAGCTTAACACTAAACTCAACAAGTAAGATTTCCGGAATCACCACAAACCTCCCAGTCATGGTGAAGGGGAAAAGTCAGATCAGACCAGCTCTACCTGTGGAGAACAGAGACTCCTACATTGAGTTTGGTTTCAGAGGCATATGCCACCAACAAAGGTAAGAAGAGACTAGGACTCCAAATCTGTGGAAAGTGTGGAGGGTGACCTGCACTTAATACTAAATTCAGCCCCATTGGTACTAACCATCTGCGTAGACTGAGAAAGACTCAGAGAACCAGACTTACAGTGGGAAAGGTGCCAGTGGCACTCAGTATCTGCACAGAGAGAGACTATAGAGAATCAATCTGCTGAATAGTCGTTTATTTGTAGTGTTGCATTAATTTGTTGTTGGGGTTGTTTTGATTTTTTGTTCTTTTCTGTGTGTGAGTGTGTATGCCTAATTTTTTTAAACCTCTTTCCAAACCCTCTCCCAAGCTTCTTCCCTTGTACATACCTACTCTCTTCTCTCTAACCCTTTTCTATCTTTATTCTTTTTATCTCTTCCTTGTCTTGTAATAAATTCACTTCATATCACTATACCAGAAATTCTAGATTGATTACTAGACTACTGCTACATATTTACTTACCTTACGAAACTCATACTCTCATTCTATTGGACCCTATCTGAGGTTTTACCCTATTTTTCCATTTATACCTTCACTTGCCTCCTCACTCAACCTTTACTGTTGAATACAATAAAACTTGCCCTTGGATATACCAGCTGACACCTAGATACTGAGAAAAATCTATCAAAAGCAACACATATAAACTTCTGAATTCATGAAAAGAAGGAACAACAAGGGAGCAATGAGCTCCCACAATGCCACAATAGCTGAACCTGATAACACAGGATTGTAGGGAACTCCAAAAGGTCAAATCAGGAATGTAACTGTAGAAATAATGCAGGACTTCTAACAAGAATTTATAGAGATTCTGAAAGAAATAAAGATGCAATCATTGAAGTAACAGCATCAATTCAAACTATAAACAATCTATTAGGCCACATGGAGATTAGAAACTTGCTCCTAGAAGATGATCATTCCAAAACTGAATGTATAGTTTATAACTTAGAAAAAACAATTTGACAACAAGAATTGGACATTGAAAAAAATATGGGCCCATCTTAAAAGAGCTAACCTAAGAATAATTGGAATAGAGGAGGGAAAAGAAGTAATAGCAGAAAAATTTTCAAACATAGAGCAAGAGGTTGATACACAGGTACAGAAAACTTATAGGACCCATTTTTGAGAAGATCAGAGAAAAGGCTCCCCATGCCACATAATAGTCAAAATGACCAGTACAGAAGCCCCTAAGGAGAGAATCTTAAAGACAACAAGAACAAAAGGCCAAGTGACATTCATAGACAAACCAATTAGAATCACTCCAGACTTTCCAAAACTATTCATGAATGCCAGAAGGGCCTGGAATAACATTTTCCAAACTATGAAAGAAAATAACTTGCAGCCAAAACTTTCCTACCCAGAAAAACTATCTTTCAAATTAGATGGTAAAATAAAAACCTTCAAATAGAATCTGAAGAAATTTATGTCTACAAAACTAGTGCTACAGAAAATACTCAAAGAGATTAACTGCAAAAAAGAAATAAGTAATACACACCAGAACCACAGAAACAAGAATTTCCATCCAGCAGACAACAAAGCAAAGAAGAACAAATAGTATTTCAAAGAGAAGTAAAATATCAACATGTTAGCAATTAAAGATCATCTCTCAATAATCACATTGATGATAAATGGCCTCTACTCCCCAATCAAAAGATATAAAGTGACAAAATGGATTAAAAAACAGAACCCAACTATCTGCTGCTTGTAAGAAACACACCTTACAAAATAGTAAAAATCTTAAGATAAAGGGCTGGAGCAAGGTAATCCATGTCAATGGAATTTGAAGACAAGCAGGAGTAGCAACTATGATATCAAACAGATTAGACTTCAAGCCCAAGCTTATTAGAAGAAACAAAGAAGGTCATTTTTTACTGGTAAAAGAAACAATCCAAAAAGAGGAAATAACAATAACCAACATTTATGCCCCAAACAGAGATACAACTACTTTCATAAAACAAACTCTTTGTGACATCAAGTCACACATAAATCCCAATACAATAATACTGGGAGACTGCAACACCCTTCTCACACCATTAGACCGATCTTCTAAACAAAAGATCAATAAAGATGCCTCAGACCTAAAAAAAACACCATTAATCAAATGGATCTTTTAGACACATATACAATATTTTATCCAACTACAGTAGAGTTGACATTTTTCTCAGATGCTCATGGAACCTTCTCCAAAATAGATCACATCTTGGGCCAAAAAATGAGCACTAGCAGATTCAAAAAAATGTGACATACTTCCCTGTGTCTTTTCAGACCATAATGAAATGCAATTAGAAATAAACTATAAGAAGGCCGGGCGTGGTGGCGCACGCTTGTAATCCCCGCGCTTGGGAGGCGGAGACAGGAGGATCGCGCAGGTTCGAAGCCAGCCGCGCTGGCGTAAGAGACCCTGTTTCAAAAATATAAAATAGGTCTGGGAGTGTAGCCCGGAGGTAGAAGGGCTTCCAGGAACCCCAGTACCACCAAAAAAGAAAAAAGAAAGAAATAAACTATAAGAAGAACCAGAGAAACCACATAAACATATGGAGACTGAACACCACACTTCTAAATGAAGGTCATAGAAAAACTAAGGAGTGAAATTAAAAAATTTCTAGAAACAAATGAAAATAGAGATAAAATATATCAAAACCATGGGACACACTGAATGCAGTATTAAGAGAAAAATTTATAGCACTGAGTACTCATATAAGAAAAATAGAAAATCATTAAATAAATAACCTTATGGCATACCTCAAAGTCCTTGAAAAACAGGAATAGTCTAACCCCAAAGTCAGTAGAAGACAGAAAATTATTAAAATCAGAGCAGAAATCAGTGAAGTAGAAAATTAAAAATATACAGAAAATCAACAATCCAAAATCTGGTTTCTCAAAAAAATTAACAAGATAGATAAACTACTAGCCAACTTAATTAAAAAAGATATATAATCAACCTAAATTACAAAGATAAGAGATGAAAAAGAAGAAATCATGTATCATTGCTGACAATATAGAAATCCAGAGGATTATTTGAAACTACCTTGCAAAACTATACTCCAACAAAATGGAAAATCTTGTGGATATTGACATCTAGATAAATACAACCTACCTAAACTTAGTCAAGGAGATATAGAAAATTTTAACCAACCAAGAACAAACAAAGAGATTGAAACAGCAATAAACAGCTTACCATAAAAAAAAAGCCCAGGACAAGATGGTTTCCCAAGTGAATTTTATAAAACCTTTATAGAAGAGCTGATTCAAATACTCTTCAATCTATGTCGTGAAATAGAAAAAATGGAACTCTCCCAAGTACATTCTATGAAGCCAACATCATATTAATAACAAAACCAAATAAACACAGTTTAAGATAGAAAACTACATGGCTATGTCTTTGATTAACTTAGATGCAAAACTGCTAAACAAAATACTATCAACATGCAATCAAAACTAAATCAAGAAAATCATACACCATGAACAGGTAGAATTCATTCCCGGAATGCATGGCTGATTCAACATATGAAAATCAATCCATGTAATTCATCGTATAAACAGAAGCAAATACAAAAATAACATGATCATTTCAATAGATGCTGAGAAACATTTGATAAAATCAAATATCCATTTATGCTAAAAGCACTGCAGAGAATTGGAATAGAAGGAACATACCTCAACATCATAAAGGGAATCTACAATAAGCCCACAGCCAACATTATATTAAATAGAGAAAATTTCAAGAATTCCCCCTAAGAACAGGAACAAGACAAGGATGTCCATTATCACTTCTTCTCTTCAATATAGTACTTGAGACTCTAGCCAGAGCAATCAGGCAAGAAAAGGAACTCAAGGGGTTACAAATAGGAAAAGAAGAATTCAAACTTTCACTATTTGCAGATGATATGATACTATACGTAGAAGACCCAACAAGCTCTACCAAAATATTTATACAACAGATCAATAAATTCAGCAGTGTCTGGATACAAACTCAGTTAAAAAAATTAGAAGCTTTTCTGTACACCAACCATAAATCCACTGAAAAAGAAATTCAGAAAACACTTCTCTCCAAAAATAAAATACATTTTACCAAGGAGGTAAAAGACCTCTACAAATAAATTATAAAACATTGAAAAATTTAAGAAATTTAAGATCTTAGAAGATGGAAAGATCTTCTATGTTCATGGTTAGGCAGAATAAATATCATCAAAATGGCCATACTTCCAAAAGTGATCTACAGGTTCAACGCAATGCCCATTAAAGTACCAGGGTCATTTCTTACAGACATAGAAAAATCAGTCCTTAAGTTCGTCTAGAACAACAAAATACCAGAATAGCCAAAGCAGTTCTCAGCAACAATAACCATGAAGGGAGAATGACAATATCTGACTTTAAACTATACTACAAAGCCATAGTAATAAAAACAGCATGGTACTAGCACAGAAAAAGACACATACTCCAATGGAGCACAATTCACCATTGCCAAACTATGAAACCAGCCAAGATACTCATCAAAAGAAGAATGGATTACTAAACTGTGGGATAAGGACACAATTAAATTTTACTCAGCCATAAAGAAAAAAACACAATTACCTCATTTACAGGGAAATGGATGGAACTAGAGGACATTATGCTAAGTGAGATTAGTCAGCTACAAAAAATAAGAAATCAGATGCTTTCCTTACTATGGAAACCTAGGGAGAAATGGGTAACAGGAGGAACTCTAGATGAAGAAGATCTTATAGAGGAGCAAATAAGAAGAACTAACTGAGGAGATGGGAAGTGGGAAGAGGAAAACTCTCTAAAGCATATGATGTACTTAAACAAACATATCGAATTCAATCACTAAGCCAAGCATAGGAAGGAGGGACTGGGAGGGAATGAGGTGGGGATCTGGTATGGGCTAATTGGATAATGTTTGCATGTATGTTTCCACAAGTCTTTTATCCCATTAAGACGTATGACTACAATGCACCAATAAAATAATTTAAAAATAAAACAAGGTGAAGATACAAAGAGGTGCAGGTATAAACGATTCTGGTTTGACTAATTCTTAGATTTGTTGGCAAACAAGATTTTAAGTCTCCTGCTTCAGTTTTATCTGAAAATCTGGGATAATAGTATTAATAGTACCTATTTCCTAAAATTGCTATGAAGATTGAATCAATACATTGAAAAAGCTTATATTATAAGCCCTAAAACAAGAACAAGTCAAGTTATACCCATTGTTAGTGTAATAGTAGTAGTCACAGTAAAAATAAGTTATTAGGTTTTTCATTAGAATCTACACCCTGGAAGAATATGATTTTGTATCCAAACCTAGAATGGAAGAAAAAAATGAAGGTATTTTTCTTACCACCCCATTTTGATCCTACTAATTTAACTCATTATTATTTATTTTATGATATGAATCTTCACTATTATAGTATTCCATGTGCTCATCCCCTTGCCTGGCAGATGTTACCAGGTGTGGAATAAAGTGAGGAAGGTGTCATTGGAATGAAAGATCAAGATATATATGTCCAAAATTTGTCATGCAAACCTTTAGGGGAGCTGGCTTTGGTGGCCCATGTTTGTAATCCCAGTACTTGGGTGGCCAAGAGAGGAGGATCACAAGTTTGTGGCCAGCCTCAGCTACTTAGTAAGGCCCTCAGCAATTTAGTGAAACTGTTTCAAAATAAAGAATGAAATAGGCTTGGGGGTGGAGCCCAGAGGTAGAAGGCCCATGGGTTCCATCCCCAGTACTGCCACACACTCACACACATACACACACATACCTTTAGTGTAAGATGGTTGCTAATTCAGAATTTGGAGGATTTTAGAATGACAATTATATATATATATATATATGTGTGTGTGTGTGTGTGTGTGTGTGTGTGTGTGTGTGTGTGAGTGTGTGTGTGTGTGTATTGATATATATTGATATATAATACCATTGGTAGACATTAGAAACATATTAATATTGTTATATTAAATTGAATTGTCACAGAATTAGATTTTTGGAAGCTACCAATAGCCTTATACTGGGTCAGATCCAATTTTACTACCTAATGAATTTTGGTGGCATATTAATGAAAACTGTTGAGTTTTAGAGACTATTGGATCTACAGTTTATTGCTCATGGTTTGGTAGCTCAAGAATGAGAACAAGAAAATAGTTGAGAACCAGTAATTAAACCATTCTGAAGGCATCTTGGTTGTGAGATGGAGGCCCATTCCTCACATCTCTCCAGCCAAATATTGTAAAAAAAAAATCCTCCAGCCTAATGTCTCCAAAGTGCATAATATTTTGAGTGTAGGACTGTGGTTAACCCAAGACAAAGTTACATCTGTTAGAGATGCAGAGAATATGAAATTGAGATAACAGGGCCAAGTTGATCATGAGTAATTTTGTTTTTTTTTCTTTTAAATATTTTATTGGTGCATTATATTCATACAACATAATGGGGTAAAAACCTTGTGTGTACAAACATGTACTCATCGCTGATTTAACCCCTACCCAATTCCCACCCCATTCCCTCCCCGTCCCTCCCTCCCTTGCTTGGCTTAGTGATTGACTTCAATATGTTTAAGTACATTGTGTGTTTTAGAGATTTTCCTCTTTCCCCCCTCCTTTATCCTCCTTTAGTTTGTCGTGTTTGCTCCTCTATAGGATTTCCTCTTTCAAGAGTTCCTCCTATGACCCATTTCTCCCTAACTCTCACATATTAGGAAAAGCATCTGATTTCTTATTTTTTTGTGACTGACTAATCTCACTTAGCATAATGTCCTCCAGTTCCATCCATTTCCCTGAAAATGATGGAATTGAGTTCTTTTTGATGGCTGAGTAAAATTCCATTGTGTACATATCCGACAGTTTTGTAATCCATTCATCTGTTGATGGACAGCATGGCTGGTTCCATAGTTTGGCTATGGTGAATTGTGCAGCTATGAGCATAGATACACATGCATTAGTTTGGTAGCTTGGCTTTCTATCTTTTGGGTAGATACCCAGAAGTGGTATTGCTGGATCAAATTGTAGATTTGTTTCCATTCTTCTGAGGATTCTCCATACTGTTTTCCAAAGTGGTTGCACTAATTTGCAATCCCACCAACAATGTCATAGAGTTCCCACTTCTCCACATCCTCACCAGCATCTGTTGTTATTTGTGTTTTGAATGATTGCCATTCTAGTTGGAGTTAGATGGGATCTCAGGGTAGTTTTGATTTGCATCTCTCTGATTGCCAGTGATGTTGAGCATTTTTTCATGCATTTATTGGCCATTTGAATTTCATCTTTTGTGAAGTATCTATTGAGTTCATTTGCCCATTTTGTTATTGAATGCTTTGTTTTCTTAGTGTTGAGTTTCTTGAGTTCTCTGTATATTCTAGATATTAGTCCTCCATCGGTGGTGTAGGTGGCATAAATCTTCTCCCATTCTGTTGGCTCTTGATTGAGGTTCTTGATAGTTTCCTTTGCTCTTCAGTTTCATGCAATCCCATGTATTGATTCTCCTTTTAATTTGTTGTGCCTTTGGGGTCTTGTTGAGAAAATGTTTGTCTGTACCTATGTGTTGTAGTTTTGGACCTATGCCCTTTTCAAGGAGCTTCAAGGTCTCTGGTTTAATTTCCAAGTCTTTGATCCATCGTGAATTGACTTTTGTACAGGGTGAAAAAGTGGAATTAATATCCAATTTTCTGCATATGGTTAACCAGTTTTGCCAAAACCATTTGTTGAACAGGCTATCTTTTTTCCAGTGTAAGTTTTTGGCCCCTTTGTCAAAAATCAACTGGCTGAAAGTGTGTGGGCTTGTTTCTGGGTCTTCTATTCTGTTCCATTGGTCTATATATCTGTTCTTTTGCCAGTACCATGCTGTTTTTATTACAATGGCTTTGTAGTATAGTTTAAAGTCAGGTATTGTGATTCCTCCTGCGTGGTTTTTGTTGCTGAGAACTACCTTGGCTATTCTGGGCTTTGTGTTACTCCAGATAAATTTAAGGACTGATTTTTCTATGTCTGTGAGGAATGATCTTGGTAGTTTAATGGGCATTGCATTAAATCTGTAGATCACCTTTTGGAGGATGGCCATTTTAATGATATTTATTCTGCCAATCCATGAACATGGAAGGTCTTTCCATATTCTAAGATCTTCGATTTCTTTTTTCAGTGTTTTATAATTTTCTTTGTAGAGATCTTTTACCTCCTTGGTCAAGTTTATTCCTAGGTATTTTATTTTTTTGTGAGAGATCCTGAGTGGAAGTGTTTTCTGAATTTCTTTTTCAGTGGATTTATGGTTGGTGTACAGGAAAGCTTCTGATTTTTTAAGATTGATTTTGTATCCAGATACTTTGCTGAATTTGTTGATCAGTTCTATAAGCCTTTTGGTTGAGTTTGTTGGGTTTTCTAAATATAGTCTCATGTCATCTGCAAATAGTGAAAGCTTAAGTTTTTCTTTTCCTATTTGTACCCCTTTTGATTTCCTTTTCTTGCCTTATTGCTCTGGCTAGAGTCTCTAGTACTATATTGAAGAGAAGTGGTGATAGTGAACATCCTTGTCTCGTTCCAGTTTTTAGGGGGAATTCTTGAAGTTTTTCCCCATTTAATATGATGTTGGCAGTAGGCTTATTGTAGATTGCCTTAATAATGTTGAGATATGTTCCTTCTATTCCAATTCTCTGCAGTGTTTTTATCATAAATGGATGTTGAATTTTATCAAATGCTTTTTCAGTGTCTATTGAGATGATCATGTGGTTTTTGTCTTTGATTCTGTTTATATGATGAATTACATGGATTGATTTTCATATATTGAACCAGCCTTGCATCCCTGGGATGAACCCTACCTGGTCATGGTGAATGATTTTCTTGATGTGGTTTTGAATGCGTGTTGCTAGTATTTGGTTTAATAGTTTTGCATCCAAGTTCATCAGAGATATAGGCCTGTAGTTTTCCTTCCTTGAACTGTCTTCATTCAGTTTGGGTATTAGTGTGATGTTGGCTTCATAGAATGTATTTGGGAGAGTCCCGGTTTTTTCTATTTCCTGAAATAGTTTGAGTAGTATTGGGGTTAGCTCTTCTATAAAAGTTTTATAGAATTCACTTTGGAAACCATCTGATCCTGTGCTTTTCTTTGATGGTAAGCTCTTTATTGCTGTTTCAGTCTCTTTGATTGTTATTGGTTGGTTTAAGTGTTCTATATCTTCTTGACTCAGTTTAGGAAGGTTGTATTTATCTAGGAAGTTGTCAATTTCCTCCAGATTTTCCATTTTGTTGGAGTATAGTTTTTCAAAGTAGTTTCTGATAATCCTCTGGATTTCTACACTGTCAGTAGTAATGTCTCCTTTTTCATCCCTTATCTCCATAATTTGGGTTGATTCGATCATGAGTAATTTTGGAAAGTGAAGGACCAGAATAGCAGCTCTGTTTTTCTCTTTTAATATACTGAAGTCAGGTACAAAATTTTATCTGAATAAGAATATAGATGTCTTTTACTTTTTGGATTTTGTTGAGTTCACAGATGTATATATTGAAGTGAATTTTTACTCTGTGTGTGTGTGTGTGTGTGTGTGTGTGTGTACTATTCATAGGGTTTTTTTTTTTTTGCTATATCTCCAGCTATTCGTTCTGCTCTCTTCATCTTTCTGTTATCCCATTGAGGCTCTCATTTATGACTATATTGTTCTGCTTAATTGTGTCCCATAGGTCCAGAAAGTGCTTATTCAACCTACTGAAAGTAGAAACTTAATCCTTTTAACCAAACAATGTCAATTCTCTGTGAGAAGATATATAATAAAATATAGATAAATAAAGCCCATAGAACACTGTGAAAATAATAGAAAATTGGTTAACTGTTCATTCCCTTGTTAATACTGTTGGTAAGGCTAGTCTTTAGGCCTATACATAGAGCCTTACCTCAGTGGTCATCTACTTTCTTTCTGTTCCCTAGTCTTCATACACATAACACACCAGCGGTATCTTTTATGTTACACTCAGAGATTTTAATGAAGGGATGTCCTACCAACTACACACATTACTATGGAGATTACAGCAAAACTTCTTTTGTATAATTGCTTCATCTCTCATAGGTCCAAACTATCATAATGGGTGACACAATACACACCCAACATACTCCTACTACTAAACCCTGTCATATGTCAGTCTGTACCAAAGTGCAAAATGTATATCAAAAAGAAATTCCTAGAGGCTGAAGTGTTTAGAGGCAACATGGTAAACTAAAATAGGTCTTCACCTGAGTTTTGATATATTCAAGTTCTAATTTCAGCTCTGCTTTTTTCCTTCTCTTCTATATCATTTCCTTGCCCTGCCCTTCCTAAGCATAAATTTCTGAGAAACCAAGGACATTGCTGGTCCTCATTCAGGATTCAGCCTCTCTCCATGGTTCCTCCTCTGAATAATACCTGTTATTTTGTTTGTATAAATATGATTTTCAAAAACCTTTTAATGACAACTTCATTGAAATGAAATTAAAAAACATTATCACTTACCATATATTGGGCAGCAAGTCTAATATGCCTGATTACAGACCATACAAGCAATGCTGAATTCCTGAATGTTGGTTGTGAGTTTGACCTTGACCACCAACCATACACTAACTGAAGAGGTGTGCTGAGTTCCTAAATTATACAGAAAGACTTAATCCTAAATTACTTACTTATTTGTTTATTTTTGTGGTACTGAGGATTGAGCCCAGAGGCATTCTATCTTTGAGCCATACCCTAAGCTCTTTCTAATTTTTTTTTGTCTTGAAGCAGGATCTTGCTGATTTGCTGAGAGTTTTGCCACTTGCTGAGGCTGGTCTTGAACCTGCAATCCTCCTACATAAGCCTTCTAAGTACTTGGATTATAGATCTGCACAACCATATCTGGTTTAACCCTAATTTTAGACCAAGCCATTAACCCTGGCCACATATGGAAACCTTAATGCTAACCACAAACTGAGCATCTCTCTGGCCATACTACAAAGTCTTAACTGTGATTAAATTAATTGAATCCCTAGGTCTAGTCACAGACTAACTGTTTAAGTTTGACTCCAAAGTAGTAATTATATTTGGTCCCAGGCTAACTCTCTCACCATGCTCTCCTGTTTTGTGCTATGTTCCTTAAATAAGTCCTTTATTCATACAAAGATCCAACAATATATGAGACATAGATTCTAAACGTCCTAAAGTTGAGTCTGAGGCCTAAGCTACAGACTGTGACCTAACTATGAGATACAGCTAACATCTTAAGCTCACTACAAAATGAGATCTCATCCAACCATAACCCTAACCACAAGCTGAGGCTCTCACTTGGTCAGAGCCTGAGATATGATCCTGGAAATTTACCCAGCTACAATTTCCACAGACTTAGCACTAACTAGAAAATGATATGAACATTGGCAGCAAAATGATGACTAAACTTGGTCTCATAGGGAGATGAAAACATGCATAGAGACCAACCTCTAACCTTAGCCAAAAACTGTGCCTTCTGTTCAAAAAGTGAAAACAAATCGTGTACAAAATTGAGGTCATATTATGACCACAGCATATGTCCTAATCTTGATCTTAGACAGAATCCTGAACATTACCACAGACTAAAACTAAAGTTCAAAGCCTAAGTTTAAACCTGGCCAGAAATGGGTTGATAAACTGACCATGGAATAACCCATGGAACCTGTGATAGACTGAGCCCTATCACTAGCCACTGATTTGATTCCTAAACCTTTATTGCCTATTATATAGGTTACAGATTATATCTAAAAGTCTGATGCAGACTGGAATTCTTATTCTCATTACAGACTGAGCCCATAATCTAGCCTCCAACTGGAGCTTTCTACCTGAAAATAACTAATCCCAGAAAATGGCTATTGACCAATTTTAAATTTTTGGCAAATACTGAACACTATTCCTTCTTTTCTTCTTTTCCTTTTTTTAGTCTTGGGGGTTGAATCCAGGGTGCTCTCCCTCCAAGTTACAACCCAACACTTTTTATTTTGAAACAGCATCTCGCTAAATTGCTGAGGGTCTCACTAAATTGCAGAGGCTGACCTTGAACTTGTAATTCACCTGTTTCAGCCTCCCAAGTACTGGGATTACAGCACACCTGGCAACTGAACCTTAAGTTTGACTAAATTCTAGTCTCTAGCTAGATCCCAACTCCAAACATAACTTTAATTTTAACCCTGTATATAGACTGTTTTTCAGTACCATGCATTCAGGATAAACCAGGCAAAGACAAAACAAATGCTTTTCATTAATCTTAGCCTGAAACCTAGCAACAGATTTAACTCCACCCCTGAATATAAACTAAACTTGCCCTGGCCAAGGTCTGAGCCCCATTGCTGGCCATATTCTGAGCACTGATTTGGGATGATGACTGTAAACACTACTCACAGTCTGAGACCTAAAGACTAAGCTCTAAGTCTGGCTTTAAAAGGATCCCTAATACTGCATGGCCAAATCAAAACCCTCCTCACATCATTATACTCAACAGCAGGCTGAGACTGAGTATTAACCTTTGTCACAGATAGTCTTAAGCTCATAAATAAAGTTAATCATATTAGTACCTGAAAACTGAGTCTTAGCACTAGCTGGAAGTTGAGTCTGGCTATAAAGCTAAGCCTAAATTGAGGATACATGTACCCATGACACTGGGAATAGTATGGTAAGTAATAATTATTACAGACTGAACTATACTACTGATACCTAAATCACTGCTATGCTAGCCAGAGAATAAGTCCCAGCCTAATAACAGGACCCGAACACTCTGAATTCAAACCTTGGTAACAGCCTGATCCTCAAATCCCTGATTATAGTGTGAGTGAGTTTCCAGAACTGAACTCAATCTGGATCCTCTGTGTCATCCTTTTTACTTCACCCCTATCCATAGATTAATATGAAACATCATCAATATACCAGTATTGGGAAGAAGCTTCAAAATGTATTAATGTACCAGTATTGGGAAATATGTCCAATTTTCAAAATATATCTTTGGTAGTAAAAGATGCCAGGAGCTTCAAGGAATGGCCTGCAGATCTTCAGGCGCCAAGGATTTTAAGCAAAAGAATAGAAGCCTAGGGCCTTTTTACATTTCTAAAGAGTGGCAAACTTCCTCAAGGATGTGGGGAAATCCCAGACTCCAGATAAGCAACTTCACACATTTTGGAGTATAACAAAAGGCATGGGGGTCTGGGATGGAGACAGAGCAGGTCATCAACATAGCAAATGACCTGCAGTGGAGATCTAGTTGGTTAGAGGACTGGTTATAGAGATACTCTATGTCCAGGAATCTTCAGTGACTTCATTTCAGGTCACCCCCCTATATTATTCTGCAATGGTATAGGGCTATAACTATCTTCTTTATTTCTATCTTTGTTATAAACTCATTTAAATCTTCAGCAAGAGTCCAGACTAGTGTACATCAGTCCTAAGTCTGGACAAGAATCCACTGTTTATGGGAATAGTTTCCAGGAGTATAACAGGGGTCCCCGGGAACAGTTTCCTAAACCATAACAGTTCAAACCATAACAATCAATCTGGAAAACCTGTTAGTCTTAATCCTAAAACTTTTTTTCTGAAAAGTCTTACCCTAGCCTTTGGTAACCCTCAAGTCCTGGTACAAATTTAATTAGATAGCAACCACCTTCAACATTCAGAAAACACAGACTCTACACAAGGTCAAAGTGGGACCACACCTCCAGACATGACTCTGATACTGGCCAAATGGAAGTACAAAAATCACACTGACTAACCACTACTTTGGCCAAAGAATGCAGATCCACACTGGTCACTGTAACTTTTCTTCATAGATGATTCTCTATATAAGATATGGACAAAGACAGGATCATGACACTAACTACAGTCCCAACTTATGCCTGAGCTTACTAGCCATATATGCTTTCCATAAACTGCTTATATTCATAGTTGAAATCCTGCCCACAAACAAGACCGTACTGTTGTCCACAGAGCAAATGGTAACTGTGGTTTAAAACAAAGCTTTAAGGCACTGCTATGGTTCTGGTGTAGTGTCTTCCAAGGATTCCTATGTAAATCCATGGTTACCAAATGACAGTTTTGGCAGGTTGTATAGACCTTTAAGCACTGGGGACTTAGCTATGTATGTTGGCACATGCCTATAATTCTGGTACTTGGGAGGCTAAGAATAGAGGATTGCGATTCAAGGTCAGCCTTGGAAACTTAGTGCAGCCTTGTTTCAAAATTAAGAATACAATAATAGCTCTGAGGTAGAATGCTCCTAGGTTCAATCCCCACTACCACAAAAAAAAAAAAAAGAAGTGGTGCCTTATGGAAGATTCTAATGTCACTAGGGGCATGCCCTCAAAAGTGATTCTGGGGTCCTGCCCATTCTTTCTCTTCTGTGCTTCCTGCTTTGAGGTGGAATCATTCACCCCAACAAGCACACCTGTCTTTGGTATCTGGTGCTCTCACCAGAAACCCTATCCAATAGGGTTGCTGATCTTGTACTAAATGTCCCCAAATTATGTACTAAATAAACTATTTCTCTTTAAATTAGTTGCCACAAGCTGGCGTGGTGGCACATGCCTATAATCCCAGCACTTGGGAGGCTGAGACAGGAGGATCGCACAGGTTTGAAGCTAGCCTCAGCTACTTGGTGAGGCTCTCAGCAACTTAATGAGACCCTGTTTCCAAATAAAATATAAAATAGGTCTGAGAGTATAGCCCAGAGGTAGAAAAGCCCCTGGGTTCCACCCCCAGTACCACAAAAATAAAATAAAATAAAATAAAATAAGTTGTCACAGATATTTCATTATAGTAACTCAAAGCTAATACAATATATCATAGGTAATGCTCTAAAATGGTAGCTGACTGAATACTAGACACTGATGGTGCCTGACCATTGGCTACAGACTAACACATAATTATTGGACCAATAATAATCTTTAAACATGAATTAATTTTTTTTGTGGCAATGCGGATTGAGACCAGGGGTTTCCTACCACCAAGATATACCCCCAGCCCTATTTTATTTTTAGTTTGAAACAGGGTTGAAGAGAATTTCACTACTTGCTAAGGCTGGCCTCGAACCTGCAATCCTTGTGTTTTAGCCTCCCAAATACTGAGATTACAGGTGTTCACCACCATGCCCAGCTAAATTAATTGAATTTAAACTGATATAAGACAGAACATAATTTCTTTTTAGAAAAAATTTATTGGTGCATTGTAGTCATACATTTAATGGTATAAAGGATGGTGGAGACATACATGCACACATCACCCAATAGGCCCTTACCCAGTTCCACCCCATTCCTTCCCCATCACTCCTTCCCATGCTTAACATCATGTGCTTTAGAGAGTTTTCCTCTTTCCCCCTCCTAACCCCTCAGTTAGGTCACCTTCTTTTCTCCTCTATAAAATCTCCTTCATCTAGAGATCTTCCTATAACTTGTTCCTCCCTAGCTTTCACATATTATGGAAAACATCCGATTTCTTATTTTTGTGACTGAATAATCTCACTTAGCATAATGTCCTCCAGTTCTATCCGTTTCCCTGTAAATGATGTAATAGTGTTTTTCCTTATGGCTGAGTGAAATTCCATTGTGTACATATCCCACAGTTTTGTAATCCATTCACCTGTTGATGGACATCTTGGCTGATTCCATAGTTTGCCTATGGTGAATTGTGCAGCTATGAACATAGATACACATGTATTAGTTTGGTAGTTTGGTTTTCTTTTTGGGGGGTAGATACCCAGAAATGGTATTGCTAGATCAAATGATAAGTTCATTCCCATTCTTTTGAGGATCCTCCATAATGTTTTCTAAAGCGATTGCACTAATTTGCAATCCCAGTGGAAGTTCTTGCCTGTGTTTGCTCAGGAATAACTGATGGTTTGCAACCCCATTGATCTGCAGCTGTTTATTTCAGGTACTTCTTTTCCTTTTCATCTCTAGATTCTGGTGCTGTGAGGCAAGGTGGTGCCACTGTGGCTCCCACCGCCACAAGTTGGGTGGGTTTCTTTTCTGTTCTCTCATTGGTCTTCTAGTCTTCCTTTTCTTTGTCTCTTGTATTTATCATTTTTATTCCTCTCCTGATAGTTTTTTCTGGCTTTGTGGAACTTGTTTTTGAGGCAATGGAGATCGGGTGTCAGCAGGACTGGTAACTGCTGCTTCCCTCAGTTGCCATCTTCTCAGAAGCCCAACAAACATAATTTCTATTCATATTCTACATAGACTTTCCCTTAGGCAGCAAAATCAGCAAGAGTACTAAGTCCATGCCAGTCCATAATATTGGCCTTTATTGATTCCCAATTATACAAATAAAGTAGGTTCTGACACTGGCCCCAAATTAAAACCAAACCTTGGGCTGAGCCCTAGTCCCAGGTCTGGTCTCTCTAAAGTTGAAAACAGACTGAGTTGTAATACTGATTGCAGCCTGAAGCCTATTCCTACACTTAGACTAAATCTTAATACTGGCCAAAATTTGAAACCAAATCTTGCACATTAGTTCACAATGAAATATATTCTAGGCTACTTTGGTCTACTCTATTTCATGCTATAAACTGAAACATGACTATAACTAATAGCATAATTATAGTCTAACACTGATAGCAAGCTGGGTCCTAAGTTGATTTAACAATCCACTAACCATGTATCTATCCTGGCCTGTTAAAATAGCTACAGAGTGACTAAATTATAACCACAGCATGTACAGAATCTAAACATATTCCACATTGTGAACCCTGGCTATGATATGGGCTCCAAAATGGCTTTGTATAGAGCTCTAAACTTGACCTATTCATTGATTTCTGAATCCAGCCAGAATGATTTATCCTGGGCCACTATTTCACAAATTCATTTCTTATTATACAACAATGGGTAAAGAGTACCACTTTTGTACATATGCATACACATTGCAATAAGCCATGCAGAAATATTACTTGTCATAATTATGTATTTTAATTATTTTACTTTTTGATGGTTTCTCCCTACTAGAATATAGCCTCCAAAGGGAAGGGTCGAGAGGGTTATTGTGTTTGAATGTTTCCCACTTTTTTATTTTATTCTTAGCATCTAGAGTAATGCCTGGCCTATTACAGGTAGAATAAATACTTGGTGAATGCATGAACAAATGATTCCTTGTTGCTCTTCCGTCCTTATGTTACTTGGCTTCCCTGTACTATATCCCAATAATTTCACTTTGCTTTCCTTTTGGTCTATCTATTGGGTCATTTCCTCTCAGATTCATTTAAAAGCAAATCTTCCTGTCTGCAACTTGAATATTTCTGTTTTCTAGAGTCCTAGATTTAATATTTGTCTTTTTAAGGATTGTTTTCCTTGGGCTTGAGGTGTAACTCAGTGGTAGCACTTGCCTAGCATTCACAAGAACTGGAATGTGATTACTAGTATACAAGCCAGGTGTGGTGGCACATGCTTGTAATCCCAGCATTTGGGAGGCTGAGACAGGAGGATTACAGTTCAAGGCCAGCCTGAGCTACTTAGTGAGGCCCTTTGAAACTCAGTGAGACCCTGTTTCAAAATAAAGAATTAAAAATAGGGCTTGGGCTGTAGCTCAGAGATAGAAAGCCCCTGGGTTCCATCCCCATATTGAAAAAAAAAGAGGAAAAAATAGTACACAAAAGTATTTTATAAATATTTTCTAAGGGAAACAATTTATTTTCACTTATTTTAACTGCCATTTATATACTGATCTCTCCAAATGTTTATTTCCAACTGAGGCCTCTTTCCTGAGCTTCAAACTCACATTTCTCAGCAGCTTGCCACACATCTGCACCCAAATATTCCACAAAATCCTCTAATTGCATATGTCCCAAACTGCTTTCTTCCCAGTCCTCATGAAACTCACTATTCTGTCTCTTATTCCCTGTATGAGTGAATGAAATTGCTGTACAATGAATCTCCCAAGTCAGGACTTAGAGTCATAATAGATTATTCCTTTTTGCTCACTTCCCACATTTGCCAGCTCCACCTGATCTTGCCATTCCCTTCCTGAAAATCCTCTGATGGTTCTCTACTACTTTCCAGTTAATCTCATTGATACGATCAATCCTCTGTCCCTGCTTCATCCAGTTTTCAAAGTATGAGGAATTTTCAGCACCTTGTACTCTTTGATGCCCTTATGCCTTTGTACATATGCTGCATAGAAAATGGATGACATAGGTATGAAAAATATCTTACTGGTTCTCACTTAAATATGACAAATATCTTACTGGTTCTTCAAGTCTTATCCTCAGACATGGTCTTTTCCAGATGTGGATTGAGTTCTCCTTATCCATGCCCCTATAGAGTTCAATGCAGATATCTTTAGAGCTCTTTATTCATTATATACTCATCTCTTCACCCTGGATTTTCAGTCGCATCTATTAAATCCTCCACTTCTCCTTTTCATCTCATGAGCAATTACTTTAGCAAAATGCAATTCCTCTTTCTTCCCTTTCATTACATTTCTGAGTCAAAGGATTTTTCCTTACCAGGGACATGACAGTAAATGAAACTGTAATGATTAATTACCTATAATACCATTTTCCTCAACCATTATGCTTGGTATTCTCTCTCTCTCTCTCACTCTCTCATTTCCTTCTTCTTTCCCTCCCTCTTTCTTTTTCCCTTCCTTTCCTTTCTTTTTCTTTTCTCTGGTCCTGAGGATTGAACCCAGTGACATTCTGCCTCTGAACTATACTCCCAACCCTTTTTGTTTTTATTTTATTTTATGTATTTATTTTTCAGGGCTGGGGATTGAACCCATGGGCATTCTACCACTGAGATATACCCCTATAACTTTCTTGTTTCTTCATTTATTTATTTATAGTATTTATTTATTTATTTTTCTGGGGATTGAACCCATGGGTATTCTACCTCCAAGCAACAACCACCAACCCCATTTTTATTTTTATTTTATTTTATTTTATTTTATTTTGAAACAGGGTTGCACTAAATTATTTCCAGCTACTCTTGAACCTTTTGAGTCTCTTGTTTCAGCATTCCAAGTACTCAGATAACAAGTATGTGTGCCATTGTGCCTGGCTTTATTTTATTATTTTTTTATTTTGAAACAAGATCTCTCTAACTTGCTAAGAATTTAATTAAGTTGACGAGGCTGGCCTTGAACCTGCAACCTTTTATACCAGCCTCCTAAGTACTGGAATTACAGTATGCACCACCCCACCAGGCTTTTTATTTCTTTATCCAATTCTTGTAACATAATTTTATTGAACAAATAGTTTCTTTAAAGACATACAGTAATTTGTTATGTTCAGGTTGTATTTTTTGCCTGTTGTTTATTTTCATGCTTTTATTGGTGCATTATAGTCTCACATCATAATATAGTTCATGGTGACAGTGACATACATGCACACAGCACTTAGAAGCCTTTCCCCTGGCTCCCTTCCCACTCCCCCCATTACCCATACTAGTAGATTGGTATTATCTATTCTAAATTGTTGCATTACAACAGTATATGTGGCCACTGGGCTTCACAACAATGTAGCTTCACTGTTCTATGTCTCATTGTAACACTGTTTCTAAGGAAAAAGAATGATTCACGACTAGAAGCAAAATACACATTTCCACAGGGCTTTGAAATTATTCTAATGCAGGTGTTTCACACAGAATAAAATTTTATAATTTTTTCTACTTTTCAGTTAAAATTCTAAACTTATCAGAGCAAAAATATTTTTAAAACACATAAAACTCAGTAAGAATGTCAAACCACAATATAAAGGGCTTTACTCCAAATACCAATAGTGTTAAAACATTAAAATAACTCCAGAGCCTTTTTCTGCCTCTGTGAGTACAACTCATAACTTAAAAGAGCAATTCTCTAACACAATGGACTCAAAACTTCAACCCCGAGAATAACCTCCTCCATATGAACTCTGGAGACAATAGAAAGCGAGGGTTGGTTGAGGTAGGAATTGTGGGTCTGTAGAAAGAATTGTTTCTCTACTTCATCTCCCACAATCCCCTGATATTGCCCGCGCCCCTCCACCAATGTCAACATCGGATCATTCCACCCTCTCGCGGAAGTACAACCTCCAGCGACCTTAAACTACATTTCCCATGAGCACAAAAGGATTGGGCCTCGGGCTACCCTGGTGACCAGTAACCAATTGTAAGCAACGCAGCAACTACTGTGTAGGTGAGCGTATAGCCCTGGGCCGGAGTGCTGGGCCTAGGCCCGCGAGCGTGCGACAGTTGAGAAAAGAGTAGGTGGTTTGGGGGCGCCGCCAAGATACTGTGAGCCCAGGAGCTGTCACACCCGGCTGATCTGCCGCGTCTGTTTAAGGAGTAGCGCTTCGGTAGCCAGGGAGCTGGAGGTCAGAGAGGCAAAAAACGTAAGTGACTGTGGCTGGGGACTGTGGGACCGAGGGGGCCTCGGGAGGAGGGTGCTTCCGGGAGCGCCATCTACAGCGCCTAACTCCGCCCAGATCCACAAATGTAGGGGTGGGGGTGTCTGGACCCGGAGTCGGTTGGGCGCCTGCTGCCTTCAACCTCGGGAGCGCACTCTCACTCTTTCTCTCATTTCACCCTCCGACCTTCCAGCTTTCATTTCAGCTACTATGCAGTCTTCTTCCCACCCTTCCTTGTGCCTCAAGAGAATTGAAAGGTGGAGCTCGTGATCGGATTTTTTCTAATCTGGACTCTCCATTCTGCTTGCAAGAGTTGGGCGATCTCTTTGAAGTTCAAATTTGGCTTCCCAATCCCTCCCAACTCACACACTCCCCATTTCCTCCGGGGACATGATTTTTTTTTTTGTCAAAAATTTATTTCTGTCTAGATAGTGGAATATTAAAAAAAAATCGCCGTCCCTTTACTGACCCTTTCAGCCACCCACCTCATCCCTGACCAGGTCGTTAGAGTGGAAAGGGTTTCCTTTCAATGTCCAAGAGGGATGAGGAGCAAAGGAAGGAAGAAAGGAATCTTGCTTTTTGGGGAGCGGTGTAAGTTTCAGTGCAGCGTTCTGGTGAGAGTAGAAGGAAAAATTTAAAAGCCCGCGCCTTTTAGAGATTTCCAGCAAAGACCTATAGGACTAATGGTAATTCACGTTTAGGGGCCACACAAACTACAAAATAGAGTCGCTCTTGTGAAACAGACTGTACTAATTTTTGTATTATTACAAGCGCGGGCAAAAGTGCTGAGGATTAGTGGAAAGACATACTGATGCAGCAGGAGGATTTTTTTTTTTTTTTTTTTTTTGGTGGATGAAGTCTAACCCAGGAGGTGTTGAAGTCTTAAAGTGCATCAGTCTTTCAGAACAATCCTGGTAGGCTTTATGAAACAGGTGAATTTTATTTTTGTCTCCAAAGGAGTGAAAGGGGATTTGAAATGGGTGGAGGAAGAAAAAAATGCTTCCTGGTCATAGGTTTGGGGATTGAGAAGGGTAATAGTGGAGAGACCACTATGTGATAGCTAGGTTTGCTCCACTGGAATAAGGAGTGTCTGCAGCGTATATTGGCAAGTAGTGCTGAAAAAGATGGTATCATAATAATATGACATTCTGAAGAATCCACATATTTTATATGTTATCCTATATAAAATAAAATTGAGGACAAAATTAAGATTGTATGATTTTTCTTCTCATCCTAGGGGAACCTGTTTTGAGATCAATTCTTGGAGAACACAAAGAAGTGTGAGAGTATGTTCCAGGTGTGAGTTTAATTTAAATCATAGAAGAAGCTTGTCTTACAGAGTTTTTTTTTTTTGTTTGTTTGTGGCTATTCTTAGCTATAATCTGTAGTTGTCAATTTGAAAGCCTAGTGACAAATTTATTTTTTATAAAAATGCATTTGCTATTCTTTTGCAACAGATTCCCTGAATTGTAATCATCTCATTGATTGGTGATAATGACTGCTATTTACTGAGCATATGCAATGTCCCAGGCATCATCATAAGCACTTTGTTTTATTATCATAAGTGTCTTATGATGTATAGTATCATTCCATTTTTTTCTAAAAGGAACTAAATTTCAGAGAAGCTAAACAAATACCTAAAGTCCCATAGGTTGTAAAGTCACATAGATTTATAGTAGGGTTGGCATGTACAGATTTCTTACTCCAAAGCCCATGCTTTTCCCACCATGGTTTGCTAGTCCTGATGTTCAATTTTTCCTGAATTTCTAGTTGTGTGAATTATTGTGAGGTATAGTTGATCATCCTGGTAGCAACCCAAATGACTCACTTTGAATTTATATGGCAGAATAAACAAAATTAGCTTAACTGCTATTGCAACTCCAACTAATTGTGTCTGCCAAAACTAGTCAGTACAGCAATTTCTGAAATAGATGATTCTCTTTATAAAATTTGTCATACATTTAGGCTATTTGGACCTGGGCAGTACTTTGAGTTTACTTTAGCCTTTTAAAAAAAAGTGACCTGGCCTAGGTGTGGTGGCACATGCCTGTGATCCCAGTACTTGGCAGGCTGAGACTGGAGGATTGCAGGTTTGAGACAGGCATCAGCAATTTAGCGAGATCCTGTTTCAAAACAAAAAGTAAAGGGGGTTGGGATGTAGTTCAGTGGAAGAATGTCCCTGGGTTCAATCCCTTGAACCTCGAAAAAAATGACATGGGTCACGAACTCTTCCATGACCTCTGTCTACATGAAATGTTGGAGGTGCAATAGGTACAAGGCATGAGCTCTCCCTGAGTCTAGTTGGGGAGATAGGAACCCACAATTCTAAAAGGTCAGTCTGTGAAAGACAGGTGACTGTACAAGCATAGCACCTATTTACTCAGTATTGAAGAATTAAGGATGGCTGGGGTGCAGATTATTTGGAAATAGGAAGGTATAATGGTAGATGAATATGGAAAGATACTTTAAGGCTGATTTGTGATGAATCAACTACAGTACAAAGAAATTTGGGTATGCCCTTGTAGGGCCAGTGGCTCTAAAGTATGGGGCATCTGCCAGTGGTGGTTACATTATACTCCCACAAATACTTATAATTTTATATATATATATATATATATATATATATATATATATATATATATTTGATTTTTTATTGGTGCATTATATTCATACATCATATTGGGGTAAAAAACTTGTGTGGACATACATGTACACATCACCGATTTAACCCCTACCCAATTCCCATCCCATTCCCTCCCCATTTCTCCTTCCCTTGCTTGGCTTAGTGGTTGACTTCGATATTTTTAAGCGTGTTTTACAGAATTTTCTTCTTTCCCCCCTCCCATACCCTTATTTAGTTTGTCTTGTTTGATCCTCTATAGGATTTCCTTTTTCATCTAGAGTTCCTCCTATGACCCATATTTCCTTAGCTTTTACATATTAGGGAAAGATCTCATTTCTTATTTTTTGTGACTGACTAATCTCGCTTAGCATAATGTCCTCCAGTTCCCTCCATTTCCCTGAAAATGATATAATTGAGGTTTTTTTAATGGCTGAGTAAAATTCCATTGTGTTATTTATTCCACAGTTTTGCAATCCATTCATCTGTTGATGAACAGCTTGGCTGGTTCCATAGTTTGGCTATGGTGAATTGTGCAGCTATGAACATAGATATACCTGCATTAGTTTGGTAATTTGGTTTCCATTCTTTTGGGTAGATACCCAGAAGTGGTATTGCTGGATCAAATGGTAGATTTGTTTCCATTCTTCTGAGGATTCTCCATACTGTTTTCCAAAGTGGTTGCACTAATTTGCAATCCCACCAACAATGTTTTAGAGTTCCCACTTCTCCACATCCTCACCAACATTTGTTGTTGTTTGTGTTTGAATGATTGCCATTCTAGTTGGAGTTAGGTGAAATCTCAGGGTAGTTTTGATTTGCATCTCTCTGACTGTTGAGCATTTCTTCATGCATTTATTGGCCATTTGAATTTTTCCTTTCGTGAAGTGTCTATTTAGTTTGTTTGCCCATTTTGTTATTGGATGCTTTTTTTCTTAGTGTTGAGTTTCTTGAGTTCTCTGTATATTCTAGATATTAATCCTCTATAAGAGGGGTAGGTGACATAAATCTTCTCCCATTCTGTGGGCTCTTGGTTGAGGTTCCTGACAGTTTCCTTTGCTGAACAGAAGCTCTTCAGTTTCATGCAATCCCACGTATTGATTCACCTTTTAATTTGTTGTGCCTTTGGGGTCTTGTTGAGAAAGTGTCTATCTGTGCCTATGTGTTGCAGTGTTGGACCTAAGCCCTCTTCAAGGAACTTGAAGATCTCTGGTTTGATTTCCAAGTCTTTGATCCATCTTGAATTGACTCTTGTGCAGGGTGAGAAAGTGGGATTAATTTCCAATATTCTGCATATGGTTAACCAGTTTTGCCAACACCATTTGTTGAACAGGCTATCTTTTCTCCAGTGTATGTTTTTGGCCCCTTTGTCAAAACTGAATATGCTGAAAGTGTGTGGACTTGTTTCTGGGTCTTCTATTCTGCTCCATTGGTCTATGTATCTGTTTTTGTGCCAGTACCGTGCTGTTTTTATTACAATGGCTTTGTAGTATAGTTTAAAGGCAGGTATTGTGATTCCTCCTGCGTGGTTTTTGTTGCTGAGAACTGCCTTGGCTATTCTGTGCTTTTTGTTATTCCAGACAAATTTAAGGACTGATTTTTCTATGTCTGTGAGGAATGATATTGATAGTGTAATGGGCATTGAGTTATATATTTGAATGTGTCCTTTAAAAATAAAATGGTATTCATCAAATCAAAGGTTACTTAGGATTCAGTTTAGTAAACATAAAAAATGAACAAGTCTTAAGTCGACTTAAGAAATTAATAGCGTGTACATGGTAAAAATCACTAATTTATACTGAACTAATCAAAATTTGAAAAATACTCTTGTTAGGCAAAAACATTTTAAAATGTTTTATGTGTGCTATAATCAGATTTTCTTTTTCATAATGACTGTGGGAAGGATGTACTGAAAGGAGACATGACAAATGTAGGAGGCAGGTGCTCTTTTCCAGAGAGATGATAAGGACCCAAGTAGTGACGTAGGAAAGGAGGAATAGATTTGGAAGATAGAAGAAGTAGAACTTGGTAGATGTGAATATTATTGTATATATCAGATGAATTATTATGGAAGTCTATGCACCACTTGCTTGTTACCCTTTGTATTCTAATTATAAGCATAATATTGCCCAAATATGCTACGTTCACATGTGCATTAAGGTGACAATGGAAACTATTGTTACTGTTCAGATGTTGGTTTGGATTATACACAAGCATCCTTCCTGCGTCATTGAGTGTCCTTGAGAGCAGTGGCACATATATTCAAGGCACTGATAAGGAAAATGAGTATCACCTGTGAACCTAAGCCATCTGAGGAAATCCTCTACCTTCAAAACTCAGCTCAAATACCAACACTTCTGGGAAGCCTTTCCAACACTCCCCAGTGAATGAGTACGCAAAGCAAGCTTAGGCCTCTGGCTTCCATAGGACCCTATACTTGCCTTTATTTCAGTTTATACCATATTATAGTTTGTTAATCTGGCTGTGTCTGTCTCCTTTTACTAGACTGTGAGATCCATGAGGGCAGGGACAAGACCTCATTTAACATCACAAACATACCATCCACAAATAGCACTTGGTACATAGTAGGCCCAGAATAAATGGTATTAGATAAAAAGAATGGATCAAAATATTCCCATGAATGTAACTCTGGTCCTTGGTAGCACAGAGGGCTGAAAGCTATGAAGATTACTTGTTTGCTACATTTGCAACTTTTGCTGAATAAAGTAGTAAAGGAAAATGTCCACAATTTTACTAGAGTTGTTTTTCTTCTATTTTTCCCCATTCTCTTTTGGTTTTCTTAACTTTTTCTTTCCCAAAATTTACACCTAACATTTGTAGGCCTGGCTGTTGCTTTGCTCCTCTTCACAGTTCACATTGCCAAATATCTCTCCTCACTACCCACCAAGTTAATTTCATCCTTGATGTCATACTCAAATCCTTCTAGTTGTAGACACTGCTTGTGGAGCTGTAATTTGATATAGCCCTTTTGGACAGCAGTTTATTAATATGGATCAGAAATCTTAAAATTGAGTGTAGCTTGCAACTTTCAGTAGGGCATGGTAGTGCACGTCTGATATCCTAGTACTTGTGAACTTGTGAGGGAGGCTGAAGGAGAATTTTTTGCTGAAGCTAGCCTTAGTAACTTAACAAGACTCTGTTTCCAAATAAGAAATAAAATAAGGCAGGTGTGTAGCTTGGAGGTAGAATGCCCCTGGGTCCAATCCCCAGTGCCACACACACAGACACACACACCAAACAAACAGGTTCAAGGCAGCCTCAGAAATGTAGAGATGTTGTTTCAAAATAAACAAGGTCTGGGAGTATAGATTGGAGGTAGAGCGCTCCTAAATTCAGTCTTCAGTACCACACACACACACACACACACACACACACACACACACATACACTCTAACACAAATTTGCTTCAAGCACATCTATTCTAAAGTTGTTTATAATAATGGCAAAATGAAAAAAGCGATAAAATAATGTCTTAAATGTTCAATACCAAGGGTTTGAATAAAGTTAATTTTGATACACCTATAGAATTATTTTAGTCCATATTAAGTAGGATTTTATAGTATTTTTAAGTAGCCATGTAAGTTGATACTACTGAACTATATTTAGTGGTGTGTAAACTTAGAATACATAAAGGTCTCAATTTAAATGTGCATATATCTGTGTATATATACACAGGTAAAATTCTGTTGGATTACATATACACAGAATATTAATAGGGTTTTCTTATAAATGATAGGATTTCATGACTTATGTTTCAACCTTTTGAATATTTTTGTTGCCCAAACTTAAAATGATATGTTTACTTTAAAAATTGTTTAAAAGTATTTTTCGCATGTACACCCCTATTTCTGTTGCCTTAGAGTGGGGCAAGCCTACTTCACGATACACATGCATCACTTCTAGCTTGGATTACTGCTGACTCCAGCCTATATCTGTTCCAATCAATTGTTTTTATAAATCACAAATCTGAAATTATCCATTTTCTGTTCATTTCAGTTCAAAGGCTGCCACGTTTCTTTAGGTTAATATTCTTCTTAGATTAGGTTAATAACTTCTTAGATTGGCTTAGCAGATCTTTGAAAATCGGCTGGGGATGGTGGCACATGCCTGTAATCCCAGTACCTGGGACACTAAGACAGGAGGAACCTGGGTTGTAGGTTAGCCATAGCAACTTAGTGAGGTCCTCAGTAACTTAACAAAACCGTGTTTCTAAATAAGAAATAAAGTAAGGCTGGAGTGCACCTTGGAGGTAAAATGCCCCTGGGTTGAATCCCCAGTGCTACGCACACACACACACACACACACACACACACACACACATCAAACAAACAAAATACTTTGAAAATCAGCTCTTTGGTTTGCTTTCCAGCACCAGTTTTGCCATGTATTTTTTCTTGAGATCTTAGGCCAATACCAGGCATATAATAGGTGTTTATGAAATGTTAGAGAAAGGTTGATGTGGGTTGTATGGGTTAACTATTGTGTACCAGGCAATTTTCATTTAATACGCAGAATAAAAATATTAAATACATATAGCAGTTATCCTATTTTTCAAAAGATAAAGACTAACATAAATAAAAATGTAGAGAAAAGTTACCATAATAAAGAACATTTTTAAAAACAATAGTCAATGGCCCCTGTTACAACTGAGCTCTCATTTTCCTGTGATTCTTTCTTATCTTTGTCAGCATGAATACATACTTTCTGTATGTATGTATTCCATTGGGCAAATTATATGTGACCACAGCATAACAAGACCAGCCTAGACTGCCATGATCTTTCCATGTTGTGGATCATTTTATGTTAATATACAGAAATCTTTCCTTTATGTATATAACACTTCATGCAAGAGAGATGGACTAGTTCCAGTTGCTCTATTTTTTCTTTTGGTTTTGAAATTCTATGTCCTTTGGGATGGGAATGTCAGCAGAGAGCTACAGAAAACTGATTGAATTGAACACACAAGAAACAGTGTATCTCATGGAAGCCTATGTCACTGGTTAATTAATTTTTTAAAATGTCATGTAGATGTTTTTTTCAGCAATCTGTTGCTAGGAAAGACCTTGGTTGAATTCCATAGGTAATCCTATTTACAGAAAACAGCCCATGCATGCACTATATTCTTGCATTATTAAGGATTTTACACATATATAGTGGATTACCATAATAACATACAATTGAGCAAATGTGGGATATTACATTTTCTCTACAAAAATGTATCAGTGGTCATATTATCACTCAGGATCCTGCAGTGTGATCTTCCCTTCATTTTTCCTACAAATAATATCCATTGTGCAAAAATGGATGATCTTTAAAGGACAGAAGTCCCAAGCATGAATCACCGAATAAAACAGTATTATTTTGTAAGGTATTGTCCCTTTTGAGTACTCCAAAAGAATTTATATTTCTCCTACTCCATGGGCAGGTATATCAAACATAGAAATTATAGTTAGGATTTCAAAGCATTTGATGAATTATTGTAGTTTTACTTATGAAAGCACTCTGTGCTAAAAATATTCATTTTTAATGCAAGAGACTAGTATGTGACCAAAGTAATACTCCATTTTAATGCAAAATACTCCTTTTTAATTCAAGAAAGAGAGATAGAGTCATAGAGAGATAGAGAGAGAGACAGAGAGACAGAGAGAGAGAGAGGGAGGGAGGGAGGGAGGGAGGGGGAGAGAAGAGAAAGAAGAAGAAAAAGAAAAGATGGAGGAGGAAGAGGAGGAGGATGGGGGAGGGGAGACACATATGCGAATGAACATTCAGGAGCAAATGAAAGAGAATATTTTAACAAGCAGGCCCATCATATAAATGAAATTACCCAGCTGAAAAAGCTGAAAATTGGGCTGTGTGCCAGTAGGGATTTATCCATTCCCCTCTGCCCATCTCTTTCCTCCATGTGATATCTAGGCAAAAAAAAAAAAAAAAAAAGAGCTACCAGATAGCTGATAAGCAAATGATCTGCTTCTCTGTTTACAAGCAGCATGAGAGAAGGAAAAATGACTTTCTATGCATCTATCCCTGTACAAACCTGCGTGGTGATATTGTGAGAGTTATGATTGTGTCAGCTTTTACAGGGTTTCTGTCTCTGCTGTAGAGATTTGGCAGACACCTCAGACAAATTTTATGTCTCTTAAATCTTCCTCAAGTAAGGCTTGGCTCTTAGATTTATATGTACAGAAGAGTGAAGTATTTACCAGTTTGACATTTTAGAAGATCAAAACAGACTTTTCTTCTATTAAAATCAGTATATACCTCGGTTTAGTCTACAGGAAATAATTGCTTTTTGCTATTTGTTTAAAACAGCCTTACCATTTATTTTTCAAAAGTGGCTACTGATCCATTCTCAGTCTTGTTTCCTCTTTTTCTATCCTATGAAGTCTAAAGTTTTGCTTGTCTTAATTTTCCTTGTTTGCCTTTACCAATAACATAGGACAAAAACATTGCAAGTTGGGAGACAAAATTAAAGAAATTAGCAGTCTAGAAGGAAAGACATGTTTTTTATAGCTCTGTCTTCATTTTCTTTTTGGTTTTCTAGTTTTTTGTGGTCTCTTATGAAGTATTGTTCTTTCACATAATAATATTAGGTGAGAATAAAATTGAAAAAAATTCAGTGAGTACCTATTAATAGGGCTGTCTGAAAGACATCTGTATGCAGACCACAAATAAAAATTTGGCTATAATATAAAAGAGTCTAAACACTATGGAGAATGTTATGTAAACAACATTGCTTTGTGGTGAAGACGGGGAAATCCTTAGTAAGGGCCCTTCTCATCTGCTCTAGCTGCTCTTCTTTTTAGCAGCAACTGCCAGTGAGAATTTTCTGTGATTAAAAATTGTCCCACAGTAAGGTACCATTATATGTCCTCCTACCATTTCTTCTTCAGTCAGGTCCTCAAATATACTTCATTAGGATTACTTTGGTCACATAATATTCTAATTTCCCTTTTGAGAGATACTGAGTTCGAATTCAAGGGGCACTTGATGACCAAACTCATTCACTCAATATAGCTTTGAGCTCATACACAAGATTAGACCTTATAATAAGTGCTGGGAATATAATACAGAATTAGTGTAATCCCTGCCCATTCTTAAGGAGCTTATTTTCCAGTGAAGGTGATGGACACTCCAATGACTGTGTTTCAGTGTGAAATATGTTCAAAGAGAGAGGTATGAACAAGGTACTCTGGGAACATGGTGGAGGGAATTACTTCTGGGGAGTGAAATTTACAGACCAGAGTCTAAGTGTGCCAGATTGTAAAGAAAAAGTGGGAATTGCCTAGATTTTAGGTGGACAAAAATAGGTAGGCAAAGATCCCAAGCAGAGGGACCACCAACACATGCAAGATAGTCACATGTAGAAATGGGTAGTTACAAAAATAGTAAGATATTGTATGTGAATAAATGGGAATGTGGGAGATTACTGAGTGTAAATCTGAAAAAGTGCCCTTGGGTCAGTTAGTGAAGGAAGCTGACTTGCTAAGAAACATGACCATAGTCAAGGACAGAGTTTAAATGGGAATAATATGGCTGGATTTCAGGGTAGGCTTTATGCGTATAAAACAGGAGACAATGAAATTCTACTTTCTAATTTGGGAGTATTGAGTGGCTTTACCCTAATCACTTGCCATCATTTAGCAATGCCATCTCATTAGGTCTTCTAACAATATACAGAGTTTAAAGCTAGAAGATGTATATTTTCTGATTTCAAACCATATAAAGCTACAATAATTGAAACAGTGTAGTACTGTTCTAAAGGCAGATATATAAACCATTGGAGTGTTAAATAAAAGCCTAGAGATAAATTCTTCCATATATTGTCAAGTTATTTTTGACAAGGTTTCCACAAACATTTGGTGGAGGAAATACTAATCTTTTAACTTGATATTGTTGAAAAATAATAATTACATGAAAAAGAATAAAATTGGACCCTTACCTAACACATACACAAATATTAACTCAAAATAGAAAAAAGACCTAAATATAAATCTTAATACTATAAACATTTAGAAGAAAATCTGGGTCGTAAAACCTCACAACATTGAAATTGGCAGTGATTTCTTGGATATGATTTCAATGGCACAGGCAACAAAAGGGTAAATAAACTCCCTAAAAAATAAAAAACATATTGTATATCCAAAGACAATGTAAACAGAGTTAAAAGTTACTGATAGAATGGGATAAAATATTTCTAAATGCTATATCTGAAGGTATATTAATATTCCAACTAGAAATCCTAAAAATTAGCAACAATAAAAGCAAACAATACAATTTAGAGATAGGTAAAAGACTAACATAAATAATGAATCTCCACAGATAACCAATCTTAGTTGTCTGTTGGATGGAAAATCTTGTTTCTCTGGTTCTGGTGTGTGTTACCTATTTCTTCTTTGTAGTTAATCTCTTTGAGTATTTTCTCTAGTGCTGGTTTTGAAGACATAAATTCCTTCAGTTTCTGTTTGTCATGGAAGCTTCTTATTTCCCCATCTAATTTGATAGAAAGTTTTGCTGGGTAGGAAATTTTTGGCTGGAAGTTGTTTTCTTTCAGAGTTTGGAATATGTTACTCCAAGCCCTTCTGGCTCTCATGACTTGGTTTGGGAAGTCTGGAGTGATTCTAATTGGTCTGCCTCTGAATGTCACTTGGCCCTTTGTTTTTGTTGCCTTTAAGATTCTCTGCTTGGCTTCCACATTGGTCATTTTGACAATTATGTGGCGTGGGGATCCTCTTCTCAGATCCTGTCTAAAGGGAGTTCTATAAGTTTCCTGGACCTGTGTATCGACCTCTTGCTCTGTGTTTGGAAAATTTTCTGCTATTACTTCCTTGAAGAGATTGTTGATCCCTTTGGTTTCACTTTGTTTTCCCTCCTCTATTCCAATTATTCTTAGGTTAGCTCTCTTAAAATGGGCCCATATTTCTTCAATGTCAGATTCCTGCTGTCAGATTTTTTTTTCTAAATTAGAAACTGTGTGTTCATTTTTTGAATGATCATCTTCTAGGGGTGATATTCTATGCTCCACGTGGTCTAATCGGTTGTTTGTAGTTTGAATTGAGGCCTTTACTTCATTAATTGCATCCTTTATCTCTCTTTGGCTCTCTCTGAATTCTTTTCGAAACACCTCTATTATTTCTACAGTTATTTTCCTGATTTGATCTTCTAGAAATCTCTGATTTTCTGTTTTATCGGGTTCTGATGTTGTGGGGTTGTGGGCATTCATTGCTCCATTGTTATTCCTCTTTCCCATGATTTCGGAAGTTTATGCCTTCTCTGGGTTCTTCCCTGGGTCACTACGACTTCACTTAATGTGCTGTGGATCTCGAGTCTGTGGTATCTCAGTCACCACTACTTTACTGGGTTGTATCGCAGAGTCTCAGACCCTGGGAGTCAATCGAGGCTGCTTTAGATCATGGGGAGGTGCCAGATTGGGCGTTCTCCTGTGGTGTGATATCTCTGCCACCGCCACTTCCCCACTGGGTTAAGTCCCTGGGAGTACAGTACTGGGATTTCTCCTCTAGGGGCCACAATTTGACTCACTGTTGTTGAGTGCGCAGATGGAGCTGTCGTGGACTCGGTGAATTCGTTGCTGCTGCTGCTGGTAGCAATATGGTGCCGCTGCCACGCCCTCGGCCATGAGGCTGGCATATTTCTTTTCTGTTTTTGAGCTCTGCTCTGAGTCCCTGCAGGGTGTGCTGAGCCCAGCCTCTGGGAGCTTTAGATGCTCCCTGCGCCGAGAATTCTGCCAAATTCCTCCCGGCTGATCCGCAGCGGCTCACCTCAGCTCGCTGTCCGCCGCTCCTCTCTGGAGCCTGGTGGGCTGTTGATTGCGTTGGTCTGGTGCCGTCCAGTGAGCTCGCCGCTGCTGCCGGCAGTAAGGCGCTGCTGCCGCATCCTCAGGCATGAGGCCGGCTTATCTCCTCTGTGGCTCTGAGCTCCATTATGAGTTCCCTTCTCTCTGGAGCCTGGTGTTGCAAGGGAAAATGGTGCCTGCCACTTCTCGCCACGGCTCCGGCTGCAGCACTGCGGTCTGGTTTCTGGTGTCTCGTTTTTCCAGCCCTCTTTTTCTCTGTCCCTTGAAATTACATTTTTTGTTTCTCTGCTGATGGTGTTTTCTGGCTATGAAAGGCACTGATTTTGTGGTAATAGAGATTGGTTGTTAGCGGGGCTTGTAAGCCCCGCTTTTCTCCGTCGCCATCTTCCCAGAAGTGTTCCTAATCTGTATTTATTGATTAGTCATTTTATGCCAAGTACTATGTTAGCTGCTGTCACATCATTGATACTTTCCAACAACCTGAGACTTAGCATGGTTTTGTCCATTAGCCAGAATTCAGGAAAGTATACTTTTAATCATTAGAATGTTGGTATAATAATGGATCAGATTGCTGGAGTTTGAATCCCAGTCCCCTCCCTTATCAGTCAAGTGGCTGTAGTCATTAACATCAGTAATCTTCAGTTTTATTGCCTAAAAAATCAAGGCAGTACAGAAAGTAGCTGCATTGTGAGGACAAATTAAAATAATTTGGTAAAATATCATGCCACACATGCATGCTGTAGGTCCTCAACATATTCTAGATTATTCTCATTACTTTCTGTTACCTTTTTGGAGACCAGTTTACTCACTTGTAGCTTTCATTTGAGGAAAACAAACTGTTCTGCATTTTTTTTAATTTGAGGAGAGTATTAGGTGAATTATTCCCCTGAACAAGAACAGTTATCACCTTTCATGTGAACCATATTTTAAAATAAGCTACAAACAAACATAAACCCTTAAGAGAGTTCAGGTAGTCTACCTCTCTGCTTTCTGGAAATGAAAAGCCAAAGTGACCATATATTTAGTCACTGGCCTAAATTTCATACACTGGCATAGACTATTAGACTTGGATTGCCAGGCGTGGTGGTGCATGCTTGTAATCCCCGCGCTTGGGAGGCAGAGACAGGAGGATCGCGCAGGTTTGAAGCCAGCTGTCATGGCTTAAGAGACCCTGTTTCCAAAAATAAAAAAAAATTGGTCTGGGAGTGTAGCCCAGAGGTAGAAGGGCTTCCAGGAACCCCAGTTACCCCCCCCCCAAAAAAAAAAAAACAAGACTTGGATTATTGGTAATCCCACCCCAGCCACTTCAAGGCAAGCAAGCGGAGGCAAAGAGAGTAGAAGTGATTTGACCCAGGTCAAACAGTGAACCAAACCAGTAGAATTCAGTTCTCCTGATTCTTTATCAGTGTTTATTCTTCAGTTCCTCTGTGGTCTTTCAAGGGAGTGAAAACAAGCCTCAAAGTGTGCTTTTTGTAAGATCTTGAATTGTTTTCAATTTCAGAGACCGGTGCAAATTTGATTGATTCAAAAGCCACTAAGCTTTGTTCTGGTTCAAATCAGTTCACTGGTTTTTATTACACTCAAATTCTTAACATTTCTATTTTGTTGTGGATTTAGCAAATTAGTGTTGTCTTTCCCTGTTTGGGTTCACAGTTTGGTTCCAGTTCTCGGTTCTTTGAAATCTTCCACTGGGATTTTTATTTTTGACAAACTACTCAGAATCCAAGGTGGCTAATGACAGGAATTCATTTGAAAAGTTCAGTCAGGCTTGGTGACAGTTGTTGAAGAGGAGCTTGCGTCGGTTAGGAAACCATCAGTGCTTACATTCTGGAGTTTGAAATGAGAATAATTAAAACATTGCAAGGGTATTTGGTGAATATGTGTGTATGTTTTTATCATAGTGCTCTGATGCCTTCCTAGATGTTCTTGCTAATCTGGGTTGAAGCTGCTACGCTCCATCTCAGTGCCTTTTGGGACACTGTCAGTCATTTTTTAAATATGAGCCTTACATTTTAAATGTGGGGGAAAAAAAAAAAACAAAAAATAATGGTTTTCCCTGTCCTTTTCCGTTTACTTTGAGCATCCCTCCTGAGGAATTTGAGGACTATGAATTTCCAGCTTAAATTTGTGGAGGAGTTAGTTGCAATGCAGCCTTTGTTTCTTTCTTACCAATGCAAAAGGCATGGGCACAACTGCTTTGCAGACCCTGAAATTGAGCGGCCACCTTCCTCATTGGCCAATCATTCCCTAGGTGAGGCTTTAATTGAATGCTTCAATGAAGAGGTCTCTGGAGAACTATCTTACCTGCTTGGCTTTCTGTAGGCCAGGGGACAGCAATTTCTGGTGCTAGAACTATCAGTAACTTTTCAAGTTCCTGTCTGTTTACCTGAGCAGATAGAAGACTAGAATTGCCACTTCAGTGGTAAATAAGCCATTCCCAGTATCCCAAAAGGCAAACACTTGCTAGGAGGAGGTGAGGTTTGGGATAATTCCAGCAACTATGTTTCTTTCTTTTCTCTTTTCTTTTCTTTCCTTTCCTTTCCTTTCCTTTGTTTTTTTTTTTTTTTTTTTTTGTTTGCCAGACTGGGGATGGAACCCAGGGGCAATCGACCTCTGAGCTACAGCCCCTGCTCTATTTTTTATTCTTTATTTTCAAACCGGGTCTCTCTTAGCTGCAGAGGGCCTCACTAAGTAGCTGAGGCTGTCAGTGTTCTGGTCTCAGCCTCCCAAATGCTGGGATTACAAGCCAGCAACTATGTTTCTAAATAGGAAGAAAGCTCTCACTTTAGCTTTATCCCTTCTCTCCCTCTCCTCTCCTTTCTTCACCTCACTTCACCTTTTGTCTGTTCACCTCTTCTCTTCTCCCCCTCAAGCCCCTTCTTCTCTTCCCCTTTTTAGTACCTTTTAGTCACCTAACCCTTTGTAATATACATTACTAAGTTTCCCCATTGATTTAACATAGATTTCAGATATTCATTGTACTAGCATTTTCAGTAGTGGCAGTGATATTTGAAGGGACAAAACAAGTTTTATTTCTTGTCAAAAGAATTGGACTAGGCACTTGTTTGAGAACATAGATGGGACTGAAGGAGATCAAGAGGAATGGACATCTGATATTTATGCTGTAGCTCTCACCTTTATTTTGGCTGCTTCAGATTTGGCCCAGGTGGATAGACACACACTTGGGTAACTACTATACAGATGGAAATCAGGACATGTGGGATTTGGCTGAACCAAAGGTCTCCAGACATTGTCTGGATCATTTAGTGCCCCAGGTGTGGCCACCCCAGGACTTCATATGCTAAAATTGTGTCCCAGTTTAAGCCAGCTGGTCACCATATATATAGTATCAAGGCAACTCAAAGCCTCATAAAACATGACTTTGGAGTTTTACCTTGTGGAATTAGATTTAGCTATGCAACTGAAATCCTTCCCCACACACTGGGCAGAGGATAGACCAGATAAATTGAAGGATTTAACAAAAGGAGATGTTCATTTTCCAATACCTTGCATTGTATATGGCATGTAATACCAGAAAATACGGAGTAAAATAGACCAACTTTCCAGAAATGGTAAAGGGCCCTAGTCTGTTTAATAAGCTTCTGATGTATTATGAGTCACATGTTCAATTTTTGTAAAAAAAAAATCCCCCTCTGTGGAATTTTAAAAAACAGTGGTTTCTTTTAATTTTGCCTTGTGTGAGAGCAGTACCTCACTTCAGTCACTTGTTTCAGGGTATAGAAAAAATAATTCCATATGATTATATATCCCTTTACAGTTTACAAAGTGTCGTCATATCAGTTACACCATTACCTTTTGCAACAATCCTGTGAAACAGTCAGGATAAGCCCTAGTATCTCCAATTTATAAATAAATGTGCTTAGGCTCAGAGAAGTTAAGTGACTCATCCAGGGTCACACAGCTAGAAAGGTATAGAAATAGAATCCAGGCCAGGTTTTCCAATAACCACCTGTGATGATCCTTCAGCTGTATCATGTTCCCTCCTAAAGATACTATCTCCTTGTTGTTCCTACTTTTGATTAAATTTGAAATTGGTGTAAAAATGGGCTTCAGCTTAGAAGATGAGTAAAACCGAGGCATTTACTGGTAAAGTGACTTCTTAACATCACCCATCAATTGAGTTCTGCACATTGCTCTTGCCTTTTCACCTGGACTTTAACTGAACTATTTCTAGGTAGCCATAGGTTCTTTTCAGTGTTAAATATATACACAAAAGTTGTGTGATCCACCAACACAACTCCAACTGGGGAATTGGACTAGGGATGAAAAGTTGTTTTTAAAACAATTATCATCTTTCCTTTGGTTAAGAGATGTCACGTTCAATCGACTTTAATTTCTTTAACATTTTTGCTTCTAGCCTTTTAAGTACATTTTTTAGGGGAAATTAGCAAATATTCATTTTGAATGTTGACTTCTCGGAAGCAAGAATAGGTGAAGGAAAGAGAAAGTGAAGGAGTAACTTTCTCTGCCCTGTAAGAGTGGACAAGCTTTATTTTGTTAGAAGCTGCAAGCTAAGAATTCTTCTAAGGCATGCAAATCGTGAAGTTCCGATTTGTCAACTGCATGCTGTTTCTTTAGGCACTGATGTATGAAATCCTGAACGAATTCTCCAATGAGCATACTGCTAATTGCTCTCCACCTGCTCTCCAACCTCCTCTCCCCCACCCCCTCCACTCCCAATTCAGCCTATTAAGTGTCCGTCATTGGAGATGGATGGTGACACATGCAGTGATAGCAATTCATAAAAGCCAGTTCCAGCCCTTGTCTTCAAGGCTCCTGGATTTTCCACTGCCTGCTTTTGTGTAAGTGAAGTGGATGGAAGTGCTACTGGCATCAGAATCTACCTCCCTGTGCTCCGTAACTAGAGCTCAGTTGCACAGTCGGAATTAAGCTAAATAGAAGCATCAGATCTGAGCTGAATTATAGCTTCTTTTTCCTTAATGGGAGGGCAGGGTAGGGATAGTGTGTAATAGGAGACTGGGGTGCTTTGGCTTTTCTTTTTGCAGAATAGAGTAAGGAGAGAGTAATAGTAGGATACAACGTGAAACAGTTCCCTGAAGAGTCACAATGTTCCTGGTACAATATACAGGTATAGTATGTTTTCTTTTATCTGAAATTTCCCTTTTGGTTTAAAGTACATTTCTCTTATTTTGCCTCCAGTTCAACTGCACTGAAGGACAAATAGAATTCTAATGAGCTAAAAAATAGCGGCATATAATATGCCTGCCCCTAGTTATAATGCTTGTAGCAGATTACTAGGAAAAAACTGGGTTTTCTGTTAAATTGGCAGTCCTGGTTAAGTAGGCAGTCCGGGTCTCTTAATTGTGCATGCATTCTGTATTCTTGTATTGAATTTCTAAAGTCTTATGCCTGCAACTGGTTGTGTGTGATACAGCCTTGAGTGTTTGCACAGAAAACACAGTGCTTTGAAGGAAAAAGCAAATTTTAAACAGTATGTTGTGTTTCTCTTGAGTTTTTTTTAACTCATGCATTTGTTGTCTGTATAGATTTGGCATATAGTTAAGAGTGAGAAAACGTCAAATAGGAATCATTTCAGAGCACATCTTTTTGATAAATTTATTTTCATTTTATTATTGAACTCAGGTTTATAAACATTATATTAATTGTTTGTTTAGTCTTCTGGAACAAAAAAAGCATTCAAAATATCAAGGCTTAAATAATGCCAGCCACAAAACCATCTTTATTGTAAAATATCACAGGATCAAAAGTGTTCCTTAAGTATTCTCTTAAGCTTTCAGAAAAATGCTAGTCCATAATAATGAAAAAGCTTAATGATTCTGACCAGATATTTATTCATGTCGTTTGAAAGCTCCTTATACAACAGTTAGCCAGTTGTGGATAAAGAAGCCTGAGAAAGTTTCACTTTTTTGCAAAACAGAAAAGTAGCTTAGTTATTCCAACCACATTTTGATAAGTTTGAATGTCATTTATTGTCAAGGACTGTCATCTATATGCTTGTTCAGTTATCATTAAAATATTATGCTCTTGTGCTTACAAGCTAAAGATCATATTCTGTTTTGATGGGTGATTTGACAGTTGATTTACCTCCTCATTAATGGGACAGCATGCAGATGATGTAGAGAAGTGAATGAGTGACAATATTTCAAGGTTATAAGGTTAAAGAACATACAGTCAGTCTTAGTGCTTGGAATACCGCTGCTGAATTGAATTGTCTGCAATTAAAGCAACAGCAGGTTTGTGTAGTCTCCCTGTAGCCCATTTATTTGAATTTATAGCTTTGGTTTCTTCTTTGGGCGTCTGTGTGTTGGTTTAGCTAAGTGTTGGAAAGTTGTGCTTGGTGGATCTTTTCTCCATGCTTCAGTGCATACTTGACTTTATTTTTATTTTTAGTTTTTGGTGGTACTGGGCTTTCTGGAAGCCCTCCTACCTCCGGGCTACACTCCCAGACCTATTTTATACTTTTTCATATTTGGAAACAGGGTCTCTTAAGCCAGCATGGCTGACTTCGAACCTGCCCGAACCTCCTGTCTCTGCCTCCCAAGCGTGGGGATTACAAGGGTGCACCACCACGCCTGGCTCATACTTGACTTTAGAAGAGCCATCTCTGTATACTTTAATATGAGAAATTGTTAAGTTTTTTTTTTTAAATCTGGCTGAAACCAGATTCTGTCTTGTTTTCTTTACTAAAGAATTAATAGATATATTCTTATGGAAATATTGCTTTTTTCAATAAATAGAGGTTTCTTGTGGACCAGTGTTACTGGTTTATGTTTCTGGCAGTTAAAAATGCTGGACTTTGTTATTCTACTAAAATTACTGTATCTAGGAGGAACTTCTCTTGGCTAATAAAAATGTTTATGTTAAATGGTAACATTATCTTCTTGCCATCTCTTATTTCCAAGGTGACCTAATGAATTATATCAAAACCAACTAGGTAGCTTTTGTGCCTGTACTTTATTTGTATACTAATAGTGAATAAATGTTTAATTTCTAAATGGTTTTACTCTATTAACAATTATATTTGCAATGTAGTTGTTGCTTATTGAATCATAATAGGTATTATATAAAACATTTTGTATTTTGTATAAAATTTAGCATATGATTTAGCATATACTTTCTTAGTTTGTCCTCATAATAGCCCTGGTTTACAACAGTGGTGATGTGCTCTCTGTTTTATAAATACCAAAACTAAGATGTAGAGGATAAGTAATTAGCCTGATATCTCACATCTAATAAGTGACAAAGACTGGATTCATAGGTTATATCATCTATTTAAAAAATCTGTGGTTTTTCCTTTCTTATACCAGACTGCATCTCAATTGATAACTCCAGGTTAAATTTGATTTATGTTACTAATCAAGGAATCTAAATTCAGTCATCTACTAACAAAATGTATTCTTCAATAGAACTTTAGTAATTATTTTCAAAAACATTTTAAATCCAGCATTTGTTTTAGTATGTGTTTTTCAGATTTTACAGATATATAAGAAACATCAGTGTGTTGATTAACCTATATTTCAATATAATCGAAAATAGAAATTTGGGAGAAACAAAATGTTGTCTAATACAGAAGGTTAATGTGGAATGTATCTCTTCTAAAAGAACCAGTTACTTTTAACATTCCATTTAATTATAAGACTGTTTTCATAAATGTATGTGTATTTTTAAATATTCTGGCTATGTATGTGAAATACTATATGTTTTTAAAATTAGACCGTTTTGTCAGATTAAAAGAAAAAATATATAGCTAGCTAAGTTTTATATCTTCCTTGCTTTTTCCTCTGTCTCTTTCTCTCTCCCTCTTTCTCTCCCTCTCCCTCTCCCTCTCCCTTTCCCTCTCCCTTTCCCTCTCCCTCACCTTCTCCCTCTCCTTCTCCCTTTCTCAGATCAATCTTCCAATCCCAAATGGTTTCTCAATTTTAAATTAATTACTTTTAAGGAAAAATCATACTTTCTATCCCATTGAAGGAGAGAATACTATTGAAGCTGCACCATCAATTCAACAAATGAACTCAGATACTAAAGGAGTTTCTAATACCTCTCGGGTAAAACTTTCCATAAAACTAAATTTATATCTTTCTTAAACTTTCTTTAGATCTAAATTTATCAAAGACTATCCTACATACTGGGGAAATGACTGGATGCCTATTCTGTAGACAATTCTTTGTGAGCATTTGACAATATTTGAAAACCAGTATCAAAAAAATAAGCCAGAGTTATGGCAAGTATTATTATATCGTGTTCATGAGACTTTTAGGAAAATGGTAATGGATAAATTGCCTCATATAACATATAATTAGAATTTATCTTTATCTAAAATGGTATTGTTATACTGTAATGCATCTTAAACCAAAACTATCCTTATATTATTTTCTTCTGGTAGAAGGAAAGGAAAATGACATAAAGCCTTTTTGTCATTCTTTAAACTTAATGGAATTTGACACTTAAAAATACAGAAGGGAATTTGGGGGAATGGGTCAGAATGAGAGAAAGGGAAACTGGGAGGACTAGGCATGTGATTGGAAGCCCCATGGTAAATTTGGTTTCAGATGGGAAATTTCCTGTGCAATTGAAAACTCTACCTAATACCCCACACTGCATTGTGCCCCCTCAACAAACATTCTGAATTTAAGTGAAAAAGAGCTTAGTGGAGCTTTTAAAGACATTGATATTTTCTTACTGGTGAACGAAAAACCCTTTTATCTACAAAATAATCACTTTTCCCCTGAACTATTTGAGGCTGAAAAAAATGACAGTCGTAGAGTTTTCTGTTCTGATTATTTGGGGAAAATGAAATTGAGTTTTCTGATGGATTTTACCCTTTAGTACACCTGTGAGTTTTTTATTTTTAATTTTTGCTTTTGTTTTTGGTACCATTCTATCTCTGAGCTACACCCCAGTCTTATTTTATTTTTTATTTTTGAAACAGGGTCTCACTAAGTTGCTGAGACTTGAACCTGCGGTCCTCCTGTCTCTGCCTTGCAAGAACTGGGGTTACAGGAGTACACCACTGTGAATGTGTTTTAGAGTGAAGAGCAGGTCTTATGGGTTGAAATAGAAGAGTTAGTATACCCTAGCCAGCAGTGTGCTAGAGTCTGCTTGTATTAGTGTACTTAAGGGGATCACTAAGAATGTTTATGGATTTAAATACTTCATGTCTTTTCCAAAAAGGACTTAATATACACATTATTAATATTAATCAAGCCATGATGTATACTGAAGATGCCTCTTGGGCTGCTAAACTATACTGACTGACATCCCATAAATATATCACTGATGCCTTCAAGGGTTATTAAACATAGCACAGTTAATGTGTACCCCCCACCCATGCATATACACAATGATAAGAATAGCTAACTTTTATTGAATGCTTCCTCTGTGCTGGGCCATGTTAGAAATCCCTTTTTTATATGAATGCATCAACCTTCACAGCACTCCCATGAGGTAGGTAGAATTATTTCTATTTAAAGGTTAGAAAAACTGAGACTCAGGCTTTAAATAACATGCCAGCCAGGACACACAATTGCTAGGTAAGAGAATAAAGATTTGATTATAGGAAGTTTGTCCCCAGAGCCCATGTTCTTCATCACTATGTAATATATGATGTGTCTTTAAGGGTACTTCCTTGAAGAAGCTACATGTTCACTAGTGTGCCATCCAGAGGAGATATACCATTGTTATTGACTTCAGAAGACCTGCACAGCATTGTGTTGTCTACTCACCAGACTATTCAATATTTTCACATTTTTCCTGACCTCCATCATGAGTGTTCTCTATCGACAGAGTCATGGAGAATCATTGTATCCCCAGAAGTTTCTAAAACATCGCCACTATTCATGTTATTTCTTCATATTTTTAGCTTTGTTTTAATTTTTTCATATTGTTTTCTCTTGACTCTCAGCTTTTTGCAACAAAGTGGCCTTACTAATCATGATATTGAAGGGAAATCAAACACAAATGTTGTTTCCTTTGACATAGAGGGAATTGCATTTTTTAATGGATAGTTTAAATTTTAAACATGGCCTGAAGTGAGTTATTCTCAGAAGTAATTTAACAAATTATTATCTCAATTAAATTTAAATGAGATCCACACTCTGCATTACTCAGTAATACTATTTTCTCATAATATTGGCTTGCTATTAAGAGCTAGCTGTTAAGCCTTGATTTCTAAGTTAGAGGTAAGAATGTTGAATTAATCAGATGAAAGTACTCCTACCTCATAGACACTTTCATTCATTTTTAGCTCTTGTGGATCCTTTCACTATGTTTTTGGTTTGTTAAGCTTTTTAGCCCCTCATGAGTCACTAATTTTCAATTTCCAATTTTACCTCTAAAATTCTTTGAGTCAGTAGATATTCTTTAATGCTATTATTTAAAATAACATTAAAACTTAGGAAGAATTTGTATCAGAAATATCCTATAGTCTACATAAAGAGACATCGGTCTAACCCTCTTTTTTATTACTACGTGCAGTTTGTCCTCATGACTTTAAAAAAGAACCTAGATCAATCTGTAGTCATGGAAAACACATGAGTACAGCAATGTACTTGAGTATTGCAATCTATGGAAACTATATGGTAAATGATTATGCCTGTGGTACCAGTTCTTTGTATTCTTTACAGTTGCTACAATTTTTAGCACATCCTGAAATTCTCTTATCTCCCTTTTCAGTCTTGACTTTTTTGCTCTACTTTCTCTTTTCAATGGACATCATACCCCTTCCCTTTGTACTATTCAAACTAGCTCCCAGAATCCACTGTATCTAGCCTTACTAAATTGCCTAGAAGAGTTCAGAATGGATGTTTCAAAGTACCACTGAGAGCCACCCTGTGGCACTGTACAAATAGTTTCTTTTGTTTTGAGGATCAAAGAGATAGTACCTCAGCTACAGTTTTAAGAACTATATAAGACAAACCTATATGAATCTGAAGGAATTTTTAACCCCTTTCTCTCCCTTTCTCCAAACGATATCTATATTTTTCAGGATCATTTTTACTTCATTTTGGAATCCAGACATTTCTACTTTCAACAAAAATGGTCACTCTAATAAGGACCCTTCATCATTTAACCAGAATGGGTTTTAAAGGTATACTGTAAGGATATATAGGATGATGCTCAGATATTTATATAAATGATGTCATTTAATCCTCAAGTGGCATCCTCAACAAATGTTAGTTGTCTGTATTATCCAAGGTTGTTAATGCCACTAATTGACTTACAGCTCTATCTTGAAACTCCAGAGCCTATATTCCTTCTCTTTTTTTTTACCTACATGTATAGTTGTGGATGGTTGTCTCTCTCCATACCTATAGTATGTCTATGCATGTGAGTGTGTGTATGAGACACACACACACACACACACACACACACATGAAAAACAAGGAGGAAGGGGAAAAGAAGAGAGGTTATCAGTACTAGGGTGTTCCCTCAAAAAGCCCAGATCAGTGAAAATGGGAAAATGTAAAGAAAACACTGTGTGTTAACTGTCTATGGAATAGGAATTGGGATGTGTTCAGTTAGAACTTCTAAGAGATTGTAAAAAAAAACAAAACTGCCTTCTTTAGAATCTTTATACACTATACTCATTGCTACTCCAATTCTCTGCCCCAGACTGCTGACCCTTGCTGTCAAACATAGTTGGCCTTTTTCCAAACACTGTCTTCAGGTTTGGAGGTAGGACAGGAACTGCAAAGAACCATAGTACTTATTCTGCTGAGTCATAGAAGTTGCCCTTATTCAGTAGAAGTTTTACAGTCTGAATTTATCCTAACTTGTGATAAAAAAGGTGAAGAACCTAAAATAATTGTGACAGTTTATATGTATTAAAAATAATAATCTTGATGGGTGTGGCGGTGCATGCTTGTAATCCCCACACTTGGGAGGCTGAGACAGGAGGATCGCACAGGTTCGAAACCAGAGTCATCATCTACTTAATGAGGCTTTCAGCAACTTGGTGAGACCCTATTTAAAAAAAAAAAAAAAAAATATATATATATATATATATATATATATATATATATATAATTAGGTCTGGGAGTATAGCTTGGAGGTAGAAAGCCTCTGGGTTTCACCCCCAGTACTACCAAAAAATTAATAATAATCTTCAAATAAGTCAGTCTATTCTGGAAAAGTTTTTTGGGTGTCATATTTTATCTTGGTTACAAATATCAAACTAATATATATCATACAAATTGGTCATCAAAAGTAATTTTGATTCATGCTTTTATAAATTTACAGGTGACAGAGATTAAATTTCATTAAGAATGTACAGTATGATCTGGCATTTTAAAAGACAATATGGTTTTGAGTAACTGACAGGGATATGGGCAAATAACTTCTTCGAACAAAGTAGTAAGGATCTCTTTGTAATTGGTAATAAGACCATCCTCAAATTTCCATTCTTTCAAACTGAAATGTTTGAAATGGAAAAGAGCAATTGAAATGCTTAAGGGATCTGGAGAGAGTGGTTTATGAGGTGGGACACAAAGAAAATACAATAAAGACAGCTTGAGTAGTTTGTGAATATTGGTGCTCAGGGCTATTTTGAGTGGTATGAGCAATATAGGGCACAATCTGGCAAAAAATAAAAGGATAAACACAGGCAAAAATTTGACCATTTGAGAAACAAGCCTGAGATTCCAGTAGTATCTCTCTCCCTTTCAAATAGTATTTCCTGAGTTCTCTACCCTCATGGTTCTTGTGAAACTTTTAACAAGGAGGGAATAAATGGTCTGAAGAAATTAAAGTGAGAAAGATAAAACTGTTTTGACAAATATTTACATTTAGGGGCTGGGACTGTAGCTCAGTAGTAGAGAACTTGTTTGGCATGTGTGAGGCCCTGAGTTCAGTTCTAGCCCTACAAAATAAAATAAAGACAAACTCAGAAATTACTAAAGATACAAGAATATATTCATAAACAGAGCATGTTTTGTTGCACAGAATGTGGACTACAGAAAATAATTATGCAGTGTACATTTCAAAAAACTAGAAGAAAGCAGTTTGAAAGTTTTTACCACAAGAAGTGAGAAACATTTGTGGAGATGAATATATTTGAACAGATTTGAATATTTCACAGTATATATGTATATCATATGGTACCCCATTTATATGTTCAACTTTTATGTTTGTGTGTACCAGTTAAATAAAAAGTACAGCTATTTCATCTAGAAGAACCCAGACCTAATAGCAGATTATCCAGAATATTATTTTGCCTGGCCTCACATCAAGGCCAGATGAAGTATAAGCCATAGAGAAGAATAACATTCTAACAGGGAATATGTTCCAAGGCAATGCCTTTCTTGGACCTTCTCCAAAGGGATTTATTATTGGAAGTAACAGAAAGGTAACAGAAAGTAACATTTAGAACATAAACATACAACTCCAAGTCTTGAAGCCTGAGGTTGGGATTTATAGTAAGGCTCTAGTATCCTAGCTGGACAATGAGTACAAGTTCACTACAGATATTTTCAATTTGCCATTTTCCATTAAGGGCTTTTGTGTATATCTAAGATGTCAGTTAGCCAGAAGGAGTCAGTTAGCACTACTTCCCTAGCATCTACTAAATATGTTGCCTGTACAGCACCGGTCCAGTCAGGGAAGTTACTTGATGCCAGTTAGCCATTTGGGATCCCCAGGGCACTACTGGCAAGCTGCCCCTCCCAAAATATTAAGCATCTCCTTGATATTGTGAAACAGATTATAGATAAGCAGCCTTTCTTGTAGTATCTGAACTTCTTTCATTTCAGTACAGAATAACCCCCAGTATTTATTTATTTATTTATTTATTTATTTATTTATTTATTTATTGTGGTACTGGGGTTCCTGGAAACCCTTCTACCTCCAGGCCACACTCCCAGACCTATTTTATATTTTTATTTGGAAACAGGGTCTCTTAAGAAAGTGAGGCTTGCTTCGAACCTGTGTGATCCTCCTATCTCCGCCTCCCAAGCGCGGGGATTACAAGCGTGCACCACCATGCCCGGGCCCCCCATGAGGTTTTAAATCTAGATCATATTGGACCAACTGCCAACTGATTTTCCCTTTATGATTCAAAGTTAAAGTTATTGACAGAGGGAAAAGCCTTGCAGAATGCAGTGCCAGCTTCTTATGGCATTTGTGGACTTAGGCCAAAATATTTGAATCCTCCTGCCAAATGGTTCATTCTGGAGCTTTGGGAGCAACTTGTAAAAATCAATAGCCTGCATATTTTATATCTGGTGAAAGGACAGAGGAGGGTGGAAAGAAAGAAAAAGACAAAATTCAGAATGATTCATATTAACTGACTTAACCTGTATCAGTAATAAGTATAATGTACTTATTAACATTTATGAAGTGCTATTCTTAAAACTACAGACTAAATAACTAATCCAGTAGATGGGCCCAGTGCTAAATGACTGAGCCAGTGACAGCACATAAGTGTGAGAAATGGCCTAAACCATAGCATCAAGTTTTATTATTTTATAAGAAATACAATTGGGTCTTATGTCTCTAGTGGGAATATACAAGTACTCACTTATTCTTGGGTAATGGAAAATTGTTACAAAGAATAAGAAAACAATAGGTGAATGTTCAGAAAAATTTTTTAATATATGCCTTTTAATAAAATTAGGGTTATTAGAAACCTTCAAAGTTATCAAGTCAGTGTTCCCCTCCATCATGTATATCCATAATCTGTCACATGAAGCTGTCTACTCTACCCTCAAGTGATCAGTTTATACCTAGATACTTCTAATAAATTGGCACTCTCACTGTAGGGTAGAACATTTGATTTTTTAATAGCTCCAATTACTGAATTTTTGCATAAGTGAGTAAAAATCTGTCCCTTTTAAGCCTATACCTATTTCTCTTACTGTTTGGAATAGTACCATCAATACACACTACAACATGACTTGGGCCCTCTAAGAGTTGTGGAGAACGGTGGCCCTGATTCTGCTTACCCCTTGGGGGCTATGCCAGGCAACTCTGTTTCCATGTAATAGCTCCTCAAATGTTGGAAAATCATCATCATGTGCTCCCTGAGTAATAATTTCTTTGTTAAACTCTTTATTGATGTATTATTTACATACTATACAATTTGCCCATATTAAGGATGTAAGTCAGTGACTTAGAATATACACAGATTTGCATGTAGGAATTAATTGCTGTGAACTTTCCTCTGAGTACTGTTTTTGCTGTATCTTATAGGTTTTGGTATGTTGTGTGTTCAGTTTCATTTGTTTTAAGAAGTTTTAAAATTTTCTTTTTGATTTTTCTTTTTGATACAATTGTTGTTCAAAAGTGAGTTGCTTTATTTTCATGTATTTGTATAGTTCCCAGAGATTTTACTGTTACTGATTTTTAGCTTTATTGAATTATAGTCAGAAAACATATTCAAAGTGATTTCAATTTTTCAAAAATTTTCTGAGGTTTTTTGTTTTATTGCCTATTGAATGGTCTATCTTATAGAATGTTCCTTGTGCTGAAGTGTATTTGACAGCTGTTGGATTGACTGTTCTTTAGGTTTTTATTAGGTCCATTTGTTTCAGGGCATAATTTAACTCTGATGTTTCCCTTTTGATTTTCTGTCTAGATTATCTGCCCATTGCTGAAAGCAAGGTGTCAAAGTATGCAAGTATTATTACATTGGAATCTATCTTTCCCTTTAGGACTGTTAATACTTGCTTTATATATTTAGGTGCTCTGATATTGGATACATATATATTTAGAATTATTTTCTCTTGTTTAATTGACTCCTTTAACATTATATAATGTCTTTCTTTTTATTGCTTTTAAATACTTTTAAAATTTGGAAAACAGTATGGAGAATCCTCAGAAGAATGGAAACAAATCTACCATTTGATCCAGCAATACCTCTTCTGGGTATCTACCCAAAAGAAAGGAAACCAAACTACCAAACTAATGCATGTGTATCTATGTTCATAGCTGCACAATTCACCATAGCCAAACTGTGGAACCAGCCAAGATGACCATCAACAAATGAATGGATTACAAAACTGTGGGATATGTACACCATGGAATTTTACTCAGTCATAAAAATATAATTGTGGTATTTTCAGGGAAATGGATGGAACTGGAGGACATTATGCTAAGCAAGATTAGTCAGTCACAAAAAAAAATAAGAAATCGGATCCTTTCCCTAATATTTGAAAGCTAAGGAGAAATGGGTCATAGGAGGAACTCTAGATGAAAAAGGAAATCATATAGAGGAACAAATAAGACAACCTAACTGGGGGGATGGGAGAGGGAAGAAGGAAACTCTCTAAAGCACATGATATACTTAAACATATCGAAGTAAACCACTAAGCCAAGCATGGGAAGGAGGGAATGGGGTGGGGATTGGGTAGGAGCTAACTGGGTGATGTGTGCATGTATGTCCACACAAGTTTTTTTACCCCATTATGATATATGAATACAATGCACCAATAAAATAATATAAAATATCTATCTAATATTAGTATGGCTTCTGCTTTCTTTTGTCTACCATCATCATGGAATAGCTTGCTCCATCCCTTCATTTTCAGTTTTGATGTGAAACCTTAGAAGTAAAATGAGTTTTGTGTAAGCAACATATAGTTGGATTTTTAAAAAAATTCCATTCAGCTATTCCATGTCTCTTAATTGTAGAATTGAATCAATTTACATTCAAGAAAATTAATAGGTGAGGGCTTACTACAGCCCTTTCTTTCTTTCTTTCTTTCTTTCTTTCTTTCTTTCTTTCTTTCTTTCTTTCCCCTTTCTTATAGTCATCCTTAGTAGTTAAGTGAATTATTCTAGTAATATGTTTTTATTACTTGATTGTTCTTTTTGGTTTGTCTATTATAAATTTTTGCTTTGAGGTTATCATGAGGCTTAAAAGTATCTCTTTTCTATAGCAAACTATTTTGGAATGATAGCAACTTAACATAATCATAAGGATAAGAACAGAAACAAAGGAATAAGAAAAATATACTATAAGGAAACTCTACAGTTGTATTCCATATATTTTTATTTTTGAAAACTTTCTTGGTGGTACTGGGGTTCCTGGAAACCCTTCTATCTCCGGGCTACACTACCAGACCCATTTTATATTATTTTTATTTGGAAACAGGGTCTCTTAAGCCAGCAAGGCTGACTTCAAACCTGCGCGATCCTGTCTTCGTCTCCCAAGCGCAGGGATTACAAGTGTGCGCCACCATGCCCGGCTACTTTTGAATTTTTGCTACCCCATTTTACATCTTTCTGTATTGCCAATTGCTTAACATACTAATGTAGTTACTATCACTTCTTTGTGTTTTAGTCTTCATACTAAAGATATGAATGGTTTATGTATCATATTTAAATGTAGAAATATTCTCAATTTTCACTTTGCATGAAACACCATTAAACTCTACATCTTCCAATGTTTTCTGCTTACTTATTGATATCACTTTCAGTTTGAAGAACCTCCTTTAGCCTTTCCTGGAGAATAGGTCTGCTTGAGTTGTATTTTCTCATCTTTCGTTTGCATAGGAAAGTCTTAATCTGTCCTTCATTTCTAAAGGATAGATTTACTGGTTACAGCATTCTTGGTTGACATTTTTCTCTTAGTATTATGAAAACCTCATGCCACTTTCTCCTGGACTGTAAGATTTCTTCTGAGATGTCAGGTGGTTTGGGACACCTCTATGTGTTGTTCCTTTTCTCTTTCAGTCTCAAAAATATATATCTTTAACTGGTAAGGCCTTGATTATAAGATGTTTTAGGGCAGACTTCGTTAAGTTAAATTTAACTGGTAACCTTTGACATTCCTCTACCCATATATTTATAACTTTCTCTAGGTTTGTGAGGTTTTCTATTATTTTTTTGTTTGAAATTTTTTTTTGTTATTTCTTCTTTTTATACCAATGGCATTCTTAAGTCCAGAATCTCAGTTTACAGGTTAGGGGTCATTGGGCTGGCAGTAAGGATCATGGTGCACTGCCCAACACTGTGTTTCACTGTGGCAGGGCTTGGTCCTGTTTAAATTCTAAAGTCTGTTCTTAATTCTCTCTTTCTCCTCAAGTATAAGCTCGCTCTCTCTCTCTCTCTCTCTCTCTCTCTCTTCCTCCTCCTCCTCCTCCTCCTTCTCCTCCTCTTCTTCTTTCAGTCCCTCCCGCCCTCCTGGGCTACTTGGAGTTGGGAAAGGCATGACATGGGCAACTTTTTCCTTCCTGCTTTCCTTCATGCATCTTTTCCTTTTGTTATACTAAAAGCAGGCTCTATGGCCTCTCACCTTATTTCCTTACCTCTTGTGCTAGTAGTTTTGTGTATAATGTTTGAATTAGTGTTTCTGTGGGGAATGATCACTGGAGGATTTTTTCAGCCATCATCTTGCTTAAATTTCACTAAAGTTTTATATATAATACACATATATTTTCCACTGATTTGTTTGCTTACTCTTAAGCCACTACCACATGGTCTTACTATTGAACTTTATGGTAATTTTAAAAATAAGGAGTGAAAATCCTTCAACCTTTTTGTCAGGATCATTTTGGCTATTCTGGGTCATTTGTATATGAATTTTAGAATGAATCTGTTGATTTCTGCAAAATGTCAGCTTGTATTATGAAAAGGATTCCAGAGAATCTATGTGGAGTGACTAATTTATAAAAGGTGCACACCTCGCTTAGGATAGGATTTTATAAAAGGTAACTTTGCAATTTCACCAGTAATACAACTTCAGGACTAAAGCCTTTTGCATCTACCTTTTTGTTTTCTAAGTAGCTCAGATCTTCATGGAGTAAATATATATTACAAGTCAAACAAAATAAAGTGGTCTTTTTAGTGACACACACTTGTTGTATTTGTTTGGGATTATTTATGAATGAAGAGGTCAAGAAAAACAAAATTGAAGGATCAAATTGGTCAAATCAGAGAGATGGTTTCCTTTCATCTTAGTCCCATCTTGGAATAAGCATGCATGCATGTGTACGTGTGCATATGCTCATGTGCTGGTTTCTCTCGGGGGTGAGTAGCAATGTGTGTGAGAATTTCTTTTTATGTCATTCTAATCTTTGTACAGTGATTGGTACAGATGCATGCATATGTACAATTACTGTGTTTATATGTTGTTTTATATATTTTGTTTTTGCTTTTGAACCATAGCAGTTTTGCCTTTTGATATGGAATCGAGGTTTTCAAATATGCTTTGTGACATTTTATCCTTTTAGTTGAGTTTAATGAGATTTCAGAGTTACACACGAATCTAGCCTTCTTATCTGAGAAGAAATTTTATTTTTTTTCTGCTTTTTGTCCTCTATGCCTCATTTCCTTATTTGACACTAGTTTCTTTATTTGTTCCTGGGTTGCTAAGCTGCATATCCACATGGTCTCCATAGTGTATCCCCACACCTTGCACTGCTGTGATTACTTGTGCTGCCAACCTTGTGATGTTGATTTTCTTCCCACCCTTCATGATTAAGGCATCAACTTTTCTACAGAATTTTTGTAATTACCTTATACTCCAAACCCCAGATGGTGTCCAAAGCGCCAGGTCTTGTGTTTCTCAATTGCAGATAGAACAGTGTGGGTTTTTTTGTTTTGTTTTGCAATATTAGAGATTGAGCCCAGGGCATACTACCTCTGAGCTACACCCTCAGCCCTATATTTTATTCTTTATTTTAAAACAGGATCTCAGTAAGTTGTGGAGGGCCTTCATAAGTAACTGAGGTAGCTGTGAACCTGCCATTGTCCTGTCAGAGCCTCCCAAATACTAAGATGACAAGTGTGAGCCACCATGCTCAGTGAATATTGTGTTTACAACATGATTTTCTAGGCCAAGGCAAACCCAGCTTTGCACAGTTGTTAGCAAATGGAGAAGAGAAAACCCGTCCTTAAGAATGAAGGTCACTAAACATTTTTTTGTGGTACTGGGGATGGAACCCAGGGGCATTCTACCTCTGAGTTATACCCCCACCCCTATTTTTTTCTTCATTTTGAAACAGGGTCTCATGGAGTTGCAAAGGGCCTCACTAAGTAGTAGCTGAGGCTGGCTTTTTCTTTTTTCTTTTTTTTGGGGGGGGAGATAGAATCCAAGGGAATTCTACCTCTGAGCTACAGCTCCAGCCCTACTTTTTATTTTGAAACAGGGTCTCACTGAGTTGCAAAGGGCCTCACTAAGTAGCTGAGGCCATCTGTGAACTGTGATCCTCCTGTCTCAGCTTCCCAAATGCTAGGATTACAAGCGTGTGCCACCACACCTGGCTCGACATTTTCCTAAAGCTTGGTATACTAGAAAGCTGGTGTCATATATTGCCTCTATCTTCAAAGCAACCTCCCTTCCTTCCTTCTTTTTCTTTCTTTACTTCCTTCACTTCTCCCAATAGCATGATGAGCTACCATTCAAAGTAGATTAGAAATTATGGTAGGTATTAGCTTGTAAGTATTAAGTTTAGGTAGATACAGAAATCAAAAGGGGGTATGCCACATTGGAGAAATATCAGAAGTAGTTTGAAAAAGGTTTTCTTCAATATTTTGATGTGATGTTTACTGAGCATTCTCCCAACCTGGTTTAGAATCAATGAGGTAAATAAAATTAGCTACTATTTTATCCATGATAATTTTACTTGGTAGAAACTTTCATTGACTTCCTTTATTTTAATAATTTTTTGCCTTATAAAACAAAAAATTAATGCTAAAGAAAATAGAAACTTACTTGGAACAACTTCTCAGATGGTTTCCAGTATTTGCAGTTTGCACTAGTTATCAACTTTGAGCAGCTAAATGGCATAAAGAAGTTCTTTCAAATAAGAGGAAAAGACACATGATCCTGTATATCATAAAATTTGGCAGATTATATGAGGCAGGAACACAATTTTCTGAAAGGGACAAAGAGAAGAAAAATTGTCTTAGAGACCCTGTCTGGCTTCACACTACTTTTCCCACATGATGATCCTAATTAGAGATTCTGTGTTGGTTTATGGTTTTTATTTTTTTTAGAAACAAATGTATCATTGGAGTCAGCCATGGTCACAGGTGCTTGTAATCCCAGTACTTGAGAGGCTGATACAGGAGGATCACAGATTTCTGGCCCATCTCAGCAACTTATTAAGGCTCACATCAAATTAGTGAGACCCTGTTTCTAAGTAAAAGATAAAATAGGGCTGGAGGTGTAGCTCAGAGATAGAATACCCTTAGGTTCAATCCAGAGTACCACCAAAAAGACTCGTGGGAAGGTTCAGTCATTTGTAGCATAAAGTATTTTAATTAAATATCCAGATCAAATTCTATCTGAGGTTTTTGTTTTCGAGTCATGTAGAGAGGAAGATATAAGAATTGGTGTACACATCTCCTGACCTCCTTCTTTAACTGATTGATGGTATTATGGGGAGGGACTTTTATAATACTTTTGTTGTAAGAAAATCAAGTGTTGGCATAACATAAAGGCACATGATATCAAATAATTTGTTTATTTGTCCTCATTTAACTTTCAAAATCCTACCCAATATACCCAACTTCAGTACTACATATCACAGAATACCTTTGTATTTTCTGCTGACCCTCATTGATTTTTCATTTCTCTGTTCTGCAGTAGTATTTATTGTTTATACCACCCAATCTAATGTTCACTTTGGTATATAAATTCTTTGGTGAATTTATATGTGCTAAACTTCTTTCCCTTATATGAGACTAGTGATAGATGTATACTACACATGAGTGGTGGGAGGAAATGATTGCATATTCTTAAAGGCAAGAATGATGCCTTTTTTATTCCCCATGGCATACAGAATAATATATTTGGTTCTCAGGGAAAGCCAACTAGAACTACTATTACAGTTAAGGTCTTACTATTGTTTCCCACAATAAAACATAAAATAATTTCAAATGAATCCTATGACAGAAGTACTGTAAAGAAGTAGCTTTATTCTCTTTGCCTATGTTGGCAGTATTTGTTCCCTGCTTTGTCCTACTCTGAGCTCATGGTACTGGCCATTTTTGGTGGCCTTGATATGGGCTCCTTCTCATAATGACTACTAGGAACACATAGAAATGCCATCCAGTAGCTTCATGCAATAATATAGGAGTATTGAAAAATATAGCAGCCCTTTCTCTTGTTTTTCAGATTTCAAAGATCTCTAATCCCTAGTTATTTCTTAAAGTTTACTCTGTAGAACACAGAGAAAAAAAATCACTTATATAGAACCATCCCTGTTTTTACTTTGATATTTCCTTAAAAGGGCAAAATAGGCATACTGTTTTGGAGAGACTGAGTGGCTATTAATTCTCAGCAGTTGTTGGCACACTAAAACACAGTAGCCAAGCCATTGGCAGAGCATGCGCTAGAGAAATTTATATATTTAATAATTTCCCCTCTGTACTTCCTCACCCTCATACTTCTTTATAACACCAAGTAAAATACAGTCTGACTATGGCTTCTCTTCTTCCAGATGAAGTTTAAAGTTCTGAATGCTGCATAATGAAATGGTGATTTTTATTCTGTACTGGTGGTAAAGAGATTTGCTGATGTGGAAAATGAGACAAAGATAAATAACAAACAGATGTTCTCACAAAATGTTCATTAAATCTCTGCCTAGTGGAAGATGCTGGATTACATGTGTTCAAACTCTAAATGTGTTAGAGAATAAGGAGCTTTTATACCTTAATGCTCAATTTAGGAAAGACTATATGGCTTTCTCTGTAAAAATCATAGTAATTAGTGACTTACAGTCTCTTCCTCATTTCGGAGTGGCTTGTCATAACTGTTTTTAAACTTTTCTTATTGATTTTGACAGTTCCAATTATCCAAACAGGCATCACTTTATTGCAGGACTATGAAGTAGGTTTAAACCTTTTTCAAGCCTCAGATGGGGTTTATCCCACATGTGGAAGTTGTGGCTTTTGCTTGAATTATGTGTAAAGAACTATCAGTCATGAGTGTGTGAATATAATTTCAGAGACTGAGATTGGACAAGAAAAGCAAGAATTAGACCACCCTTAACTTGTTCCCTATCTCATTCATTGAAAACTCTTTATTCAGTATATTACCTGCTACTGGCCACTATTGTTATGGCTGTGCTAAGTGTTCAATAGTTGCTAAATTTTACTATGCTTCTAAGATGTGTGTGTGTGTGTGTGTGTGTGTGTGTGTGTGTATACATGCATGTGCGTGCTTCTAAGATGTGTGTGTGTGTGTGTGTATATGCATGTGCGTGCTTTTGTCTGTGGAAGGAACTAACCAGTGAAGAGATAATATTTGATCTGAGTCTTAAAAGGATGACAGAAGTTCATTAGAAAAGAGAACAGAAAGATTTTAGTCAGAGGGAACAGCTTATGCAAAGACATAATGTGAATTAACATGAGACACTTTTGATGAATTCCTAATGATAGTTATTTTGTATAATTTTCAGGATCAGATGAGCTTATATGTGTAATTTAGAATAGTGTCTGGCTCATGAGAACTGATTATGACTTTTTGGCTCTTATATTTTTGATAGCCATAGTTTGGTATGTAGATAGGAAAGTAGAGAAATGTCAAATTAAAGTAATAATTGTGTATGGGAGCAGATTATAGATATGCACTTTGATTAGGAGCTACTGTGAAACTTTGTGCTGGGATTTAGAAAGACCATTGTTTGCCTTATGAAAGGTAAAACTGGATAGGAAAGGAAAAGAAAGATTTTTGAAAACTGGAACCAGAGAGATCAGTTATAAGGCTGTTTGCAAAAGTTCATGTAAAGCCAAGCATGGTGGTGCATACCTGTAATCCCAGTTCTTGGGAGGCTGAGACAGGAGAATCACAGGTTCAAAGCTCGCCTTGGCAACTTAGCAAGGCTCTCAGAAACTTAGCCAGACTCTGTTTCTAAATAAAAAAATTAAAACAGGTCAGGGAGTATAGCTTAAAGTTAAAATGCCCCTGGGTTCAATCCTCAGAATGAAAAAAAAAAGTTTATGTTGTAGGAGCTAAATTGAAAAAGTACAGTGAGTAAGGTGCACATTCAGAGTTAAATAGATATCACAGACTTTTAAGTAACAAATATATTTTGCTTGGCACAAATGGTGTTTAAATTTGAATCCCCTGAGGTGGTATATGTTGTGTAGTTAGACTTAGGTTCTTTACTCCCCTATTGTATTACACTACAAATTGATATTGCCTGGGTGACCCTTTTCTGAGTGAAGAAGAAGAAAGAATTAAGAACCAAAGGGACTCCAGATAATAGAAGGGAAACCTCTGCAAAGCTGAAATGGAAGGTTAGGAGATGAAGAAGGCTGAGGTTGGTTAATGGAGGAGCTACATTCAAATATGTGTAAAAGTATGAATGTAGCATGGTTAACTGGGACACTCATTGTTGGGAGGGGAGAAGGAGAAGTGGGGGAGTGGGAGAGGGCACAAAGTACATGTATAGTGTATGCCATTTTAAATATGATCCACATAAAAATAAAAAATAAATTAAAAAATACAATGTATTTCCAAGGGGGAAAAAAAAGAATGATTCTTAGATTTCTAGATTGTGTGACCAGACCAATAGAAATGCTAACAGTCTAGATTTGGAATTTGGGAATATTGAACATATTGGGGAGAATAGATGCTTTATATTTGGGGTTTGTTAAGTTGGAGATATCTATGGGATATCAATCATAAATGTGGATTACAGACAGGTGTGGTGTCACACACCTTTAATCCCAGTACTTGGGAGGCTAAGACAGGAGGATTGTAGGTTCAAGGCCAGCCATAGCAACATAGCAATATACTAATTAATTTATCAAGACCTTGTTTTAAAAAAATTCTGGGGGGTATAACTTAGAGGTAGAATGTCTCTGGGTTGGTCAACCCTAAGTACCAAACCAAAAAAAAAAAAAAAAAAGAAATTTAGATGTGCAGGTCAGGAGGTAAGTCTGGTACTAGATATATAAACTTGGGAGAATTACTAGTGAAAGCATTTAGGTGAATGATGCTAAAAGAAGCCTGAGCTCACTAAGATACCAGCAAAGTAACCAGAAATAATGCTAAAGGAAGAAAGAATTTCAGGTATAGTGTACACCAGTGGATCACAAAATATTGTTCATTGGCCCCAGGGGCTCCTCAATATTCTTCCAGGGAATCTGAGAGGTCAAAGCAATTTTCATAATAATTCTAAAATGTTACTTGCTTTTTTTATTGTGTTGACATTTTACTGCTGGTACAAAAGCAGTTGTGGATAAAGGCTGGTGCCTTGGCAGGAACCACAGGAGTGACACCAAACTGTACAAGATTATATTATTTAACACCATACAGTTAAGAAGTCAGAGCCATTTTCACTTAGTAATGCCCTTTATAAGTCAGTTAATATTAATTTTGTTAATTATTACCCCTCCTTATTTTAATACTATATGTATAAAAATGAGAAGCACACACAAAGCAGTTTTCATGCATACTGAAATATGATGGCGTACCATTGAGTTGCAAATCAAACAAGTTTTTTACATAAAACTACAATTTTGCATAATAGGAAACAGAAAAACTATGCTTATTCTTTGTCACTGCATACTTGGCAGCCATTTTCTCAAAAATAAAGTGAGCCTGGTGTTTTAAAAAAGATGACAAGACAGTATTTCTTGCCAATTTTAAATTTGAACTTTCAAGTATAAATTAGAATTTTGGAATACTTGTGTTTTCCTTTGTGAGCTTGAGGCCTTCCCAATATTTACATACTTTTCTGACGAGGCCAGTGGTGCTGTTAATTAATATAATTTGTAAAATACTGTATAAGGAAGTATGATACCATTTCAAAGGTCTGCATAATGCAATTAATTGATATTTGTCAAATGATCAGTGCATTATGATGTCAAATCATGCCTGAGAAAATTCATTTAAAGTAGAAGACTGAGAGGACTTCCGGGAAGATGGCGACCAAGAAAAGCGGGGCTTAAGAGCCCCGCTAACAACAAATCTCCATTACCACAAAATCAGCGCCTTTCATAGCCAGAAAACACCATCACCAGTGAAACAAAAAATCACCAGGCTCCAGAGAGAAAGCGGACTGAGAACAGAGCCACAGAGGAGATAACCGGCCTTGCGCCCGAGGACGCGGCAGACGCTGCAGCAGCGCCATACTGCCGGCGGCACCGGCGAATTCACGGGACGGCTACAGCAAGCCGAGGTGAGCCACTGCGGAACAGCTAGGAGGGATTTCTCCGCACAGAGAGCATCTAAAGCTCTCAGTGGCCGAGCTCAGCACACACTGCAGGGATTGAGTAGAAATCAAAATCAAGAAGAAAAACGCCAGCCCCATAGCCGAGGGCGTAGCAGCGGCGCCATATTGCCACCGGCGGCAGCAGCAGCAAATTCAGCGAGGCCAGTACAGCTACATCTGCGTACTCAAGAACAGTGAGTCAAATTGCGGGCCACAGAGGAGAAATCCCAGTACTGTACTCCCTGGGACTTGACCCAGTGGGGGAGGGGCGGTGGCCGAGATATCACACCATAGGAGAACGTGCAACCTGGCACCCTCCACAGTCTAAAGCAGCCTCTATCGACTCTCTGGGTCGGAGACTCTGTGATAAAACCCAGTAAAGGAGTAGTGGGGTCCGAGATACTACTGACTCAAGATCTAGAACACCTTAAGGGAAGTCATAGTGACCCAAGGGAAGAACCCAGAGAAGGCACAAACATTGGAAATCATGGGAAAGAGGAATAATACCGGAGCAATTAATGCCCACAACCCCACAACATCAGAACCCGATAAAACAGAAAATCAGAGATTTCTAGAAGATCAAATCAGGAAAATAACTGTAGAAATAATAGAGGTGCTTCGAAAAGAACTCAGAGAGAGCCAAAAAGAGATAAAGGATGCAATTAATGAAGTAAAGGCCTCAATTCAAAGCACAAACAACCGATTAGAACATATGGAGAACAGAATCTCGCTCTTAGAAGATGAGCAATCCAAAAATGAACACATAGTTTCTAATCTAGAAAAAAATATCCGACAACAGGAATCTGATATTGAAGAAATATGGGCCCATTTTAAGAGGGCTAACCTAAGAATAATTGGAATAGAGGAGGGAAAACAAAGTGAAACCAAAGGGATCAACAATCTCTTCAAAGAAGTAATAGCAGAAAATTTTCCAAACATAGAGCAAGAGGTTGATACAAAGGTTCAGGAAACTTATAGAACTCCCTTTAGACAGGATCGGAGAAGAGGATCCCCATGCCACATAATTGTCAAAATGACCAATGTGGAAGCCAAGCAGAGAATCTTAAAGGCAACAAAAACAAAGGGCCAAGTGACATTCAGAGGCAAGCCAATTAGAATCACTCCAGACTTCCCAAACCAAGTCATGAGAGCCAGAAGGGCTTGGAGTAACATATTCCAAACTCTGAAAGAAAACAACTTCCAGCCAAAAATTTCCTACCCAGCAAAACTTTCTATCAAATTAGATGGAAAAATAAGAAGCTTCCATGACAAACAGAAACTGAAGGAATTTATGTCTTCAAAACCAGCACTAGAGAAAATACTCAAAGAGATTAACTACAAAGAAGAAATAGGTAACACACACCAGAACCAGAGAAACAAGAGTTTCCATCCAACAGACAATTAAGATTGGTTATCTGTGGAGATTCATTATTTATGTTAGTCTTTTACCTATCTCTAAATGGTATTGTTTGCCTTTATTGTTGTTAATTTTTAGGATTTCTAGTTGGAATATTAATATACCTTCAGATATAGCAATTGGAAATATTTTATCCCATTTTATTAGTAACTGTTAACTCTGTTTACATTGTCTTTGGATATACAATTTTTTTTTTATTTTTTAGGGAGTCTGTATACTCCTCTGTTGCCTGTGCCATTGAAATCATAACCAAGAAATCACTGCCAATTTCAATGTGAGGTTTTATGACCCAGATTTTCTCCTAAAAGTTTATAGTCTTAAGATTTATATTTAGGTCTGTTATCTATTTTGAGTTAATATTTGTATATGGGATTAGGTAAGGGTCCAATTTTATTCTTTTCCATGTAATTATTATTTTTTAACAATATTTAGTTAAAAGATTATCATTTCCACCACCAAATGTTCGTGGAAACCTTGTCAAAAATAACTTGACAATATAGGGAAGAATTTAGCTCTAGGCTTTTATTTAACTCCAATGGTTTATATATCTGCCTTTAGAATAGTACTACACTGTTTCAATTATTGTAGCTTTCTATGGTTTGAAATCAGAAAATATATATATTCTAGCTTTGTTCTTTTTCAAGATCGTTTTGGGTACCTAGAGTCCATATTCCATATTAGGATAGATTTTTTTCTGAAAAATAAATATATAAATATATGATAGTTTCACCTAAGAAATAGAAAAAATATTCTCTGGTAAGAAAGAAAGCAAAAAGAAATATTGACATGTTATCTTTAAGCCATCAAAAGCTTGGTATCAGACAAATGAAACTGTTATGTGAGATTATCATTTTTAATTTTAGATAAATTGCCATAATACTAGATGTCAACTACTAAGCCAAGCATGGGAGGGAGGGATAGGGAGAGAATGGGGTGGGGATTGGGTGGGGGCTGACTGGGAAAAGTGTGCATGTATGTCTACAAAAGTATGTATCCTACTATGATGTATGAATACAGTGCACCATAAAAAAATAAATAAAGTAGAAGACTGAACAGTGACTTTAATATAACATAGCCTAGAAAGTTCATTCATATGAAGTCACATTCCACTGCACAAAAATAAACTATCACTGTCAAATTTTAGTGTAGTATCAAAGAAGACCCACTATTATTTGAAAAGACTTCACATATTCCTCGATTTTCCAAATACACATTTACATGTAGCTAGATTTTCTTTATGTACCTCAACCAAAGAACACATCACAACAGAATGAATGCAAAAGCAGACAGAATAATCCAGGTGTTTTCCATTAAGCTGACTTGTATAAAAATTTGCAAATAAAACAGTCATTATTCTCAATAACTTTACTTTGTTTTGGAAAATATAGTTGTGTTCATAAACTGGTGTTTTCTATTAACATGTAGTAAACTTCTTATATTTTAAATGAGTAAATAAATACTTTGAAGTCTTATATCTACAATTTTCTTTTGTTCTTGAGACAAGGTCATGTTGATATTTTAATAAAGTAGATGTCAGTAGGTAAAGCCTAAAAGAAAAACATTTCCAGGAATCCTCTATTTTTTTTTAAATATAAAGCATTCCCAGTACCAAAAAGTTTTACAATTGACTTTATTGAATTCAGGAAAAAAAATGATTGGAAGGAAAAAATAGTGACTATTTCTTACTGTCAAGTAGCCTAGAATTCTGTAAGGAATTTTAGATAATGAGAAATCAGATGCTTTCCCCAGTATGCGAAAGCTAAGGAGAAATAGGTAACAGAAGGAAGGAACTCTAGATGAAGAAGGAGATTCTATAGAGGAGCAAATAAGGCATTCTGAGGTGATGGTAGCGGGGTAGAGGGAAACTCTAAAGCATATGATGTACTTAAACATATCAAAGTCAATCACTAAGTCAAGCATGGGAAGGAGGGATGATGAGGGAATTGGGTGGGGATTTGGTAAAGGCTAATTGGGTGATGTGTGCATATATGTCTATACAAGTCTTTTATCCCATTAAGAAGTATGACTACAATGCACCAATAAAAACTGAAATAAAGAGGACTGCAATAGCCTCTTTATTGAACAAAGCAACAAAACATTGAACAAAGCAACAAAAAATTGAAAGGCAGCAAAAACAAAGCCAGAAGACAGGACAGAAGATAGCAAATTACCTTGTGTGCCTCTCCTGGGAAACAGCTGTGGCTCCAGGGATTGTGGCGGAGCCATCTTGCCCAACTGCATAAGGACTGCTGGCAGTGTGGCCTCCAAAGTCCCTTAGAAAGAAGCCAAGGACTTTATGCAAAGTAAGTGGCTACAGCTCATCGAAATTTTAAGTGGTTGACACCTCGCTCTATACCTCACAGAGATCTGATTGGCAGGACACCTGGCTAGAATCTGCAGTAGCAGTGGTCTCACCAACTGTACGTGAACCAGTAGTCCCTGTGGAACACTGCTCAGTGCAGCTGCAGAAACTTTTTTTTTGATATGTTGTTCTTTTTTATTTATCTCTATTTTTAATAGTTTTTTTTGGGTGGTGGTGCATTGAAGCCATACATCTTAATGGAGTACAAGATGGTAGAATGGTAGAGGCACACATACACACATCACTCAATTAGCCCTTACCCAATTTCTTACCTCCTCCCTCCTTCTTATGTTTGGCTTAGTGATTGACTTTGTTATGTTTGTGAATATACATCATGTTCATTAGGGAATTTCCCTCTTCTTCTCTTATCCCCCTCAGTTAGTTTGCCTTGTTTCCTCATCTATAGTTTCTCATTCTTTGTCTAGAGTTCCTCCTGTGTCCCATTTTATCCCTAGCTTCTGCATCTTAATGAGAGCATCTGATTTCTTATTTTTTATGACTGACTAATCTCACTTAGCATAATGCTCTCCACTTCCATCCATTTCCCAGTAAATTATGTAAGTGTGTTCTTCTTAATGCTTGAGTAAAATTCCATTATGTACATATCACATAGTTTTGTAATCCATTCATCTTTTGAACTCTTAAGTCAAACAATAGACTTGTGCGGTCTTAAGCTTTGTGGTTCACCCTGCTGAATGTAAAGGTGGAATATGCTGTTGGACACAGCAGAGGTGTTGATTAGCAGACAGCCCCCAGAGCCAATTGGGCAAAGAGACTTACAGTCCACAGGGCACAACACCCTAGTAGAGCCTCCAGAGATTGCCACAGGCCACCCAGTTGTGATGACTTGGGAGAAGTGAGACCAACCTAGCCCTATCTGTACAGAATGCAACCTCCCACATATACGCTGGCTCTGGTACCAGAAGCTCCTGCCACCTATATAGGTGGGAAGAGATGTAGGCTCTGTGTCTGTGGAAAGTGTGGAGACTCCCATTTATACTGAGGGAGAGATTCAGGGACAGGCCCTGTGGAGATCTCAAAGACCTTGTCTTGCACTGGGAGAGGCAACATTGGCACTTGGTACCTGCATAGAGAGAGACACCAGGTCAGGGTCCCAAACATTGAAGAAAACCAAAAAGTGGGGCTGCAAACTGATATCATTAATATATGTTACAGAGCAAATGAGAGCACTTGGAATACATTTGAGAACCTACTATTGTATGTGGACCTTAAACAACTGAAAAGATCCATGCAGACCTAGGAGGACTGCAGAGGCCAAGTCTGCTCTGTAATTGTATATTTGTAGGGTTGGTTTTTTTTGTTGCTGTTGTGTGTGTGTGTGTGTGTCTGTGTGTGTGTGCATGTGCATGTGTGTTTGTTTATTCTTTTATCCCTTTTACAAACTTTTTTCCTCTTTAATATCTACCCTCTTTTCTCCATTCCTTATTTTGTTTTTTTTTGTCTTGTATTAAATCCATTCCATATCACTATAGCTAAATACTCTACACTTGTTAGTAGAATACTACTGTATATTCATTATCTCTAATTTCTACTATATATTACTTTACTACACTCAAACTCTCATTCTACTCAGTCCTATCCACTACTTTACCCTATTCTTACATCCACTATTCCTCCTTCCTCACGCAACCTTCACCATTGAATACAACACAGCTTGCCTTTGTATATACCACCTGACACAGAGTGAGAGATAGCTATAAAAAGCAACAAAGAAACTTAAGAAACCTGCAGTTGTTAGAAGGAAGAATGAGAAGGAAGCAATGAGATCCTACAACCCTACAATAACAGAACCCACCAACACAGAATTGCTGAGATCACAAGCATAATTCAGAACTCTAATAGTAAGAATGATACAGGATTTCTGAAAATAATTTAGAGCATGAGAGAAATGAAGAAACAAACAAAAAATCTGACACCCTGAACAAGAATCAGGAAGAAACTCTGAAGGACGTGAAGGATGCAATAATTAACGTGAAGACATCAATCCAAACTATAATCAGTGAAATTGACCACATGGAAAATTGAATCTCACTCTTAGAAGATGACCACTCCAAAAATGAATTCATAGTATATAATTTAGAAAAAAACAATATGACAACATTAATTGGACATTGAAGAGATATGGGCCAATTTTAAAAGAGCTAACCTTAGGATAATAAGCTGAACAGAAAGAATAGAAGCTGAAACCAACGAATAAAAAATAATTTAAGAAAAGTTTTTCAGAAGAAAATTTTTGATATTTCAGAAAATTTTCCAAAGAGAAAACTAGATAGCCTCTTCAACAAATGGTGTTGGCAAAACTGGGTATTCATATGCAAAAAAATTAAACCCCATTTTCTCACCCTGCATAACAGTCAATTAAAGATGGATCAATGTCGGGATCCAGCCCAACAGCGGTGGGGCTTAGAGAGATGATGAGTGCCGGGGACTCGAACACACACACCCATGAGCCAGGAGTCAAGTCAAGCAAGATCTCGTTTATTTCTCTCCAAGCAATCATATATATAGCACCAAACCACGAGGGGAATTCCCATGAGGAATAGCCTAGCCTATCGGAATATAGATCACTAGCACATAGTTCACAGCCAATCCCAGGCCAGTACATGAGCCATTCATGTGTGCAGAAGCTCCTTTAAAGGTAAAAAAGGGAAAAACTGCTCAGTGTCCCCACCCATAACCAATGGGGAAACCACACCTTTGTAGCTTCTTCCAGGTGCCATCTTAGCCCCTTTTCTGCTGAATCATTTTACTTAAAGTTTTGCCTTAGGCTGCAGGCTGCCCAGGCTGAGGGAGGCTGCATCTCCTTAGGTGCTGTATGGACACACCCCATCAGATCAAAGTCCTGGAAATCAGACCAGCAACCTTGTAGCTCTGTGAAGAGGGCATTGGTCCAACACTTCAACACATAGGCACAGGAAAAAACTTTCTCAACAAGACACCAAATGCATAAGAACTTAAAGGAGGATCAATATGTGAGATTGCATTAAACTGAAGAGCTTTTGTGCACCAAAGGAGATTATCAAGAACCTCAACAGAGAGCCAACAGTATGGGAGAAGATATTTGACAGCTACTCCTCCAATAGAGGACTAATATCTAGAATATATAAAGAACTCAAGAAACCACTAAGAAAACAAATAACCCAATCAAAAATGGGCAAGAGAACTTAATAGACACTTTACAATAGAAGAAATTCAAATGGCCAATAAATGTATGAAAACATGTTCAACATCATTATCAATCAGAGAGATGCAAATCAAAACTATCCTGAACTTTTACCTAAGTCCAATTAGTATGGAATTATTAAAAACACAAACAATAACAAATTATGATGAGGGTTTGGAGCAGTGAAAATTCTAATACATTGTTGGTGGGATTGCAAATTAATGCAACCAATCTGGAAAACAGTATGGAGGATCCTCAGAAGAATAGGAATGAGGCTACCATATGATCCAGCAATACCACTTCTGGTTATCTACCCGAAAGAATGGAAACCAAACTACCAAACTAATGCATTCCTATCTTATGTTTGTAGCCATACAATTCACAATTGCCAAGATGTCCATCAATAGATGAATGGATTGCTAAACTATTGGATATGTACACAATGGAATTTTACTCAGCTGTCAAGAAGAACAAAATTATACCATTTGCAGGGAAATGGATGGAACTGGAGAACATTATGCTAAGTGATATTAGTAAGTCACAAAAATTAAAAAAAAATGGATGCCTTCCTTAATATATGGAAGCTAGAGAGAAAATGGATCATAAGAGGAACGCTAGACAAAGAAGAATCCCTAGCTGGGTAAAGAACATGACTTTACTGTGAGAGATGGGAGGGGGGAATTGGGAAACACCCTAATGTGCATGATGTACATTCACAAACATATCAAAATAAGTCACTAAGCTGAACCCAAGAAGATGGAAGGTAGAAGGAATGGGATGGAAATTAGAGAAGGATTAAATGAATGGTATGTGCATGTATGCCTCTACCATCCTGTAACTCATAATGATGTATGATTGCAGTGTATCAATAAATAAAAAGAGGGTATAAAAAAGATTAGATTGATAAGTAGGCTGAAGCCAGATTATGGATAGTCTTCAATGTCATAATGGTGGATTTAGATCTTATGGGCAATGGGAAGCTAGTAAAGGTTCATGATTTCAGGATAGCATGATGACAGTGATAGTTCATGCAAAATAACCCAGTAGCATAAAGGGAAGATGAAATAGAAAGATTAGAAATCAGTTAGGAGAATAACATAGTCATCCATACATTAAAGTGATGAGGACCTAGTACTGGGAATGAAAAGTAAATAATGGATATGAGAGATTTTAAAATAGCATAATAAGGCCGGGTGTGGTGGTGCATGCTTGTAATCCCTGCATTTGGGAGACAGAGACAGGAGGATTGTGCAGGTTCAAAGCCATCCTCGCTGGCTTAAGAGACCCTGTTTCCAAATAAAAATATAAAAAAATAGGTGTCTGGGAGTGTAGCCTGGAGGTAGAAGGGTTTCCAGGAACCCCAGTACCACCAAAAAAAAAAAAATAGCATAATGAACAGAACTTCATGGTTTAGAAAGAGGGGTTTAATTTTGAGACTGGCTGACAGATATCTATGGTTCATTGAAGTAGTTAACAATGAATAGATTGTTTCATAAAATTATGGAATTATCTTATTAGAAATATGTATGCGTGAATCAGGTCCATTTGATTAATGGTGTTCTTTAGGTCTGAGGCATCTTTACTGACCTTTTCTTTAGAAGATTGGTCTAATGGTGTGAGAGGGGTATTGAAGTTTCACAGTATTGTATTGGGATTTATGTGTGACTTAATGTCACAAAGAGTTTGTTTTATGAAAGTAGCTACATCTATATTTGGAGCATAAATGTTGAATATTATTATTTCTTCTTGCTGGATTGTTCCTTTCACCAATAAAAATGACCTTTTTTGTCTCTTCTAATAAACTTGGGCTTGAAGTCTAACTAGTTTGATATCATAGTTGCTGCTCCTGCTTGTCTTTGAGTTCCATTGGAATAGATTACATTGCTCCAGCCCTTTACCTTAAGTTTGTTGCTATCTTTATTGTAAGGCGTGTTTCTTGTAGGCAGCAGATAGATGGATTCTGGTTTTTAATCCATTTTGTCACTTTTTGTCTTTTTATAAGGGAGTTGAGGCCATTTACATTCAGTGTGATTATTGATGAAGGTTTTTAATCCCTAACATGTTTAGATTTAATTTCTGTTTGAAATAGTGTTTGTTGTTCTTTGCTTAGTTTTCTGCTGAATGGAAATTTTTGTTTCTCTGGGTCTGGTTTGCATTACTTATTTCTTCTTTGCAGTTAATCTCTTTGAGTATTTTCTCTAGTGCTAGTTTTGAGACAAATTCTTTTAGCTTCTGTTTGTCATGGAAGATTTTTATTTTCCCATCTAATTTGATAGATAATCTTGCTGAGTAGGTAATTTTTGGCTACAAGTTGTTTTCTTTCAGAGTTTGGAATATGCTATTCGTGGCCTTTCTGGCTTTCATTACTCCATTTGGGAAGTCTGGAGTGATTCTAACTGGTTTGCCTCTGAATGTCACTTGGTCTTTTTTGTTTGTTTCCTTTAAGGTTCTCTCCTTGGCTTCTATATTTGTCAGTTTGACTATTATGTGGCGTGTGGAAGCTTTTCTCTGATCTTGTCTAAAGGGGGTTCTATAAGTTTCCTGTATTTGTATATCAATCTCTTGTTCCCCACTGGGCTTTCTCCTGTAGTCACTGCAGCTTCACTTATTATTTTGGTGCATGCTGGTCTGGATCTCTGGAGGGCGTGGTGTGCTATGTCACTGCTACTTCAAATTGTAGCTGATTTTTGTACAGGAGTAATGGATTACTTACAATTCGGATGATCAGCAGCGTCTATTTCAGGTCCTTGGATGTTTTCCTGATTGTCCCTGGAGTTCAATGCAGTGAGGCAAGATGGCGCTGTTGTGGCACCCTCAGTCATGAAGTGGGTGGGTTTCTTTTCTGGTGTTGAACTCTGCTTTGTATCTCTTGGGTGTGGTGAGCTTGGCTGACACTGCTGGAAGTTGTAGTTAATGTTTGCATAGGAAGAACTGATGGCTTATAACCTTGTTGATCTGCAGCTATTCACTTCAGGTCCTTGTTTTCCTTTTTGTCTCTGGAGTCCGGTGCTGTGAGGCATGATGGTGCTGCCACAGCAGTGGATGGTTTTATTTTCTGCTCTCTCATCTGTCTTCTAAATCTTCTTTTATCCTGTCCCTGTATTTATTATTTTTATTTCTCTACTGATAGTATTTTCTTGCTTTGGAGAATGTTATTTTTGAGGCAATGGAGATCAGGTGTCAGCAGGACTGGTATGTGCTGCTTTCCTCGGTCACCATCTTACCAGAACAGAATAGCCACTTTGATGATATTTATTTTGCCTATCCAAGAGCAAGGAAGAGCTTTTCATCTCCCAAGGTTTTCTTCAATTTCCTTAGTGTTTTATAATTTTCATTGTAGAGGTCTTATAACTCTTTGGTTGGGTTTATTCCTAGGTATTTTATTGGTTTTGCAGTTTCTCTGAATGGAATTGTTTTCAGTATTTCTTTCTTTATGGATTCATTGTTAGAAAATAGAAAAGATATTGATTTGTTTAGGTTGATTTTGTATTCTGCTACTTTGCTGTATTGGGTAATCAGCTCCAGTCGTCTTTTGTTTGAGTTTCTTGGATCTTCTAGATATAGTGGCATGTCATCTATAACCAAATATAATTTTAATTCTTCTTTTACTCTTTTAATTTCTTTGATAGCCCTCTCTTATTCCTCTGGCAAGAGTATCAAGGACTATATTGAAAAGTAGTGGTGATAGTGGGCATTCTTATCTTGTTTGAAGTTCTACTCTGAAATGGAAGGAGATGGAATTATTCTAAACTCTTTCTATGAGGCCAGGGTGACATTAATACCAAAACAAATAAAGATACCTGTAAAAAATTATGGACCAACATCATTGATGAACATAGATGCAAAAATTCTAAATGAAGTACAAGCTATGCACATTCATTACCATATCAAGAAAATTGTACACCACAACCAAGTTGGTTTCATCCCAGAAAGCAAAGCTATTTCAACCTGTGCCAATCAGTCTATGTTATTCACCACATAAACAGAACTAAAGGCAAAAATCACACGATTATATCAATAGATGCTGAAAAAGCATTTGACATAGTCCAACACCCATTCGTATTGAAAAACACTGCAGAAAATTGGAAAAAAGGAATGTATCTCGTCATCATTAAGGCAGTATACAATAAACCAAAACCAACATCGCTTGAATGGGGAAAAACTACAGGAATTCCCTGTAAAATCTTGAGCTGACTATTAATGAAGCCAGGAACATATCCTGTCTCTTGAAGTATTAAAAAGTTAGACCTTCCTCTATAAAATATGCAGCATTTAACTGTACATGGTGGTGCACACCTATAATCTCAGTACTTTGGAGGCTGAAACAGAAGGATTACAGGTTCAAGGCCAGCCTCAGCAACATAAGAAGGCCCTAAGCAAATTTTTAAGACCCTGTTTCAAAAAAATTATAGAGGGCTGGAGGACCAAGGTATGGTGAAATACTAGTACTTGTGAGGCTGAGACAGGAGGATTGAAGAGTAGAGGCTAGGCTCAGCAACTCAGCAGGGCTCTTAGTAACTTATTGAGACCCTGGAGGTGGGGCTCAGTGGTATAATGCCTTTGAGTTCAATCCCCCTTGCCACATGTATGTGCGTGCGCGTGCGCACACACACACACACACACACACACACACACACACACACAATATGGATTGAGGGCATAGCTTGGTGGTAGAATATTCTTGGCATAAATCCCTAGTACTATAAACAAATGAAATAATGAATTAATTAAACAGAATTTAGAAAAATGTCAGAAGCATATACTTTTTTTAGAGTTCAAAACATTTTAATAGAGAATAACATTTGGTGTTACTTTATTTTCTCTTTTGTTTTTATGGTGCTGAGGATCAAACCCAGGGCCTCATGCATGCTAGGCAAGCTTTTTTCCACTATGCTATACTCCCAGCCCCAAATACATAGTTTTTAAAGTCAGGTTGTATTTACTAAAATACAGCCTTAGAAGAAACAGAAAAGTCAAATAAGAAAAAAAGGATATATAAATAGATAAAAATTTTTATCTTAAATTTACTCCCTAATTTATAAATTCACACAAATAGCACAAAAATTTGATATTAACAGCAGTTCCATTTTAATTTCAATATTATTCAATTTGTACAAGTTAATATGATATAAGATACAAACTATTATTAAATATAGTTCTGGTGTGTTGTTTTTAGTGCACATTTGAAAGCAGAAATAGAAAAAGTATAACTGAACCAGTAAGAAATTCGGTTTTTGAAACATTTTATAGATTTTTTTTACTTTTTATAGATTTTTATTACATTTTAGTTTAATAACTTAATTTTTTTTGCAGTACTGGGGATGGAACCCAGGGGTATTCTTCCTCTGTGTTACACTCCCATCCCTATTTTGTTATTCTTTATTTTGAAGCAGGGTCTCACTGAGTTGCAAAGGGCCTTACTAAGTAGCTGAGGTTGTCTGTGAACCGTGATCCTTATGTCTCAGCCTCTCAAATGCTGGGATTACAAGCGTGTGCTACCACACCTGGCTAATAACTGAACTTTTAAAATACACATTTTTGGTGATAGAATGGTAATTTAGTAAGATCCAGAACAATGTGTCTTGTAGCAGATCTTTAAGTTCAATTTTTAAAAAAAATTTATTGGTGCATTGTAGTCATACATCTTAATGGGATAAAAGACTTGTTCAGAAAACATGCACACATCATCCAATTAGCCCTTACCCAATCCCCACCTTTACGTTCAATTTTAACTATATTAATTTTATGAGGTCTAGGTTTCTCTGTCTAAATCCAAAAATTACAGGCATTCATTTATATTCATAAACCATTTGCTCCAAAATAAAAGATATACCCTGTTCCCGTTCTTGTCTACAGAGAGAGAAAGGCTTTGAGAGATAGTGTTGCTTAGAAAGAAAATTTGGGCTGCAAGTTCTTTTGTTTTAGAGTTTGGAATATGCTACTCCAGGCACTTGCCTTTCTGGCTTTCATGACTTAGTTTGGGATTCTTGAGTGATTCTAATTGGTTTGCCTCTGAATGTTACTTGGTCTTTTGTTTTTGTTGCCCTTAAGATTCTCTCCTTGTTTCTATGTTGGTCAGTTTGACTATTGTGTGGCATGGTAATTATTTTCTCTGATGTTGTCTAAGGGGGTTTCTGTTAGTTTCCTGTACCCGTGTATTGACCTCTTACACTTCGAAAATTTTCTGATATCATTTCTTTGAAGAGGTTGTTGATACCACTGGTTTCACCTTCTATTCACTTTTCTATGCCTATTATTCTTAAGTTAGCTTTTTTAAGATGGGCCCATCTCTTCGATGTATAATACATGTTGTTGAGATATTTTTTCTAAATTATATACTATGCATTCATTTTGTTAGTAGTTATCTTCCAAGAGCGGGATTCTATTCTATTTTATTTTTTGTGATGCTGGGGATTGAACTCAGGGACATTCTACCTCCAAATTACATCCCCAGATCTATTTATTTTTTTTTTTAATTTGGAAACAGGTTCTGATTTGCTGAGAGCATGCTGAGAGCTGACTTTGAACTTGAAATCTTACTGTCTCAGCCTTTCAAGTATTAGGATTATAAGCATGCCCTCACCGTTTTTACCACTAATAACTAGATAATAATTTATTATATTTGTGTGTTATATATACACACACATACACACACTTTTATTGGTGCATTTTAGCCTTATATCAGTTCAGTGATAGGGACATACAAAACACTTGGCAAGCTTCCTCTGGCTCGCTCCACATACCCTTCCCTTCTCTACAAATGATATTGGTACTGGCATTCATATATATATATATATATATATATATATATATATATATAGTGTTAGTTATACCTCGCATATAATTTTATCATTATAAATTAATAATCTATTACTAAACTTAATATAAACATGATTGTATAGTCTATACTTTCTTGTATCTGTATTCTTGTCCTGGATATTTTTACATTTGATCAACCCATGTAATTGAGTGTGTTCATATTTACTCTCAGTAACATTCCATTGTAAGCATTAACTATTATTGGTTTATTCATTCACCAATTAAGGCATATTTTGATTGTTTTTATTTTAACCTATATTATAAATAAATCTGCTATGAATCTAAACATGTAATGTTAGGTATTTCATTCTAAGCAGTGCTTTACTTTGTCTTACACATTTAGATACAGTCTATTTTTATGTTAACTGGTCTCAAAATATTTTTAGTATTTTATTTGCTTTCATCTTTGATGTGAAGAATATTTATATTTTCTATATATCTTTCTGTTATTGATTTCTAATTTAATTCCATTGTATCAAAACCATGCTACATATTATTTAAATAGTTTCAAGTTTGTTAAGACTTGTCTTATGGATGCGAACAGAATCTATCATGAAGAATATTTCTGGGACTGAAATCTTAGTTCGCTTAAAACTAAGATGTCTAGATGAGCAGAGCCTAGGATCATGAGGACATCAAACAAAATATATGCTTGTGCATCTTTGGGGTCATAGTGAACCATTTTTTCCACTAATAATTAGATATTAATATATATGTGATACATATACTTTTAAGAATTCAAATAAACATACACATCTAAAGAATTTAAACAAATGAATGCTGGCAAGGATCAGTTAATATAGTTATGTATTTTTTTTCCATCTATCTTGTTAGTCAAATGGGATCCATTGATTGATTTTGGAATATTGAATCTTTAGAATAAACCCCACTTGAACATGATGTAACAATTTGTATATATAATTTCTAATTGTTTTTTATAGTTAAAGCTGTTATTTCTCTTTTGTGACTTTCTATGTTTTTTGTCTTTAGTTTTCAATGGTTTGATTATATATATATATATTTTATTATTATTATTTTTAATTGGTCCATTGTAATCATATATCACATTGGAATACAAGACTTGAGAGGATATACAAGCACACATCATCCAATTAGCCCTTATCCAGCCCCCATCCCATTCCCTCCCGCTCCCTCGATCCCATGCTTGTTTGGTGATTTACTTTGATACATTTGTTTATGTACCTCCTGCATTTTAAAGAGGCTTCATCCTCCCCTATTCCATACCCTCTGATTGGTCACCTTAGTTGCTTCACTATAGGGCCCTTTCTATAGCTCGACCTCTTCCTGTTGCCCCTTTTCTCCTAGTTTTTGTTGATTAAGGGAAGCATCTGATTTTTATTTTCTGCGATATTTCTCTGTGCATGCCGCATTACAAGTACCAGTTCCACTCTTGACGGCCCCAGTAGTGGCCTGGCTACCCGGTAGACTGATCCATACCTCGCTGGCTCAAGCAGCGGTCTTGCCTCATGGGAGGCTCCGATTCTGGTCTTGCTGGCCCCGATACTAGCCTAACCCCTCAGCTGGCTCCGATCCCGGCCTCGGGGGCCCCAGTAGTGGCCTAACCCCTCGGCAGGCTCCGATCCCGGCCTTGGAGGCCCCAGCACTGTCCTAACCCCTTGGCAGGCTCTGATCCCAGCCTTGCTGGCCCCCGCACCGGCCTAACCCCTCGGCAGGCTCCGATCCCAGACTCGGAGGCCCCAGTAGCAGCCTTGCCTCCTGTCAGGCTCCGATGCCGGCTGTTGGCCCCCGCATCGGCCTAACCCCTCGGCAGGCTCCGATCCCGGCCTCAGAGGCCCCAGCACCAGCCTTGCCTCATGGAAGGCTCCGATGCCGGCTGCTGGCCCTGGCACCGGCCTATCCCCTCGGCAGGCTCTGATCCCGGCCTCAGAGGCCCCAGCACCCGCCTTGCCTCGCGGCAGGCTCCGATGCTGTCCTCGCTGGCCCCAGCACCGTTCTAACACCTCGGCAGGATCCGATCCTGGCCTCGGAGGCCTCAGTAGTGGCCTTGCCTCACGGCAGGCTCCGAAACCAGCCATTGGCGCCGGCACCGGCCTAACCCCTCGGCAGGTTCTTTTCCTGGCCTCGCAGGCCCCAGCACCAGCCTTGCCTGATGGCAGACTTCGATGCCAGCCTCACTGGCCCCAGCACCGTCCTAACCTCTTGGCAGGCTCCGATCCTGGCCTCGGAGGCCTCAGTAGCGGCCTTACCTCACAGAAGGCTCCTATGCCGGCCTAACCCCTCGGCAGGCTCGAATCCAGGCCTCGGAGTCCCCAGCACCGGCCTTTCCTCATGGTGAGCTCTGATCCCGGTCACGCTGGCCCTGGCACCAGCCTAACCCCTTGGCAGGCTCTGATCCCAGCCTTGAAGGCCCCAGCACTGCCCTTGCCTCGTGGCAGGCTCCGATCCTGGCCTCACTGGCCCCAGCATTGGCCTAAGCCCTTGGCAGGCTCCGATCTCGGCCTCGAAGGCCCCAATAGTGGCCTTGCCTCACGGCAGGCTCCGATGTCGGCCATTGGCCCTGGCACCGGCCTAACCCCTCGGCCGGCTCCTGTCACTGCCTTCAAGCTCCAGCACCGGCCTTGCCTTACGGCAGGCTCCGATCATGGCCTTGCTGGTCCCGGCACCGGCCTAACCCTTTGGCAGGCTCCGATCCTGGCCTCGAAGGCCCCAGCACCGGCCTTGCCTCACAGCAGGCTCCAATCATGGCCTCACTGGCCCCAGCACTGGCCTAACCCCTCAGCAAGCTCCGATCCCGGCCTCGGAGGCTCCAGCACCGGCCTTGCCTCACAGCAGGCTCCAATCCCAGCTTTGCTGTGTCCGTCGCCGTCCTCACCCCTCAGCAGGCTCCAATCCGAGCACCCTCTTTGCCCAACCAATTGTCCCACATTCTCGAGTATGCGTGGTGGTAGCATTGTACCTCTGGGGTTATTATTTCAAAGGTTCCAGGTGTAATGCATCAGATCTCTGCCTCCCCTGAGTACTGGCCAATGCCATTGCCACTGCCTCCACCATTTCAAATCTTTCCCAAGCTCTTTTTCCACTCTGAATGTTGTCAAGTGTTCCTAAGCATGCGGGACGGTAGCATTCGACATTTGGTGTAATTTCTCCAAAAAAATAAGGTTGGTAGGATCCGATTTCTACTTCTCTCTAATACAAGTCTCCACCGCCATCTCAGAGACTGCTTTCAATACCGCATTTCTCCTTGGTCTCTGCTAACTCTCTCCTTACACGTGATCTTCAAGATTCTTAACAATATAGAGAAACAGCAGTTCTTCTTCATGGAGAATTTTTCCATAAGTTCCAGTGCATTTGGATAAGTTTTGTCTGCATCTCCAGTATCCTGGCATCCGCCACGGCCTTCTTAACCCCTCTCTGATATTTTTCTTTTTCCTTTTTCTTTTCCTTTTTTTTTCTCAATAAGAGAAGACAGTATGTGTGGTTTGAGGAGGTAGTGGGATCAGGCACTCAGTAGCACTGTGACCCGGTCGGTTTCCCCATGGGTCCAGCATGCTCCATACTACTCCGCCTGGGACCCAAAGTCCCATGACCCGGGCCCCGGCTGGTATGCCCCGTGCGACCCCTGCCTGGGACCCAGGGTTTTACTGGGCCTGGTTTCTCCAGGGGTCTGGCATGCTACACGCAGTCCAGCCCGGGGCCCAGAGTCCCGCGACCCGGGCCCCGGCTGGCGTGCCCTGCGCGACCCCTGCCCGGGACCCATGGTACTGGGCACAGTTTCTCCAGGGGTCTGGCGTGCTATGCGCGATCCGACCCGGGGCCCAGAGTCCTGCGACCCAGGCCCTGGCTGGTGTGCCCCACACCACCCCTGCCTGGGACCCAGGGTCCTGGGCCTGGTTTCTCCAGGAGTCTGGCGTGCTACACGCGGTCCGGCCCGGGGCCCAGAGTCCCATGTCCCGGGCCCCGGCTGTTCCGGGGTTCCGGCATGCCCCGCGCAACCCCTGCCCGGGACCCAGCGTCTTACTGGGCCCGGCTTCTCCGGGGGTCTGGCGTGCTATGCGCTGTCCGGCCTGGGGCCCAGAGTCCCTCGACCCGGGCCCAGGCTGGCATGCCGCGCGCCTTGATTATATATTTTGGTATTGATTTTTCTTTGTATGCCTGTCCTATTTGAGGTTGATTTGCCTTTTTTATTCTGTATATTTGTGTCTTTGGCAAAATTTCTGAAAATTTCAACTATTAATTCTTTTAATACCCATTCTTCTCTTCTTCTAATAATTTATTCATACAAATATTATAATGCTGAGAATTGAACCCCAGGGGTCTACTGGCACTGAATTACACCCTTTTTTTATTTTGAAACAGCATCTCACTAAGTTATCATGTGATGGCCTTGAACCTATAATCCTTTTGTCTTAGCCTCCTAAGTACTTAGATTACAGGTGCATGCCATCACACCCAGCCAAACATTAGATCTTTTGCTATCGTCACACAGATCCTATAGACTGTTAATTTTTCACTCTATTTTTCTCTTCATTGCTCATATTAGGTAATGTCTACTGTTTTGTCCTCAAATTTATTGATTCTTTCCTCTGTTATTTCCATTTTCCTGTTGAGCCCATCCAATAACTTTTCTAAAAACTTTGGTTATTGTAGTTTTAAGTTCTAAATTTTACATTTAGTTATGTTTTATATCTTCATTTCTCCCCTAAAATTTTCCATTTTTCATTTGTTTTAGGTATATTCGTAATTGTTCCTTCAAGTATTTTTATGTCTGAGTTTCAATCCTTGCAAGATAATGCCAATATCTTTATCATCTTAGATTTGGTGTCTGTTTTCCTTAAAATTGAGATTCTCTTGTTTCTATACATGTGATTTAAAAAATTGAAATCTTGATATTTTGAGTTTTTTGGAACAAAAAGCTCATAAAATTTTCACTCATGAGTATACTGGGAAGAGGATGAAAGGAGAGAATTTGGGTATAAGCTTAGCAACAGCTAAGTAAAGAAAGTGTGGCAAGTTATTAGTTCACGTGACAAAAATAGATCATTTGCACATAAGAATTACATGCCAGCCGGGCGTGGTAGCACATGCTTATAATCCCCATGCTTGGGAGGTGGAGACAGGAGAATCGCGCAGGTTCAAAACCTATGTTCATCAAGGATATTGTTCTGTAATTTTTTTCTTGAGGTATTTGGTTTTGGTATTAATGTGGTACTTGCCTCATAGAAGGATTTGGGGATAATTCCATCTCTTTCAATTTCCTAGAACAAATTTTGAAGTATTGGGATTAGTTGTTCACTGAAGGTTTTGTAGAATTTAGCTGGAAACACATCTGGGCCTGGGCTTTTCTTGAATGACAGAATTTTTATTGTTGTTTTTATTTTTTTGCTCGCTATTTTTTGTTTTTTTCTTGCTCTGTCCTCTTGCTTCAATTTTGGCAGGTTATATGTGCTTAGAAATCTCTTTCTTCCATGTTTTCAAATAGCTTCTGATAATCCTTTGAATTTCCCACTGTTTATGGTGAATCTCCCTTTTCATTTTTGATTTTAATGATTTTCACTGATTCTTTCATTCTTTTGGTTAATTTTGCCAGGGGTTTGTCAATCATATTAATCTTTTCAAAGAACCAGCTTTTTGTTTTGTTGATTATTTGAATTGTTTTTTATTCTCTATTTGATTTATTTCTGTACTGATTTTAATTATTTCTTGTCTTCTGCTGGCTTTTGAATTAGACTGTTGCTCTTTTTCTAGGTCTTTGTGATTTGTCATTGGGTTGTTTACTTGGTAAGTGTCTGTTCTTATGTGGGCACTCAGTGCTCTAAACTTTCCTCTTAACCCTGCCTTCAAAGTGTCCCATAGATTTTGGTATGTTGTGTCTCTGTTTTCATTTAATTCCAGAAATTACTTTATTTCTCCCTTTACTTCTGATCTTACCCACTCATCATTCAGTAGTGTATCATTCAATCTCCATGTATTTAAATATCTTCTTTTGGTCTTCCTGTTGTTGATTTTTGCTTGCATCCCATTGTTTTCTTTAAAAGTTGCAGGGAATTATTACTTTTTTTGAATTTTGTTTTGTTTGCTTTGCGGCCCAGGTTGTGATCTATTTTTTGAGATAAGAAAGTAGATCAGCTAGAGGGAGGAATCTTGTAAAAAGAATGGGGGAGGGGCAAACAGATGTGTATATAATAACATAACAAACAACAAACACTAATTCTTATAAGAATATATAAAAAACAAAAAAACAGTACTGCTGATTTATATATATATAGGTCCCATATAATGTCTGTTCACTGTATTAGATGTAGTATGTTCCAATATCTCTCATTTGCTCCGTAACCTAGTGTCAGCTTTTGGACCCACTTTATGATTGTTTCCACCCCTCTCTGGCTGACCGCTTTGTGCTCAGGTGTTAGAACATGCAGGTGTCCCTGTAATTGAGTTTCATGTAAGCGCAGGGTTCTACGTTTTCTGGTCCTGGGGTCTGTCCTTTCTGGCCCTGTGCTCTACACTCTCTAGCCATGGGCTCTGCACTCTCTGGCCCTGGGATCTGTACCTTTCAGCCCTTGGCTCTACACCTTCTGGTCTTTGGCTCTGCGCTCTCTGCCCCTGGCTCTGCACTTTCAAGTCCTCAGAGCTGCACTCTCAGGCCATCACCACTATGCTTTCAGGCCCTCATCTCTGCACCTTCTGACCCAGGGCACTGTGACTTTTGGCCCTGGGCCTGCATCTCCCCACTTGCACTGGTGAAGGTTTTTCAGTGTGATCTCAATGCAACCCCCTGTCTCCCTGTGACAGTACTGCACCTTGAGCACTATGGACCTTTTCTGTGTCTATAGGTTCTAACCTGACCACCTCAGAGGTGGGCCACCAGATCTTAGCTCTCTAGGGCGCCTACAGCAACTCTGCGCAGTTGTCCTCTGAGAAACATGGTTTACTGACTGTCCTGCAGGCCTGGGTCTCTGGAGAGCACAAAGCTTCGTTTTGGGTGGCAGCTTCTGGTGAGTGGATGGGCTTTTGGATCTTTTTCTTTGTCTCTGAATGTGTTGTTGGCTGTTTAAGATATTGGAACTCCGCCACCGCTTTCTCCACTTCAATTCCTTGGTTCACTTGCTGGAGTTTCATGGTGTTGTGGAGCCAGCATTTGGTTTGAGCTGTTGGCTGGAGATGGTGCCAGTTGCCACAACAGGTCAGTCGCATGCTCAGGCTCTTTGTTGTGGATCTGGCATTCCGAGTATTGGATTTTCTTCTGCTGTGTTTTCTTTTTGTGTGTATTTCTGTTTGTAAATATTTTCTCTGCTTTGTTTTTCTTGTCAAGGAGCTGCTTTCTCAGTAGTTGATTTTTGTTTGTTACAGCTACTAAGATGTGCTTTGTCCCACAGTAGCCATTTTCTTTCTCCCAAGCTCAATATTTTAAGTTTTATATCATGAGTCTCTGGCTATTATTTAAATCTCTGATTTTGATAGGTTTCTTCTGACATCATACTGGCAGGGGAAATTGTAACTACCTCTACTGTCATGTGGAAGTAGAAATCCAGGTTCTCCACTTAGCCTCTTTTGACTTTTTGAGGTAGGGAACACTTTAGTACTGCTTGTTAGGAGTGGAAGTTGAAGCACTTCCCTAAGCTTTTGCTGACACCAGCCTTGCCAATAGAGGGGCACCTGATTCCTAATTATCACGTGATTTGCACTGACAGTGATGGTTGGCAATAGAAGATATAGTTTGCCATTTGGCCTTCTCTGATGCATCACTGCAGTATATTTTTTGGCACACTTCCTTAGACATTTCTTTAAAGATATGTTAATTTCCCACTCAATATTTGCTCATTGTTGAGAGAGACAAGACTGCAGGTTTTATTGTTGACTTAGAACATTATAAATATTGTTTAAATGGTTTCTATCTTTTTAATTGTACTTTGATAATTGTAGTCTTACGTCATAATGTAGTTCAGAGTAACAGGGATATATATGCACACTTGCTGTGAAAGTTTTCTCTCTTACTAGACTACAATTTCTGAATCTTTTGGCTAGAGAGTACTGGCTCTCTTGAAGCTTTTTTGTTGTTTCTGCTTATCAGCATTTCTGCATTGGTGGCTACTTTAATATCTAGTCAGGGATATATGAAGTATAAAAGTTCTTTAAGGGCAGGGGCTATTGTATCTTCATTGACTAGAAATATCCGTGACACATTATAGGCTCTAAATAACCATTTGATTCATTGAATGAATGAACATTTCACAGAGATTGGGTTAAAGAGAAAAGGAAAGAATAGAAAAATCTGGGTACTTGGTCTAAAGAATTTGACCTAACTTGTATTCTACTAGAAAATAACATTAGATTAGAAATGTGCAGACCAAACTTAGATAAAAATGTGTGAGGGGAAAAATAACTTTTCTCTTTTGTTTTTTATTTTTTCTCATTGAAGCCACCTATTCCTGTTCTATTACAATACTTTAGAATAAGGACAAGGTCTTCTGAAAATGGCAATTGCAATTCTTTGATGAGAAATGGTAAATTGAAAATTTGAAGAAGCTTGGCCAGAAATGTCCACATTTTTCTTAGATGATAGAAGCAAGTAATCATTTATCCAGCTGCCCCAGGGCCATTAAACTCATATGATCTTAGAGTAACTAGATGCGCTTCAAATGCAGGTCTCCAAAATGAAGCTTAAGTTTCTGAATTGCATTCGGATTTTTCATAGGAGTAGTTAAAATGAAGAAGAAAGCATTGACATCATCTATTTTGTGCAGTCATCATCCTTTCTTGTTTTTACTCCTCAATATTACTTTTTTGCAGCTTCCTACAGAGCCCCACATAGAATGATATCTCTATATATTTTTCACAACAGAGAAAATGACACAACCTTTTCCCTAAAATATCATTGTATCTTGGATGAAGACTAGAAAGGGATGTGAAACTTCTCACTTCATCTGTATTTTGATGTCTCTCTAAGCAACTCAGTTATTGGATACCATAAGTTGAAAAATGATTAAATGTTTTCAACTTCCCAGGTTTTTTAAAATATGCCCATTCATAAGTTGTTTTCAGAATTGGAAAAGTATGTGTATACCATATTAAATTTTAGGGCTATGCTAAAAATGGAATTCACTTGAATTTGAACCCCAGTACCACACAGAGACACACAGACACACACACAAATGGAATTTAAGTGCACTTTAATGTCCTTTCAAATATAATAGCCTTCTAAGGAAACACAATACAGATTTGAGGATATTAGTTATATACAACCCTTGTCCTAGAAAACTAATAACACCTGAAACATAAAACTATAGAGCCATTTGGCCCTTTCCAGGAAGATATCCTCCAGAAATTATATTATTTCTTGAATAGGCAAAACTTTTACTCACATTATCTCTTTTGAATAATCTCTCAATCAAATTCCCTGAAGCTTGTGCAATTGTCTTAATTTTACTTATGTACCTGCTGGCTGACTTTGAGTCAAAGAGACAAAGCTTATCTTTTTGGATGGAACTTAAGTTGGGAGGGAAAAGAAAAACAGTTGCCTTCTTGACCTCCCTGCTTTCTTACCTTTCTCTACTAATGAAGATGAGAGGGAGGAGAGAGAAAATGGCTTTGGATTTGCCTATTTTTAGACTTATTTACTTGCAGCATATGCATAACCTTGATAGAAACAAGTTCATTGAAAGAAAAATTTTTTGCCAAAGCAAAATTGCACCTGATGATTTTCTCCCACTCCCCCAAATTATATTTTAAATGGCCGAACAGAATTTTGCCTTTATTTGCTTTCCTGAATCTAAGAGGGTAGATAACATAATAGGGTATTCTTTTTGTACTGTTTTTATCTTAGTAAAATACTAGTTTTTATAAGTATTTGTAGTTAGCAGGTAGTAGAAGGAAAAAATAAAAAAATTTGGTCACTTTTCTTATTGTGCACATATGAAAAAATGTTCTTTAAGATATGGACAGTATTTCAAACTCTACATCTTGGCTGAATTTCAGTGAACATGAGTAATCAACCATTCATTCATTTATTTATTCAATATTTATTTGGATGTCTACTACCCAGACAGTGATGATAAAGCCACAAAAAATGTACATAAAAGTTGACTTTCTATTCCAGTGGACCCTTCATGTTTTCCTGGTCCTTAATATATTTTTTCCTCTCAAGGGTATCCCCATATTATTTTTTTCTGTTTTTTCCTAACACAGCAGCAAGTTCCTTTAAGATGCAAATCCTATCTTATGTTTTCAATGATGCTAGATATTCAACAAAACTTATTAGCCTGGACTGAACAAAGATTTTAAAGATGTAAGTGGGCGAGGTGTGATGGTGCATGCTTACAATCTCAGTACTGAAACAGGACGATTGTGCCAGCTCAAGGCCAGCCTCAGCTACTTAGGGAGGCTCTCAGCAACTTATTGAGACCCAGTTTTCAAATAAAAATATACCATAGGTCTGGGAGTGTAGCCTGGACATAGAAGGTCCCTGGGTTCCATCCCTAGTACACACACACAAACACACACAAATAAATAAATAAATAAATTAATTAATTAATTAATTAATATGTAACTAAGGAAAGTTTCAGAGTGAGTCATAGAATATCAGTTCTAAATGAGACTTTAAAGACTATCTAGCCTATAGATTTTCAAACTTTGTTTCCATTCTTTATAGATAACTTTCAGACTACTTCCACAGAGAAGGGTAGGCCCAGGAGAGGGGTGTGTAAATTTAATGACCTTCACTGTGATACAAGCACAAAATCTCTACTGTCAACGCCTTTATATGAAAAGCATTTCTGTAAGATATCATTTCAAGAAAGCATTAGTTGCTTTAAAATATTGAATACTCCAATAGGTCCAACTTCTCTATTTTTTAAGGTCTTTCACATAGATCTAAAAAGGTTGGGTGATTTGCCAATGGTCACATATACATAATACTTTTAGAACTGAAACCTAAATCTTCTTACTTCCAACCAAGGGTTCTTTCTGTTACATTCCACTATTTATTAGTTTCCAGTTATTGCATGACTACTGCAAGACTTGATATATAGTTAACATAACCAAAGTAAAGAATGTTAAAATTCATTTGTATAGCAAATTATCTCTCCTTGGACATAGCTTAGGATCTCTGTGCTTAGAAAAGTGACTATCATACCATTAAGTGTTTATAGTGGTGGTTATCTTTGATTATTAAATATTTTCAGATTAATGTATTCTAATCTTTTTATTTATTCTGTTCTTGCAGTCTCCCACTGTTCCTCCAAACATATTTCTTGCCTATGTTTCCTGGCTGTCCTTAGGATAGACTACATGAAAAACTAGAAAACACAGAGGCAGTTCTAAACATTGCTCTCACTTAAGTTCTTTCTTCTTATATATTTAATTATGTAAAGCTTAAGAGTTTTCTATTGTTTTAGTCAACTTTTTCTTTGCTAATACTAAAATATCTGACAAGGACAACTTAGATGAAGAAAGTTTTTTGGGGGTCTTTGCTTTTTTGACTCTCAGTTTCCAAGGGCAGTCCATGATCAACCTGTCCTAGGATGAACTTTGGCAGTAGAGGCCTCAAGGTATAGAAGAAGAGGTAAAACCCACTCAACCACATGGTGGCTAAGAACGAGAGAGAGGAGAGGGGAGAGAGGGTATAGAGACTGACCAGTTAAAGATATTGTCCTCAAGGCTATGCACTTCCAGTGACCTACCTCCTCTAGCCATGCCCCACCTCACAAAACACATGAGCTCTTCTGAAAGATATTCTATATCCAAACTATAATATTTATTATTAAAATGTTTAACAAGTGACTAAAAAATCATGAATGGTACTAAAATGTTTTTGAGAGTTCACTTCAATTTTTTGTTTACTTTACACATATGCTTGAGCACATCATTTGACTTACTCTTTTTACTGCATCTCTACAAATTCAAGTTTCATTTTCATTAGTATGTTCAGCTCTTATTCTTGTAGTCTCTATAGTTTTGTGAGTTTAGTTGGTTTCCACTTTCTTTGCTTCTCTTACTGTCTGCTCACTCTGTTTTACAGTTGGATATCTTTTTCAGTCTAGATTACCTAATGACATTCACACAGATTTAGAGCTTTCCTCAAGGGGAAATTATTGAGGATTGTAGTTTTTCATATCTGGTGAACAGATTTGCTCAGACCAGTTTGGCCAAAGTGTTCCATGCCTGGCACAGATATAAGACTATTTTAGGAAGGGGCAGCTGCCATCTGCAACAGGTGCAACAGGAGAGAGCAATTTGCCTTTTTAGCCAGACACTATTGGGTTTCATTTGTTTTTCTAGTTTGGTCTTATTTTTTGATGCTACCATCTCTTTCTTATTAGCACCATCATAATAGAGGAAAGTATTATCAAAAGGGTTAAGTATTCAAAGGTAGAACTTCAGTTTCCTTTTGGTAAAAATAGGTTTTCCACTTTAAAATTTCATGTTAGGTTTGAAAGTGAGAGATGGGGCAACATAAGTGACGTTTCTGCCTCATTTACATCTTTAGTTTGGCATCCTTGTGCAGTGAACAATATGCACACGTTGGGAAAATGTCTAGTTTGGCCTAAATAATTATTAAGAAAGATTAGATCGGATGGTAAAGGGGTAGTTTGTCACAATTATATTAGCAAGCCAGTTATTGAATTATCTGGACTGGTTATTTTAAGACATTGCAGCAGAAAAAAATAAATTTTTAAATTTTAATTAAAAAAATTTCATGCTAGGTTTGCAATTTTCATTTAAGGTAACTTTCATAGATTTGTTTGCTACTTTTCTCTTGGTCTTGGATCTTTTTGTTAAAGTATAAGAAAAATTCAACCCATCCTTGCCCATTATTTTTAAGTGGATGTGTTTTCTTAGAAAAGTGTATCTGTTGTAGTGTAGTTTTTTTTTTTTTTTTTTTTTGGTGCTTGAAATTGAACCCAGAAACATTCTGCATTTAAATTGTTATTCCCAACCCTTTTTATTTTTAAAACAAGATCTCAATAAGTTTCTGAGGCTGGCCTTGAACCTGTGATTTTACTGTCTCAGCCTCCCACATACTGAGATTACAGGTATGTACCACCACACCAAGTATAGTGCAGATTTTCATACTATCTTTCTTTTGCGATACTCAGGATTGAACCTAGGAGCATTCTACCTCTGAGCTACACCCCTAGTCCTATTTTTTATTCTTCATTTTGAAACAGAGTCTTACCAAGTTGTGAAGGGTCTCACTGCGTACCTGAGGCAAGACTGGCTATGAATCACTATCCTCCTTAGCCTCCCAAGTATTGGGATTACAAGCAAGCGCCACCATGCCTGGCTTCATATTATCTTTTGAGAGTTTATAATTTAGTCTTCTCAAGCATTCATCTTTATTTGATGACATTGCTAATTGGAACTATGACTTTTTATACTCTTCAGATCTTCTAATTACATATAATTCTAACACTTGTACAGTTATTTAGATTCAAGGTAACTTCTGTCATAAATGGAATGTATATCTAGCTATTCTATGCAGTAGAATAATATATTTTTGCAAACAACATTTTTAAGAACAACATGTAAAGACTAATGACACAAACGATACATAAAATAAAAACTTGTGCTTGTATGGAAACATATGTAGATAACTAATGATAGTCTCAAGGGTTCTCAAAACAATCCTATTTCTTTTTATTTATTCAGAGATCTTAAATATGTTAAACCAATACATGGATATAGTATAAAATACCTTATACACTATTAAACTAAGTCCTCAGTATTTATCTCACTCTTAAGCTCAACCCAGAGGTTCATCTGTAATACACATATAAGTGATGCTTCTTTCCAAGTATAGACAATATACCCCAACAGTTTCAGGAGATTTCTGGGGATCTTCTTACCTCTAATGTATTATAATCTCTTGAATTTGGTGTTGGGCCTTTAAATGTTTCAATGTTTTCTCATTCACTTTTCTGGTACAAATATACTTCCACTATGGGGACTTGTTGGACATAGTCTTAGCTCTCTGGTTTTGAAATACAAATTTTTCTCTTCCTGCCTGCCATTCCATATGATAGGTATTTAAAGCCTTAAGGACAATCAGTATGACAAAATTCAAATTTATAAGAAATAATCAAGCTGGGTGTGGTGGCACATGCTTGTAATCCCCGCGCTTGGGAGGCTGAGACAGGAGGATTACACAGGTTCGAAGCCAGCCTCAGCTACTAAGTGAGGCTTTCAGCAACTTAGTAAGACCCAGTTTCCAAATAAAATATAAAAATAGGTCTGGGCGTATAGCCGGAGGTAGAAAGCCTCTGAGTTTGACCCCCCAGTAACACACACACACACACACACACACACACACACACACACAAGAAATAATCAAAAGCAAATCCACATTAAGTTTGGTTGTACTGGAATACCTTACTTTATACAAAAACTTGCTCTGTACATGTATGTTTCTATTACTCTGAACCTTTTATCAGTGAAGTACACTGATAAAAGTATATTAAAAATAAAAATACAAGCCGGATGTGGTGGTAAACACTTGCAATCCCAGTGTTTGGGAGGCTAAGATAGGAGGATCACAGTTTGTGGCCAGTCTCAGCTCCTTAACGAGGCCCTCTGCAATTTAGTGAGATCCTGTTTCTAAATAAATGATAAAAAATAGAGCTTGGAATGTAGCTCAGAGGTAGAATGCCTTTGGCTTCCATCCCCAATTGCAACAGAATATTTCATAGCACATTTATGATGCTATTAGACAATATAAGAGGTACCCCTCCCTTAACCCAGATTTAGTAAGCTAGAAATAGCCTCCTATCATTCGTTATTTGTGCCAATGTGGGACAGGGTGTTCCATTCTGATATGATGTTAAATTATATGTAAGTACCTGAGGTGAGAACTGAAAATAGTGAAGTGTGACCTGAGTACATTGAGTAGTTAAGGCTTGAGAGGTTTTATAAGGGGTTGTGGAGCTATAGGGTGTGGATTGGATCACATAGAGCCTGGCCATAAAGAGCCTTATTTGCTGTGCAATGGAACTTGAAGTTCTGTAGTTAAAGAGTGATAATGAAGTCACCGAAGGGTTTTTAATTCAGGAGTGACATAATTAAATTTGCCAATAGACAGATCACTCTATCTGCAACTTAAGATTTGATTGGAGGCAGAAAGACGTCTGAACGATGTTGCAGTCATCTATTTCAACCCGGGTGCTGGTGGTTGGGATGAAGAGAAGGGTTCACATTTGAAATTGGATATAGAGACTCTAGAACTTGGATGCTGAATATAGAGAATGAGGGAGAATATGGAGGACATGGGAAGAAGCAAAGGACTCTTGAGTAAACTTACCTATGGGATGCACATATTGAAACCAATCTGGATTGGAGATATAGATTAGGGAGTTATCCGCATTTATTATCCGCATTTATAAAGAGCTGATTTGAAGTTGTGGGTTTACCCAGAAACAATCTGAGAATAGGTTGCCCTTAGACCTTATTTTCCTTTAGATTCATTTAGGGATCTGAGTGCTACAGAATAATAAAATTTACATATAAAGTTCTCTATACCATTTAAAAAATTTTATTGGTGCATTGTAGTTATATATCTTAATGGAGGGCAAACGGTGGAGGCATACATGCACACATCACCTAATTAACCCTTTCTCAATTCCTGCACCATCCCCTCCTCCTCCCTCTTTCTCATGTTTGACTTAGTGATTGACTTTTATATGTTTGTGAATGTACATCATGAACTAGAGAATTTCCTCTTCCCCCTCCCATCCCCTCAGTTAGGTTGCCTTATTTGCTCATCTATAGTATCTCCTTCCATTTAGAGTTCCTCCTATGACCGATTTTCTCCCTAGCTTCCCCAAGTTAGGGAGAACATCCAGTGTCCTATTTTTTGTAACTGACTAATATCACTTAGCATAATGTCTCTATACCATTTTAAGATGGATATTCTTGAAGAATATCCATGAATCCCTTAGGATGTTCAGATTAAAAACCCTGAATGTAGAATAAGAATAAAATAGGATAAAAAACAAACACTGGGAAGCACTGACATTTAAAAATGAGTAGAAGTGAAGTCCATGAAAGAAACCAAGAAAGAGCAACCCAAGAGTTAGGTAATTTCAAAGAAAGCAAAGGAAGTGAATTTTAAGAAAGCAGGAATGATCAACAAAGTTTAGTGCTGCAGAGAGGAAGAGTAAGATAAGGACTGCAAAGTAACCATTTGCTTTACTAAGACAGTATCAGTGCCTCTGCAAAGGTTGTGTTAGTAAAATTCTGTGGACAAAATCCAGAATGTAATGATTAAAGCATAGATGAGGGGGGAGGAAGTGGGAATAGCAGGTATAGGCCATCTGCTTCCAAGGAAGCAGAGTGGAGGAGAAGGGAGCTTGTCTTTTTAAATTTAGAGCTGTATTGAGGGGATTATAGGTTTATTTTGGTATTTTCTTTTAATTAATAATTTTATTTTTCTGATTTCTTACCATAAAAAAATAAACCAAAGGAATCAGCCACATAAAAAAGGTGCTTCACAGATTTCCAATTCTTCTGATACTAATAAATAATGAATTGTGGTTTTTTCCTTTTTTAAAACCAACTGAATGGTGATTTTAAATTCATATAGTTTTGTGTTTCTTCCTCAGCTTTGCTTAAGGTGTCTATATATACCCAGAATCCACAGTGCGTCTAACAATACTAAAGTAGCACTACTGGTATATTCAGGTCAGATTGACTAGGGATAAGAGAGGTAATAAGGTTGGCTTTGGACCTTCAATTTGAGGAGCCAGCTTTGTAATATTCAGCTTAGTAGTTATGGAGGCTTTATGTTTGTATGTGTAAACATCAGTTAAATTTTGTCATAGGTCTTCCAAAACAGCTGGGGCTTTTGTTCTATGAAGACATTAATTCATATCTCCAGGGGCTATGCATAAATCAAATTGGGAAATAAGGTAGGAGGTGAGAATTTCTTTCTTTGTGTAAATCCCAGATCCCGATTAACTGTTTAATTGAGGAGAAGGAAAGAGTCCTATGATAATTACTAAATTAGTGATGCACTATTATCTTCTGCTTGATGTATTCTTGCATGGTCTATTTATGATAAGAAAAGCAATAAACTCTGCCTCCTCTAAGAAGGCCCTACTTTGTTAACCCACAACAAAAATGTAGAATCAGATTTCACAGTTCCTATTGTTTCAAAGGAAGGTTTAATGTTGACTGGTGATGGTTGTTAGTTTAAATTTATTCTCCCTTTCTTTCCATCTGTTGTGTAGTTGCTTCTCAGTCACAGTTTAAGGATAACAGCAAGCATCCCACTTTAGGAAAGCAGAGTAATAACATAAGCCTTTGGAAATTCTGCTCTTTCTTCCTCTACAGCCACGGAACAGATTATTGGGAGATAATATGGAGCATTATGGAAGCAGTTATCATGTTATAATGAACAGGGATGGGTAGGAGGTTTGAGTGTAAGATCAGCAGGAGTAAGGTTGTGCTAATCCAAGATTTCCCCTTCCCTACTATTTTGGGCTTAAACATTTTATCCACTGCCTGAAAAATGGCAAAATGTAGAAAAAATGTTGGTTCTTTGTTTCTATATTTGCTACTATTACATTTCGATGGATAAATAGATGATAGCAAATAATACACTCTGCAAATAGTCTAGGAACCCCAACCTAACATATGTGTGTGTGCTATTTTCTAAGCATTTTAACATTCAAGAGCAAGTTCATAGAGGGAAAGAACTATGCTCTGCTATAGAACAGTCTTGTGATGCCACTGTTAATGTTCAAATGCTAGAATTCATAGTGTATGATTCAGAGTGGATTTTTTTCAATTTAGAAACCAAAAGGCACTGTGTTTAATCAGTGTTTTATGGGACATTTTAAAATTAATCATTATAACTAGTGATTTTCTTTCTTAAGACTACTATTGGGCAGTGCATCTGTAGGTGTCATATAACCATGTAAGTAATTTTATAGACTGTTTTTTCAGAGGAGTGTAAATAGAGTAGAACCCTTTCAAAAGGTCAGTCTGTACAGTGGCAACCTCTTACTAGCCAATGATTTTATATATAACAGAGGCAAAAAGTTATTACCTTGCAGTAGCTTTATCTACTACCATAGGGTTTAAATTAATAAGAAAACTTTTAAGTATACTTATGGTTTGATTTCTAATGCAAAGTCGAGTGATACATGTTCTCAGATTTTCTCACAATACATTGCTAATTCTTGAGTTGTGAAAAATACAGTGTGTATTGAAGGTGAGGTTCTAAGCCATTTCCTCTAGTTAATATATTATAAATGAATACAGCCCTCTCTATTGTACTTCACTTGTAAATGTTAATCTTTCCCTTCAGTTTGGATATATAATGATAATCGTTGTAAAGAACAATTTAATTAGCTGCTTTAAAATTATATGAGCAAGAGGTTATGAGGGGAAGTGTCCAATACACTGTGGTAGTAATACCCCTGTGTATTTAATCCCTAAGACAATCCTATGAGGTAGGTAGGTATTATTTTATGAGGCAGGATTCAGATTTCACTGCATGAAATCTGAATGATGTTTGCATCATGACCAAAAAAGAAAGCAGAGTCTGAGGGAAGAACTTCAGGAGCTGGCCAGTAAAACTCCTCTGATTCACTAAGTAATTTATTTTTAATAATTATTCATTAGCCTGGGGACCAGAAAAACGGAAATGAATGAGCAAAAAGAATCATAATGATAAGATAATATACATAACCCCTGCCTTGCCTGCCTATACATTTAGTTGAACTTCATTTTTCCCAAGATTAAGAACACTCTACTCTGCATAGCATACTTAGGCCACCCCTAGACTGATGCTTTCCATCCTGGGAATTAACTCTCAAGAAAGACACTTAAATAATTAGAATGAAACAAAGATACTTAGGAGCTATAAAACCATATGAAGAAAGGTTGGAAATTGGGCTTTTAGTACCAAGAGGAATGGGGAAGGAAAAAGTAACTGACGTATTTAAGTACCTACGCTCTGCCAGGCATTTTGCATATAATATCTCCTTTCATCTTCACAGCCACCTTACATAGTAGGTGGTATGTTCCTTGAAGGCACAAAACAACTTGCTTAATAAGGAGTTAATAAGGAACAGAAAAAGAATGCACAGCTCTGAAGCTCTTTCTCTGGATAAGAGTCTTAAAATATTTGAAGAACTGATATAAAGGAGATGATTGAGATTGAGATTGTCACTCACAAGGGTATTCTTGGTAGTGATAATAGTAGTTGTAAAAATAGCAATAATATTAGCAATAAAAAATAAGAGCTGGCATTTATTGGATGCTTATTTTGTGCCAGGAACTGTACTAAGCACTTGACTTCAATGTATTCTGACTCTATGTATTTAATCCCTACAACAATCCTATGAGGTAGGTAGGTACTATTATCTCCATTTTATATGTACAGACACTGCAGCATAGGAAGTTTAAGTTACCTATCCAAACATATAAGGAGCCTGGATGTGGACACAGGTAGCCATAGAAATACAAATTTTAGCCTCACAAAGGGAAAACCTTTGCATTCAACTAGTTTGTCAGTGGAATGGGTGTGCTCCTGAAGCAGGGACTTTTCCATCACTGAATTTAAGCTATGTCTAGACATTACTCTCAGGCATGCTGTGAAATAGATTTCTTTTATGAGATCAAGGTTCAAAGTACTGTTTCCTTAAAGGCACAGTTCAACCCTAAAATTATGTGAATCTGAATTAGCATAATTACTGGTTAGTGAGCAGCCATGTTCTTTTTAGTCCATTTGTGGACTTAATTGGCTACTCAGAGCTCATAGTAAAAAGAATTCACTTCTTTAACTCTGTAGATGAGCTGTTGGTACAGAAGTAAATGTTAATGCAGTGGTCCACCAAATGGAGAATAGCCATTTTGAAAGCCTGTTGTGAGAATAAGTATAGAAAATTCTAGACAACGTGAAAAGAAATCCATTAATGAAAATTGATTAGCCTTCAGAGTTCTCTTTCCTAATTGCAATTATTTATAATCCAAATGAATTTAGTATCTACTTTCTAATTTCTACTCTCATTTTATCTTAATTTTCTACACTAACCTGCCATATGGTTGTTCCCTTTCCAGTCCTGTGATAATGTCACTTATCTATTCATTCAGACACTTTCATATTTCTGATATGGGTCAATTACAAAAACCATCTGTGGATTACTATAGCATACTCACCTAGAGCAAAAAGGGTATCATCTCATTTAAAAAATGCAATTTACCAAGCCTTTAGAAAAATAACCCAGGGATATTAGCTAAATAGTTAACATTTCTCCCTCTCCTTTAGTTTTTATCTACCTTTCTTTGACTACATTTCTAAGATAAAAATAAAGTATTTCAGAAGAAAAATGAGCTCTCTAGGAATTCCATCACCTTCAGCGGCAAGAGTGAGAAGACACTATCATAAACCTCCTTTTCTCAGTGACTCCTGAAAGCATTGGGAAAGGAGTATGGTTTATCATTACTCTATGACAAAGATGACAGCAAGTAGTGACCTGGAAAGGCAGTGAGGCAAAGGGAAGCTAGCTAATAACTAATCTAGGGAAAGATGAACAGACAAGATGAAGATTCTTTAATCAGTACCTTCTTACACTGACTAGAATCCTATAGAAGAAAAGTGAACTTTTGCATATGTCCATTCTTTCTGGAGACTTACTGGTCAAGTTGGCATTGTGTGTTGTACAAAGAATTAAAAGTCAGTTTGCCTACACTGATTGTGATACCGTTTGTCCATGAAGTTTTTCCCAGATGCTCAGTCCATAGAAAAGGGAGTTGTCTGTCTGTGGTATAGCTACCTTTCACAACTAGCCTTTCTCAAAGTTTGATTTTACTTAAATTGCCAGTGATATTTAAGAAACAGTGTTTGAGGGTTATCTTATTAGAACCGTTTTTATAAACCTAACTGAGGCCTTTGATTTAGTCACCCATAAGCACTTTCTTCAGAAATCTCTGATTCTGTGTTTAGCAGTGACCCTGTAAAATGTTTTTTCTCTCCACTTAGTTCTTGACAACTTAGTCTTGACCTGGAGGTCCAAAATGTGTGCAGACTGTCATTTTTACTGAAGATTAACTGAAGTTTCTCTTTGGTTGATGGTGAAGGAAAGTTCAAAGACTATGCTGACAGGTCCATTTTCTCCCATAAAAAATTTCCTCCTTTTGAAATCATCTTCCTGTTGCAAACAGATCTTTTGTGTCAAGGGTATACTCTTTAGCTGAATTTACTCCTTGAATTGTTTTTGGTATAAGTTATTCCCAAAGATAAAACATTAATGATAATTCATGTGACATAACGTATTCAGCAGAGTAATAGAATGGTAGAGCTAAATGGGATGGAAATTTAGCATGATATACTTTTTAGATGCACTAGGAAATTGAAGTCCAGAGATATTAGATGACTCACATAAAGCCATACAACTTAGCATCGGAGCCTAGATTAGAAGCCAGGTCACAGGACTCCAAATCAAGTGTTTTTTTGTTTTTTTTTAAAACTATATCAGGCTTCTTTCTACCGAATTTTTCAGAACCTATCTATCATAAACATGCATATATATTGCACATGAAAATGTATTAGATGAGTGGATATATTTGTTAAATTTTAAATAGGTGGCAAAATACCCCTAGCAGTTAAGAACAGACCCAGATCTGACTTCTTCCTTTTTTTTACCTTTATGAATTTATATATCTGACAATCTTTGGTCCTCAGTTGCCTCATCTAGAAAACTAACAAAATAGAGCCAGGCATGATGGCACACACCTTTAATCCCAACAATTGGGAGGCAGATACAGGAAGATCCTCTCAGGTTTTAGGTCACCCTTAGGAACTTAGCAAAACCTCAGCAAGTTAGTGAGACTCTTTCAGAATAAAAAGTAAAACAAGGCTGGCAGTGTAGCTTATGATGTAGAATGCCCCTGGGGAAAGTAAAGATACATATGCACCTGTTGAAATCATGATGATAATTAAATGAGAAAATATAAATAAAGCACATTGCAAAGTGTCTTTTACATGGTAAACTCTCAGCTATTTTTAGTACATACTTTTTTTTTCTGTATAACACATTTGTTTCCCCCTCTATAGGATAAGAATTCTCTTGGAAATCTTAATTTTATTAAACTACTATGCAAATGTGTTGAACAGTAACAATTTTCTTGTCTACTATATCCCTTTTTTTCTCAGTTAATTGTTGCCTGATTTGGTTCTGTTCAATATCATACGTATTTCTTTAAACAGGATATTATCTTTTCTGTATTTTGATTGGAATAAATTATTTTATAAACGTTATTGAATTACATTAGTGTTGCTCTATGGTGGAGGAGACACTTTGGTTACAAGCCTCTGTTCCTAGATGTGTATCTTTTTCATAAAATTACGCTTTGAACTGAACTGATTTCAACTTATTTTCTATTTCAGATGAGGCAGAAAAAATTAGGGGGGTGAAAAATGGAGAAAATTCCTAAAACATTTTTTTTCTTTTGGTGGTACTGGGGATGGAACCCAGAGGCTTTGTACCTCTGGGCTATACTCTCAGACCTATTTTATTTGGAAACAGGATGTTACTAAGTTGCTGAGAGCCTCACTAAGTAGTTGAGTCTGGCTTTAAACCTGTACAATCCTCCTATCTCAGCCTCCCACACAGGCATTACAAGAGTGTGCCACCATGCCTGGCTTCCTAAAACATTTTACTTGACTACTGAGTAATCACGTTTGACTTTCCTATTTTCCCTGTAGTTTCAAAATATTAAAACTCCTGTCGGGAGTGGTGGCACATGCTTGTAATGCCAGCACTTGGGAGGCTGAGACAGGAGGATCACACAGGTTTGAAGCCAGCCTCAGCTACTTAGTGAGGCTCTCAGTAACTTAGTTAGACCCTGTTTCCAAACAAAATATAAAATAGGTCTGGAGTATAGCCCAGAGGTAGAAAGCCCCAGGGTTCCACATCCCCAGTATCAAAAAAAAAAAAAAACTCCCATAGGAACCCCAAAACACAAGCATGATTTTATTAAAGAATATCTTGCAGAAACTGTATAAGAAGCCATGATGTTTATATGAGAACAAAGTCTTATGAAGCCATGGTAGCTGGCCTCAGAAGCTTTCTTTTTCAAGTCATCTTTGACAATATGTATTTTTAAAAACATTTTTGCTGGGAAGAGCTCTAGGAAGAAGTTGAAGGTTCTTCTGTGATTCCCAGTATGCATCAAATGCAGCTACCCCAAAATTATTGCCAATTAATTTTGCCTCCAAAGCCAAAGAAAATCAAACACTTTGAAGTGAACCTTTTGGATCTGACCCATCTTTCACTAGGCTCCATTGATGGAGAAATATTTAGATCAAATGGGTTGTACATTCAAGATTGCACCAGAGTATTTTTTTTTGTGGTATGGAGGGTGGAACTAGAGGCTTTTCTATCTCCGGGCTATACTTGCAGACCTATTATTTATACTTTCTTTGGAAACAGGGTCTTACTAAGTTGTTGAGAGTCTCATTAAGTAGCTGTGGCTGGCTTTGAGCCTCCCATGTGCTGGGATTACAAGTGTACGTCACCACACCAGGCTAGAGTTGATTTTTTATGCTAAATTTCTAACATCACAGGTGCTGACCCATATTATGGTGTAGAGAACAACTCAGGAACCCATTACTATTGACACAGAGTAAATTTGGGACAGTTAAACCCAATGTCTACTTTATGAGAATAGAGTAGTAGTAAAATGACTGAGATTACACATAATATGTCTCTGAAAATAGAGAAAGCTAATTTTATAATTATTTTTCAACAAGACCCTCAACAGTGTCACTCTTGGAGCATCTAAATTCTTTTTTGCTTGGATGCTCCTCAGAAAGTGAGATCCATGCATAAAATAAACCTAGGATTCTTCAAACTTTAGTCTATGCATGGGATTACATTTAAAGAGGCACTATCATCTAAACAGTAACTAAAACTTGTTCCGATCATGACAGATACTTCTCAAATATAATTATTCAGGTCATATATCTCAAAAGGCCTTTTCTCTAGCCCACATTGTCCTCCTATTCTTCACATGCTATCCTGCTATAGAGAATCTGATTTAGCAAGCTCTAAACTTCTTCTCCAGCCCAGAGCAATTCAATAAATTGTCCCAAACGTGCTCACATTCATTTTGTTTTCTGTTACGGATTGAGAGAATGTGGTTTGGGGAAACTGTTCCCCAGAGAACCCTACTTAGGGTCCCGGACACAATTTCCCCCAACCCATAACAAAATCCAAAACGACCAAAACCAGGGGAAAAAAACCACGGGTTCTTGTCCTAAGCTAAAAATAAATATGCATAGCTTGGACAGTTGCTGAAGATTTAAAGAAGTTTATTAGAAAGATAGAAATACAGAGGATAGGTACAGCTCCATACTAGACTGGCATGGAGGGATGACTCGAATGAGTACACCAAAGGGATCACATGTGGACCGGACTTTTATACCCATGACCTCCATCTTGTTTACGTAATTCTGACATAGTGAACATCCCTGTAAGGTACCTCCCCTTAGCCTGTAAGGTACCTCCCCCAACAAGGTGTGGCAAGGCTTCTCCTCCCATGAAGGTCGACCCCTCCTACCATCTTAGCTGGCTTATCTAATCATGTAGCTCTGTTTTTAGATAAAGGCCTAGTTCTCCTCAAATAAGATCTGCCTTTAGATAGAGACAGACCTAGTTCTCCTCTCCTATTGACTGGTTAATTGTTTTGAGCTAAGTTAATTTACATTGGAATAGCTGCCTGTTTTAGGCAGAAATCAAGTCCTTTCTTTATCCATGTCTGCCGCCATTTTGACACAACTATTTTGAAATATATCAATTATTTTCTTTTGAAATATATTAATAGTCAGAGCTTTCCCAAATCTTCCTAGGCCATTCACAATACTGGTACATTTTCTTTTTTGTAATGGAGGAAACTGTCCCGAGGACCCCTGTTAGGGTCCTGGACACAATTTCCCTCAAACCACAACAAAACCCAAGAAACAAACAAACAAACAAAAAAACAGAAAAAAAATGCAGGTCTTGTCCTGAGCTAAGGATAAGTATACATAGCTTGGACACTTGCTAAAGATTTGAAGAAGTTTATTAAAAAGATGGAAATACAGAAGATAGTTACAGCCCCATGTCAGAATGGCATGGGGGGGAGGGTGGTCCAAGCCAATTCACCACCCCCAAGATACAACACTAGAACTGGAATTATTATACCCATGACCTCCATCTTGTTTATGTAATTCTGATGTAGTAAACATGCCTGTAAGGTACCTCCTGCAGCAAGGTTTGGCAAGGTGTCTCCTTTCATGAAGGGCAAAGGTCAACCCCCTGCTCCATCCTCCCTAGACAGTCATGTAGATCTGTCCTATTGACTTGCTAATTACCTTTAGCTAGGTTAATTTACATTGGAATTTGCAGAAACCAAGTCCTTTTTTTACCCAGGTCTGCTGCCATTTTGACACAATTATTTTTGAAATATATGCATTAATATTCAGCTTTCTCAAATCTTCCTAGGCCATTCCCAATACTGGTACAGTATTGTAATCCATTCATCTATTGATGGATATCTTGGCTGGTTCCATAGATTTGCAATTGTGAATTCTCTAGCTATAAACATAGATATGCATGTATTACTTTGTTAGTTTAGTTTCTGTTCTTTTGGGTAGATAACCAGAAATGGTATTGCTGGATCATATGATAGGTTTGTTCCCATTCTTTTAAAGATCCTTCATACTGTTTTCCAAACTGTTTTCCAAAATGGTTTTCCAAACATTTCTCCACATCCTTGCCAGCATTTGCTGTTGTTTGTGTTTTGAATAATTGCCATTGTAGTTAGAATTAGGTGAAATGTCAGGGTAGTTTTGATTTGCATACATTTATTGTCCATTTAAATTTCTTCTTTTGTGAAGTGTATTTAGTTCAGTTGCTTTTTCCCAGTGTATGTTTTTGGCCCCTTTGTTGAAAATCAATTGGCTGTCAGTGTGTGGATTTGTTTCTGGGTCTTCTATTGTGCTCTCTTGGTCTATGTATCTGTTTTTGTGCCAATTCCATACTGCTTATATTACTATGGCCTTGTAGCATAATTTAAAGTCAGGTTTTGTGGTGTTTCTTACATGGTTCTTGATGCTGAGAAATACTTTGGCTATTTTGGGTTTTTGTTATTCCAAATGGATTTAAGGACTGATTTTTCTATATCTATGAGGAATGACTTTTTTAATTTAATGGGCATTACGTTGAATGTGTAAATCACTTTTAGAAGAATGGCCATTTTGATGATATCCATTCTGCCTATCTGAGAACATGCCATTTTCCCACAGATTATTTACCTAATTCCATTTGAATCAAATCTTTGTTATAGAAATACAGATTAAAGTGTCTTAAATGCTTCATTCTACCCACAATATTCCATGAAAGTCAAGTCATCTTTTTAATCATTTCTGCAACTTATATACTTTTTTAAAATTTTTTATTGGTGCATTATATCCATACATCATATTGGGGTAAAAAACTTGTATGGACATACCTGTACACATCACTGATTTAATCCCTACCCAATTCCAACCCCATTCCCTCCCCGTCCGTCCTTCCCTTGCTTGTCTTAGTGGTTGACTTTGATATGTTTAAGTACATTGTGTGCATTAGAGATTTTCCTCTTCCCCCGTCCTTTCTCCTCCTTTAGGTTGTCTTTTTTGCTCCTCTTTAGGATTTCCTTCTTCATCTAGAGTTCCTCCTATGACCCATTTCTCCCTAGCTCTCACATATTAGGGAAAGCATCTGATTTCTTATTTTTTGTGACTGACTAATCTTGCTTAGTGTAATGTCCTCCAGTTCCATCCAGTTCCCTGAAAATTATGTAATGGAGTTTTTTTTTTTTTTTTTTGATGGCTGAGAAAAATTCCGTTGTGTACATATCCCACAGTTTTGTAATCCATTCATCTGTTGATGGACATCTTGGCTGGTTCCATAGTTTGGCTATGGTGAATTGTGCAGCTATGCACATAGATACACATGCATTAGTTTGGTAGTTTGGTTTCCATTCTTTTGGGTAGATACCCAGAAGTGGTATTGCTGGATCAAATGGTAGATTTGTTCCCGTTCTTCTGAGGATTCTCCATAATGTTTTCCAAAGTGGTTGCACTAATTTGCAATCCCACCAACAATGTCATAGAGTTCCCACTTCTCCACATCCTCGCCAGCATCTGTTGTTGTTTGTGTTTTGAATGATTGCCATTCTGGTTGGACTTAGGTGAAATCTCAGGGTAGTTTTGATTTGCATCTCTCTGATTGCCAGTGATGTTGAGCATTTTTTCATGCATTTATTAGCCATTTGAATTTCTTCTTTTGTGAAGTGTCTATTTAGTTCGTTTGCTCATTTTGTTATCGCATGCGTTGTTTTCCTAGTGTTGAATTTCTTGAGTTCTCAGTATATTCTAGATATTACTCCTGTACTGGCAGTGTAGGTGGCATAAATCTTCTCCCATTCTGTTGGCTTTCGATTGAGGTTCTTGATAGTTTCCTTTGCTGAACAGAAGCTCTTCAGTTTCATGCAATCCCACGTCTCGATTCGCCTTTTAATTTGTTGTGCCTTTGGGGTCTTGTTGAGAAAGTGTTTATCTGTGCCTATGTGTGGCACTGTTGGACCTATGCCCTCTTCAAGGAGCTTCAAGGTCTCTGGTTTGATTTCCAAGTGTTTGATCCATCTTGAATTGACTTTTGTACAGGGTGAGAAAGTGGGATTAATTTCCAATTTTCTGCATATGGTTAACCAGTTTTGCCAACACCATTTTGTTGAACAGGCTATCTTTTCTCCAGTGTATGTTTTTGGCCCCTTTGTCAAAACTGAATTTGCTGAAAGTGTGTGGACTTGTTTCTGGGTCTTCTATTCTGCTCCAATGGTCTATGTATCTGTTTTTGTGCCAGTACCATGCTGTTTTTATTACAATGGCTTTGTAGTATAGTTTAAAGTCAGGTATTGTGATTCCTCCTGCATGGTTTTTATTGCTGGGAACTACCTTGGCTATTCTGTGCTTTTTGTTATTCCAGATAAATTTAAGGACTGATTTTTCTAAGTCTGTGAGGAATGATCTTAGTAGTTTAATGGGCATTGCATTAAATCTGTAGATCACTTTTGGGAGGATAGCCATTTTAATGATATTTATTCTGCCAATCCATGAACATGGACGATCCTTCCATCTTCTAAGATCTTCTTCGATTTCTTTTTTCAGTGTTTTATAATTTTCTTTGTAGAGATCTTTTACCTTCTTGGTCAAGTTTACTCCTAAGTATTTTATTTTTTGTGGGAGATCCTGAGTGGAAGTATTTTCTGAATTTCTTTTTCAGTGGATTTATGGTTGGTGTACAGGAAAGCTTCTCATTTTTTAAGATTGATTTTGTATCCAGATACTTTGCTGAATTTGTTGATCAGTTCTATAAGTGTTTTGGTTGTGTTTGTTGGGTTTTCAAAATATAGTATCATATCATCTGCAAATAGTGAAAGTTTGAGTTCTTCTTTTCCTATTTGTACTCTTCTGATTTTATTTTCTTGCCTTATTGCTCTGGCTAGAGTCTCTAATACTATATTGAAGAGAAGTGGTGATAATGGACATCCTTGTCTCGTTCCTGTTTTTAGGGGGAATTCTTGAAGTTTTTCCCATATAATATGATTTTGGAAGTGGGTTTATTGTAGATTGCCTTAATAATATTGAGATATGTTCCTTCTATTCCAATTCTCTGCAGTGTTTTTATCATAAATGGATGTTGAATTTTATCAAATGCTTTTTCAGCATCTATTGGGATGATCATGTGATTTTTGTACTTGTTTCTGTTTATATGGTGAATTATATGGATTGAATTTCATATGTTGAACCAGCCTTGCATCCCTGGGATGAACCCTACCTGGTCATGGTGTATGATTTTCTTTATTTGGTTTTGAATGCATGTTGCTAATATTTTGTTTAATAGTTTTGCATCCAAGTTCATCAGAGATATAGGACTGTAGTTTTCCTTCCTTGAACTGTCTTTATTCGGTTTGGGTATTACTGTGATATTGGCTTCATAGAATGTATTTGGGAGAGTCCGGTTTTTTTCTATTTCGCGAAATATTTTGAGTAGTATACAGGTTTTATAGAATTAACTTGGGAAACTATCTGGTCCTGTGCTTTTCTTTGATGGTAAGCTCTTTATTTCTGTTTCAATCTCTTTGATTGTTTTTGGTTGGTTTAAGTGTTCTATATCTTCTTGACTCAGTTTAGGAAGGTTGTATTTATCTAGGAAGTTGTCGATTTTCTCCAGATTTTCCATTTTGTTGGAGTATAGTTTTTCAAAGTCGTTTCTGATAATCCTCTGCATTTCTACGCTGTCAGTAGTAATGTCTCCTTTTTATCCCTTATCTTCACTATTTGGGTTGATTCTCTCTTTTTTTTAGTTAGGTTGGTTAGTGGTTTATCAATCTTGTTAATTTTTTCAGGAAACCAGCTTTTGGTTTTGTTGATTTTCTGTATTTTTTTATTCTCTATTTCATTAATTTCCGCTCTAATTTTAATGATTTCCTGTCTTCTACTGGCTTTGGGGTTCTATTGTTCCTGCTTTTCAAGTGCTTTGAGGTGTGTCGTTGTTGGGGTCTGCTTAACTACCTGACAAAACTTCCAATGAATTAGCTACATATCGCGCCAAGCGTGTTGTTATCTGCACAACTGCCTGACAGAACTTCGATGAATCAGCTACATTTAGCGTTGAGCGCAGGTCTGCAGAACCTCCTGAACTAACGGTGAATGAATCTGCAACATGTAGCGCCAAGCAGATAAGGAGGGCGTAACTACTGTCCTTGCCCCCACTAGCCCAATTTGGTAATGTTGAGCCTTATTGGTTCAAATAATGCTTCCGTGTTCGTGAACCCCTCGTGTATTGGAAAATGATTGGCTGCAAGTTATGTGCCTTGCAAATGCAAGAGTGACCTTTAGCTTTATAGGTTAGAATAGTTTCCTGTTCGAAATACCCCTTGCAGTTTTTTTGCTTTAAATTGGGTTGCCGAGAAAAAATAAATGAGATCCTTCTTGATACATCTCCCGGCTCCTGTGGTTCTGTTCGGGCCATCGGCACCCACCCTCCTGATCAGCCCCACTGCTGATGGGCTGGACCCATCATGTCGTTAGGTTATTTATTTGAAGATTTTCTGTTTTTCTTATGTGAGCACACAGTGCTATACATTTTCCTCTTAATTCTGCCTTCAGAGTGTCCCAGAGATTTTGATATGTTGTATAATTATTTTCATTTGTTTCTAGAAATTTCTTGATTTCACCTGTTACATCTTCTATGACCCAGTCTTCATTCAGAAGTGTGGTGTTCAGTCTCCACATGTTTATGTTGGTTCTCTGGGTCTTCTTATAGTTGACTTCTAGTTTCATTCCATTATGGTCTGAAATGACACAGGGAAGTATGTAACAGTTTTTAAATTTGTTAGTGCTCATTTTGTGTCCCAGGATGTGATCTATTTTGGAGAAGGTTCCATGAGCAGCTGAGAAAAATGTAAACTTCACTGTAATTGGGTGAAATATTCTATATGTGTCCAAAAGGTCCATTTGGTTAATGGTTTTCTTTAGTTCAGAGGCATCTTTACTGACCCTTTGTCTGGAAGATCGGTCTAGTGTTGTGAGAGGTGTGTTGAACCCTCCCAGTATTATTGTATTGGGATTTATGTGTGACTTCATGTCACAAAGAGTTTGATTTATGAATGTAGCTGCACCTATGTTTGAGGCATAGTTATTGTTATTTCCTGTTGCTGGATTATTCCTTTTACCAGGAAATATGACCTTCTTTGTCTCTTCTAATAAGTTTCGGTTTCAAGTCTAACTTGTCTGATATCATAGTTGCTACTCCTGCTTGTCTTTGAGTTCCCTTACCATGGATTACCTTGCCCCAGCCCTTTACCTTGAGTTTTTTCCTATCTTTACTTGTAAGGTGTGTTTCTTGTAAACAGCAGATGAATGGATTCTGGTTTTTAATCCATTTTTCCACTTTATGTCTTTTTATTCGGGAGTTGAGGCCATTTACATTCAGTGTGATTATAGTGAGATAATTTTTAATTCCTAATATGTTAATATTTTATTTCTGTTTGAGATACTTTGTTTATTCTTCTTTGCTTAGTTGTCTGCTGGATGGGAAATCTTGTTTCTTTGGTTCTGGCGTGTTTTACCTATTTCTTCTTTGCAGTTAATATCCTTGAGTATTTTCTCTAACGCTGGTTTTGAAGACATAAATTTCTTCAGTTTCTGTTTGTCACGGAAGCTTTTTATTTCCATATCTAATTTGAAAGATAGTTTTGCTGGGTAGGACATTTTTGGCTGGAAGTTGTTTCTTTCAGAGTTGGGAATATGTTACTCCAAGCCCTTCTGGCTCTCATAACTTGGTTTGGGAAGTCTGGAGTGATTCTAATTGGTTTGCCTCTGAATGTCACTTTTGTTTTTGTTGCCTTTAATATTCTCTTCTTGACTTCCACATTAGTCATTTTGACAATTATGTGGAGTGGGGATCCTCTTCTCTGATCCTGTCTAAAGGGAGTTCTGTAATATTCCTGGAATGTGTATCGACCTCTTGCTCTATGTTTGGAAAATTTTCTACTATCACTTCCTTGAAGAGATTATTGATCCCTTTGGTTTCACCTTCTTTTCCCTCCTCTATTCCGATTATTTTTAGGTTAGCTCTCTTAAAATTGGCCCATATTTCTTCAATGTCAAATTTCTGCTGCCAGATTTTTTTTCTAAATTAGAGACTATGCATTCATTTTTGGAGTGATTATCTTCTAGGAGCGAGATTCTATTATCCATGTGGTCTAATCTGTTGTTTATACTTTGAATTGAGGCCTTTACTTCAATGATTGCATCCTTTATCTCTTTTTGATTCTCTCTGAATTCTTTTCGAAAGTCCTCTATTATTTCTGCAGTTATTTTCCTGATTTCATATTCTAGAGATCTCTGAATTTCTGTTTTATCAGGTTCTGATGTTGTGGGCATTCATTGCTCCATTGTTATTCCTCTTTCCCATGATTTCGCAAGTTTGTGCCTTCTCTGGGTTCTTCCTTTGGTTCACTACGAGTTCACTTAAGGTGCTCTGGATCTCGAGTCTGTGGTATCTCAGTCACCACTACTCCTTTACTGGGTTGTATCGCAAAGTCTTAGACCCAGGGAGTCAATTGAGGCTGCTTTATACCATGGGGGAGCCAGGCTGGGCATTCTCCCATGGGGAGCTGCAACTGTGGTGTGATATCTCTGATGCCGCTACTCCCCCACTGGGTTGGACTACAAAAATTTTTGACCCAGGGAGACTATCTGTGCAAGTCCCTGGGAGTGATGTACTGGGATTTCTCCTCTAGGGGCCACAATTTGACTCACGGTTGTTGAGTGTGCTGATGGAGCTGTAGTGGACTCGGTGAACTTGCTGCTTCCGCCACTGGCAATATGGCGCCACTGCCACACCCTCAGCCGTGAGGCTTTCGTATTTCTTCTCTGGTTTTGAGCTTCGCTCTGAGTCCCAGCAGGGTGTGCTGAGCCTGGCCACTGGGAGCTTTATACGCTCCTTGCGCTGAAAAAAACTGCTGAATTCCACCCTGCTGTTCCGCAGCTGCTCACCTTAGCTTGCTGTCCACCTCTCCTCTCTGGAGCCTGGTGGCTTGTTGAGTGAGCTGGTCTGGACCCGTCCAGTGAATTCGCCGCTGCTGCCAGCAGTATGACGCTGCTGCCGCGTCTTCAGCCATGAGGCCGGCATATCTCCTCTCTGGTTTTGAGCTCAGTTTTGAGTCCTCCTCCTCCCTGGAGCCTGGTGGCTTGTTGAGTGTGCTGGTCTAGAGCCGTCCAGTTAATTCGCCACTGCCACCAGCAGTATGGCGCTGCTGCTGCGTCCTCAGCTGTGAGGCCGGCGTATCTCCTCGCTGGTTTTGATCTCAGTTCTGAGTCCCCCTCCTCTCTGGAGCCTGGTGCTGCTAGGGAAGATGGCGCCTGCGCGGCTCTGCGCCGTGGCTCTGCCTGTGGCACTGCAGGCTGGTTTCTTTTCTGGTGTCTGGTTGTTCTTCCAGCCCTGTTTTTCTCTGTCCCTTGTATTTACAGTTTTTATTTCTCTGCTGATGTTTTTTTCTGGCTATGGAAAGCACTGATTTTGTGGTAATAGAGATCGATTTTTAGCGGGACTCGTAAACGCCGCTTTTCTCTGTCGCCATCTTCCTGGAAGTCCTTGCTGGGAATTTTATAAAGCAAAACTTCTCAGGGAATTTTTGTGTGTGTGTGATACTGGTGTTCCTGGAAAACCCTTCTACTTCTGGGCTACACTCCCAGACCTATTGTTTACTTTTTTTTTAAATTTAGAAACCTGGTCTCCTAAGCTATAGAGGTTGGCTTGAATTCAAACCTGCGGTATCCTCCTGTCTCCCCCTACCAAGCCAGTGATTACAAGCTTGTACCACCACACCCGGCTTCTCAGGGAATTTTGACAGAGGTGCTCAAGAAGCCAAAACCTCACGAGTTCTTTGTCCCAATTCAAAAGTCCAGGTGTAGAATAACCTTCTACACTCTATACTCATTGCCACTCAAAGTTCAGCAAATTCGTTGTTCTTGGTTTGGGCTTCTGTCCGTCGTAGACAATTCTTGGAAATGAGGGTGTTCCGAAAGGGGTTGGGGATAAGAAAAAACATTATTATACTAATTATAAACATTAGTCCACATATTTCTAAAGTACCCTATGGTTGTAAATTATGTTTATAAACATGACATTCTCAATCCTCATAGTGAACCCGTAAGGTAGATGATGTAGACTATTTTCAGAAACTGTTTCATATATAAGTGGACTGAGGCTCTTTGTGGTCTAATTTCCTATGGTTTGTAGAGCTAATACCAAAGTATTGTTCTTTGCCCTTTAGTTCCAAGCTTTTCTTCTTTCCCATGTAACCCTTGCTTCCTAAAACAGTCTGACTGGGCTTCTCAACTGGTAGACCAAGCCCGATGGTGAGCAAAGAGACATTCCTCAATCTTTGGGGCACCAAAATGGACCAGAGGTGGACCAGGCCAGCAATCTCTGCCTCACATTATCTCATCCTTTTACCTCATTCTTCTAAAATTGTAATTTTCTTTTTGCATAATGACCAAAAAATGACAGAATTCACTACTGTAAAGCAAAGTTTTAAAATGCTTTTTCTTTCTGCTGCATTTCCTATCTGAAAGCCAATTAATATGCATGGCCCTGGTCCATCAATGATAAGTAGAGAAAAAAGTTTAACTTACCATTATTCAGTGACTTTAAAAAAATCAACATTTCCCCTATGAGCTTTTTGTAGCATGCATTGTAGGTCACACTGCTATTTGAATGCCTCATTGTAAATCCTTATGTTCAGTTACTGTGGAAGAACTTCTTGGTCCTTTTACCTCTGATGGAATAATTATTCTCTATGTCCATCACCCCTTGATATATTTAGGCCAGATTCCCTGACCTACTCTCTGCTTCATGGTATTTAGTTTTGAAATAAAATGAGTCAGTCCCATTGCCTGTATAAAAATAATAATACAAGAAATAAAAATAAAAACAAATATATTTCTATAAATTGGACCCTACTCTTTTATATTAATAACTATTCCCCTTTCTCAACTTAGTTGAGAAGTGGTTTTCACTTTGTAGTGAATATTAACAGTTTTCAAATGCAGCTGGAGGATAAAAAAGGTAATCAGAGATGCCCAAAACCACAAACCAGAGCCCACTGCCCTGTTGATTTTGTTCCAGTTTACTGTCACCAGAGTCTGAGAGAGAAGGGCTACCAATGTAAGGGGAGATCCAATCACAACTAACAGGATATGCATGAGAATTTTAGAGGGAGGTGAAATCAGCTTAAATCTAGGAGTTAAAGTGGGGTATAGAAACTTCAAAAGCATCAAGAAAATATAGGCCCAAAGGTTGGAGTTTAGAGTAGAAACAAGAGAATAGAGGAACAAGAAAGTGGCTGTTTAATCACTTAAACTAATATAGAACAATGTGTTTATTGCAAAACTTTTTATTATTCTCTCAGCAATCCCCATTTAAAATGTAAGTTCCATGACAGCAGTGTTTATTGTGTATTTGTTCACTGATATACCTTAGCACTAAGAGCAACCTTAGCTAATAGTAGGTATTCAATAAACACTTGTTGAATGAGTGAATGATCTATGTATAAATTTACATTCAGGGTTCTTCTCTCCAAAATTAAATTAATTCATTTTGTTGAAAAGCTTCAAAGTGGTACTTTGGAGTGATGAGGAGAAAAAAGTAAAGAAGGACTTTAAACTCAACATATAAATCAAGCAACAATGGAGACCTGAGGTGAAGACTAGGATGGTTTAGAGGACTATTTTTAGTGTGTGTTTTACTGGTGTCCATTACTCAGCAAAGTTGCCATTACTTTTTCAGATGTCATTTCCCTGGATCCTGAGTATGATAACATATTATGCTATTTGTTAGAAAGGAGAGAAGCAAGCCAGGCACAGTAGAGGACACCTGTAATCCAAGTACTTGGGAGATTTAGACAGGAGGATTGCAGATTCAAAGCCAGTCACAGCAACTTAGTGTGACCCTATTTCAAAACAAAAATATACAATAGGGCTGTGAGGTATAGCTCAGAGATAGAATATCCTTAGGTTCTATCCCTAGTTCCACAAAAAAAAAAGAAAGGGAGGGAGAGAAAAATAGGAAAGCTTAAGTTAGGTAGCCCTGAGGAAGAGAATTTCTTTTCAACATTTCACCTACCACTGCCAACCTCTGGCAGTTGCTGCTCTGTTGCATGATGAACAACAGAAAGGAGCAACTTCTTAAACATCAGAAACCCTCTACTTTATACTCTCTTAAGCTCATTTGAACCTGTGAAATCCCTCTGTGAATGTGTTATTCTAGCACCTAAAAAATGCCAAACACCTAGCAGGCGTTCAATAAAAATTTGTTGAGTAAATGGCCCTATCTCCTGTCCGTTTTTGTGGTTTGAAAGACCACTTGGTGTGTTGGATGGAACACTTTTCATAGTTCCTTTGAAAAGACAGAGATATATCAGGAAGAGCAATTATAGAGAAATCGACGAAAAAGGAATGGAAAGTAACTGAAGTTTTGTATGTCCCCAAATTCCTGTGCACTTTGAGAAATCTAAGTGTCTCAGATGAGTGGCAACTCCAGATCAACATGTAAAACAGTAATTTTACATACATAAGACTCAAGAAAGTTTTGCACCTGTTTTACTTGTAGGGTGAAGAAGAAATTCAATGTTGTATATATGTGTCATTATACATAACTATTTATACCTGAAGTGACATTATTAAAAGATTTATGTCTTTCTCAGGATTTTGGGGTCCACTAATTAGGGATTTATAACCAGATGCATAATTTAAGACTTCCACATGCCAAATCTAAAAGTATTTGTGCATAACTAACATTTTTCTAAATGGTAACATTTTTCTAAAAGGGGATAATGTGTATAAAGGAAAATGTGTTTTCTGCAGGTTGAAAGTTGGAATTTAATTCCTGAAAGGATTATAAGCAAGTCTAGGAGGATCCTGCTGTGGAAGCTAAGAAATCAAATAACCTGGACAATATTTTTAGTACTGGGGCAAGGTGTGTAGGATATAAAACAAGTACATGAAATGTAGAACAAGAGCATTTGGCAACCTTGTGCTTCCTGTCTAAAATAACTTTTATGGAACATAAGTGGAAGGTAGTAGGATATAGTAAATTGTATCATTTTTCCTGGGTAAGGGCTAATTGGGTGATGTGGGCATGTACATTTCCACCATCTTGAATCCTATTAAGATATATGAATACAATGCACCAATAAAAAATTAAATAAAAAACTCTCAGCAAAAAAAAAATACACAATTTCCTACCACACAACTATACTACTGAGTTTTTCTTATGCTGTAGGTTTTTTTTTTTTGTTTTATTTTTGCTTCTTGTTCTTAGAAAGGTCACTTCCCAAGTGTGTGTATAAGGGAATATCTATATTTAGTTTCTACCTTTCAGTGCATTTGTTTTCCTGAGTTACTTCTTCAACAGCTGACATGGTATTGTTTGGGCAAGTCATTTATTTTGAACATTTTGAGGGTTTTGATGGGAGTGCTATAATCTTTAATTCTAAATTGATATTGAAGAATCAATGAACAACTTAGCTGAGGAATAAATAGCTTGAGGTAAAAATAACCAAGTAAAATGTGTCTCCCTCTTTTTGTTCAACTGCCTATAGTGAGAGGGAACATATGTGAAAAAAAGCTTTAAACGATTATCACCCTCAGGGTCTTGTTCATGTAGTCTAAATTGGTAATTTTTTTTCTCATTCAGGAAAAATACAGTTTGGCAAATGGTTAGCAGTTGTGGAACCAACGGGATTATTTTCCTAAAGAATTTGAAATATCTTTTATTTAGACTATCCTTGTTAGGTAGCCACTTATTTATAAAAGATTAGAGAGGGCCTGAAGAAGAACCCTTAGGTGAGTATTTTTAACTTTGTAGTTTACTGGAACTAATTGATAATTCCTTTCAAAAATTTTTTCTAAGGACTGTTCAATTAAACATTGTCCCAGATATTATTTAGTGGGATTCAGAAATCCCATTTTCTAATTCAGCAAAAATGTATTTAGTGGCAACTTAGTGAAGCCTTAAAATATTTTTATTGAAAGTTATGGTGGCCCACACCTGTAATCCCAGTGCATGTGAAGCTGAGACAGGCAGATCACAGCTTTGCTACCAGCCTCAGCAATTTAGTGAGGCCCTCTGCAACTTAGATATGCCCTGTTTCAAAATTAAAAAGAAAATTAGGCTGGCAGTGTATCTCAGAGGTAGAATGTCCCTGGTTTCAGTCCCCAGTAAAACACACACACACACACACACACACACACACACACACACACACACGCAAGGCTGGGCATGTAACTCAACAGAAATATGCCCCTGGCTTCCATCCTTAGTACCAAAAACAAATAGACAAGCAGGCAAAGAAACAAACAAAACTATTGAGTTTGGTGCCAGATAGTCTGGTAAATATTTGTGGATAAAGAAAAGAGGAAAACATTACAGTCTTTGCTCACATTAGGCTTCAAGAGAGACACAGAAGAATGGAAATTTATAAAGACACACATCGAAATACTTACTGATTACAGGAAGTGCTACAACAGCTATGGATGACAAAAATAGGAAGGACTGACTTAGATGTTTTGGAAGGAAGGTTTCTCAGAGAAGATGAATTTCAGGCTGAGACCTGAGGGAACAGTAAGCATAGGTGTATGGGGTAAGAGAAGACCAGATGTGTTGCACGAAGAGAGGAAAGGCCAGTATTTTGGAAAGGTAACATAACAGCTAGGCATGGTGGGGCACCTGAGAGGCTGAGACAGGAGGATTACAGGTTTGAAGATAGACTCAGCAACTAAGGCTGTCAGTAACTTAAGGAGGCCCTATTTCAGAAATAAAATTAACAAAAGAGCTGGGAGTATCGCTTGGAGGTAGAGTGCCCCTGGATTCAACCTTTAAAACCAAAAATTAAAGAGGTAACATGGCTTGAGATGGAGTTGAATATTTAAGTAGGGGCTGCATCACACAGGGTAGATAGGCCCTGAGAAGTTTGCATTTTATCCTAAGAGCAATGGGACTCAATAGAAAGGTTTTAAGCATGGAAGCAAAATTAATTGTTTTACTCTTTTTGTAAACACTACTCTGGCTGCTTTGTAGAGAATAAGTTAAAGGTGAACAGCAGAAGCACACAACCAAATTACAGGGTGATTTATTTATTGCAGTATTCTAGGTCAGAAATCATGGCAACTTAGCAAAGATAAAGAGAAATGGACAGATTTAAATGTATTTTAGAGTTATAATCAAAAGACAGGATTTTCAGATGGCTGTAATATTTGGGTGGAAATACTATATATTAGCTCAGTATGGTGGCACACATCTGCAATCCCAATACTTGGGAAGTTGAGACTGGACGATTACATGTTCAAGGTCAGCAACTTGGTGAGGCCCACACAATTTATGGAGACCCTATTTCAAATTAAGATATAAAAAATGTTGGGTGTGTAGCTTAGAAGTACAATATACCCTTGATTTCAATCCCTAGTATCACCACCAAAAAATTTTAAAAAATGGAAGCTGAGGATTAATTCCAGTAGAAATGGAGACATGATGATGCAGGAAAAAGTGACATGTGTAAGAACAAGTCTGATTATCAAAAAGGGATGGAATCTTAAGGGTACTCATTTGAACAGAACAGAAGAGAGAGGACATAAGAGAAATGGGTAGATTTGTAGAATTGTCAATAGGAAGATGAAAGAGCTCCTTCTACTGATGGCTTTTATATTCTCCTAAAGTATAAAGTAAGATCACTAGCTAAAGGCAGGATGTGGATGTAAAGAGGAGGGCATTATAGGAGAATTGAAGATAGCATTGAATATACAATCACTTTGAAGAGCAGAAAAGCAACTTTATGTAGAAGTAGCATTGCTGGGCAGAGATGAGTGCTCACTTGAGGCTTGTGATAATGCATACTTTAAATGAAAGTGAAGTCCATCTACTTAGCTATGTGGATTTTCTCCTGCCAATTTCAGTAGCTTACTTAGATGCAGGCCCAGGAAAGGCAATTTAACTGAATTCAACTTTATTTTGCCATATGAGTGCATCAGGGATAGCATAATATGATATAATGGAAGAGACACTTGACCATGAGTCAGAAGACCCGGACTCTAATGCAGGCTCAACTACATACAAATCATGTGACCTTAGGGAAAATGATTATCCTTATTCTGCTTTACTTTTCTTGTTGGGAAAAAAAAAGAAAGTTGGATTCAATCTCTCAGCTTCCTTTCAACCCTAAAATTCTGATTATTTTTCCTCTCTTCGAGAAATTTTTTTTTATCTCAACCAATTTCTTATTAATACAATGTTTTGGGTAAATGTTTGGTGTCTGGAACCATACTGCTTGAATTTTTAAAAATTTAGTGCTTCATTTTTAATATACTTTTATTGGTACACTGTAGTCTCACATCATAATGCAATTCATAGTGATAGTGACATACATGCACACTGCACTTGGTAAGCTTTTCTCCTGGCTCTCTCCCACTCCCTCATCCCCGTACCTGATATTAAGATTAGCATTGGTATTCTTACATATATTTATAAATTCAATGGAAGTGCCTCCTATGTTAATTCTCCCTACTCCCACTCTCCCCTGGATCACCTCCCTTGCTCCACTGAGGTTTTTTTTCCCCCCATTATCTAAAGTCCTCCTTGTATCCCAATTACTCTCAGGCTTCCACATATAAGAAAAAACATAGACTTTTACTTTCTGTGACTGATCAATCTCACTTAATGTTCTCCATGTCCATTTGTTTTTCTATAAAAGACATAATTTTGTTCTTATTTACTGTTGAGTAGAATTCTAGTGTGTATATATTTCGTAATTTTGTAATCTATTAATCTATTGATAGACATCTATGTTGAATTCTGTCTTTGACTTCTGAGTTATGTGACCTTGAGTAAGTTGTTTTCCCTGTTAGTACCAGAGTTTTTTTTACACCATGGGCATAATAGCACATACCTTAGTAAGGTTATTGTAAGAATTAAAAGAGTCAATACATATTAAAGCTCCTAGAATAGTGTCTGATATGTACTATGGCATAAATAAATGTTAGCCTTTACTATTCCAAGGTCTTCATCATCTCCTTTTGCCATAACAGTCTGAAGATTTAGAATTTATTCTGCTTACAGACATGCATCTCACTTGACACCACATATAGAGCATCTCATTTTGCTTCAAGGTAGAAGTATGGCATAGAAAAAATACTTTAGAACAACTTGGACTTTAGTTTAAATCCTGACTCTGCCATTTAATTAGTGTTGAGACTTTGGAAAAAAAATTTACTGACTGATATTCAAATTGCTCTTCTGTTAAATGAGGACCATAGTAATATTTATCTGGTAATGTGTGAGGAGAGTTAAAGGAGTTAGTGCATGCAAAGTACCTGATAGTATAGAGATTGATATGTAGGTATTTAATAAAAGAAACTGCTATTATTATAGTACTTTTTCATAATATCTTACTTATATAAGCTACCAAGTAATTTTTATCCCTATTGCTTGTTATTTTCCTGGGACAAAGAAATACTACATAGTCTATCAGAAAGAAAATCTCAAAAGAAAAAGCAACATCAGCCAGTACCTTAGAGATTTGGTGGGGGTCTCCAGGCTAAAAAGAAGAGTACATAGTATTACATATTGTAATAAACATTATAGATTCCTGTTAACATTCAAATCGTCCTTTAGAGTCTGGATGAATACCACTGAGAACGCATTAATAGAGCCCAAGACAATATTATGCCTGATGTCCTGGGCAGTCAGTTTAGGAAGGTCACCACCACGTTGTAGAAACTTTTGGACAAAGATATTGATTTCTGCTGATCAGGTTTCAGGTCAGTGGTCATTCCTGTGAGGCCTTTGAGCTCTTACTGAGCCTCAGCAATTTAGCAAGATCCTGTAGCTAGGAGGTTGATGTCCATAGGTTGGACCCCCAGTACGAGAGAGAGAGAGAGAGAGAGAGAGAGAGAGAGAGAGAGAGAGAGAGAGAGGAGAGAGAGGAGAGAGAGGAGAGAGAGGAGAGAGAGGAGAGAGAGGAGAGAGAGAGAGGGAGGGAGAGAGACTATGAATGAGAATAGAAAAGGAAACATGGGGGAGAACCCCTAATTTAAATGTAAATGCTTTATGTAATGTTAATTAAATTTCATCAAATAAGACTAAAAAGTACCTAATTAACATATTTTTATTTCAATGTTACTTTTCACGTGATATAAGTTACAGATATAAATTAGACCACAAGTGTTTTTTTCTTACCAATTGCACTTCAGAAAAATATTGAATTTAATTACTCTAATGGAAATCCTGGTAATTCTTGTTAAATGCATTTCATTTTATTCACCTGTTAATTTATTCTAGTTAACTGACTGACTAATTTATTTGTTAATGGAAAATTTTATCAGCTCAAAATAGAAAGGAAATCGTTACCCCAGCCTTTGTATATGCTAGTTTGAAGCCACACAGTAAATTCCTTTACTAGAGCCAGCAGAGCAGATTAGTAAGTGTGAATTATGGGCTTTCTTTCTGTCTCAGATATTTTCTCTTATCTATTTTTCCTACTTTAAAAGGATTGTGATAATAATTATCATCTTACCAGTATACACTGTTCTAGTGGCTGGTGCATCAACTGGGATATTAGCATGACAGTTGTTAAAGAAATGCTTTTCATTTGTTAAAGAAATACTTTTTTCTATTCTTTCATAAAACAAATTACATTATGAAACTTTTCAAATCTAGATAAAAACTTGATATACAGTTATAACTTTCATACAGATTTAGCAGACATTAATATTTTCAATAGTATTTTCCAATCTCATAAGAATGAATATATATGGCTGACATTAGTCAACTTCAACACTGAAGTTCATATTGTAGTCCTCCTGGATCATAATTCTATCTCTTCCTTCCTCAAAGGAAGTTGATGTGGTCCTTTCCCATCCATGTGTTTGTATAGATGTATACATCTAGAAATAATGTTATGTTTACACAATTTATGTCACACTTCGTGTGCCATTATGCTATTTCCTTTATCTTAATTCTGTCAACATTATATTTTTGACATATCTATATTGATATACATAGCTATTCATTTTAACAGATATAAAGTATTTAATTAAATGAATGTTTCTCAAGACACATATTCTTTTCCTATTGATGACTTTTTCAGTTGTTTCTCAGTTTTCACTGTTACAAATACATGTACTACAATACATGCCATTTTACCTAGTTCTTTTTACAAAGTATGAGATGCTTTTTCTTTTAAAATGGTGAGTTCGGTTATAAAGAGTGTGTCGTTTCAAATTCACCAAATTGCTCTCCAAAATCATTGTACCACTTCACACTTCCACAAGTATTGCATGTGAATTCCTATTTCCCCCACACCCATTAGCCCTCAGTATTGTCTGTTTGCTCATTTTGTGGGTATAAAATAATGTTTCACTGTCTTTTAATGCGCGTGTTTTCAGTTACTAGTGAGGATTAAATTGGTGTGTGTGCTTATTGGCCATATGGGTTTTCTTTTCTATTAATTGTATATTTGTTTCATTTATCCATTAATGTATTTGGTTCTTAGCCTTTTTCTTATTGATTTGGAGGAGATTATCTGTTCTTGATACTAATGCCTTATGCTTTATAATTTTTTTTTTCCATTTTATGGCTTGTCTTTACTGAACACTGCCTTTGGATAGATTTTATCAAGTCCTCTATTCTTTAATATAAACTGTAAAAAATATAAAAATAGTGTCATACACGTGTAATGGTGCATACTTTTATTCCCAGTTCTTGAAAAGCTGAGACAGAAGGGTTGTGTGTTTGCGGGTAACCTTAGCTACTTAGTAAGGCCCTTCATAACTTAGACCCTGTTTCAAAATAAAAAATAGGGGTATTGTTTAACTTGGAGGTAGAATGCCACTGGTTTCAATCCTTAGTACCAATTAAATTAATTTTAAAAATATAGTGTCATTCCCATACAAGATACAATCCTCTTCATTAAATTAAAATGAATCAGTAGACACCGGTTATATTGATATATTTCTTCACATAAAATAACTTTGGAAGGTTACCTACAAATGCACAAGAGCTGCCATCAGTAAAAATGTAACTTCAATAAGTTGTTAAAGAATATCTAAAATTATACAAGATGTATATGCAGTACACACACACACACACACACACACACACAGCAATACTGGGGAATTAGGTTAAGTACATTCTATCTTGGAGCTACATTCCCAGCATTATTTCATTTTTTAAAAAATTTGATACAAGTTCTCACTAGGTTGCTGAGGCTGGTCTCAAACCTACTATCCTCCTGTCTCAGCATCCCAAGTACTGGGATTACAGGTGTGTGCCACTATGCCTGGCTGGTCTCAAACCTACTATCCTCCTGTTTCAGCATCCCAAGTACTGGGATTACAGGTGTGTGCCACTATGCCTGGCTTAACATTATTGTATTTTACACTTAAAAATACAAGGCAATAAGCCGGATGTGGTGGCACATGCTTGTAATCTCAGCATTTGGGAAGCTGAGACTAAAGGATCACAGTTCATGGAACAGTCTCAGCTACTTAGCAAGGCCCTTCACAACTCAGTGAGACCCTGTTTCAAAAATAAAAAAGACTAAAAATAGGGCTGGGGGTGTAGCTTGGAGGTGCAATGCCCCTGGGTTCCATCCCTATTACAGCAAAAAAAATAATAATAAAAAATAAAAAGTGGGGGGGAGCTCACTGTCCCTGGGTTTCATCCTCAGTACTGCAAAAACAAATTTCAAGGCAATATTTCCTCTTATATGTATTCTTACCAAAACAAAATTAATTAATTAAATAATTCAAAAGTTTTTTTAATTTGTAAAAGCATTTTCCTAAAAAATCCGAGTTAGTTCCTTTACTGATAAATGTTATTAACAAATTATTTAATATCTCTTTGTTTTTTAGTATGCAAAATGAGGAAATTATGTTATGTATTCTCTAAGGCCTATACTGTCTTTAAAAGTTCTATGGTATGAGAAATGAATGAGTTAGATGTATTCTTACGCTCTCAAACGTTCATTAAGATTTTTCTCAATTTCACATCATGCAGATTTTCTCAGGATTCCTTTAGCACCTCTTAGAGGGCTATAAGTACACATATGATGTCCCTTTTGAATTTTGGAAGTTGACAGTAGTTTTAAAGAATTCCCATTGATATTCTTGGAAAACTTAAACTAAGAGGAGAAAAAATAGTGAGGAAAAGGCAAGTTGTAGAAGATAAGGAAGGAAAGAGAAAGTAGGAATAGTAAGGTATGTTTAGAGTTGAGTCCTCTGGACTGTTATGAAATGCCATAGATTAATTACCTGTGTTTCAGAAACTTAAAAAAATCTTTTATTTTGATAAAGAACAGAAAGTCTAATATGTGAATGTAGGCTGGTCAGATATGTGGATTTTGATCAAATACATCCATTAACAGTATCTGACTTACAAGTCACTGTCCTTTGCATTAAAAATGACCTTTATTATGACTCTATCTCTGTTGGCAAATGGCAATTTCTTGTGTGTTGCTTTCATGTGAAAGCTCTGAAAGCTCTATGTGATTGTGCTTCTAGTATTTTGAGCCCAAATCTTGGATTGGAAACAATAATTATATCCCTAAGGTCTACTGCCAACACTGTCTCAGTTATCTGAATTGGGTACCCTTAGTTCAATTCTTTCTTTCCATTGTCCCAATTCTTTTTTCCAATTATCTTTCATTTCACAGTTTTTCTTACCCTCTATCTGCCAGTAGCCTGGTATTGTTAGAGGATTTTAGTGTGGATGACATTTTTCTATAAGATTTCTAGGCAAAGCTAATGAAACTATGCAAGAATCATCATCCAAGTCTAATGGTAAAAAGAAAATAGGCATGATTACTCTACCATTTTTGCAGCCCCACAAGACCACTAACTTTCCTTGAATCTACTTTTGTCCCTTGTGCACTTTGTGTGTTGCTCCAATAATCCCTTTTTCCTGACATACTTTCCTAACTTTTCCCTACATCCTGTCAGCTGTACTTACTGATTTTTTCTTTTTTTATTTTTATGTGGATATTATTGAAAATGACATACATTCAGACTGTGCTTGGTGTCCTCTCCTCTGCCCACTTCCCCTTCCCCTCCCAACAGTGAATGTCCAGGTTAACCATATACATTCATACTTTACTCATATTCAGATGTAGCTCCTCCATTAATAAACTTCAGCCTTCTTCCTCTCCTACCCTTCCATTTCAGCTTTGCTGAAGTTTCCCCTCCATTATCTGGAGTCCCTCTGGCATTCCCAATACTCCCAAGTTTGGGCATATTAGAGAAAACATATGTCCCTTCTTTTTCTGTCTTTGGCTGATCTCATTTATCATAATGTTCTCCATGTCTTTCCATCTTCTTGAGAATGACATGATTTTGTTCTTCTTTATAGCTGAGTAGAATTCCATTGTGTGTATTTCCCATAATTTTGCAATCCATTCATCTGTTGATGGAGACCTAGGTTGGTTCCATATTTTGGTTATTACGAATTGTGCTCCTATGAACATGAGTATACATATGTTACTGTAGTTCTCTGATTTCAACCCCTTTGGAAAGATACCCAGGAGTGGTAAAGTGAATTATATAGTGGGTCCATTCTCAGTTTTCTAAGGAATATCCACACTGATCTCCATAGTGGCTGAACTAGTTTGCACTCCCACCAATAGTGTAAAAGAGTTCATCTTTCCCCACATCCTCGCCAGCATTTGTTATAATGCATTAGCTATAATCATCATGTTAAATGATAGATATCTTAAAGTTATTCCTAAATGAAATTTTCTGTCCTCTGTCCATCAATGGCTTCATTCTGCCTCCTAGTCCCTGGTAACCACCAATCATACACTCTGCATTTATGAATTCAACTGTTTTTCATTCTGCATATAAGTGAGATTGTGCAGTATTTCTCTTTATGTGAATGGCTAATTTCTTTTATTGTAATTTCCTCAAGGTTTACCCATGTTGTTGCACATGTCAAGATTTCTTTTTTTTCTAAGGCTGAATAGTATTCTATTATGTTTGTATACCATATTTTATTTATTCATTCATCCATTAATGGACACTTCAATTGATTCCATATTGTGGCTTTTTGTGAATAATGCTGCAATGAATGTGGGACTACAGATACCTTTTTTACATACTGATTTCATTTTTTAAACTTCTCTTTTAATTTGGTACATATTGAGGTATAGAGTGATAGAAACACACATGCACACTACTATTGGAGCTCTTCTCTCCCAATTCTACCCCTTCCCTCCACTCTTCTCCTTCTGTCCATGTCTTTGAAATTGGGGTTGGTAAATTTGTATACATGTGCAGCATTACTTCAACTGCTATACTGTTTACATCTCTATCTTTCCTTTCTTCTCTAAATCCCCTCACTCACCACATTGGAGTCTCTGCTCTTATACCTGATATTACTCTTGTTTCTGATTTTTTTGATAGCTTTCAGATATAAGAGAAAAAAATATATATATGTGCACCATAATTTTATAATAGTCAAATTATGGAACAAGCCTAGGTATACATCAACAGATAAATGGATCACAAAACTATGATATATCATACAGTGGAATCTTACTCAGCCATTAAAAGAACAGAATTAGGTCATTTTCAGGGAAATGAATGGAATTTGATTTCATATCTTTGGGTATAGAACTGATCAGATTGCTTAGTCACACACTTGTTCTTAATTTCTTGAAGAACATCTATACTATTTTTATAATGGGTATATTAATTTACATTGCCACCAACAGTGTACAGAGTCCTTTTTTGTCCATGTTCTCACCAACACATATCTCTTGTTTTTAAAATTTTTTTTAATCACTGCATTGTTGTCATACATCTTAATGGGGTACACGATGGTAGAGGCATATATGCACACACCACTCATTTAGCCTTTCCCCAGTTTCCACCACATTTCCTTTCCATTCCCTCCTTCTCATGTTTGGCTTAGTGATTGACTTTATTATACATGATGTATAATACATTATACATGATGTTATAATACATGAGGTGAAATTTCATTATATACATGTCACATAGAATTGTAATTTATTCGTCTGTTGATGGACATCTTGGCTGGTTCCATAGTTTGGCAATTGTGAATTTTGCAACTATGAACATAGATATTCATGCATTAGTTTGGTAGTTTGGTTTACATTCTTTTGAGTAGATACTCAAAAGTGGTATTCTGGATCGTAGGATAGGTTCATTCCCATTATTCTGAGGGTCCTTCACACTGTTTTCCAAAGTTGTTTCACAAATTTGCAATCCCATCAACAATGTATTAGAGTTCCCACTTCTCCATATCCTCGTCAGCATTTGTTTTTGTGTTTTGATTGATTGCCATTCTAGTTGGAGTTAGGTGAAATCTCAGGGTAGTTTTGATTTGCACCTCTCTGATTGCTAATGATGTTGAGCATTTTGTCATGCATTTATCAGCTATTTGAACTTCTTTTTTGAAGTATCTGTTTAATTCACTTACCCATTTTTTGATTGGATTGTTTTCTTAGCTGTGAGTTTCTTGAGTGCTCTGTATACTCTAGATATTAGTCTCTTATCAGAGGAATAGTTGGCAAGAATTTTCTTCCATTCTGCTGGCTCTCTCATTTCCACGTCTTTGGACCATCTTAAATTGACTCTTGTGCAGGGTAAGAATGTCAAGTTTATTTCCATTTTTCTGTATATTGTTAACCAGTTTTTCCCTGGTTAACCAGTTTTTCCCCTGGTTAACCAGTTTTGCCAACACAATTTGTTGAAGAGGCTATCTTTTTTTTTCCAGTGTTTGTTTTTGGCCCTTTTGTCAAAAATCTATTGGATATATGTAGATTTGTTTTCTGAGTCTTCTATTCTGCTCCATTGGTCTTTGTATCTGTTTGTGTGCCAGTACATTGCTCTTTTTATTACTATGGCTTTTTACTATAGTTTGAAGTCAGGTATTGTGATGTCTCCTGCATGGTTCTTGTTGCTGAGAACTACTTTGGCTATTCTGGGTATTATGTAGTTCCAAATGAATTTAAGGAATTCTTTATCTGTGTTTGTGAGGAATAACCTTGTTAATTTAATGAACCCACATCAGCAATACGCATCAGGCATGTATATCATGTAACCACACAGAGTCTTCTCAAAGCACAAGCAAGGGTGGAGGTCCTTCTAGGAAGAGTAAATGGCTATGACATTATCAGGCAGAATATGCACAGAACTTAAGGATGTGACCAGTCATAGTCAAAGCAATGCGGAACTAAAAGAACACAGGCACACTAAACTTAGCCTACGTATAAAGCTGAGAACTCCAGAGAGCAGTTTGCTGCTCTTTATGCACCAAAGGTCTTAGGGAGTGACCTCATATTCTTGTGACTGGCCTGTCAGCACTCTGTCTCCCAACAGTACCCCGTTTTTTATTATATATCACAGAGGTAAGAGCCATTAGGGCTTGATGTATCTTTTCTGCCAATAAATGTTTCTTGATCAGAAGATAAATGAAAAGTACTGCACATAAACTTAAAATCAATGTCATCACTCCACTGCTTAAGCTATATGTTAGACTCTGCCACGAACCACGTGGATCTATTCTACTTATATTTAATTTGTTAGCCAGTCAGGATGCCAGCTCTTCCATGGATATGGAATTGGAAAATTCAGAAGAGAAAGCTTCATTAATTTGCTGGTGTAATTTATTAATAGAAACAGTCAAAGTATGATGAATAACTTCCATAAATTCATTTTAACATATCCCATTCATGTTTAGAAGCATAGAACCTTTGAGGAGTAATACAAATTTGAGTGCTATATCAATCACATCTGAGTAATATTTGTTGAGTGACAAATATTTGCTTACCTAGACAGGTGGCAGCTTAACCTAACTCTTTAACCTTGTCCCTAAGCTCTTTATCAATTAAATCTTGTTTTGCCCAAAGATTATGAGACTCTTTATGATATATTTTATAAACTCTTTGGTCTGTACGGAGGAATGCAGCACTACCCTAGCAACAGAAGCAGTGCCTACAATGACAATCACTCTTAGAATAGTTAGTATTAACTATTTAACCAAACTTTTGGCTCACTGGCCTAATTTTTGTATAAGATGAACTACAAGTCTAAATCACGGTGTAAATTGTCTTTTCTTGTATATCAGTTGCATCTCTACTGGCTTAGTTTTTCTCACATCCTTAACAAGATCACATGTGTTCCCTGATAGGTTTCCTATAGTAGGCCAGCTCTGTTGTAAGTTTCCCACTGTGAATCTTACTATTTCAAACATTTGTTGAGCAGCCACTCCTCTAACTCTCTTCTATCTGGGCACTCTGAAACTAGGCTTGTTTTTAAAAAGTTCATGTGCTCATTTTTGCTCCTGTGTTTGTTCACTTTCCTCCCTCACACCATTGCTTCCATCACAGGGGAGCCTCCAAGCTCCTACTCAGCTAAGTAAGTCACTGGTAGAGTGGCTTTTGAAAGGTATTTCTTTCTCCTGAGTCTCTATACCCCCCTCCACCCAATTTTTCTCTGTTGAAATCCTCCTATGAATCTTGGGCAGCTTATGGGTACTATGAAATCCAGGGGAAAACAGCTTGTGTATTTTGAAAGCAGACATCATGTGGCCTTGGGGTATTCTTTTTCTATAATAATCTTGACTTTCTGGAGTAATTAGTATATTATTGTACATGATTGATTTGTGAAATGTACAAATGATATCACCTATGCAGCCTTGTTTGATTTATTTCCTCTGGTTTATACTGTTATTAAAAGCATACTATATTATAGAGCTATTCGGGTATCTTAAATATAAAGATGTATGGAATATATTTAGGTAATAGACGCATTTCTTGGAAAGTTCTGCTTTGACAAACTGACAAAGTCTAGATTAATTAGCAAACATCATATTATGGTGAGCAGTAAATCAGTGGAATATCCCAAGAAGAGGATAAGCACACTTAAAATGAAAACAGTTCTCCATCATGTATAGTTTGATTTGTTCAGTTGCTGAATATATGTTACCAGTACTTCCCCACACCCTCCAAAAATGTGAAATTCTTACTCTCAGGTCTTAAGAGTTCCTAATCTATAACTGATTTTTAAACAAAAGGTTTCTAAGTTTCTCATGGTTTTAGTTAGGGAGTAATTATTCAGTAATTCAGTAAAAATTGCAGTGTGGTTTATGCAAGCAAAATAGCTTGGCATTGCAGTTGGCCCTTCCTTGAGGTGGGGCCCAGCCTGGCACTGTGGCCAGGGTGACATGTATGTCCTTTCAGGATGTTCACACCCTCCCACATTTCACCACCAGAGTTTAGTAACAGTGCAGATTTCACGTCCCTGTTCCAATACTCGCTGAGAAGTGCCTGGTGATGCTGATATACTTATAGACAAAAAACAATCTTTGCTATAAAGTGTATAAATGTACATAAATTATCTTTTTTTTGGTGGTACTGCCTTCGGGCTACACTCCCAGACCTATTTTTTATATTTTATTTGGAAACAGGGTCACTTAAGCCAGCGAGGCTGGCTTCGATCCTGTGCGATCCTCCTGTCTCAGCCTCCCAAGCACGGGGATTACAAGAGTGTGCCACCATGCCCGGCTACATAAGTTATCTTTAAAAAAATATTCATTCCAGCCAACCACCCACAACAAAGGCGGATGAGGAATGTAGGCCCAATATAGATAAGCACCTGCTTGAGTCGTTATAAGACTGAAGATGACAATCATAGCAAGAAACAGATTATTTGGAGTGCACTCTTGACCTGTATTTGTGAGGACCCAAAGCCCTGAAGCCCTGGTTAGTAAGGGTTATTATCTGTCCCTGCTGGGCCTGAGCTGCTGCCTGGACATCCTGGAGGTTGAGAGCAGCAATGGCCTGCACTGAAATCTCGTTTACGTCGGCCATCTGAAAGAACACAAGCATACCCTAGTCCTTTAGTTATTAAAGTCCCAGGCCTCCATTGGTTAATAAGTGTGTCCTAGATCCAAACTGGGTTATCAAGCAGTTGAACAGGAGCTTCTTCAAAGTGTCTTTTAGAAAATAAGGATATCACCTCGCGACAAATTTTAAAAAGAGTAAAAAGAACTAAATGCAAAAAGTCATGTGGGGAATACATATAAGAGGAACAACCTTGTTGACCATTCTTGCAGGCTTAGAAGGGGATTCAGAAAAGTCAGAAGCCTGTTCATGCACTATATGCTCTGGGGACTCTTGCCAAATACTCCATTCCCCTTTTTTATTTCTTCTAATTGATTTTTTTTTCATTACGATGGACACACTCAACAATATCCTGACCTTGAGGATTTTATGGCAACCCTGTAACATGTTTTATATTTTAATTAGCACAAAAGGGACTAAAGGCTATCCAGGGCCATTATCAGTATATGCAGTATATGCAGGACCATTATCAATATTTTTATTATTAGGCACCCCCTTATGGCAAAGCATTCTATTAAGTGCTGACAAACTACTTCAGTACTCTCACCAGTCTGAGCGGAAGCCCATATAAAATGTGAGAAGATATCAATACAAACATATATGTAAGTTTACTAAAAGCAGGGTAGTGGGTAATATTAATTTGTTAGATTTTGTTGGGTTAGAGGCCTTGATTATTAGCTTCATGAGCAATTGGCCTTAAAAATATAAAGGTTGACATATAGGGCATTGTTTAACTATTGTTTTGCTCTTTTCCAAGGAATCTATCATATGTGATGTAAGGATCCTGTATTATTATGCAGAGCAGCATGTTCTTCAGCAGTAGTAAAAGATACTAATTTATCTGTCTGCTCATTGCCCCAAACCATCAGCCCTGAAAGAGAAGAGTGGGCACGAATGTGTATGATAAACACAGTATGTTTATGACTGCGAAGAATAGCTGTGAGGAAAGAAATAAAGGAGCATGCCGGGGTCCAGCCCTAGCAAGAGTCGAGGTTCGTGTGTTGGTGAGAGGAGAGTCGAGGTCGAGTGAGAGAAGACACTGTCACACTAGACCAGCTGCAAGCTTCTCCTCTCACCAGTACATGAACCTTGACTCTTGCCTGTTGGGCGCCACTATGCCGGGGTCTAGCCCCAGCAAGAGTCGAGGTTCATGTGCTGGTGAGAGGAGAGTTGAGGTAGTAAGAAAGAAGTAAGAGAGAAGCTGGAGAAGCTTCCATCACAATAAAGTTCGAGAATTTGCCATCTGGTCTCGTGTGTCAGTGTGTCAGTGTCTTCTCTCTCAAGACCTCGACTCTCATAAGCACACGAACCTCGATTCTTGCTAGGGCTGGACCCCGGCAGGAGCAAGTATTGGATGTTGAGTACTAATAACTGTTGTACTTAGTCGTTGAATTACAAAGACACTATATGTGGAATCAGATACTATATTAAGCCTGACAAAAATTTTAGTTAGAACTTGGGCTATAATATAATGCTCATTTTGTTGGATAGAAGAATATTGAATCTGATAGACTTTATAATTAGTACTTGTTCAGTATTCGGCTTATGATTTTTAGTGGCATCTACAAAATTCTGTTTTTCCATGAGCAAGGGGCTCTCTAATTACTGTGGAGGAAAGAATTCTGTATGCCCGCGTAAGAAAATCCCCACATTTTTCTAGCTGGCAAAAGAAGACTAATAATATCAATATAATTAGCTAAATTAATTTGTCAATTAACATTGTTTTAATAAAAGGTTAAATTGATCTTTACTATTTGATAGATTGATAACATGAGGATCATAAGCAGATAATTGCTGTACCCAAAGTTGCTCTTGACCAATCAATGATGAAATAAGATTAATATGTTATCAAGGATTTAGTAAATCGATGTTTAGTAAATATCCATTTTAAAAGTTTATCCCCTTGAGCTAAAACACCAGTAGGCCAAGTAGGAGTAGGCAAAATGACCAATTTTATAGTTAGCAGTGGATTAATATGAAATGCAAATTGCTTATTAATGTGATGTTTAACTAAGGAAATCTCATCTCAGGCTTGAGGAGTTAATGTTCAGGGCCATTAAGATTGCTATCTCCTTTAAGGGTATCAAATAAATGATGTAACTCATAGGTGGGTAGATTGCACCCAGTTGTTATCTCCTAATAATTTTTGAAAGTCAATAAGTGTTTTAAATTTATCTTTATGAATAGAAGCAAGCCGAGGTTTTGTTGTTTGCTGTTTTAGAATGTATTTAAGGTAAGTGTAGGGCAGTGCCCCTTGAATTTTATCCTCAGTGATTACAAGGCCATACTTATGCAAATATTTTCTATCTCAGCTATATGATCAGAGTAGGGAGAGCAATCAGAATATCATCCATATAATGAATAATTTTATTTTTAGGATATAATTGGCATACAGGCAACAAGGCTTATGCTACAAAATATGGACACATGGTAGGAGAATTTATTATTTTTTGAGGTAGCACTGTCCACTGATATTGATCACAGGGAGCCTCATCATTTAAGTTAGGCACAGAAAATGAAAATTTATTTTTATCTTTATAATGAACAGGAATAGTATATTGTTGTTTGGGTCCAATATAAGGAAGAATAAGCAAACATTGATGTATTCAAACTACTTTTTATTAGATACTCCAAATATGGAGCATGATTCTTCTTTAATAGGCCAGGCTTTAGGCCAATGTTAAGCTGCAATTATAGTTATATCAGAGCCAGTATCAACCGATCCTAAAAATGTATTTCCATTCATAGAGGCAGATATCTGAGGCCATTTGTTTTCTGATATTTTGTTAGCCAAAGCTACCAGAGTAGGGTCTATGCTACCTACCAAATCTGCCAATGCATTTATTATCAGAGGTATTTACAATCAAATATCATAGCAAAATCAATTGAGCAATATGGCTGCCTTTAGTAACATGATAAGGAACAGAGGATTGCATTAGAACTAGAATTTTTCTGGTAAAATCAGAATCTATAACTCTAGGGAAAACAAAGAGGTCTTTGGCAGATAAAGATGACCTTCCTCATAATAATCCAAATGTATCTGGGGGTAAGGGTCCATATATTCCTGTAGAAATATGAGTAGATACTCCTATCCTTTGTATATCTGTATCTATTGCTGCAGATAGGTCAACTGGGGCACTCCCGCTAGTGGCTTGTGGAAGGGTGAAGATGATTTGTCTACAACATTTTTCAGTTTTGTTGCCTGGAGGTTCAGGAGGCCCCCGTTTTGGAGTTTCCTGAAATCAGGTTATCAACATCAGTCTGAGTGATATTTGGGCCCAAAGTTTTTCTTTTTCTTGTTCTCTTTTCCTTTTTTTTTTCTTTTCTTTCTTTTTATTTTTTCCCCTACATCTAAGGCAAATACTATGTTCCTTTTTTGGGCCATAAAATTGGCCTGGCTTTCAGCCTCCTTGTAATTTTTTAATCTTTCCTTCATCTTTATCTTTTATCTTTGTATTTTATCCTTCCTTTATCTTTATTGTTTACTGCTGCTGCAATTGTTTCAGCAAATAATTTTAAAGCTATATCTGCATAATTTTATAAAGTTAAACACATATCCGGTATCTTTTATTGGCAGTAAAGCCTTTTGACAATCCTCATTAGTGTTTTCAAATGCAAGCAGTCTTTCAATTTGCTTTTTGGCCTCTTTGCCCACTACTGTTCTGTGGATAACCTTATTTAAATGAACAATAAATTTAGTATAGCGTTAGTTAGGTACAAAGGCTAACATTGGTGCTTTGATTTATCATCAGAGTCAGAAAGAGCTAACAAAGCAGCCTTAAAAGCTTTTTAATAGGAACCTTTGTTTTTGGTCAGACTGTGGCTCTGGCATTTACTTTTGGTCTTCAAGTAGTTTTTTATCTAATATTTGTGAGCGCAAATTTTGAAGGAGATATTTTAAGTGCTTCCCTCCTTGAGATCTCTCAAAGGATTCCCATTCACTGCCAGACCACATGGTTTCAGAGGATCTATCTTTATCTAATCTATGGTTATCATCTTGTGGGCCCAGAAGGTAAAGTCTCAGGCTGGTTCTGAGATACCATCTCAGAACATTCCTATATAATATTTACTTTCATTTTTTCATTATCAGCAGGATTATCCATCATATTATATTCGTGCACAGATTCAGTAGCTCTTTCTACCAATTCACAGATGCTTAAATGCATGGGAAGGGCAGTCTTTGTATGCAGCAGAATAAAAGCTGCATGTACAAGAGCCCATACTGCCCAGAATTCAGCAGGGATATGTTCTCCCTGGCGAAATGCCTTTTCTACTGTATTTTTAGCTTGAACCCAATTATCTATGTCAAGAGTGCCTTCATCTGGAAACCAAAAATTACATTCAATAATTACATTAACACAATACACCAGACTTCCATGACTCACTTTTACCCCCTGAACATGCAGGAGCTGCTGTAAAACAGAAGCAAACATCAATGGCTTAGTTTCAGATGGTCCCATGACCCTGTTATAATCTTGCCTCAATAGGTATCAGACTCCTCTCCATCTCTACTCCAGGTACTGCCCTGTTTATGGCACCATTTGTGGTGACCCCTCAGGGGGATTGGGACTGAGGAATGGAGAGCGAGGAAAAATAAGACAGTAAAGAAGGACACAGAGGAACCTGAGGTTTGGACACAACAGGTGTTTATTATACAGCTCTGGAGTATATATATATCATACAGAAATTCCAAGAACTCTATAACCCATGTCAGCAATACACATCAGGCACATACATCATGTAACCCATGTAAAAGTATATCTGGTGCCAGAGTCTTTTCAAAGCAGAAGTAAGGGTGGAGGTTCTTCTAGGCAGAATAAACGGCTAGGAGCTTATCAGGCAGAATACACACAGATCTTAAGGACATGACCAGCTGTTCCTCTCTATAAAACTTTTTGCTGGAATGACTGGGCTGTGTTTCCACTTGGTCCATTTTCTTGCTCCCAATCTAATTATTTAAGGTTGGTAACTATACCATGTATGTCAGTTTCTGGAATATTTTTGAAGTACAGATATAATAATCTTATAATACATGGTTTTGAAATAAAAAAGGTTTCAATATGGATACATTGACCTGGATCACAAAAGATTATAATTTGAGGTAGTCTAGGAAGCAATAAAGATGTCATTGATTTCAGTAAACTGTATGTATATAATACACCTTGTGGTTTACTTATGGTGAGGAAGGAAGATGCCAGAGCCTTAGAAAAATCAGTTAATAAAATCCCAGGTAATGATCTAGAAGAAAAGGATCAGGAAGAAGAGGAAATATAATGGTGTTTAATAAAGCATTTTAAAAGCCAGTATTGAAGAAATTTATTTTGTAGAACTAAGTGATGATAAATGATAATAAAGTCAGAAGTTCTATCTTTTAAGCAAATTAACTTTGTACAGTGTTTTATATAATTCAACAAATAAATATTTTGTACCAAATATAAACAGAGCATAGGGAGCCTAGAAACCACAGAAATACCCCATAAGTAGTATCAGTCATGCCTTCATTATGTGTGAATAAAGATGCATAATGAAATAATTGGCTCCAATCTTTGGAACTTAAAAGAATTCTAAAACACCGAAAATATTTGTATTATTGTATTTGTTTATGTAAATTCTACATTATTGGGCTTTATTAAGGTTAAGTCAGGAAATATTTCAATTAAGGCTTAGTCTGGTCAAAAGAAGTCTCTAAATCTGCATGCTTACCATGATGGTTTCTCTACTTCTGGTTTCTAAGAAATCATTTCTAAAAAATTAACTATGCAATAATCAAACTGAGACAATAGATTAATCTCTGTGACTCCTAGAAATTCTCAAATATGCAACTCCTCAGTTGACTAGGAGCCCTTATAGAATGGCCCAATCCCTGGATCTCTGCCTGGTTTGCTGTGGAACTTTTAAGAAGTCACTTTAGCCTCTCTAACCTTTAGAGTTTTATATTTGAACTGTATAACTATGCCTTCTCTGGTCACCTTACAATAGTTGAGAGGTGGATATAAAGAGAATGCAAAAGATAATAGCAATCTCTGAACATAAGTTATTGCTAAGTAATAGAATCAAACATCTATTAAATGATAGCAATAAATGGATGTTCCTACTTTTTTGGCTAGCTTTATATTTATCTTCATCTTGTCTATAAGCCTTAGCTTCTCAATAGGCCAAGACAGTACATTTGGTGATACAGTTTACCTCTATGCTGAAGGGCAGAAACAACCATTTTTAAAAATAATTTAGCTTTTAGAGGATATCTTAAATGCAGCAACAAATATTTTGCCCTTTTGAGCCAAATCATTTTGCTGACCACAAGGCAGAATGACAGCAAGCTGAAATGGGAGAACTAGTCATTATCCAAAGGTAAGACTTTTTAAGTAGGCTCTACTATTTGTTTCCCTAATTCCTACATGTCTGGAGGGGGATGTGGGCAGCAGGGGATCCAGAAATCTCACCATCAAAAAGAAAGTATTTAAGTAGTTTTGGTGAATAAAACTGGCTATACTGGGTACATAATAGCAGGATCTCCTGTCTTAAATGAATCCTTAGTGTAAGGATGTAGGCAGCAGATGTTTCAGGCGAAATCAACCTCTATCATATTGCTTGCCTCAAGGTTGGCAATTCAGAAATGTATTTGAATTTTAAGGTGAGTGAATGGGTGGACAGACATGGGAAGAGTGAACAGTGACTTTTGAAAGATAATTCTGTGGAGTTACTATTTAGAAAAGTGGAGGTTACAACTTGAAAACATTTAGCAATGTAACTTAAAGTCAAGCATCTCTTTTTACTTAAATACCCGAAATTCAGTTCAAGGGCAAGGAGTAAATTTATTTGTATTAATTTCCTCAGAAAATGAAAACAAGGCTTAAGGTTTACATCTCACTTCTGCAAAGTTGTACTCAAAATAACTACTATATTATGAAGTTATAAGTTACACTGAATAATTTATCTTATTTTAACATTTTGATTTATTTTTATTTCCTACCGAAACATCTTAGAGGTAAGATTTATACTTTGTTTCATCAGTGGTGAACCATGCATCAGTAAAAAGAATTACCCAATTCACCCCCACACATAAGGCAACATGGTACACAAGGAAATATTTTTATCCAGAAAATTGGATTCTAGGTCCTCTGCACGCTCATCTTATGACCTCAGGTTATCGCCGAAGTTCCTCTGAGCTATAGTTTTCTCATTTACAAACCAGTAACATTAATCCCCTTCCCTATTACAGTGATGATGTAGAAGCACTTAATAAGCTTAAATACTCTATAATGATGCTAGATATTGTTAGCGCAGGAGTTGGGAATAAATTTGCTAGTGTTCTGAGACTTTGGTCTCTTGCATTCTGGAATAGAGAGTGGCATGTAGTCCCTGAAGAGGAACTTAAATGTTCCTCTAAGTTACCTCTAAGCAAAATATCAAGAATGGCAGTTCAGCAGATTGTAATGGACAATTTCAGACTCCATTTAAATTGTACTACACATTTGAAGACTTATCCAAACCTCACGCATATTTGTCAATCCAAATAACATATACTATGCATTGCTCTGGTTTATAATGACAGAATGGAGTTGTTTCAGTGGTAGGCCCTCATAACATTTGACAAGCACAAAGATATTAGAAGCTTTGCTTTAATTATTACTCTTACTAAACTGTAAAATGACTATTTCAATTTTGAGTATTATTCTTCCAAATACAACTATGTATCAGAGCAATAGGCAAGCCACAGCTATTCACTACATGCAGGATGAGATTGTAAACGTGACATCAAATGCTCAAATCATGTTGTCACTGAAGCACAAATCTATCTCCAAAAGGAAAGACAAGTATTAAGAATGAGCTTTAAAATAAGAAATTTTGTAAATATATTAAAATAGGAAAATATGCTGATTAGGCAAAGTTCCAAAGATTCATTAATTTACTAAAGTAGATTGAAATGAATGTTGTAGAGATTTAAGTAAATTAACCTTTAATATGTACCCAGGGCCCAAGGAAAAAGAATAACAGAGGATTAGTAGCGTTTTGTCTGATTGTTGCATAATGCACACTGATTTTTTTTCCTGAATGTTCATTGCTATATAACAATACTAATAAACAAAAAAGATTAAATTTAAAATATCTCTAGATTGCAATTGTCACATACTCTTATGTGTACACTAATACCATGTCTGGCTTTAATAACAGCCCCTATAACTTTAGCAGAGGCAGATAGCAATTTTTGTTATTACATCTTGACATGTCTCATCTGAGCAGCGTTTTGGTCAATTTAGGTAATTTATTCCTATCATGCTAGGCATACATTTAGCATTTCAGCATTGCACTTCTATTCTGAGTTTTGCAACACTTGAGCTCTAAATAATATTAATTTATTGCAAGTTACTTAGAAGATACATTGTTACTTAAACATCAAATTGAAAAAAAAACATTTTTTGTACTTACTTCAAAGTTCTGGTTTATAATCAACAAAATTCTTAAGGAGGTCTTCTTTTTCTTTTTTTTTGGTGCACTGTGTTCATACATCATAGTGGGATACAAACTTTTGTAGACATACATGCACACATCACCCAGTCAGCCCCCACCCGATCCCCACCCCATTCTCTTCCCATCCCTCCCTCCCATGCTTGGCTTAGTGGTTGACATCTAGTATTATAACAATTTATCCAAAATTAAAAATGATAATCTCACATAACAGTTTCATTTGTCGGATACCAAGCTTTTGATGACTTAAAGATAACATTTCAATATTTCTTTTTGCTTTCTTTCTTACCAGAGAATATTTTTTTTCTATTTTTTAGGTGAAACTATCATATATTTATATATTTATTTTTCAGAAAAAAAATCTATCCTAATATGGAATATGGATTCCAGATACCCAAGACGATCTTGAAAAAGAACAAAGCTAGAAGATATATATTTTCTGATTTCAAACCATATAAAGCTACAATAATTGAAACAGTGTAGTACTGTTCTACAATAATTGAAACAGTGTAGTACTGTTCTAAAGGCAGATATATAAACCATTGGAGTTAAATAAAAGCCTAGAGCTAAATTCTTCCCTATATTGTCAAGTTATTTTTGACAAGGTTTCCACGAACATTTGGTGGTGGAAATAATAATCTTTTAACTAAATATTGTTGAAAAATAATAATTACATGGAAAAGAATAAAATTGGACCCTTACCTAATCCCATATACAAGTATTAACTCAAAATAGATAAAAGACTTAAATATAAATCTTAAGACTATAAACTTTTAGAAGAAAATCTGGGTCATAAAACCTCATAACATTGAAATTGGCAGTGATTTCTTGGATATGATTTCAATGGCACAGGCAACAGAAGAGTATACAAACTCCCGAAAAAATAAAAAAATATTGTATATCCAAAGACAATGTAAACAGAGTTAACAGTTACTAATAGAATTGGATAAAATATTTCCAAATGCTATATCTGAAGGTATATTAATATTCCAACTAGAAATCCTAAAAATTAACAACAATAAAGGCAAACAATACAATTTAGAGATAGGTAAAAGACTAACATAAATAATGAATCTGCTGTTGGATATTTCTTTCTAGATTGGAAACTATGCGTTCATTTTTGGAATGATCATCTTCTAAGAGCGAGATTCTGTTCTCCATGTGGTCTAATCGGTTGTTTTTGCTTTGAATTGACATCTTTACTTCATTAATTGCATCCTTTATCGAGGCCTTTACTTCATTAATTGCATCCTTTATCTCTTTTTGGCTCTCTCTGAATTCTTTTTGAAGCACCTCTATTATTTCTACAGTTATTTTTCTGATTTCATCTTCTAGAAATCTCTGATTTTCTGTTTTATCGGGTTCTGATGTTGTGGGGTTGTGGGCATTCATTGCTCCAGTATTATTCCGCTTTCCCATGATTTCAGAAGTTTGTGCCTTCTCTGTGTTCTTCCCTTGGGTCACTATGACTTCACTTAAGGTGCTCTGGATCTCGAGTCTATAGTATCTCAGACCCCACTACTCCTTTACTGGGTTATATCACAGAGTCTCAGACCCAGGGAGTCGATAAAGGCTGCTTTAAACTACGGGGGGTGCCAGGTTGCACGTTCTCCTATGGTGTGATATCTCTGTCACCGCCCCTCCCCCACTGGGTCAAGTCCCAGTGAGTACAGTACTGGGATTTCTCCTCTGTGGCCCACAGTTTGACTCACTGTTCTTGAGTTCACAGATGTAGCTGTACTGGACTCAGTGAATTCGCTGCTGCTGCTGCTGGTGACCATATGGCGCCACTGCTATGCCCTCGGCCGTGAGGCTGGTGTATTTCTTCTTGGTTTTGAGTTCCACTCTGAATCCCTGCAGCGTGTGCTGAGCTCAGCCACTGGGAGCTTTAGATGCTCCCTGCGCCGAAAGATCCCGCCTGCCTGTTCCGCAGCGGCTCACCTCGGCTTGCTGTAGTCGTCCGGTGAACTCGGCAGTATGGCGCTGCTGCCGCGTCCTCGGGCGTGAGGCCGGTGTATCTCCTCTGTGGCTCAGAGCTCTGTTCTCAGTCCGCTTTCTCTCTGGAGCCTGGTGATTTTTTTTGTTTCTCTGGTGATGGTGTTTTCTGGCTATGAAAGGCGCTGATTTTGTGGAAATGGAGATTGGTTGTCAGCGGGGCTCTTAAGCCGCGCTTTTCTCGGTCGCCATCTTCCCGGAAGTCTCTGAACATTCTTTAAAAACACAGGGAAGCCGGGCATGGTGGCACACGCTGAATCCCAGCATTTGGGAGGCTGAGACCATTGGATCACGGTTCGTGGACAGCCTCAGCTAGGTAGTGAGGCCCTCTGCAACTCAGTGAGACCCGGTTCCTAAAGTAGTACTGCTTCTCTATGAAGGACGCCCGCGCCTGCAGCAGGGCTAAGGTGGCCATCGCCTCGGGGCCGGGAGTTTACTCTCCAAGTAATAGTGTTACTCTCCAAGGAGGTCTTTTGTGTAGCAGAATTTAAAGTGTTGATTTTTTTTTACATGCTGCCTTAACGATACTACTATTAAATCATTTACTGACTTTTAATAAATTTTACATAGGTGGTACTAGGAAGGCATCATCATTCTAATGCTCCCTCCTCTCTCCTTTTCTATATCTATTACTGAGTTTTATTTCAGGTTTGTATTGATATCATCCAGCTAGGCTTTTTTTTTTTTAAGCTTAGAACTGGGAGATCACATGGTTCAAACCTCATTTTTCAGATGAGGAAACCAATAAAAAATTACTCACCCAATATTACTGAACAAATTGACAGAAGAACACGGATCACAGTTTGTCTCTATTGCCTATTCTTTGATTATACCTAACTGTCTTCTTTGCATTTTTTTTTTACATTTTACCAGATCCTACTTAAAGTTCAAAGGAATGACTGAGGTGGCAGATGATATAGGGAAACTATACTGCATTGTGATTTTATCAAATGTTATAGTTTAGATTTGGTTCTTCCCAAAATTATTCATATAATTATACATTCAGTGATGTAAATTAATGATCTATTTGAAAACAGTGATTGACCTGGAGTACCAAGGGTTGCAAGATTCAAAGCCAATCTCCAAAAACAGTTTTCAATCTTTCTCTGGAGATGAACTGGGAAACAACATAATATTTCTGAAGTATTTTAGCTAGTTCTTCAGCAACAGGGAAAGGAACTCAATCCTGTAATTATACTTCCCTAATTTTTCCCTGAGACTTAAGTTCATTTTGTTTTTGCCAAGTAACTGTTCTAATATGTATTTCCCAAAGAAGAATCCTAAAAGCATCATAAATTGTACAAATTTATGTCTCACATATTTATCCCATACAACCAGTACATGTTCCTGCATATTGCAGGTGATGAGTAAATGAACTTACCATTAAGCATTATCTGATTTTAACTTAAAAAGACTTTGAGTGGTGAGTACACATTTGCTGTCCATAAGTTAGAAAACCATTCGGACCAGCAGTTTTCACTTTGAATGTTAGAATTCGCAGGCAGCTTTTGAAAACTGGATGTTTAGGCCCCACCCTAACCAATTAAATCAGAATTTCTGAGGTTCAGACATTACTATTCTTAAGAAATTCACCACGTGAATTTAATATTTAGCCAGAGATGAAACCCACTGTCTTAAAGTCTCAGTCTCCTCTAGGGATACTCCTAACAAATCTGTGAGATTAGGGACTGTGTTGAGGCAGGCAAGTCCCTGGTAAAATATTAAAAGAATAGGGCCAGAGTTATAGCTCAGTGGTAGAGCACTTGCCTAGCATGAGTGAGGCCCTGGATTCCAGGCCCAGAAACACAAACACACACACACACACACACACACACACACACACACATCAAAAGAACATGGGGGGTGATCTTGGCTGTGTTCCTTTTGTAGAATTGAAGAGGGCAACACTTCAGTGGACATGATATACATACACAACTTTATCAATCACATGTCCTGCATAGGAAGATGAGGAGGGAGAGGGAATAGGGTAGGAAGTGGGAGAGGGCTCAATGAGTGCTGTGTACATTTATGCCTCTATCACCCCGAATTTCATCACAATGTATGATTACCAAAATAAACCAAAAAAGAAAATAAAAAACAGAAAACCACATTTGGGTCACATGTGAGCCAAATAAAATATTTACCTTTTAGAGGCCCAAAGGAAGGACCTTTAATAGACTTGGTTTATCACCCTTCAGCTCTGTGATCATGACTGGCATCTTCATAGGCTGTGTGTTTCAGATTTCACAGTCTTATTTCATTGTTATTCCACTTCTTCCTTTCTTTTCTTCCTAATCACATTCAAGTGCCCAATATGCAAGGAATTCTGAACCTGTAGGTTTACCAGTCCAAATCTGCCTCTTAAAGATGTTTCCCCAAGTCTAAAGAACAGGGTTCTAAAAAATAGAGAACAACCACTATGGAAGATAGAGGTGGTTTCAATTAAGGAAGGATCAAAAGTGAACAATGTCTTCCAAAACAGATTAATACCTTGGCTTTTCAGATACATTCAAATATTCCAGTGACATTAGTTGGATTGAGAGGGTGTTTAGGTTTTTTTTCTCTCCTCAACTGTTTTTTGGAGTTGTTGGATATTGAACCCAGGGACATTCTACATTTGAGCTAAACCCTCAGCCCTATTTATTTATTTTTTATTTTGAAATAGTTTCACTAAGTTGTGAAGGGCATTACTAATTTTCTGTGGCTAGCCATGAACATGTGATATTCCTTTGACAGCCTCCCAAGTACTGGGATTACCAGCACATGATACCAAGAACAGTTTATCCTTAACATCTTAAACATAACTTTTGGAAAGTTACTGTGATTTTTAAAATTATTTTAACTTTTCATTTGTGCATTATAATCATACATCTTAATGAAGTACAAATGGTGGAGGCATACATGCACATCACCCAATTACCCTTTCCCTAATTCCTGCCCAATTCCCTCCTTCTCCCTCCTAATCATGTTGAGCTTAGTGATTGATATGTTTGTTAATGTACATCATGAACATAAGAAAATTTCCCTCTTTCCCCCTCCCATTCACTCAGTTAGGTTGCCTTATTTGTTCATCTCTAGTATCTCCTTATTCATCTAAAGTTCCACCTATGGCCCATTTTCTCCCTAGCTTTCACATATTAGGGAGACCATCTGGTTTCTTATTTTTTCTGATTACTCTCATTTAGCATAATGTTCTCTAGTTCCATCCATTTCCCTGTAAGTAGCGTAATTGTATTTTTCTTAATGGCTGAGTAGAATTCCATTGTGTATATATCCCATAGTTTTATAATCCATTACATATAATAATGGACATTTTGGCTGATTCCATAGCTTGGCAATGGGAAGTTGTGCAGCTATGAACATAGGTACTCATGTATTAGTTTGGTATTTTTTTTCCATTCTTTTAGTATATACCCAGAAGTGGTATTGCTGGATCATATGGTAGATTCATTCCCATTTTTCTGAGGATCTTCTGTGTAGTTTTCCAAAGTGATTGCACATATTTGCATTCCCACTAACAATGTGTTAGAGTTTCTACTTCTCCACATTCTCGCCAGCATTTTTGTTTGTGTTTTGAATGATTACCATTCTAGTTGGAGTTAGGTGAACTCTCAGGGTAGGTTTGATTTGCATCTGTCTGATTTCTAATGAGATTGAGCTTTTTCATGCATTTATTGGCCATTTGAATTTCTTGCTTCCTGAAGTGTCTATTTAATTTACTTCCCTATTTTTTGATTAAGTTATTTTTAGTGCTGAATTTCTTGAGTTATCTGTATAGTCTTGATTATATTTATTTTGCCTATCCATGAACATAAAAGATCTTTCCATTTTCTAATATCTTCGATTTCATTTTTCGTTGTTTTATAATTTTGTTTGTAGATGTCTTTTACCTCCTTGGTTAAGTTTATTTCTAAATATTTTATTTATTTGTGGGATATCCTGAGTGGAAGTGTTGTCAGTATTTCTTTTTCAGTGAATTTATAGTTGGTATACTGAAGAGCTTCCAATTTTTTAAGATTGATTTTGTATCCAAACACTTTGCTGAATTTGTTGATCAGTTCTATAAGCCTTTTGGTTGAGTTTGTTGGACCTTCTAAGTATAGTATCATGTCACCTGCAAATAGTGAAAGTTTGAGGTTTTTTTTTTTTTTTTTCTATTTGTACTCATTTGATTTCCTGTTCTAGTCTTACTGCTCTGGCTAGAGTCTCAAGTAGTATATTGAAAAGAAGTGGAGATGATGGACTTCCTTGTCTTGTTCCTATTTTTAATGGAAATTCTTGCAGTTTTTCCCCATTTAATATGAGGTTGGCTGTGGACCTATTATAGATTGTCTTTATGATGTTTTGGTATGTTCCTTCTTTTCTGATTCTCTGTAGGGTTTTAGCATAAATCTGTTGGCTTTTGTCAAATGCTTTTCCATCATCTATTGAAATGATCATATGATTTTTGCATTTGGTTCTGTTTATGTGATGAATTACATGGACTAATTTTCATATGTTGAACCAGCCTTGCACCCGTGGGATGAACCCTACTTGGTCCTGGTGTATGATTTTCTTGATGTGGTTTTGAATGCATATTCCTAGTATTTTATTTAGCACGTTTTTTTGGTGGTACTGGGGTTCCTGGAAGTCCTTCTACCTCTGGGCTACACTCCCAGATCTATTTTTTACATATATTTTTATTTGGAAACAGAGTCTCTTAAGCCAGTGAGACTGGCTTCGAACCTGCGTGATCCTCTTGTCTCCGCCTCCCAAGCGTGGGGATTATAAGCATGCGCCACCACGCCCGGCTCTATTTAGCAGTTTTGCATCCAAGTTCATCAAATATATAGTCCTGTAGTTTTCCTTCCTCATGCTGTCTTTATTTGGTTTGGGTTTAATGCAATGTTGGCTTCATAAAATGTATTTGGGAGAGTCCTGATTTTATTTCACAAAATAGATTGAAGAGGCCGGGCATGGTGGTGCAAGCTTGTAATGCCCGCGCTTGGGAGGCAGAGACAGGAGGATTGCACAGGTTCAAAGCCAGCCACGTTGGCTTAAGAGACCCTGTTTCCAAAAATAAACAAAGTGCAAAATAGGTTTGGGAGTATAGCCTGGAGGTAGAAGGGCTTCCAGGAACCCCAGTACCACCAAAAAAAAAAAAAAAAAAAAAGATTGAAGAGTATTGGGATTAACTCTTCTATATATAAAAGGTTTATAAATGTTATTTGGAAAACCATCTGATCCTGAGCTTTTCTTTGATGATATGCTCTCTATTGCTATTTTAATCTCTTTGCTATTGGTTTGTTTAAATTTTCTAAATCTTCTTGACTGAGTTTAGGAAGGTTGTATTTATCTAGAAAGTTGTCAATTTCTTCCAGATTTTATATTTTGTTGGAGTATACTTTTTCAAAGTATTTTTTGATAATTCTTTGGATTACTATACTGTCAGTGGTAATATCTTCTTTATCATCTCTTCATAATTTGGGTTGATTTTTTTTTTGGTTAATGTGGCTAGTGGTTTATCTATCTTGTTAATTTTTTTGAGAAACCAATTAACCAGTTCTTGGTTTTGTTGATTTTCTCTATTGATTTTTATTCTCTACTTTATTAATTTCTGCTCTGATTTTAATAATTTCCTGCCTTATACTGTATTTGGGTTAGACTCTTCTTGCTTTTCAAGGGCTTTGAGGTGTGCCATTAGGTTATTTATTAGGTGATTTTCTGTTCTTCTTATGTGGGCACTCAGTGCTGTGAATTTTCTTCTTAATACTGCCTTCAAAGTGTCCCTGAGGGTTTCATATGATGTATCTCTATTTTTGTTTGTTTCTAGACATTTCTTGGTTTTACCCTTTATTTCTTCTCTAACCTATTTTTCATTTAGCAGTGTGGTGTTCATTCTATACATGTTTATGTGGTTTCTCTGGGTCTTGTTATAATTGATTTTTAGTCTCATTCCATCATGGTCCGAAAAGACCCAGGGAATTATGTCACATATTTTGAATTTGCTACGTGCTCACTTTGTGGCCCAGGATGTGATCTGTTTTGGAGAAGATTATGAGAGCGGCTGAGAAACATGTGAACTCTGCTATAGTTGGTGGAATATTCTATATATGTCTAATAGGTCTATTTGGTTGATGATGTTGTTTATGTCTGAGGCATCTTTACAGACCTTTTTTCTAGAAGATCAGTCCAACAGTGTGAGAGGGGTGTTGAAGTCTCCCAGTATTATTGTATTGGGACTTATATGTGACTTAATGTCATAAACAATTTGTTTCAGGAAAGTAGCTGCGCCTATATTTGTGGCATAAATGTTGACTATTGTTATTTCCTTTTGCTCAATTGTTCCTTTCACCAGTAAGAAAAAATGACCTGCTTTATCTCTTCTAATAAGCTTTGGCTTCAAGTCTAACTTGTCTGATATCATAGTTGCTACTCTTGCTTGTTTTAGAGTTCTGTTTGTCATGGAAGATTTTTATTTCCCTGTCAAATTTGAGAGATAGTTTTGCTGGTTAGGAAATTTTTTGCTGCAATTGGTTTTCTTTCAGGCCCTCCTGGCTATATGACTTGGTTTGGCAAGTCTAGAGTGATTTTAATTGGTTTTCCTTTGATTGTCACCTGGTCCTTTGTTTTTGTTGCCTTTAAGTTTCTTTCCTTGGCTTCTACATTTGTCAGTTTGACTATTATGTGGTATTGTGAACCTTTTCTCTGACCTTGTTTAAAGGGGGTTCTTTAAGCTCGCTATACCTTTGTATCGACCTCTTGTTCTATGTTTGGAAAATTTTCTGATATTACTTCTTACAGAAGATTGTTGATCCCTTTGGTTTCACCTTTTATTCCATTTTCTATGCCAATTATTTTTAAGTTTGCTTCTTTAAAATGGGCCCATATCTCTTCAATGTCTAATTTATGTTGTCAAAATATTTTTTTCTAAATTATTTACTATGTGTTAGTTTTTGGAGTGATCATTTTCTAGGTGTGAGATTCTATTCTTCATGTGATTGTTTATAGTTTGATTTGATGCCTTCACTCCATGATTACATCCTTTATTTGTTTCAGATTTTCTATAATCGTTTAAGAAGTCCTGAATTATTTCCACAGTGACATTCCTGATTTGACCTTCTGGAGATTCCTGCAATTCTCTATTGTCAGATTCTGTTATTGTGGGATTATGGGAGTTATTGCTTCCTTGTTATTCCTTCATCTCATGATTTCAGAAGTTTGTATCCATATCTGTTGCTTTTGATAGATTTCTCTCAGTCTATAGGTGTCAGCTGATATATCCAAGGGCAAACTGTGTTGTATTCATCGGTGAAGGTTGAATGAGGAGGGAAATGCATTTGTAAATGCAAGAATAGGGTAAAGCCACAGATAGGATCAATCAGAATGAGACTATGAGTTTGGTAAGGTAGTATATATAGTAGAGATTAGAGATAGTGGATATATAGTAGTATTCTAGTAACTAGTGTAGAGTTTTTAGTAGAGTGTTATGAATTGACTTAAAACATGACAAAGAAGAGAAAAGAGGAAAAAGGGATGGAGAGAAGAGAATACACATATACAAGAGAAGATGCTTGGGAGAGGGCTTGAGAATACAGCAAACAAACAAGTATACACACTGACATTAAAAAATATATAAAAGAAACAAAGCAGCTTGGTGGTGCACGCTTGTATTCTCAGCATTCAGGAAACTGAGACCGGAGAATCTCAGTTTGTAGACAGCCTCAGCTACCTAGTGAGGCCCTCTACAACTTAGTAAGATTTTGTTTCAAATTAAAAAAGAATAAAAATGGGCAGGGGGTGTATCTCGGAGTTCGAATGCCCCTGGGTTCCATCCCCAGACCTGAAAAAAAAAAGAAACAACAAACAAAAGAACAACAACAAAATAATGCAATCCTACAAATATATGAATATTTAGCACACTGGTCTCTGTCTCTCTCTGTGAGTGCTCCTGTACCTTTTCTGCTGCAACCCTGATTCTATGCGTCTTTCAGTCTATGTCGGTGCCTGGTATCAATGAGGCTAGATCTAGTGTTAAGCATAGGTCACCTGCCATGTTTTCTACAGATGTGGAGTCGCAGTCTCTCCCTGCCTCTGTAGGTGGAAGATGCCTCTTAGACCAAACTCAATGTAAGGGTCTCTTTTCTGCACAATTAGGGTTTGTTTGACTTCTCCCCATTCACCAAGATTGGGTGGTCTGTGGTGTTCCTGGAGATCCTACTAGTTGGATCTAGTATTAAGGGTAGATCTCCCTCCGTGCTTTTCACTGATGCAGAGCCTGAGTCTGTCTGAGCCTCTGCTATGTCTAACAGCATACTCCATCCCCACCGTCGCTGGGTTGATTCACAAAGTCTCAGACCCAGAGACTTTATTTCAGCTCTTTGTGTCCTTGGCAGTGCCACGCTGGGTGTTCTACCACGGAGATAGTGGCTTCAGTTATGGAGTTGTTGAGCTCAGGTCTGGATCTCTGGAAGGCATGGTGAGCTCAGCCACCACTGCTGCTAGTTGTTGCACAGGATGAACTGATGGTGTACAGTTCCAGTGATTTGCAGCTGCTTACTACAAGTCCTTGGTTGTTCGCCTGTTTGTCACTGGAGTCGGATACAGTAAGGCAAAATGTTGTTGTGGTACCCGCAGCTGTGAGGTGGGCCGGTTTCTTTTTTTTTTTTACTTTTTGATTTTCTTTTCTTCTGCCTTTTACTTATCATGCTCTTTTTATAGTTATGATGTTTTCTGGCTTTTGTAAGAATGCTGTTTTTAAGGCAATGAAGATTGGGTTTCAGCAGGACTGGTATGTGCTGCTTCCCTCGGTCGCCATCTTCCCAGAAGTCCAGTTACTGTGCTTTTACAGTCTGATTTTGCATGGTAAAATAGCTTCTTCTGTTGTTTAACGGATACAGTCAGATTTTTCTCTTCCTGCCTCTGAATTGCCTTGAAATCTTGGGTGTTATGAATCTATGCAATGTTTAAGGCCTATCTCCCACAATATAACAGGTCTCTTACTCCAATATGGTGCTTTTGGGTTGCCAAGACAGTCTTAAAAATGTTCACGAAATCAAATTTGACTATGGCTTTCCCTTCAACTCAATCCATCACTTCAGAATTTCCTAGGATCCCTGATTTGCTCTGTCAGTTGTCTCAGAGTATCTTCCTGAAGTGAATTTACTTTAAAGTTAAAGTAGATTAGAGTAGTTCTTCTCTAGGAGACAATTACATTGCTATATTCTATGGCAGGGAGCAAAACAACATAACATTAATTTTTACAAGCTTTCTTTGTGTATTGTTATAAGGCGAATTGTCAGCCTAATCCAATATACCATAATAACAAAAAGACAACTGCTATTAAATGCAAGAATTTCTAAGAAGACTATTTTTAAAATCTGTTTGGAGGAGAGAAAAGGGAATAATGAATGAACCTATTAAGAATTCCTGATCTTCGGAAACGCTTTTGTCAGTGAATGCTATAGAAAAAATAAACCAAGTTATGGACCCGTTATTAAACTGTTTTTCCTCTCCTTAGCTCAATAGTAAGTTATCCTGCCTCATTGACTATCGTGCTTTTTTCTGGATGAATTTATATCTTTTGGCAGGCTTTGTTAAGAATACATAGTAAAGATCAAGTGTAAGCTATTTGCTGGTGTTTAATGTCAGTCTTATGCCATGGTAAATAGAGAATGGAAGTGTTTTTTTTTTTTTTTTTTTACCCTAGCCATATGGATATGCCTACAATGGATTGTGCTTTTTCTCATACCGTGGCTTATGAACTCTTACTCAAGACACCCAGATTCAACCAGACATTAGTTCTAGATTATACTGCTTCATGAGTATCTCTAAAATCCATTCATTACTTTTATCCTGCTGCCACTCTCTGAGTTCATACCTGTCATCTCTCTGTTGTATTACTGTAGTTTTCTCCTGTTTTATATTTTCCTCTGGTGCCTCCTCACCTTCAGTACATCCCTCATCCTGCTATTGGAATGATCTAAGATGCAGATCAGATATGACAACACCCCACATAGAACCAAAATTGCCACATGTTCCTGCATGCACATTTGCACATGTGTACAGAGAGAGAGCGAGCGAGCGCCCAGGGACATTCTACCTCTGAGCTACAACCCAGCCCTATTTTTTTATATTTATTTTGAAACGGGGTCTTACTGAGTTGCAAAGGCCTCACTACGAATCTGAAGCTGTCCACAAACCACCATCCTCTTGTCTCAGCCTCCCAAATGCTGGGATTACAAATGTGCATTACCACACCCAGCTATAAGTGCTTTTATAAAAGGCTCAGTGCACTCTTGTGGAGAGAACCTTTCAGAGTTAGGGAAACTTCACAGAAGAGGTGACATCTGAGCAAGGATTTGAGGGATGGTTAAAAGTTCTCTGAGTAAAGAAAAGGGAACATTATATTTCCTGCATAGACAATGCCACGTAAAAAAGCAAAGAGATATGGAAGCTTGTAGTGTATTAGAAATTTTGAGAAGTTTGCAAAACAATATGGAGGATCCTTAGAAAAATGGGAATGAAATAACCATATGATTCAGCAATACCACTTCTGGGTATCTACCCAAAAGAATGGAAACCAAACTACCAAACTAATGCATGAGTATCTCTTCATAACTGCACAATTCACAATTGTCAAACTATGGAACCAGCCAAGATGTCTATCAATAGATGAATGGATTGCAAAACTATGTGATATGTACAAAATGGAATTCTACTTAGCCATAAAGAAAAACACAGTTACATCATTTACAGGGAAATGGATGGAACTGGAGAATATCATGCTAAGTGAGATTAGTCAGCCACAAAAAATTAAGAATTTGGATTCTTTCCCTAATATGTTCTAGCTAGGGAGAAAATGGGTCCTAGGAGGAATTCTAGATGAAGAAGGAGATACTATAGATGAGCAAATAAGGTGACCTGAGGGGGATGAAAGGGGGAATAGGGAAATTCCCTAATATACATGATATATGTTAACAAACATACCAAAGTCAATCACTAAGCTTTACATGAGAAGGAGGGAGGGGAGAGGGAATGGGGTGGGAATTGGGTAAGGGCTAATTGGGTGATGCATGCATGTATGCTTCTACCATCTTGTACTCTATTAAGATGTATGATGACAATGCACCAATAAAAAAAATTTAAAGAACGAATATTGATATGAATGAAGCAATGAGTACCTGGGGGAATTGGCAGGAGATGATGTTGATTCAGTAATTAGAACCACATCTTCTGTGCATGCGTGTGTGTGTGTGTGTGTAGCTGCCTCCATTTTTTGTTGTGATTTTCTTGAGGAAAGAATTTGTCTTATCAAGTTCTAAAATCCTTAGGTCTAGCATATTGACATGCACACAAAATTATTTAAATGTCTTGAAAGAATAAGTAAACAACCTGTCAATATTAATTGATTGGCTCTTTCCTTCCAATAAATATTGAATATCTCAATTAAAATCCAACTGAAGCAAAATTAAAATCTTACATACTTTTTTATACAACAGCCATCGTAAGACTTGTTTCAAACACAGATTAGTTATTTTTTGCAGACCTTTTTTCTGTTTACAGTGACACTGTCTTCTCAAGGAGCAGATTCTATCTTTCTCAGTATTTGGTTTAACTTCAGTTCTAGCAGAGTCTTCTAGAAAGGAGGTAATCATTGGTCAACTCCCTGTATTGATACTCTTAGGTGGAACTGTTATAAGGGAGGTATGGATATATAGAGATAAATTAGAATATTATGGGAATCTCTACTTTCTCCTGCATGTTTAATGTCACAATCAACAGGGAGAGCTGTTTATCATACAACCTTGAAAGACTAATGCAAAAGGAGATCAACAATTTGGAACGCAGAGGGCAAAACTCCAGAGTATTAATGACACAGTATAGTAAAATTAATGGAGTAGAGGGGGAGATGGATAAAATTTTGAACATGTAAAGGAAGATTTACGGTATTTATATAGTTCTATCTTTAGGTAATGCTTATAACAAAGTCATCATTGGCTAATTAGAAGGTGTTTAAAATTGTAGCACAGTTATTGAACAAATAGTTAATAAAAGCTGAATAGTTAAAGAAAAGAAATCTTCTGAAATTAGTGTATGCATTTTAGGAAAAAATATGCAGACATTATTCATGCAGTGCATCAGTCTTAAAAGATACCAATATCCTTCTAGCATTAATCAATAAAATTAGCACTCCTGCCCGGGCATGGTGGCACAAGCTTGTAATCCCCGCTCTTGGGAGGTGGAGACAGGAGGATCGTGCAGGTTCAAAACCAGCCTCGCTGACTTAAGAGACCCTGTTTCCAAATAAAAATATAAAAAAATATGTGTCTGGGAGTGTAGCCTGGAGGCAGAAGGGTTTCCAGGAACCCCAGTACCACACACACACACAAGAAAAATTAGCTCTCCAAAGACCAAAAGAATTCCAATTTTTACTTTCCCTTTCAAAACTCCTATACTGAAATGAAGATTTATCTAACAACAACTGCAATTTTCATTCACTCACAACATGAACAGTTATTTCGCTGAACCTTGTTTACAACTTATGTACTGCCAACTTAAGAATTTATTAGGGGAAATCAGTGTTCTCTGTGCCTTGTAACTGTTCCTACTGAAAGCCCTGGCTCAGCCTAGACTCCGAAGTGAGCAGATCTGACTGACAAGCTGGTTTTGAAAACCATTGGAGTGATTTCTGCAGAAAGAACTGTGCTTGCTTTTGATAATTGCCTCAGCTTTATGAAATCAATCAGCCTAAAGGAAGACCTCATTATATATCTGACAAAATAGACTCCAATTTTAATACCAGACAACTTTCTGTCCTCAGGCTCAAAATTTGCAATTATTTATTAAAACAGAGACACCCATAACACAAAAGCTCTGGCACATTGGATTAATGGAATTAAAATAGGTTTTATGTGTTGATAAAAACTAAGACCTGGAACTAAGAAATGTTTGATTATTTGTGCCGCTAACCCCTCAACTGAAGAATGATAGCATAGTTCAGCTCTTGAACATAGCAGATGGGATGGCTGGCTAATGAGAACTACAAATGTGGAAACAGAGGTTTTCAGGCCCAGACAAAAGAAGGAGTGAAAATGAATGAAAATGAGAATAATATCCAAAAGATGGATGAATCCCACAGAAGCACTTCTCAGCCCATTAAGGGCCTGTCCATTATCACAACCTTGTATTTTCTCAAAATATTTTAATTAAAAATTCATTTAGAGGCTGGGCGTGGTGGCGCACGCTAGTAATCCCCGCGCTTGGGAGGCTGAGACAGGAGGATCACACAGGTTTAAAGCCAGCCTCAGCTACTTAGTGAGGCCCTCAGCAACTTAGTGAGACCCTGTTGCCAAATAAAATATAAAAATAGTTCTGGGAGTATAGCCCGGAGGTAAAAAGCCTCTGGGTTCCACCCCCAGTACCACAAAAAAAATTTTATTTAGAGAGTCCCAGGACCCTCCTCACCACCATCACCACCACCATGGCGTTCCATATCTGATATTAAGCTGAAATTATTTGTAAAACAAAATTCAGGTTATAAAAATGCATTTTTGTAGGGCCGGGCATGGTGGCACACGCTTGTAATCTCCGCACTTGGGAGGCAGAGACAGGAGGATTGCACAGGTTCGAAGCTAGCTGTGCTGGCTTAAGAGAACCTGTTTCCAAATAAAAATATAAAATAGGTCTGGGAGTGTAGCCTGGAGGTAGAATGGCTTCCAGGAACCCCAGTACCACCAAAAAATGCATTTTTTTAGACAAATTAGATAAAATATTTGCCAAAAAAATCACTGTTAATTTTAACACACATTTCTATCTAGAGATTGCTGCCTTCAATTTAATTTACTAGATTTGGGGGGGGGGGCTTAACTATTTTATTTTAAAGGGACCTAATCCAGAGTGCAGTTGTGTTTATTTCTGCTAAGGTTACATAGCTGCAAAAAAAGAAGTGGCATGGATCCATAGGGTCACATTTGGGTTTTATAACCTGAGGCAATCAATTGTTCCATTGCCTCATGAATGTTGGTCCTAATTTGACCTTATAATAGAAAGCTCAGTAAAGTGAATTGTGGCAATAACTGTTACAGCAGCTGTACATAAAGAGCTCATTGATCTTCCTCCACAAAAAAATCATGAAAATTCTTCAGTACTCTCCTGTGAAGCCAACAAATCATTTGTAAATGTATGACCAACATCATTGCATATGAACTCCTTTTTCTGCAGATTAGAACATTCCCTGCAAACCACATTTCATTATGAGATATGTAACTTTCTGATTCTACAAGATGAGCATTGTCATTCTCTAAGAACTTTTCTGCCTTCCTTCCTTAATATGCATATTATTTAAAGAGGAACCATGTTTACTGTAAAGTAGGATATTGTGTGTTTTTCACGACATGAAATAGCAGCTGGTCAGCTGTCTATATCACTCAAATTGGTTTTGTTTTGTTTTGTTTTGTACTTTGGATGGAACCCAGGGACATTGTACTTCTGAGTGACACTCCCAGCCCTATTTTTTATTCTTTATTTTGAAACAGGGTCTCAGTGAGTTGCAAAGGGCCTCACTAAGTAGCTGAGGCTACCTGCAAACCACAGTCCTTCAGTCTCAGCCTTCCAAATGCTGGGATTACAAGAGTGAGCCACCATGCCCAGCTCAAGTTGGTTGTAGACAAGATCATGTTACAACATGTATTGGTTTGATCATGAACATAAGACACAGAAATAGCATAAATCAGTAACAATAGTATTCCATGTCTGTTTGATTATTTTATTTTATCAATATGTTCTTACCTTTAGGCAAACTATAAATGTGGTAGGTTTGGGAGAAAGGGAATGAGATGTAAGGTGTGACCGGTAAATGAATAGATACTTTGTTTTATTAACTTGATCCTCAAGAATAAAATAATAATCAGCCAAATATAAATGGCCTCAACTCACCAGTTAAAAAAAAAGGTGGATAAATGGATTAAAAAACAGAATTTGTTTATCTGTTGCCTGCAAGAAACACACCTTATAAGTAAAGATAGTTACAAACTAAAGATAATGGCTGGAGCAAGGTAATCCATTCCAATGGAACTCAAAGACAAGTAGGAATAGCAACTATGATATCAGACAAGTTAGACTTCAAGCCCAAGTTTAAGAGAAGAGACAGAGCAGGTCATTTTTTTTTTACTGGTAAAAGGAACAGTCCAGCAAGAGAAAATAATGATAGTCAACATTTATGACTGAAACATAGGTAGAACTACTTATATAAAACAAACTCTTTGTGAAATTAAGTCACACATATATCCCAATACAGACTTCAACACTTTTCACACTGTAAGACTGATCTTCTAAACAAAATGTCAATAAAGATGCCTTAGACCTAAAGAATACCATCAACTAAATGGACCTATTAGACACATACAAACACTACACCAACTACAGCTAAATTTACATTTATCTCAGCTGCTCATGGAACCTTCTCCAAAATAGAACACATCGTGGGCCACAAAGTGAAAACTAGCAAATTGGAAAAAAAAGTGATATACTCCCCTGTGTCTTTTTTTTTTTTTTTTTTTGGTGGTGGTACTGGGGTTCCTGGAAGCCCTTCTATCTCTGGGCTACACTCCCAGATCTATTTTATTTTTGGAAACAGGGTCTCTTAAGCCAGCGCAGCTAGCTTCGAACCTGCGTGATCCTCCTGTCTCCGCCTCCCAAGCACGGGGATTACCAGCTTACGCCACACGCCCGGCTTTCCTGTGTCTTTTTAGACCTTAGTGGAATAAAATTAGAAGTCGATTATAAGAAGACTCAAAGTAACCACATAAGCACATGTTGAATGAATACCACACTGCTGTACAAGGAATAGGTCATACAATAAGTAAGGGGTGAAATTAAGAAATTCCTAGAAACAAACAAAAAGAGACACAAAAAATATCAAAGCCTCTGAGATTCTTGAAGACAGTATTAAGAGGAAAATTGATAGCACTGTGTGAGTGCCCACATAAGAAGAATAGAAATTCATCAGATAAATAACCTAATGATACACCTCAAAGCCCTTGAAAAACAGAAACAGTCTAACCTCAAAGCCAGTAGAAGATGGGAAATTATTAAAATTAGAACAGAATTCAATGAAGTATTGAATAAAAAAATACAGAAAACCAACAAAACCAAAAGCTGGTTTCTTGAGAAAAATAAACAAGAGAGAGAAACACTAGCCAACATCACCAAAGAGAAAGAGAGAGAAAGAGAGAAGTAATGTTACTGTAATCAGCATCAGAACTTTTCAATTATGGCATTAATTCTTGATGGTCAACTACCATGCCTGTATTCTTAATTCTGTGTGTTACTACAGTGAGTCACTTACCCCTAATTATTGAGGACTAATTCCTTCACTCAATATTCATTATAAGTTAGCCAGGTACTAGGCAGAAAGGTGTGGAAGGAGGAGGTTCCTTTGAGAGAGCTCTTCCTTAGAACTTACAAACCTACAGTAAAAATTTTATTCTAATTCACATAAATGTATTAGCTAATCTTTGTAATAACTCTGTTGCAGTATTATTATTCCTGATTTTACGTTATGAATGTAAGACTGATATTAAATGACTTGCCAAACGCTACCTATCAAGTAAAGGATACCCATGATTTGAACCCCGATCTATTGGAGTCTTTCCACTCTACCACTGTATATTCCATAGAACTTATTTTGATCAATATGTTATTTCAGAAAGAAATGCCAAGAGAAGTTTTTGAATAGTATATTAATCATATTTGACTCTGGGAATACGCAAGTACAAGAAACATCTTCATTTGTAAATGATATATGATATAAAAATCTAATCTTTGAAAATACTCTTGGTTATGATCTCAATATTTTCTAATATATAACTATTGATATTTGTTTCATTAGTTTAATCATGGTAGAGATTTTAACAAGACGTGGATATGATATAATGAACAGAGGTCTTAAGATAGAGAAGCAATTTTTATTCTTTCATTTAGTTACACACATAATGTAAAGTAAGAAAGGTTGACACATCTCCAAAGATACTTAACAGGAATGACCCAAGTGGAGCTTGACTGCTGAAGAAATATTACTTTTTATGTGAGCTAAAAACATTAGCAAGGGGATACTGTTTATTTAAAAAGCTGTTATAAAATTATTTTGATACAACCTTAGCATTAATTTTACTGAAATTTTATTGGGCTTTAGCTGACTGATTCTAAGTTTTTACTGATATTTTACAATATTATATTAAGAACTGTACACCTATGCACCATAGAAAAATTGAAGATTAAAGAATGAAATATATCAGGGTAACCTGATTCCCCTTTTAATAGGAATAGATAATTAGTGGATAAAATGCTTAGTAAAACTGCCTTTATTTTGGACTTTAACAAAGCTTTGGATTCCATATTTCATGAATTTTTCTTTGAAACACTTAAAATTCCAGATGCTGCTACCAGAGGAGTAAAAAATTTCTCTGCTCATCCTTGACTGAAACTGGAGTATAAAAAAATGCCTTTTCCATTTTATATCCTGTAATAGTGATCAGTAAAGTTAATGTGCTCCTGACAGTATTTGAAGAACTTCAGATTAATACCATCCAAACCTGGGTCATAACTCCCTGAAAATCCAGAGAATAAATAACCCTTTTACAATATCTCTATCTTTGTTTTTTTTTAATTTGCCAGGGGGTTATGGTTAACTGTGTTAGAAAACTTTATATTATTGTCAGACACCATGATAGTCAAATTATTATATTTGCATCAGTAGGACAAATCTTGTAATAAAATAAGGAAATGTCAAAAAATATTCTAAGGAATATAAAGCCAAGTTTTTTTTGTGTGTGGGGGGGACATGTGGCAGAGGGAACTGCTGGAAGAGGCTCAGGTTCCACTTTCCCTTTAAGGACACGCCCACAAAGTCCCAGGACTCCCACTAGGCCCCGCCTCTTTTTTTTTTTTTTATTGGTGCACTGTATTCATACATCATAGTGAGATACAAACTTTTGTAGACATACATGCACATATCACCCAGTCAGCCCCCACCCGATCCCCACCCCATTCTCTCCCCATCCTTCCTTCCCATGCTTGGCTTAGTGGTTGACATCTAGTATTATAACAATTTATCCAAAATTAAAAATGATAATCTCACATAACAGTTTCATTTGTCTGATACCAAGCTTTTGATGATTAAAGATAACATTTCAATATTTCTTTTTGCTTTCTTTCTTACCAGAGAATATTTTTTTCTAATTTTTTAGGTGAAACTATCATATATTTATATATTTATTTTTCAGAAAAAAATCTATCCTAATATGGAATATGGATTCCAGATACCCAAAAAGATCTTGAAAAAGAACAAAGCTAGAAGATATATATTTTCTGATTTCAAACCATATAAAGCTACAATAATTGAAACAGTGTAGTACTGTTCTAAAGGCAGATATATAAACCATTGGAGTTAAATACAAGCCTAGAGTTAAATTCTTCCCTATATTGTCAAGTTATTTTTGACAAGGTTTCCATGAACATTTGGTGGTGGAAATAATAATCTTTTAACTAAATATTGTTGAAGAATAATAATTACATGAAAAAGAATAAAATTGGACCCTTACCTAATCCCATATACAAGTATTAACTCAAAATAGATAAAAGACTTAAATATAAATCTTAAGACTATAAACTTTTAGAAGAAAATCTGGGTCATAAAACCTCACAACATTGAAATTGGCAGTGATTTCTTGGATATGATTTCAATGGCACAGGCAGCAGAAGAGTATACAAACTCCCTAAAAAATAAAATAAAAATATTGTATATCCAAAGACAATGTAAACAGAGTTAACAGTTACTAATAGAATGGGATAAAATATTTCCAAATGCTATATCTGAAGGTATATTAATATTCCAACTAGAAATCCTAAAAATTAACAACAATAAAGGCAAACAATACAATTTAGAGATAGGTAAAAGACTAACATAAATAATGAATCTCCACAGACAACCAGTCTTAGTTGTCTGTTGGATGGAAACTCTTGTTTCTCTGGTTCTGGTGTGTGTTACCTATTTCTTCTTTGTAGTTAATCTCTTTGAGTATTTTCTCTAGCGCTGGTTTTGAAGACATAAATTCCTTCAGTTTCTGTTTGTCATGGAAGCTTCTTATTTCTCCATCTAATTTGATAGAAAGTTTTGCTGGGTAGGAAATTTTTGGCTGGAAGTTGTTTTCTTTCAGAGTTTGGACTATGTTACTCCAAGCCCTTCTGGCTCTCATGACTTGGTTTGGGAAGTCTGGAGTGATTCTAATTGGCTTGCCTCTGAATGTCACTTGGCCCTTTGCTTTTGTTGCCTTTAAGATTCTCTGCTTGGCTTCCACATTGGTCATTTTGACAATTATGTGGCGTGGGGATCCTCTTCTCCAATCCTGTCTAAAGGGAGTTCTGTAAGTTTCCTGGACCTGTGTATCAACCTCTTGCTCTATGTTTGGAAAATTTTCTGCTATTACTTCCTTGAAGAGATTGTTGATCCCTTTGGTTTCACTTTCTTTTCCCTCCTCTATTCCAATTATTCTTAGGTTAGCTCTCTTAAAATGGGCCCATATTTCTTCAATATCAGATTCCTGCTGTCGGATATTTTTTTCTAGATTAGAAACTATGTGTTCATTTTTGGAATGATCATCTTCTAAGAGTGAGATTCTGTTCTCCATGTGTTCTAATCGGTTGTTTGTGCTTTGAATTGAGGCCTTTACTTTATTAATTGCATCCTTTATCTCTTTTTGGCTCTCTCTGATTTCTTTTCGAAGCACCTCTATTATTTCTACAGTTATTTTCCTGATTTAATCTTCTAGAAATCTCTGATTTTCTGTTTTATTGAGTTCTGATGTTGTGGGGTTGTGGGCATTCATTGCTCCAGTGTTATTCCGCTTTCCCATGATTTTGGAAGTTTGTGCCTTCTCTGGGTTCTTCCCTTGGGTCACTATGACTTCACTTAAGGTGTTCTGGATCTCGAGTCTGTAGTATCTCAGACCCCACTACTCCTTTACTGAGTTGTATCACAGAGTCTCCCACCCAGGGTGTCGATAGAGGCTGCCTTAAACTATGGGGAGTGCCAGGTTGGGCTTCTCCTATGGTGTGATATCTCTGCCACCACCACTCCCCCACTGGGTCAAGTCCTAGGGAGTACAGTACTGGGATTTCTCCTCTTTGGCCCGCAATTTGACTCACTGTTCTTGAGTTCGCAGATGTAGCTGTACTGTACTCAGTGAATTCGCTGCTACTGCCGCCGTTGGCAATATGGTGCCGCTACTACGTCCTCGGCCGTGAGGCTGGCATATTTCTTCTTGGTTTTGAGTTCCACTCTGAGTCCCTGCAGCGTGTGCTGAGCTCAGCCACTGGGAGCTTTAGATTTTTACCTGCGGCAAGAAATCCCGCCTGGCTGTTCCGCAGCGGCTCACCTCGGCTTGCTCTAGCTGTCCGGTGAAGTCACCGCTGCTGCAGGCAGTATGGCGCTGCTGCCGCGGCCTTGGGCATGAGGCCGGTGTATCTCCTCTGTGTCTCTGAGCTCTGTTCTCAGTCTACTTTCTCTCTGGAGCCTGGTGATTTTTTTGTTTCTCTGGTGATGGTGTTTTCTGGCTATGAAAGGCTCTGATTTTGTGGTAATGGAGATTAGTTGTTAACGGGGCTCTTAAGCCCCGCTTTTCTTGGTGGCCATCTTCCCGGAAGTCCTTTTACCCGTTTTTTTAATTGGTGCATTATAGTCATACATTTTCATGGGGTACAAGATGGTATTTTTTAAGGGAGGATGTAGAAAACAATCCTTAGTTTGTAGTCAAAATTCTTGAGTTCTCACAGAAAGAGGGAAAAAAGTGACAGAGGTGCTGTCTTATATTTTAATGATATACTTGTCAACAAGTCCTATACAAATTACAGAGGAAAACTGTCTTTAAAATAATTCACTTGTTAATCCTAGGGTCTTAAGACTTTAAAAATTTTCCCATTAGTGGGTCCTATAATAAAATCTGTAGATGATCCCAATTCTTAATGTAGTCTGGCCTTTGGCTTTCTTTTTCTCGTTTAGGATTGAACCAGCTGCCTTTTGACCCTGCCAAAAACAACAAGCCCCTGCAATTCGGTAGTGCCTGTGGCCCTCTGGTTACAGAAGGCCTCATTGAGAATGGAGGGGAATCAAGCAAGAAAAGAAAGAGAACAAATGCTCCTTCAGGTAAGCTAGGTAATAGTGCACTGTCTTAAGTCAGGGCTATAGAATCAACATTTTCCCAGAGACTAGAAGGTGATGGATACTGTGCTAGGTCTTATAGGACACATAGAAATGAGAAAGAGCCCCCTGCACTCATAATGAGATTGAATAAGGGGAAAGCATATACATGAATAGGTCTAATAATAAGATACAATATCATCAGTGCTATGGTAAATGCATTTATAAGGGGGGGGGAATCTATGAGAGCAGGAATGAGTAAAATTTTATCCAGATTTAAGAATTGTGGAATGATTCATGGAAAAAGTAAAATTTTAGCTGATCCTTGAAAAACTGGTAATTTTGAGACAAGAGGAGATGAATAAAGAACACTATTTAAAGAGAAGGAATTGAATGAGTGACATTTTTCTTTGCATGTATATACGGCAGTCTCCTCTCATTTTACTTCTAACACAGGTAACTGTGTATATTTTTATATTCCCACTTCCTCTATGTTCCCCCAATACATAGCAAACCCACATGTTTTTACGCACTTATCATTCTCTTAGAATGGCTGGCAAACAGGTTTTCTTAAATCTTCTATAATGGTCAAATGCATTTTTAACCTCCCCTGCTGTACTTCATGATTTCTTGTGTTCCTTGGCCTATTCTCATCTTAAATTTCTCCAAAGGGGATGAGAAAACATTAAGGGAATCATATATTAAGTGGTCATTTGATATTTTAAAATTCTTTCTTTTTGTTGCTTGCTTATCCAATTGGAAAGAAATTCCCTTATATACAGAGAATGATCTGAGATTTGAGGATGGACCTAATAGATGTATTTATAGTGTTTTGTTTTTAACTATTGCCTTTGCTTTCAGCTTGGAAAATGGAGCCTATTTATAAGCATATCACCACATCTGTCTCTTAAATATATTTCTGCATATAAATCAATATACTTATTAAATGAGTTTGAAAAAAATAAAAATGTAGCAAAACATTAGCTGTATAGAGCCTTCAAAGAGCTGTATTTTCTGGAGCATGGAAAGACATGATGCATAGCCAAGGTACTGGCCTGAGTCCTAACTTTCACTCTATGCATTTGTGTCCTGGAGTCAATTGGTTAACCTCACTGAGTTTCACTTTCTTCAACTGTAAAGTGAAGTGATAATAAAGCCTACCTCATAGGACTGTTAGGAGAACTGGTTGAAATCATCTAGGCAAAGTGCTTAACATGGTTTGTGCACACAGTAACCACTTAGTAAATGTTGCTGTTACTTTGTTATCAACATTATTATATGATAATAATATGAATTTCATCTTTTGTGTGGTGGTGTGTACTGGGGATTGAACCCAGGGCTATTCTATGTCCAGACTGTGTCCCCAGCCCCATTTACTTTTATTTTGAAAGAGGGTCAGACTAACTTGCAAAGGTTCTTCCTAAGTTGCTGGTGCTGGCCTTAAATTTGCAATACTCCTGTCTCAACCTTCCAAGTACTGGGCTTACATGCATGAGCCACTAGCTGTACTTATTTTTAAAGCATCAACGAAAATTATATTTGTATGTTAACCATTATGAGTATAAATGTGTGTGTATGTGTAAACTTATCTGCATTTTTTTGTGTGTATAGTACTGTCGATTGAGCCCAAGGGCCTTCTACCTCTGAGATAAACCCCTAGTCCTTTTCTATATTTACTTATTTATCTGTTTATTTGTTTATTTTATGGTACTGGAGATGGAAATCAGTGACATTGTACCTCTGAGCTACACCTACTTTTATTTTGAAAGAGGGATTCACTGAGTTGCAAATGGCCTTACTAAGTAGCTGTGGCTGTCCATGAACCATGATCACGCCTGTCTCTGCCTCCCAAATTCTGGGATTACAATTGTACACCACCATACCTGGCTTTCTATTTTTATTTTGAAACAGGGTTTCACTAAATTTCTGAAGCTGGCCTTGAACCTGTGATCCTCTTGCCTTAGCCTCTCAACTTCTGGTACTACATGTGTGTGTCACTGTGCCCAGCTTATCTACATATTCAACATAATCTAAACTTTGCTTGATTATTTAAGGGAATAATTTAGTCTTTAGTTATTATACTTTAATGTAATACTCTATTACATTTTTTCAGGGGTTCCTAAGGAATATATAAATCTTTTACTTCTACACTAATTTGTCCTAGACTGGTGGTTTGTAGTTATTACAGGTACATTTTATACAAGTCCTTCTGCTTTCCTGCAGTCTGCAGTCACTTCTTATTCTTATCAATATTTTGTTATCAATATTATTATATGATAATATTATGAACTTCATCTTTTGTTTGGTGGTGGATACTGCGGGTTGAACACAGGACCATTCTATGTCCAAGCTATGTCCCTAGCTCTATTTAAAAAAACCCTCCTCTCAGTTTTTTTTGTTTTGTTTTGTTTTGTTTTTTAGGTGGTACTGGGGTTCCTGGAAACCCTTCTACCTTCAGGTTACACTCCCAGACCTATTTTTATACTTTTTTTTATTTTGGAAACAGGGTCTCTTAAGCCAGCACGGCTCGCTTCGAACCTGCGCGATCCTCCTGTCTCCGCCTCTCAAGTGTGGGGATTACAAGCATGCACCATCACACCCGACTTCAAGGTTTTTTTTTTTTTTTTTTTTTACATACAACTCTTTCCTCTTTATATTTTGTTATAAATTTAAAAAACAAAACAAAAACTATACCTAGCTTTAAGTAAGAGCAAATTCAGTTGTCAGTGGGACCTGCCATGGATAAGATGCATAGAGTTCAACACATCAACTTTAAAACATCTATTTTGGCTGTTCCAATGCATTTTGGTCACTTATTAGTGTGTTCACTCTGTCCATATATGATATACAAGTTTTAGCTAACTTGTGATGGTGAAGAGAGGGGTATACATTAATTTGGATTATGAACTAACTTTAAAGAATCGCTATTTTATTTTAATGAGCATGTTCAATAAGAGTAAAGATAATTGTTGCAGATATAGAATTTGAACAGTAAATTATGCTAATCTATAATTAGCAGTACCAGTTTGCATTCAAATAGCGAATATGCTAAAGTTCTTTAAAAAGAGTATATTCTTTAAAATAGATGAAATAAGACCCTAGAAGGCTAAATTAATTCCCTTGAGATCTCATTCACACTACTTGCTTAGTGGACCTTTTCTTTGTAAAAAGTACAAAGGTAACTCCAGCCTGGGTTACATTACCACAAATTCCAAATTAGTGTAGTCCGAAATAATAAAGTTTTACTATACAGGGAGTATCTCCTGTAGTTGTTCAGCTGGCGACCTTGTGGTAATATAAATGGGAACATTGCTTTGTAGTGCATTTTTTCCTCTGCAATGCAAGACAAATGGGAGAAGCAAGATGCTTTGTGAGTGGGAATTTCCCTCTTCCTTTATCACCTTTGTCTACATCATGAAAAAGAAGAAAGCTAGTGTTAGAAGTTTTTATAGGAATTGCATTTTATTTCAGTCTTAGCTAAGACACATGTCTTGCCATTATATCACTTGGTCCTCTTACCCCATTGAGCCAAAGCTGTCTCTCTCCTCTCCTTTACTGCAAGTGAAGTGAAATTGAAAATGAACTGCAACTCTAACACATTCATCTGTCCTGACTTTCCCATTCTTCCTTTTTCCCTTTTTCTTTCTTTTTTTTTTTGTGGTACTGGGGGTAAAACCCAGGGGCCTTCTACCTCCGGGCTATACTCCCAGACCTCTTTTATATTTTTTATTTAGAAACAGGGTCTCTTAAGCCAGCTGAGGCTGGCTTTGAACCTGCTTGATCCTCCTGTCTCAGCCTCCCAAGCACGGGGATCACAAGCGTGCGCCACCATGCCCGGCCTTTTCCCCCTTTTCTATAACTTCCTTTGTCATCCTTCCTTTTTCTCTTTTCTACAACTCCTTCTCCACTTTTGTACTCTAGCTGATTTCTTAAAGGTAACCAAGGACCTCTTCTATAGTTTGAATATGGTTTGAATATGCTCCCATAAAAATTCATGTTCTGAGAATTTGGTCCCAGTATGGCTGTGCTGAGTTGAAGTAACCCTAAAGAGCTGAGGCCTAGAGTCAAGTAATTAAATTATGGGAGCTCCACCCTCATGAATGAACTAATGCTGATCTCTCTAAGTAGACTGGCTTTTAGAGGAATTAATTAGTTCCCATGAGAGAAGGTTGTTGTAAAAGATCCAGTTCTCTTGCTTTCTTGCTTGTATACATGCCTTTGTGCATGTGGTTGTTTTACTTTCCACTTCTCTGCTATGTTGTGATGCAGTAAGATGGAGGTGCCATGCTGTTTAAATTTTGCAGACATAAGAATCATGAACTCAGTATGTATCTTTTCTTTATAAAATAGTCTCTAGTGTTTTGTTTTTGTAACACAAAATGAGCTAACAGTCTCCACATTGTCAAAGTCATTGTCCTTGTGATAGTTCTCAACCACTTGATCTCTTTTTTATCTGATACCACTAAAATCCCCCTTCCTTGAATTCTCTATTCATATCTTCCTTGGCAATATGCTACACAGGTTCTTCTTCCTTTTCTGTCTCCTTCAAGCATTTCCTCTTCTCTTTTTCTCCCTCCACTTCGAGTGTACTATTATTCATATTTATAGATAAAATAAAGGTTAAATAAACCTATCTAAGGTGTATCCTCTAGTGAGTGATTTAGACAGGGTTCTAACTCCAAAGCCTATTTCTTTTTTATGTGCTTTGATTGGTGCATTTTAGTTTCACATCATAATTTAAATCATGTTCACAATGATATACATGCTCACTCATTATTTCTAACTACAGTGATATAGTTAACAGTCTGTTGATGCTATGTCTAGACCTATTACTATAGTAGATATTAAGCATCATTGACAGTCCAGGGAAATCTACATCTGTGTCAAAGTAAATAAGTTAGAATAAGATGAGCAGAATTTGGATTTGCTAATATCTAGGGACCACTTTAAATTCTGAGGTGCCGTTGTTAATTTCTTTCATCGTTTTTTTGTGCTATACTCCAAAACAACTCTTCTATTTCAACCAAGCTGATCAGCTACCTTTCTCCAAAGGCACAGTGCTCACCCACCTGGGTACCTTTTACATGCCATTCTTTCCTTGCTTTCACTCACCCATCAAAATCTTGTCCAGCTGACAGTGCTTAATACCAATTCTAGCCTTCTGGGTCACCCTAGTTAGAGATTTAACTGGATAGGTATTTGAAGAGGTCCTTCAGAAGGCAGAAGGACCTCAAATTAGCCCTGGTAGGTTCTTGACTTAAAACACAGAAAGGATTTTCAGGATGCATCAAAGAGGTACAAATATATTAAGAAAGCAAGATTTATCCACACAGTTGAGCAAGATACACACTTAAAAGGAGAGAAACTGTGGGTACTGGAGAGTGAGAGTGATTCACTTTTGGGGTCATGAGCTTTTCTTTTTTATTTTTTATTGATGCATTGTAGGCATACATTTTAATGAAGTTCAAGATGGTAGAAGCATACATGCACATATCACTCATTTAGAGTTTTACTTTTTATTTTTTTATTTTTTTTTACAGTACTGTGGATGGAACCCAGGGGCATTCTAACTCTGAGCAACACCCCTAGTCCTATTTTTTAGTCTTTGTATTTTTTGAAACAGGGTCTCACTAAGTTGCGAAGGGCCTCACTAAGTAGCCGAGGCTGAGGCTATCCCAAACCGTGATCCTCTAATCTGTTTCCCAAATGCTGGGATTAAAAGCATGTGCCACCATGTTCAGCAGTTCTTTTCTTTTTAAAGGAAACTTTGTAAATAGTATACATGTGACATATGTGAGGTGACGCCAGCTTGGTGCGCTCATTTCTCTTAATCACGGAATGCAGGATGTGTCGCGGCTGTCTTGTCCTTTCAGGCTCCTGATTCATATACATATACATATGCACACATTGGTAATTGAAACCAGGTGTGTTCTACCTCTGAGCTATACCACTAGACCATTTAGAATTTTTGGTATGAGCCGGGCGTGGTGGCGCACTCTTGTAATCTCTGCGCTTGGGAGGCGGAGACAGGAGGATCGGGCAGGTTTGAAGACAGCCCTGCTGATTTAAGAGACCCTGTTTCTAAATAAAAATATAAAATAGGTCTGGGAGTGTAGCCCGGGGGTAGAAGAGTTTCCAGGAACCCCAGTACCACCAAAAAGGAAAATAATTTTTGGTATGAAACAGGGTCTAAGTCTTAAAGGGCTCAATAAATTGCTGAGGCTGGTCACGGACCTGTGGTCTTTCTCAGATTCCCAAATACTGGCATGCACCACCATACCTGGCTTCATATGTCTTTTAAGAAAAATACAGTATCTTTTATACAATATATGCTCAAAAATATTTGTCAATTGATTATGCATTTAATTGAAGAGTTTTCCTTTACCCTTATATTCTCTTTTATTTTCTTCTCACTCCCAAGATAGAGCTTTATATCAAATGGGGTACTTGGTATATGATGTTGATAAACTGATAGCCTTGGTATATGATATTGATAAACTGATATCCTTCACTTGTCTCTACTTGTCAAACTCAGACATTTGTAAGATTATACTCTTAGAGTAGCCACAAAGCAAATCTCTAATGGAATCTTTGTCTCATTATTGGATGAAATTTTATAAGTGCCCAAGAGTAACTGATATGTAAAGTTGGGTCTTCTGCCTTAAGTGTCTCTGGAGATCAGTAATTGAGTAGGTATAACTACCATATCTGACCATAACTGATTCTTTAAGAATCTTGATGGTTTGTATCTTTATTTTTGGATGAGCTCAGAATTTTTCAAAGTGGGATTGTTCTCAAACTTTAATTTTTACCCATGAAAATATATCTTTGATAATGACTCAGCTAAACAGATTGCCTTAGATGGCAGTGAATTTACTTATTCACACAGCACTCTATGGCAAAAGACTAAGTTATGTTAAATTCATGTAAAAATCATAATTCCAGTTTCCTTTACCGAAGATCTCACTGCCTTTTGGTTTGAAAGCCACCTAGATTTGCAGAAGCAGAAATACAAATAACTAAAGTAGAATAATCCATGAGTCAAAAAGGTCTACTGGATGGTGACTAAAATTGAATGTGTTCTTTTAAGCAACATTTTAGTATTCAAAGAAAGCATAAGCTCCCTGGAGAAATGGGTAACTAACTAGTAATAATTATGATACCCAAGTAAATATCCAGATGTGGATATAGTTGAATATATATTATCTTGTCTCTATAGGTCTGTGTTGAAAGATGTTTACACTTTGAATACCTGATGCCCAATACCAAGCAGTATTGCCAAAATTCATGTGAATAATGAATAACTCAGTATGACACGAAAGATCGTCAACCATTTTTTATTTGCAAGAATTATTGAATCCTAGGAGTTCAAGATTTCCAGGAAGACTGTTTGACACAATAATAATTTGTATTGGTAATATTTTCCTACTCATTGTGCTTTATAGATCCACTATGGTTATTAGAAGACCAAAGTGGAATAGCATTACTAGTAATGTTATGACAAAGACCTCTAGATTAGGAGCTAATTCTCAATTATAGGACTCCTAAACTCAGTTCTCAAAATTTTCTTTATAATTTTTGGAAGGCACAAGACTTAAAAATATAAAGACAGTGAACAATTCCAGTAATGCCAACTCTAGATTAATAAGAGGAAGTAAGCCCACAAAAGAGCAAGAGGTTTGGTCAAACAAATGGAAGAACTATGTTGGGATGGGTTTTCAGAGAAATTGTTGAAGTGTACTTGGTAAAGCTTGGGAGTTATTTTGTTTTCTTATCTAGAGAAGGACAATGAACCAGGAAACTTTTCTATGACAGTTACAGCCCTTTGATTTACTTCAGAATCAACAGGGCTGAGACTTTTATTTCATATGTACTTTGAGGTCCACAAATGAAAGCATTGATTGTTTTTAAAGAGAGAAAATGCCACTATTTTATATCATGGTGTGTGTTATTTCTAGCATGTCAGCTGAATTATTATGTTGCCAAAGGCAAGAAGAGCCTATTGTTCCTTCAGATAGAATTTTGATAAGAAAAAAACTAGACTAATAGCCTTACTCAGTTTCTTTAGTCCTCTGGACATTTTTATCTGATTACAGTTTGAAGAAATAAAATCATTATCTTGATAACCAGAGGACCAAAATAGTAAGCAAGCTTCTTTCTTTCCCAGGTCTGATACAAACTCCATGTGAAATTTTTCATATTCAAGGAATGTTCTATTGGGGAGAGGTGATAAAGGGTGGTACTAATGAGGCAGAATAGGAAAATTAAATGCACCTTACTTAAATTACCTCAATCACTGTGTTAGCTTTGAAATAATGTTGTGACTTCATTGTGTTGTAGTCTTTAGGAGTTCCTCTCATAGGAGACATGAAGTGTAAAGTCAGCCTCGTATATGGGTAACACAGAGGCTAGTGGTAGATATTATAGTATTTTAAAGTTGAACACAAGAGCCCGGCGTGGTGGCGCATGCTTGTAATCCCCGCGCTTGGGAGGCTGAGATAGGAGGATCATACAGGTTCAAAGCCAGCCTCAGCTACTTAGTGAGGCTCTCAGCAATTTAGTGAGACCCTGTTTCTAAATAAAATATAAAAAAAGGTCTGGGAATATAGCCCGGAGGTAGAAAGCCTCTGGGTCCCACCCCCAGTACCACACCCAAAAAAAAAAAAAACCACAATTTTGTCTAACTCAAATTTTACAATTAAAGAAACTGAGACCCAAAGAAGCAACTTGTCTAAAATCATATAATTAATTCACAACAGAAAACTAGTTATTACCATACCTATATCATTTCAAATTAGCTAGGGCTATCGCAAGCAATTGATTCACTTTTTACTGGAGAAAGTTTATCTGTAACTTACAAGTGTCAGCTTCCTTCGTGTTAGTGACATTACATGACCTCTATCAAGCTAACTAAAGTATAAGAGGCCCTCACATCTATTAAGGCTGCTATACAGGGGAGGGTCCTTTTGATCCTAGATAGGAAAGGAGTTTGAGATTGGAAAACCCTACAAGGGAATTGTTTCTATATAGCCAAACTCAGGCAGTTCAGGTAATCACAGAAAAAAACTGGTTATATATCAGGGCACATTTTGTTCCACCCATCCTAACCCAACCATGAGTTCACTCCATCCAAATAGGAAAAATGTATACTTATGTTTTGCCTGGATTTGAACTTTCATGTGTAATTTTCTCTGGAGGATCTGTTTCAGTTTCTTGAAAGTTGGACAGTCTTATCTGGAGAACAGTTACTTTTGGGATAGTAAAACTTGATTTCAGTTTAAGAGAATACTTAAATTTTGAGAGGATGTTTTTCTCTATGTTAGCTTAGTAAAGTTAAGACAATTAAATTTTGTCCTCAGGTCCTGAAAGGGCCTCCTTGGCCTTGATATGAAAAAGTATATTCAGACATGTAGTGAAATGTATATTAAAGACTGGTTTTAGTATTGTGTTCGCCACTTATTATTCTTTTCACCTTGGGAAAATCACAGAAGCCATTTCTAAGCTTCAATTTCCACATTCAATTAATAGGGAAAGTATTTTGTGTGTGTGGTACTGGGGATTAAACCCAGGGGCATTCTACCTCTTAGCTATACCCCCAGCCAATTTTAGTCTTTTTTTTTTGGTGGTACTGGGGTTCCTGGAAACCCTTCTACCTCTAGATTACACTCCCAGACCTATTTTTTATATTTTTATTTGGAAACAAACTCTCTTAAGCCAGTGAGGCTGGCTTCAAACCTGCGTGGTCCTCCTGTCTCCGCCTCCCAAGCGCAGGGATTACAAGTATGCACCACCACACTCGGCTTCTTTTTGTATTTTGAAACAGGGTCTCACAAATTTCAGAGGGTCTCACTAAGTAGCTGAGGCTGGCTTTGAACCTGCAATCCTTCTATCTCAGCCTCCCTAGTACTGGGATTACAAGTCTGCACCACCAAGCATTTTGAAAACTGCAACATGCAACTTTTACAGTTAAATGCTACTGCTTGGTAGGACTTGGGAGCCTGAAATAACCATATTGCTTTTCTCCTTCCACATATGAATCAAACCGAGAAAAAAACACAGAAAACTTTGAGGAAAAAAAATATGGTATTAGCCTTATTATTTGTAAAAAGTATGGAGGAATATAGTTTGTTTCTAAGTCATAATGAGGCTTATAACCATTTTCACCTCTAATCAATACCTTGATAGGCATCTGTAGGGAAGAGTGCATCTATAGAGTAGACCACTCACCCTGTCAGTGTCATTGAGAATGATAACCTGTGTCACACTTCAGTGGAAACTAGAAATGAACATCAAAGTTGGTGTCATGGCATATACCTGTAACCCCAGAAATTGGGAGGCCAAGACAGGAAGATCTCAGGTCAGAAACTAGCCTTGGAACTTAGCAAGACTCTGTTTCAAAAAATAGAAAAGTAAAAATGGCTGAAAGCAAGCCGGGCGTGGTGGCGCACGCTTATAATCCCAGCATTCGGGAGGCTGAGACCTGGAGGATCACGGTTCGTGGACAGCCTCAGCTACTTAGTGAGGCCCTCTACAACTCAGTGAGACTTGGTTTCAAAATAAAGAATAAAAAATAGGGCAGGGGTTGTAGCTCGGAGGTTGAATCCCCCTGGGTTCCATCCCCAGACACGCAAAAAAAAAAAAAAAAAAAAAAAAAATGGCTGAAAGCATTACTCAGTGGTAGAATGCCTCTGGGTTAAATCCCCAATAGCACACACACACACACAAAAAAGAAATGAAGAGCAACATGGGCCTGCAGGCATGCCTCTAAAAGACTGTATCTGTGCTCTATGTTCTGCACACTATATAAGAAAAAGAATTATCACAGCTATAGGGCTTTTGGACTTGAGAGCAAAAGTACATAGGCTAGGGCGTGGATGAGCACTTATTTTTTATTTTAATCTTACCATTCAGATAAGTCAGTATGAGCAGACAAGTCATTGCTGTGTACTGTTTTTCAGATGCTTATTTAAATATAATTTCATGCAATATAGTGGTTCTGCTTGCAAGCCATTTTCTAATCGGGTCTTTTTTATTCCTGTGCATAATTACCATGGTGTAGTATGAACACCCTGAGCAACATTGACTAATGCATCCTAAATTATATCAGCAGGATAATCACAAGATTTCAGCTTCTCTGTTTTGTGCCAGGTCTTTGTAAAGCAGCTTTTACCCCATTAGATATGTGTACTGAGGACTAAAGGTCTTCCAAACTGGGGCTTACTACCAATTAAGACTGTTGACTCTTCCTGTGGGTTGACACTCTCTGTTACATACCCCATAGTGAGAGAGATGCATTTTATTTTTTATCTTCCTGTCAAACAGCCAGTCAGTTAATTGGATAGCTTTGTGTTGCAGCTGAGACTGCTCAGAAGTGTTTTCTTCCATGATTTGAGTAGTGATAATTAAGAAATTTCATTCTGTAGGTCTCTAGCTGATGAAGTTCGGTATGGTTTAGGACTTGACATACCAGTAGGTGAAGGTCTGCTTACCATAACTCTGTAAATTGGGTCCTATTAGTATAGCTGGCATTCTGTTTCCTCAGGTTGTACATCCTCAGATTCAACCAACTGTGGATCACAAACATTGGGAAAAATATATTTGTAGTGAACATGGATAGCGCTTTTCTTGTTGTTGTTACATATGTGATGCACCAAAACTATTTACATAGTAATTGCATTTAATTAGGTATTACAAATAATCTAGAAATGATTTAAAAGTATATGGCATGGTAAGGTTTGGTGGCACACATCTGTAATTTCAGTACTTGAGAGGCTGAGACAGGAAGATTGCAGTTCCAGAGCAGCCTCAACAACTTAATAAAGCCCTATGCAACTTAGCTAGACCCTGTTTCAAAATAAAAAAAAACCCTAAAATATAGCTTGGGTTATATATCAGAGGTAGAATTCCCCTGGGTTCAACCCTTAGTACCAAAAAGAAAAAAAAAAGTATACAGTAGGATATGCATATATTATATTTACACAGCATACTACACCATGTTATAAAAGGATCTGTAGCATCCTCAGATTTAGGTATCCATGTAGTTCCTGGAACTAACTCTCTCTGCAGACTCAAAAGGAGGATAATATGGTCATTTTATACGAAAGGAAATGTAGAGTCACATGCTCTTTAAACTTAGACAAACAAAAGCTCTTCAAACCCGGATTTTAAAATGAGAAGTCCTGTGCACTGCTTTTTAAGGTTTCTTTTTATTTATATTTTATACATGTTTTATTTTTATGTGGATCATATTGAAAGTGGCATACATTCAGAGTGTGTTTGGTTCCTCTCTCATCACCCACTTTCCTTTCTCCCCTCCCAACAATGAGTGTCTAGGTTAACAATACTACATTCATATTTTTACACATATTCAAATGTAGCTCCTCCATTAATCAACCTCAGCCTTCTTCGTTTCCTACCCTTCCATTTCAGCTTTGCTGAGGTCTCCCCTCTATTATCTGGAGTCCCTCTGGTATTCCAAATAGTCCCTAGTTTGGGCATATTAGAGAAAACTTATGGACCTTCTCTTTTGTGCTTGGCTGATCTCACTTAAAATAATTTTCTCCGTGTCTTTCCATCTTCTTATGAATGTCATGATTTTGTTCTTCTTTATTTTTTTTATTTTTTATTTTTGGTGGTATTGGGGTTCCTGGAAGCCCTTCTACCTCCGGGCTACACTCCCAGACCTATTTTATATTTTTTATTTGGAAACAGGGTCTCAAGCCAGCGCAGCTGGCTTCGAACCTGCACAATCCTCCTGTCTCCGCCTCCCAAGCACGGGGATTATTGGCGTGCGCCACCAAGCCCGGCCTGTTCTTCTTTATAGCTGAGTAGAATTCCATTGTGTGTATTTCCCATAATTTTGCAATCCATTCATCTGTTGATGGATATCTAGGTTGGTTCCATATTTTGGCTATTACTTATTGTGCTCCTAAAAACATGGCTATGCATATGTTACTGTAGTTCTCTGGTTTCAGTCCCTTTGGAAAGATACCCAGGAGTGGTAGAGCCAGATCATATGGTGGATCCATTACCAATTTTCTAAGGCATCACCACACTGATCTTCCTAGCGACTGAACTAGATTGCAATCCCAGCAATAATGTAAAAGAGCTTCTCTTTCCCCAAATCCTCACCAGCATTTGTTGTTATTTGATTTCTTTATCCTTGCCACTCTGATTGGGGTTAAATGGAATCTCATCATAGTTTTGATTTGCATTTCCCTGGTGGCTAATGATGTTGACCATCGTTTCATGTATCTATTGCCAATTTGTATCTCTTCTTTTGTGAAGTGTCT